>NC_092055.1:111274297-111876015 GCF_003086295.3 Arachis hypogaea | reverse complement strand
CTCAAGGTTGTTGAGTTCTAATCTTAGCCTTAACTCTGTGATAACTGTTCTTATTTTAATTTTACCTTAGGAGTCATATAGTAGTAATTAGTATCTATTTTGATTTTATCTCCAATTAAGCTATAGTTTATTTTTCTCATCATCAGCAAACATGAATAAAGTAGTAGATCTTTTGAATAAGAAGTAATAAAATTTCGAGTTTTAATAAGAAAAATTCTAATTAGTTAAATGTGGTGGCAATGCTTTCTGTCTTCTGAATGAATGCTTGAACAATGCATATGTCTTTTGAATTTGTTGTTTAAGACTGTTAAATATGTTGGCTCTTGAAAGAATGATGAACATGAGACATGTTATTGATAATCTGAAAAATCATAAAAATGATTCTTGAAGCAAGAAAAAGCAGCAAAGAACAAAGCTTGCAAAAAAAAAAAAAAAAAAAAGCAAGCAGAAAAAGCCAATAACCCTTAAAACCAAAAGGCAAGGGCAATTAAAAAGGATCCCAAGGCTTTGAGCATCAGTGGATAGGAGGGCCTAAAGGACTGAAATCCTGGTCTAAGCGGCTAAACCAAGCTGTCCCTAACCATGTGCTTGTGGCGTGCAGGTGTCAAGTGAAAACTTGAGACTGAGCGGTTAAAGTCAAGGTCCAAAGCAAAAAGAAGAGTGTGCTTAAGAACTCTGGACACCTCTAATTGGGGACTTTAGCAAAGCTGAGTCACAATCTGAAAAGGTTCACCCAGTTATGTGTCTGTGGCATTTATGTATCCGGTAGTAATATTGAAAAACAAAGTGCTTAGGGCCACGGCCAAGACTCATAAAGAAGCTGTGTTCAAGAATCATCACACTGAACTAAGAGAATCAATAACACTATCTGAATTCTGAGTTCCTATAGATGCCAATCACTCTGAGCTTCAATGGATAAAGTGAGATGCCAAAACTGTTCAGAAGCAAAAAGCTACTAGTCCCGCTCATCTAATTAGAATCTGAGCTTCAATCAAAAACTCTGAGATATTATTGCTTCTCAACCTATTAGTCTTCTATTTTATTTGTCTAGTTGCTTGAGGACAAGCAACAGTTTAAGTTTGGTGTTGTGATGAGCGGATATTTTATACGCTTTTTGGGGATAATTTCATATAGTTTAGAGTATGTTTTAGTTAGTTTTTAGTCTATTTCTAGTAGTTTTTAGGAAAAATTCATATTTCTGGACTTTACTATGAGTTGTGTGTTTTTCTGTAATTTCAGGTATTTTTCTGGCTGAAATTGAAGGAGCTGAGCAAAAAGCTGATTCAGGCTGAAAAAGGACTGCTGATGCTGTTGGATTCTGACCTCCCTGTACTCAAAGTGGCTTTTCAGGAGCTACAGAACTCGAAATGACATGCTTCCAATTGCATTGGAAAGTAGACATCCAGGGCTTTCCAGCAATATATAATAGTTCATACTTTGCACAAGGATAGACGACGTAAACTGGCGTTCAACGCCAGTTCTCTGCCCAATTCTGGCGTCCAGCGCCAGAAAAGGATCAAAAACTGGAGTTGAACGCCCAAACTGGCATAAAAACTGGCGTTCAACTCCACAAATGGCCTCTGCACGTGAATTGCTTAAAATCTCAGCCCCAGCACACACCAAGTGGGCCCCAGCACACCAAGTGGGCCCCAGAAGTGGATCTCTGCATCATCCATCATAGTCCACTCATATTTTGTAACCCTAGGCTACTAGTTTAGTATAAAAAAACTTTTAGAGACTTATTTTGTATCTCATGACATTTCAGATCTAAACTTTGTATTCTCTGACGGCATGAGTCTCTAAACCCCATTGTTGGGGGTGAGGAGCTCTGCTGTGTCTCGATGAATTAATGCAAGTATTTCTGTTTTCCATTCAAAAACGCTTGTTCCTATCTAAGATGTTCATTCGCGCTTAACCTTGATGAAGGTGATGATCTGTGACATTCATCACCTTCCTCAAATCATGAACGTGTGCCTGACAACCACCTCCGTTCTATATACGATTGAATGAGTATCTCTTAGATTCCTTGATCAGAATCTCCGTGGTATAAGCTAGAACTGATGGCGGCATTCATAAGAATCCGGAAAGTCTAAACCTTGTCTGTGGTATTCCGAGTAGGATTCAAGGATTGAATGACTGTGACGAGCTTCAAACTCCTGAAGGCTGGGCGTTAGTGACAGACGCAAAAGGATAGTAAATCCTATTCCAACCGAATCGAGAACCAACCGGTGATTAGCCGTGCTGTGACAGAGCGCGTGAGCGTAGTTTTCACTGGAAGGATGGAAGGTAGCCATTGACAACGGTGATCCACCAACACACAGCTTGCCATAGGGGGACGTGCGTGCATGAATCAGAAGACAGAGTAAAGTAGAGATTCAGAAGACAAAGCATCTCCAAAACTCCAACATATTCTCTATTACTGCACAACAAGTAACCTTTAATTTATGCTCTACTGGTTATTCACAATTCAATTGATAAACATAATTGACTTCCTGACTAAGATTTACAAGATAACCATAGATTGCTTCAAACTAACAATCTCTGTGGGATTCGACCCTTACTCACGTAAGGTATTACTTGGACGACCCAGTGCACTTGCTGGTTAGTGGTACGCGTTGTGAAAAGTGTAATTCACAATTCGTGCACCACGTATGCAAGAGGGAAGCATCAACAATGTTAACAGAAGGTGCATTTGTAGTGGTAGACAAAGATGAAAAAAGATGACGCAAAGGAGACATGTGATTAAAGTAACCAGAATCAAAATACCATTTAGAATTATCTGGAGAAGTGGAAAGAGCAGTAGAAGTATTACTAGAAAAGGAGAGAAGTAGCTTAAGAAGAGACTCAATATTGGATGGAGAGACAGAAGGTGGATTTAGAGAAGCAGAGTTAGTGGATTCAGTAGCAGCAGCAGCAGTAAAAGCAGGCACATTCTGATTAGTGTAGTTGGAACGAGAATGATGCTTATTTTGATCTAAATGTGGTGGATGAGTAGGACAGGTAGTAATCAAGTGTCCCAAGAGCTTGCAATAATGGCATAACAGTGTTAGACAATTGTATCTAATGTGACATTTTTGCTTGTATTTGCGACATTCAATAGAAGGACAGTCTGAGAAGAGGTGTCAAGAATGGTTATAATTTTGATAGAATTTATCCTTTCTGTTTGTGGTAGCAAAGACATCCAATTTTTTCATGATAGTAGAGACAAAAGCAAAGGAGAGAAGAAACTGTAAAATCGGAGCAGAAATTGAGAAAATGGAGCACAAAATCGGAAAAAGCTCACAAAAATCCTTAGAGAGGTTCCCACTGTCAGCCACGTCAACAGTCATATCAGCAGAGAAAGACACGTGGCGATACGTGAGAGGCGAAGGAAGATACGTCAATCTCTGATGCGGCGATGGAGTGGCATACTGGTCAGAGGCAGGTCAGGCTGGTCACGCGGGTTAAAAGCGGGTCCGTACGGTGCTCCATTGTATGACACATGGTGTGCTGCGAAGCTGTTGATCCTGGGCGTGGATCCAACGGTGCTGGAGGCGTCTGGAGGGAGGAAGAACCTGAAGCGGACAACAATTTTCAGGCGGCGCATAAAGGCGTGTCCGGCGAGGATTTTGGAGGTGTTGAAATCATGACGACGAGACAAAGACCATAGTAATGGCGGCGACGAACCAAGGCATCGGAAAGGATCGAAAATCACGAACAAAGAACACTGCCAGATGAAACAAAGCAAAGGAGTTATGAACTAATTTTCATAGAGAAAAAAAAAACCTATACTCTTGATACCATGTTAAAAACAAGAGAGTAATCTGAAGAGTGTATTATTGAGTGTGTTCTGAATGATACAATGTACAAGAGTATATATAGGTGCTAGAAGAATCAAAGCAATAGAAGGGTAATATCCCATAATAAATATACAGATATGCTAAATAATGCTAATTGATCTAATTAATTCTAATTATACTCTAACAATCCGAATAAACTAGATGTACATTAAAATTAGTTAAAAAAATTAATTATATATTCGTGTATAAATATATATGTTATTAATTTATTTTTAATGTGTATTATATATTTTAATATATATTTTATATTAAAATTGGTTTTAATTACTTATTTTAGTACTAATTTTAGTAGTTAATTTTATGTGTATCGTATTTAAGTTGTATTCCACTACCGTAAAGAAATCATCACATGTATCATGTATGCTGATTACTCAAAATGCATGTTAAACCTTACTTTGATATTAGAGTGATCGTCAAATATATATATATATAACTAAAATGATTTTCTCTCTTGTAATTTCTTATGATTATTTTTAAAATAATTTTTTATAATTATTTTTATAATTATAAAAAATACTTTCAAAAAAATAACACCAAAATATTTTTTAATTATATTTATAATTATTATTTTATTATTATTTTTATTTTTAAAAAATAATTTCTTATATATTTCGAGAAACTAACACCAAAACGATATTCTCTCTTAGTGTTAGTTTAAAAATAATCATAAGAAATTATAAGAGGCAGAATATTATTTTGGTGTTAGTTTTCCAAAATAAAAATAAATTATAAAAAAACATTTTGGTAAAAATAATGATAAAAATAATTATGAAAATTTATTTTTTAAAAATAAAAATAATTAAAAAATAATTTTGCTGTTATTTTTAGAAATTATTAAAAATAACAATAATAAAAAATAAAAATAATTAAAAAAATCATTTTAATAAAAGTAATTATAAAAATAATTATAAAATATTATTTTTTTAAAAATATAATAATAATTATAAATATAATTAACAAAATTATTTAGTTTTATTTTTTATAATTATAAAAATAATTATAAAAAATTATTTTGATAAAAATAATCATAAAAAATTATAAAAAAATTATTTTAGTCTTACATTTAATTTTTTTATTATGTGTCAATATTTTACTTATAAATCAAACTTATACCACTTTTAGTCACTAAAATTAATGTCACATATATATATATATATATATATAATTTGAATTCCTATATACCAAGATTAAAATCTGAACATATAAATTTCACAACCCAAGTGTGGTCCTGGGCTGGCTTTCAACTGAGTATCTATTAGAACAATGTATTAAGGGGTCGTGTGTAAATTGTAATACTGTTTAATTCAAAAATCAACAATTTACTATTATTTGTCTATTGGAATTGGTCAAACATTGGTCAGCGGTCGGAATGCAAGGTGGTAGTAGTTCACTTTCTGTCACCGTACTAGTGTGCATGTTAACAAGTAAGGATGAACAAAAACTAAATAAAGTAAAAAAAATTAAAATAGATTTATGCGGGGAATTATAGTATTGAAAAAATTTTAAGTATATCGAGAATATCGGTGCTCCAATTATTTTAACCGTTAATTTTAATTATTATATATTATATATATTTTTTATAATTTAGAACAATAGTTAAAACAATTAGAACACTGGTGTTCCCAATACACTTAAAACTCTTCCGTTAGTATTATACGCTACCGGAACGAAAATAGAAATTCGCCAAATCTTCGTCTAGATAGAAGTCCGATTCAGCTCCATTGAGATTCGCAAAATTTCATGACGTAAAATTATAATATAATCCTTAATTTTATTTATATAAAAAAATTAAAAATAATTTTATATGTTTCAAATAATTTAACCTTAAAATTATATGAATAAATTTTTATGTTATATTTTAACTTATTTGCTTTTTTAATAAATGAATTATGAAACTTTATCGTTTAAATTTAATTATGTTGGGTTATATTGTTTATCTTTATTATTCTTTTTAGAGAAAATTTTTAAAGTTTTTTCAATTAATGTTTACTGTCATGGTCTTGAACACACTCTAACACTACTGTACTAATATTCGAACTTATTCAACATCTTGAACTAAGACCTAGTTAGTCTAACCCTAAATACATAGCAAGAAAGTTAAGAACACAAGAGAAAATAAGAGAAATGAAGTTTTGGTGGAAAGAATACTTTATTACTTAAGTGTTTGTTACAAATGACTCAGACACTCAAACTCTAACTCTCACTCTCTATTTATAGCCATCCACCTCCTCAATAGATAGTTAGGATTAAATCTAATCAACGATTCAGATTGCTCATCTAGAACCTTCACTACTAATATTTATTCTACCACATTTTTCTAAATATTTTTAGATTATTCCATACTACTATTCATATTTCTATATACATCCACACTCTTCTAGATTACTCTATGATCTTCCAGAGTCTTCTAGAACCTTCTAGGATATTCCGGGACCTTCTAGGACATTCTAGAACGTTTCGAAACCATCTAGAACATTCTCAAACATTTTAGAAAACTATACGAATACCGTTAAATTTATCCTTCTAAAATTTACCGTAACATTCTCTCCCCCCCCCCACCTATTGCGCAGACATTCTCGTCACGTTCTGTTCATGATAGCGCTCTAGGTGTTCTTGGAATTGCCACAGATCTTCACAAGCTTTGACAAAGGCTGGATTCACAAGGTTTTCACAAATTAGAATCTTATCGTTAAAGGTATAGCCTAGACCAACAATCAATCAACCACATCAAATGTTTAATCTAAAGATATGTCACAATTCAAAACCAATTTAATTCTGGGAGTTTCAATTTCTGAGTCGTCTCCCAAGGACACTTGAGACCAATGAGTGTGCAATCTTGGTTGTAAGGATCATGGGATTTTCAAGAAAGGAACAAACATATAAAGCAATAAAAGAACATGCAAAATTATAATAAATGAACTAATAAAGGAATTAATGAAGTAACTATGCAATATAGACAAGTAAAGTGTAAAGGGAACTAATATAAACATGTGTAAAGGTATTAAAGCATAAAAGGCATCTTGGCTTGGAGTGAGTTAAGGGTCCTTTTCTTGTTGGAACCACAACTATGCCAATTAGAATGGATCAATCTCACTTGATTAACTCTCACATCAGAAAGTAAGTTAAATGAGCATAAGTGTTCTTAACCCACAAATCCTAAATTGCTTGCTAATTAACTTAGCAACAATATAGCGTTAGTGGGAACAAGAACAATTAACAATCCAAAATTGACACTAAATGTTGGACATTCCAACTCTAGAAACCCAATTGCTCACTTTTTCCAAGCCAAGAGATAGAAAACTAGCCCAAAATCATGCTTGACATTTTGTCAAACACTTGGTGGGCAAAAAACTTAAACATGGAAAAAATAAGAAAAAGCTTGGAACCAAAAGCAAAAATTAATCTCAATCAACAATAAAGACTCAAGAAAGCATGTAACAATCATCAAACATCAATCTCATCAACAAGAAATAGAAATTACAAAGGAGAAGTGAAATTGAACTATAACTTGAATTATAAGAAAGTGTAAGAACAATGTAACTATAAAGAGTAATAGCAAGAGATACTTACAATGGGAATTAGCAAAATCCAAGATCAAAATTGAAATCGCACTTGAATGTAAAAACCCTAGTATAAACCCTAGTAGAGAAGATGATGAAAAACTTAAAAAAAAAAAACTACTCTAAAAACTATCCACCACTACTCCTAAGCTATTCTAATGTTATGCTATCCTATGGTCTTCATTCTCCTTTCCCTATGAGCTAAATGGCTTCAGAAATGGGCCTCAAATCCCCAAAATCGCGAGTCACGTGAGTTTTTAATGAAGGCATGTGCGTCCACATGTGCGGACGCACAGATGTGTGCGTCCGCACACTCTGCGAAAAATCCCAACCCGTGCATACGCACAGGAGGTCGTGCGCGCGCACACTAGGCGATGCTTGGATGGAACGCGCGACATGCACGGTGCATCGGTGCGGCTCACGCGCACGCGTGGCTCTAAATTGGCGGCCGTGCGCACGCACGCGTGTCTGTGCGCACGCACACTAGGCTGAGCTCTTCTCCTTTGATTCTTCATGCTTCCTCCACTTTGAATGCTCTTCTTCCAATTTCTCCAAGCCATTCCTACCTTATACCTATGAAAGCACTCACAAATAACATCAAGGCATCGAATGGAAGGTAATTGGAGTGAAGTTAATCAAATTAGGTACAAAAGAGTATGTTTTTATAATCAAGCACAAATTAGGAGGAAAGTTCAAATGCATGCCATTTAATGGAATAAGTGCAAGTTTATATAATGAAATCCATTCAATTTCAACCAAAAATCATCATCAAATATGGATTCATCAAGCTTCCCAGCTAGCTTCAGTTATCGGGTTTCCTTTACACTTGATCAAGTATTGGATACTTGGTGGTACTCCTCTTCGTCGCACGACGCGATTAGCCAAGATCTCTTTGATTTTCTTATCAGAGGATATAATCACCACATGTAGAGCACGACTCGAGTCACCTTTACTCAGTTCATCTTGATCTTCATGATATGGTTTAAGCATACTTACATGGAAGACTGAGTGGATCTTCATAGAAGGAGGGAGTTGTACTTTGTAAACAACCTCTCCAACACACTCAATGATCTCAAATAGCCCATCGTATTTGCAGATTAAGCCTTTGTGGACCTTTCAAAAGGCTTTGAATTATTGTGAAAGAAGTTTAATCATTACCTTGTCTCCCACTTGATAGCTTGCATGCCTCCTCTTCTTATCTGTCTATTTCTTCATCCTCTTTGCAGCTTTGTCGAGGTAAGAACAAGTGACATCTACTTGTTCTTCTCATGACTTAATCATATGATAAGCTCCAGGACTCTTCCTTGTGTAAGAGAAAGAAAGAGAGTGTGGTGTAAGTGGTTGTTGTCCGGTCACAATCTCGAATGGACTCTTTCCTATGGCCTCACTCCTTTGTAGATTGTATGAGAATTGAGCAATGTCTAAGAGTTTTGTCCAATCCTTCTGATTAGCGCTTACAAAATGTCTTAAGTAACACTCAAGTAAGACATTCACTCTCTTCGTTTGTCCATTAGTTTAAGGATGGAAGCTTCTCAAGAAGTGAAGTTCTGATCCAAGAAGTCTGAATAGCTCTGTCCATAGTCGTCCTATGAAGCGTGGATCTCGATTACTGATGATACTCTTAGGTAATCCCCAGTACTTCACCACATTCTTGAAGAATAGTCGTGCTGTTTCCTCTGCAGTACAATCAGTAGGAGTAGGTATAAAGGTAGCATACTTCGAAAAAAATTCTACTACCACGAGGATAGATCCAAAGCCCTCGGACTTCGGTAAGGCAGAAATGAAATCCAAAGACACACTTTCCCACGGTCGCTCTGGCGGTGACAGAGGTTCCAATAATCTACTTGGTGTCTTGCTTTCAATCTTATCTTGTTAGCACACAAGACAAGTCTTCACATAGCTATCCACTTCATCTCCCATTTGAGGCCAATAATAGGAAGATTCAATAAGTGTTAAGGTCCTTTGTTGGCCTTAATGACCAACCCATTTGGTGTCGTGGCATTCCTTCACTAGCTTTCTCCTTAGATTTTTACACTTAGGGATGTATAGCCTTCTCCCTTTGGTGTAGAAAAGGTCGTCTTCTAGCCAAAATTGTTTGGTCTTATGTTCTCTAGCCAATTCCACCAATTTCTTGGCTAATGGATCATGATGTAGCCCTTCCTTAATAGTATGCAAAATATCTCCTTCGATCATAGAAATGGCTACCAACTCAGCCTTGTGGCTCAGCGCATCTGCTACCACATTAGTCTTGCGAGGCTTCTATTCAAATTCGAAATCAAATTCAGCTAAGAAATCTTGCCACCTGGCTTGTTTGGGGCTTAACTTCTTCTGAGTTTGGAAGTAGCTTGTAGCCATATTGCCTATCTTGACGATGAAGTATGAACCAAGCAAGTAGTGACGCCAAGTTTTGAGACAATGCAACACCGCGATCATCTCCTTCTCTTGGACGGTGTATCGCCTCTCTGTATCATTCAACTTGCAACTCTCAAAGGCAATAGGATGTTCTTCTTTCATCAGAACCCCTCCAATAGTATAGTCAGAAGCATTAGTGTGGACTTCAAACACCTTTGAGTAGTCGGCCAGTGCTAGTACTTGTCCTTCTGTGATAGCAGCCTTTAACTCATCAAAGGCCTTTTGACACTCCTTTGACCATTCCCAAGAGTGATTCTTCTTAAGAAGATCAGTTAATGGTGTAGCTTTGGCGGAGTATCCCTTGATAAACCTGCGATAGTAATTAGCCAACCCAAGAAATAACCTCAATTCAGATACCTTGTTTGGCGATTCCCACTCTTTGATAGCTTTCACCTTTTCTTAATCCATGCAGAGAGTTCCATCTTTAATGATATGTCCCAAGAAGTGGACTTTTTCCCTTGCAAAGGAACACTTTTTTTTCTTGCTAAGTGATGGACAGTCGATCCATAGTCTCAATGAACCGTCATGCTTCTTTTGGAACAAGACTGGTGCGCTATAAGGTGCCTTCGATGGGAGGATGAGTCCAGTAGCTAGCAAATCCTTGAGTTGATTCTTCAACTCCTCAAGTTCTGGAAGTGCCATCCTATAAGGTGCTAAGATAGGCGGCTTTACTCCTAACTCCAATTCAATCTTGTGGTCCACCTTCCTCCTAGGTGGTAGTTGTTTTGGCAACTCAGGAGGCATCACATCCTTATTTTCTTTAAGAACTTCCTTGATTTCGGGAGGAACGTCTTCTCTTTTAGATGTTGACTCCTATTGTAATAGAGCCAAATATGTAATCTCTCCCTTCTTGAACCCTTTCTTGAGTTGTATAGTAGAGAGCATCGGTAGTCCTCCAACTTTAGAGACTATAGGGACCATGCATAGAGACCCTTTCTCCATGATGCATACTATGTCGTAGTATGGCATAGGTATTATATTTTGCTTCCTTTGAAAATCGAGCCCAATGATTATTTTAAAATCGTCGATGGGTGCTACTGAGAAATCCACAAGACCCTTCCAAGAACCAAGAGTCATCTCAATCCCCTTTTGTTTCTCCCTTAATGGGTTCGCCGTTGGTATTCACAAGTTTGTACCAACCATTATTTTTAGTGATCTTAAACCCAAGCCTCTTTGCTTCATCAGGCGTCATGAAGTTGTGTGTAGCACCAGTGTCGATGATAGTCATGACAAGTTTTTCATTGATAAAGGCTTTGACATACATCAAGCCTTTCTTTTCTACAGTGCTTGCCTCTTTTTCCTTCACAACATTCACAAGTTGAACAGATCCAACACACTCAGTTACTTACGATTGAGCCTCTCATTCCTTGGAGATAGATGCCAGAGTCTCTAGTTTAGGACAGTCCTTCATTTGGTGTGGTCCCTTGCACATGAAATATCCTCCTTTGGGCACGAGAGCCTTCTTCTTTTCCTCATACTCTTTCTTTGAAGAGTATTTCTCTTCCTTCTTAGTTGAAAAACTCTTTCCCTTGTCTCCCCCACCTTTAGTAGAACTAGTCTTGGAGGAAGACTTGGGTTTAGAGTCTTCTTGATGATACTCAGTGAGTAATTCGGCCACCACAATGGCCTCGTCAGCATCCTTAATATTCCTTCTTTGTAGTTCTTGCTTTGTCCAAGGTAGGAGTCCATTAATGAAGAAGAATAATTCATCCTCTGATGCTAAGTTGGGAATTTGAAGTGTGAAAGTAATAAACTCTTTTACATAGTTTCTAATCATACTCTTGTGCTTCAACTCCCTCAAATTCTTCCTCGCTTCATAAACCACATTCTCAGGAAAGATTTATCTTTTCAACTCCCTTTTGAAATCTTCTCATGTGGCTATGTTGCAAGTACTCTTCTCCATATCTACGCATTTTCTCCTCCACCACAAAGTAGCATTATCAGAAAGGTAGAGAGCTACAGTGCGTACCTTTTTTGCTTCTTTGACCACCCTTTGGCCTTCAAAGTACCTCTCCATTTGCCATAGAAAGTTCTCCACCTCTCGAACATCTTTCACACCCTTGAACTCCTTCTCCTTTGGGAGATCAATCTTTTTCATCTCCCTTACAATGGTTGGTCAAAATTTTGCCTCCTCAAACCAAACTCAAAATTTCTCAAACAGCTTCAAGGAATTTTCAAGCTTCTCTTCGATTTGGAGGATGTTTTCTTTGAAAGCATCTAGTTCTCTTAACACGTGAGTCTCGAGGGTCTCCTTGTCATGTTCTATCATTTGGAAGCGCTCATCCATAGAGGATAGAACATTCTCCAACATAGAAACTCTCCCTTCTAAGAAGTTAGAGTCCTTACTTCTAGACTCACTTGAAGAATGGACTTTCTTGCCTCTCCATTGAGAGAGAATAGCATCCCTTCTCCTTTGAGACTCAACATGCTCCATGGTTACACTAGAAGCCAGACCCACAAACTACTTGTGCTCTCTCTCAAACTTTGCTCTGATGCTAAGTTGTCATGGTCTTGGACACACTCTAATGTTACCGTAGCGGCACTCGGACTTACTCAATCTTTTGAGCTAAGACTAAGTTAGCCTAACCCTCAATACTTACAAAGAAAGCTAATAACACAAGAGAAAGGAAACTTTGGTGGAAAGAATACTATATTACTCAAGTGTTTGTTACAAATGAATCACACATCCACACTCTAACTCCCACCCCCTATTTATAGCCATCCACCTCCTCAATGGATAGTTAAGATTAAATCTATTGATCATCTAGAACCTTCATTACAAGTATTTATCCTACCACATTTCTCTAAATATTTCTAGATTATTCCATACTACTATGCATACTTCTATATATATCCATACTTTTCTAGATTACTCTATGACTTTGCAACGTCTTCTAGAACCTTTTAGGATATTCCGGAACCTTCTAGGACATTCTAGAACGTTTCAGAACCATTTAAAATATTCTCAAATACTCTAAAAAATTATATAAATACCGTTAAAATTAACCTTCTAAAATTCATCGTAACACTACTATTACGAATATGATTCACGTCTTCACGAAAACTAATAAATGAAAACCCGTAAATGAAGAGGGAAAAGGGGGAGGGAATGGGGGAGCAATACCGTTCAAAAGCACTATTATCATTCTTATTTACAAGTCGAGAAAATAATTGAGTATATCGTTTATTTTTGGAAACTTACATAAGACATAGGAATAAATATAGAAAAATTATTTTTAATTAATTAATATTAATTGATTTTTTTAAATTACTTTTAAAAATTTTATTTTGTGAAAGATTTGAAGTAAGGACTTAAGATTTAAAATTTTTTATTTTAAAACTTAAGATATAAAAGTAATTTATAAAATTTGACTGATATTTATTAAAAAACGTTGACTCCTAAATTAAATTTAAGAGCTATTTAATTATTTTCATGTGAAGGTACATTTCAAGTTTGATATGTTATCATGTAATTTAATTACGAAATGTCTGTTTTTAAAGAATAGTTTAATATAATATTAAGACACTTTTCTTGCTATTTTCGTATAAGTAGCCATTTATTTACTGTTATATAAAAAATAATTATATTATGTGAATTTAATCTTCTATTAAAGTTAGAGTATGTTTCTGAATACAATATCTATTTATATAATTCTAGATAAAATTATTAAAATATTATTAAATTATTAAAATTGAGTTAATAGTCAAATTCATTTATGAAAAATTATTCAATCTCTATTTTAGTTTCTAAAAAATAAAATTAATCAAAATAGTTTCCAAAAGATAACTGTGTTGGTAGAGTTTGTCCTTCTATCATCTCACTTGATGACGTAGCTAACATTCATTGACGTAGAATATTAAGTGACAGTGTGGTACACCCTAAAACGATGTAGCTTTGTTTTTTGTTTTTTGTGGCCTCCAAGTATTGAGACGATGTCGTTTGATGTTCAGAATGGGGTATTCAAACATTTCTTTTTCCCGTGACCACCACTCATAACAACCAAGTCTCTATTTCGCTCCAAAATCTCTCATCTCCTCTTTTCTCTTTGAACCTCCCTGTTTACTTTAATACTCTGTGATGCGACACTTGCACACGAGTTCGCGCTACCAGAGTGCAAAATTAACAAACATAAGCAAACCCAAATTGCCTGAGATGTTGGAACCAATGTTAGAACCCTAATCCCAATCTCAAATTAGTCCCAATATTAGAACCGCAATCTCAATCTCAAGCATAAATAACTCTTTCTCCACGTTGACGACAGTGGCGCCTGCGGGGAAGTTGTGCCATGTAGTGGGCTCTAAGCCTCTCAGAGTCACTACATAAAATGTGCTGAGTACCGTCAGATTCGTTAAATAAATTCACCGATAATTAATTTATTGTCCGATTTACCGTCGTCCTGAAGTTGACGGTATAAACAGTGCCAAAAATTCTTTACCAGCGGATTATTTCGTCCGACACTAATTATCCGTAAATTTTTCGTCAGTCTTTTCAATGACTGTTGAGACTGAGTTGCTGATAACTGTCGAATTATTCCAATGGTAACTTTGGCGCCATATCACATGTTTTGGCGCTAAGTTACCATCAGATTTCTCTGCCGATAAATCTTACGGTAGTTTTTTTGTGGCACAGTTAAGCCACAACTATTAGTCAAATTAAAACTCTTGTTAATAAAATTAGGGCAAAAATTCAAAATTATCAAAAATCAACAAATTATTTTATTAAAAATAAATGGTTTGAATATAATAAAATGTCACAGAAGTAGAATACAATAAAGTAGATATAAAAAAAATAAATTCCTAAATCCCACAGATCTCAGTAATTGTCATCGTCGTTGTCTTCCCCCTGCTGAGGCGGCAGAGTAGGTGCTGATGTCGGTGCCCCACCAGCAGCACCGCTGCCTCCAGTGCACATCTGCTCGTTGTACACCTATATCTGCTCTCGCAAACAATCTAGCTACTCCATCTTTTCTGTCAGGTCTAAGCTAATGACAATGACTCCTCTTGCGTGTGCAAGAAGGTCATTGTACCTCTCCTCAAATTGCTCCGCTTGTTGGTTAAGCTCCTATGTCAGTTTCTGCACCTCCTCCCTCAAGTCGACAACTTACTGGGGATCGGCAGGACTGGTGGCAAAGGCAGAGAAAGCCACCAATACAGAGGAGCGGAGGCTACTGGCAAAGAACGATCCCAACCTAAAGTGGCGATTCTTGTGGGTTTAGAGGCGGTCTCATGCTAAACCCTATCAGGATCTACCACTGAGGTCTCGAAGCCGGCTTCGTCGTTCCCACTAGGCGGCTGAGATTGCTGGGCCGCGGCATCCAATCTCTGTGTGTAATCCTCCTACATTACATACGTTGTAATTAGGATAACAGTTAATTGACTTTAAACCAAATAAATTTGAAACTTAGAATTAATGAAACTCACATAATGGGCCACATACCGCTCGTCAGCAAATCTCTCCTTGTTGGACTTCAAGGTATGAGTATACTTGAAGGTCTCCTCCAGTGTTGCCTCACGCTCCAATGACTTAGACTACACATATTCAAATCAACCAATAAAATAAATGAACAAACAACTAATTTAAGTAACTATTAATAAACATTACCAAACTACTTACCAGAATGCTTTTCGTCTTTATGAAGGTCGCCGACCCACCCTTATACTTTGACGACCTCGGCGAAGTCCTGTTAGCGACGTTTGTCAGACGGCGATGCTTGAACCCTCGTTATTTCTAAAATGGGCCTCCAGTTCTTTCTTGATAGATGGACGAATCCAAGTCGTTAGGTGGTCGCGCCCTTGACGAACATCGCTCATCATCTGCTGAAGTCGTTTAGCTGTCTAGTAGTCGTAGATCTTCCTAACCATGAGATTATGTTCCATATCCCATATGAATTTCAATTGTACAAAGTGATTCAACAACATTAGTTAGTTAAAATAAAATACATTTCAAATATAGTTAATTCAACAACATTGGGTTCTTACCTTCCACTTTTGACACCATTGCTCTCTCGTCTCAGCAGAGATCTTTGTGTAGCTCGGCCATGGGTGGTCGTACATAGATTTAATCACCTCAGAGATCTCCTATGTACATGTATTGTTGTTTGGTATAAATCTATCAATGAAAACATTTAAGATTAACAAATACATAGAAACATATAAACCTTAACAAATTCAAAATAGATTGCGGATAGAAGACATTCAAATAGTATGTACTCACGCCTGCATGCCATCAGGCCAAATCCTCAGCCGGATAATGGGCGATGGTGGAGGGACATCCTGTTGGGACGCATTAGAGGAATCACTCACCACGGGCTCTGTCGCTAGATCTGTAGGGGCATAGCAGAAGGAGGTACGTACTTCGGGTTTGGGACCATGATGAACTGTTGGTCCGCTGGACCTGCCTACGACGTCATGGGGTCGACGAGGTAGTCGGAATAGAGGGCAATGACTGAGCAGTTCCTGGGGATTCCACAAAAACCCTCCCTCTACCATAACCAGCAGATCCACTCGATCTACCTCTGCTACCTGTCGGCATATCTGCAAAAAGAATATATTATTAACACTAATCAGCATATATACTACATAAATCATTCAACATTTAGATTATTTCAAAAAAAAAGTTGACATAGCCTCTCCTAAAATTGAACATATATCCACCTTTACAGTTCTCACAAATATAACCAACCTCAATCTACAGCATTAGTCAAAACACAATTAAATTCACAACATTTCTAGTAGAATATATTAACTTATTTTCATACTTGAATATATATATATATATATATATATATATATAATGTTGTACATATAATATTTCAATGTCAAACACAACAATTTATTCAATTCAATTAAAGAGTTTAAATCATTAACAATTGAAAATTTTTAAATAATAAAAATCTAATTAAAAAATTAGGTCAAAATATAAATATTTCCAAATTAGTAAACCTTCGAGAAATAAGCCTATTCTTCAAGAGTAAATAGTAGACATCATTATACTATACACATAAAAATATGTTTACATAACCTACCTCAAGAAAAACAAAACTATCTAGTTAGCAAGGTTAATTAGTTCTTGAGATTGAATAAGAAACAAAAAGAGACTCAACTTACAAATTTTACAAGCTTTACAGTTAACTATTGTTACTATTAAACACTGCACATAAAACTAACTATATTATATCAACTTAAGGCTTGTAACATTTTCTTAGCACATTTCCTACTTAAAAATTCAAGCATCTTGCACTTCTTCCTAAATCCCAAAATTAACATATAACTAATTCCTAATTCCTAAATTAAATTCATCCTAAATCCTAAATTAGCATATGATAACCAAATCCTAAATCCTAAATTAACTTTAACCTTAAACCTTAAATTAGCATATAATAATCAAATCTTAAATCCTAAATTAACATATAACTAATTCCTAAATCCTAAATTAACTTCATCCTAAATCCTAAATTAACTTAACCTTAAACTCTAAATTAGCATATAATAATCAAACTCTAAATCCTAAATTAACATATAACTAAATTCTAAATTAACTTAAACAGGGAAAAAGAGGGACCATGGAACCTGAGGGGCGAATAGAGAAAGAAGAATAGAGAGAAAATGGGAGTCTCGTTAGGGCTGGAAGGTGACAACATCGATGCTGGACGATGACAGCGGCGGTACTGGACGGCGACAGCGACAGACAAATAGAGAGAAAGAAGAAGTCGCGGCTAAGGGAGGGGAAAGGAGGAACAGAATGGTTTCGGTGAGGGGGAGAGGAGGCGGCAACAGGACGAGCAGGCGGCGGCAGGGCTGACGGAGCGACGGGGAGAGGAGGCAGTTAGAGAGAGAAAGAAAGAAGAGAGGTTAGAGAGAGAAAGAGAGAGAGAGAGAGAGAGAGAGAGAGAGAGAGAGAGAGAATTTTGAAATGAAGGGGGAGGGGGTTCGTGCTTTGAATTTTAGGGATCGTTAAATTTAAATTTACTAGCGGATAAATCCGACGGTAAATCTCACGCTAAATTTTGCGCCTATTTCTCCCATTTTTCCTCCAAGTATTACCAGCAAATTTACCGTTGGAAACGGAAATCCACCGGTAATGATTTGAACAAACCAATTCCACATCATAACCGTTCATAAATTCGTCGGTAAAGCCGATGCTAATGTGTGACGCTAAATCTGATGGTACTCTACATTTTTTTTTGCAGTGAGTTGTTTCCATGCCCGTGTAATCAAATCTATGGAGATGGATTTATCAGTGATCAATTGGTATCAATTTACCTTAATATGGGTTCTATCCATGATGCATAGAAGCTGTTCGGTAAAATTCCCAACAAGAATTTTGTGTCATGGAACTCCGTTGTTTTTGGGTTTTCAAAAATGGGCCACCTTGGCAGGTGCATCAGTTTGTATTCTATGATGAAATCTGAGTTTGCACCAGAATTGAATGAGCTTCCATTATTATCTGTTATCTTAGTTTGTGCTTTTGCTAAGGTTAGGGATGAAGGTCAGTATCGTCATTATTGTGCATTGAAGTTGGGTATGCTTGCTGGGAAACGTACAAGGTCATCCAACTGGAGAAGAAGAGTTATTTATGCTTGAGATTGGAATGACGGTTCTAACATTGGGACTGGTTTGAGTTAATTTAACAAACTTATCTGGTTAGCATCAATATTGTAACATTTGGGGTGTGTCACACTATCAGTTAACATTTAGCATCAGCGAACGTTAGCCACGTCATCAACTAAGATGACGAAAGAACGAAGTCCACCAACACATTTATCTTTCAGGGATTATTTTGATTAATTTTAACTTTCGGGGACCAAAATAAAGATTATTGAATTATCTTTCAGGAAAAAATTTGAGTATTAATACTTATTGTAACACCCTACCATACAGAGACTTATGCTTAAGTCATAATTCAGAGATGGCAAGGTATTACGACCTCTAAAACAAAAATTTAGTACGTATAGTAGTATGAATGATTGATTATAACTAGGAGCCTTGTAGAAAAAAGGGATAAACAAAAACTGCAACTCGAAAGCGCAACACTCCGATCACTAACACAACGAGCAAAGGATAAGCTAACGCAAGATCATATATATAAAGAGTATCAAAAACAGGAATATCAAGACTCAAAATCCGGCTGCGAAGATAACCGGTCCGAGCATAGCAATATATACATATAATAAAATAAGGAAAACCCCAAGGAAAACCCAAAGGGACACAACTACAGAAACCTATTCTCCAAAATCTCCCATAAGAGGAGTCATCACAATTTGTATTATTTAATGGAGATAAAAGTATCTAAACAAGATATATAAACCAAAACAGAGTCCCGAGAACAAAGGATCTTCGCTAAATCCAGAAGTCTCCAGCATGCCTCAATGAGAAGCCTCGCGTCCTGCATCTGAAAACCACAAAATCCGCATGGGTGAGAACCAGAGGTCCCCAGCATGGTAACAGCTTCCACATATATAATACATAATAATAGAGGAAAGCCGAAGGCAATCCTAGAACTTCCTCCAGAAAATATCAAAGCTTATAAACAAGCTAAACCGTAAGCGGCAACTAACTAAAGATCCTTCAGTCTAACTAATACTTCCCTTTCTACTTCCTTCAGACCTCCCAACAACCAGCAGGAGTATAATATAGCAAACACAGTTATATCAGACAAGAGATTTACAAATAGGAACAAATAAGGCATTTAGGCAATTAGCAAGTAATATGCAGTCAAATAGGCAATCTCAAACAATTCATGTAGTATGCTTATGATGCATGCCTGTCCCTAGTGGCTGATGATATCATCTGTCGGTTATAGAGCCAACCCGACAAGTCCTGGTAGCTAACCATTGGACTGTCCCTCTGTCGTGCATCCCCAACTCGAGTTATACTCATCATAAACTTGATCATAATCATGATCCATATCCATCACCATCACTGGTGAATATTTATCCATCACCATCATTGGTGAATATTTATGGGGGCGAGCTCATCCGGGACTTTCACAGTGCCCGGCCACACTTACGACATAGGGTCAAAAGAGCTTCGAGTCTCAACCTGGAGCACGTGGTGGCTAGCCACTGCTTCCTCCCAGGGAAACCCTCATCTCCGATGGTGGAAGTGCAAACATTCACAATTCATTCAACAGCATATATGCATTTATACTTAGCCATAAACATGGCTCCGCCGTCACATGGCATAATCCAGCCATCCGGCTCACGGTTAAATCCATAACCAGCCAATTCATTAACAATTATGGCCCTTCGGCCCATGGCATAACAAGCACTTCCACCGCCATTCTCCGCATCTCACATAATCATCTTTGATCCTCAATGATCATTCATTTTTCCCTTGCTTCACTCGCAAGTTACCACATTCACTAGCCCCTTTTTAATAGCTAGGCATGTCATAATGATTTAAGACATAAATGGTGAGATCGGAGGCTTAGAAGTATGAGATTTGGCTTTTAAAACTCAAAAATCAACTTTGGGATGAAAACAGGGCCACGCGTACGCGCACTCCACGCGTACGCGTGGATGGCCTCAAAAACTCATCGACGCGCAAGCGTCATGCACGCTAACGCGTGGATTAAAGATTTGCCAATCGACGCGCACGCGCCAACCACGCGTACGCGTGGGTGTTCTCGTGCCCTAGGCACAACACTGGCACAGTTCTGGCATAACTCTCTGGAAAATGGCTGGGCATTGGGTGCAGCACAATCGGCGCGCCCGCGCACATCACGCGCACGCGTGGATGGCGCTTTCTGGAAGATCGGCGCGTACGCGCCAGGTGCGCCCACGCGCAAGGGGTCATTCTGCTAAAAATTTTCTAAGTTAAAAGCTGCAGAATTCACAGATTTAAATCCCAATCTTCCAACGGACATAACTTCCTCATTTTAAATCGTTTTTCACCCGTTCTTTGAACGGCATGGACATCTCGGATCCAATTTCATTTCTAAATAGATTTGGTACAAAACGGAGATCCGTAGTCCAAGTTATGTCCCGCCAAAGTGTGCCCAAAAACCATTTTTTCATACAAAACCACAAAGTGCCAATTTCAAAACAAGCCATTTCCAACTCTTTTCAAAACCAATCAAAACATGCCAAGTTCATCCCTTTTCTTTGAAATCAATCAAAATATATCAAATTCAACATCAAGCCTCCTCAACTCACACATTGACACACATTACCACAAATTACCAAAATCACTATCTCATCATTTTACCCCACTTCACCCAAGTGGCTCAAACTCAAACACATTGACATATCATATACTATTCCTCATGCCAATTCTCAACAACACCAATTCCAAT
Organism: Arachis hypogaea; assembly: GCF_003086295.3. Classification (NCBI taxonomy): domain Eukaryota; kingdom Viridiplantae; phylum Streptophyta; class Magnoliopsida; order Fabales; family Fabaceae; genus Arachis; species Arachis hypogaea. Next base: position 111,854,908 of record NC_092055.1, on the reverse strand, counting down.
AAATTATTATTGTACACAATCAACATCATACTCACCATCAACATGGTTCAACCCACAATTCAACCATAACCAATCATCAAGTATATATCACAACATGCATATTTCTCATACATCATACCACTAAGGCCTTAATAATCATCATCACATATATGACCACGTCATATATCTCAATCATTCAACAACATCAACAATTCAATGCCTATCTTAGGGCCTCTAGCCTAAGTATTTCCTACCACATTACATATTAGATACGGGAAACCGAAACCATACCTTAGCCGATTCCCCAAGCTCAACCGGAGCACTTCCAAACCACTTGTCCACAAGCTCTCAAGGTATCAACACCTCCAAGAACAGATTTTATCACACAAAACCCTCTTCCAAGCTTTCCAAAATCACCAATCAAGCTCCAATATTCACATATACACAACCTAAGCCACAATCATCATACCCATACACAACATCTCAATACCCAAACATCATAGAACAACAAATTATACTAGGGTTGAGAATCTTACCACACCCAAGGTCCAAGGAGACAAGATTAACCTTCTCCTTCAAGAGAGTTGGGTCCTATAACATCAAAGAACCCAAAATCTCAACATTTTTGCTCATGAAACTCGAAATCAAGGGCTGGAATTTCGAACAGTAAAACGTGGCTTACCTCAAGATTGATTGTATGGGTTTTGTAGAGCTCTCCACGGTGAACGCGTGGCCGCAAACGGTGCGGCGATCGGAGCTCTAGATCAAAAGTTATGGTGGTTTGAAGATCAACCAAGGGAGAGAACTTGAGAGAGTGTTCTTCCCCCCTCCAATCAATTTCAGCGTGTGAGTGTCTCAAGTGAGGAGAGAGAGTGCTGAAAACTAGGGTTTTGGTTTAGTTATGTTGGGCCAAGGGCCCACTTTGGGTCCGGTTGGTCCGGTTTGGCCCGTTCGGTCCAATCTTGGTCCGATTTCTATAAAATTGGTATCGAAATTCTCGTCTCAATTTCCTCTATCACATTTAGCCATAAAAATAACATTTTTGGCTTTCTAGAATAAATTCTCATTTATGGGTTAATTAGCCATTAATTAACCGGGTCTTACATTCTACCCACCTAATTGGGAATTTTGCCCACAAAATTCAAATTCAATTACCTGAGAATAAGTGCGGATAATCCGTTCGTATCTCCGACTCAAGTTCCCAAGTGTGTTCTTCAACACCGCCTCGACTCCAAGCCACTTTAACTAATGAAACCTCTTTTCCACGCAATCGTTTGATACTAGTATCGTCAATTCTAACTGGAGCCACTGGAAGCGTCAAATCTTCTCTTAACTGAACTGATTCAGGTTCTAACACATGGCTAGCATCAGGAGTGTACTTCCGAAGCTGTGACACGTGAAACACATCGTGCAGGTTCGAAAGATGAGGTGGTAGAGCCACCCGATACGCCACCGGCCCAATCCTCTCCAGGATCTGAAATGGACCAATGTATCGAGGATTCAACTTCTTTGCTTTAATCGCTCTACCTACTCCTGTGGTCGGAGTAACCTTCAGGAAAACATGATCTCCTTCCTCAAATTCCAAGGGCTTCCGCCTCTGATCGGCGTAACTCTTTTGGCGACTCTGCGCCGTAAGCATCCTGTCTCGGATTTTCTTGACTTGTTCAGTGGTTTCAGCTATCATTTCTGGCCCCAACAAGCCTTTCTCTCCAGCTTCATACCAACATAGTGGAGATTGACATTTCCTCCCATACAATGCCTCATACGGAGCCATTCCGATGCTCGCATGGTAACTATTATTGTATGCAAACTCCACTAACGGCATATACCGATCCCAACTCGTCGGTTGGTCCAAAACACAAGCTCTCAACATATCCTCTAGTGTTTGGATCGTCCTCTCAGATTGACCATCTGTTTGAGGATGGTAAGCTGTACTCAAGCTTAATCGGGTTCCAAAAGCTTTCTGAAATGCACCCCAGAACCTCGAAGTGAAACGAGGATCTCTATCAGAGATTATAGTAGCAGGTACACCATGGAGTCTCACAATCTCCTTTATGTATAACCGAGCTAGCTCCTCAAGGGTGTAAGTCATCCGAATGGGCAAAAAGTGAGCTGACTTCGTCAGTCGGTCCACAATCACCCAGATAGCATCAAAACCAGTCCTAGTCCTTGGCAATCCCGACACAAAGTCCATTGCAATACTTTCCCACTTCCATTGCGGAACCTCTAAAGGTTGCAACATCCCGGAAGGTCTTTGATATTCAATCTTTACCTTTTGACAAGTTAAGCACTTTGAAACATATTCCGCCACATCATTCTTCATACCCGGCCACCAAAACATCACCTTTAAATCATGGTACATCTTAGTACTTCCCGGGTGAATGGAGAATCCACTTTTGTGTGCCTCCCTTAAGATATCTTGTCTCAAAGTACCAACATCCGGCACAATGATCCTACCCTTGAATCTCCATAACCCATCTTTTTCTTCCGACACTCTCCACTGTTTTCCTTGCTCGATAGCCGGTAACACCTTCCATAATGCTTCATCATTTTCATGAGCCTTTAGGAGTTCGGACTTAAAGTCACTTGAGATTTCTAATCGGCTCAAACACAAGGTTTCCAGATACTTCTCGAGCACCAATTTTTAGACTCTCGAATCCCTTGAGCAACTTCTCCTCTTGAAGCATCATCCAAGACGCATATAACGACTTCCGACTTAACGCATCCGCCACTATATTCGCTTTTCCCGGATGGTAATTCAACTCAAAGTCGTAGTCCTTCAATAATTCCATCCACCTCCTTTGCCTTATATTAAGCTCTTTCTGATCAAAGAGGTATTTCAAACTCTTGTGATCGGAAAAGACTTGGAACTTAACCCCATAGAGATAATGCCTCCACACCTTCAAGGCAAATACGACCGCAGCGAGTTCCAGATCGTGCGTAGGGTAACTAACTTCATGAGGTCTCAACTGTCGTGAGGCATACGCCACCACATTATGATGCTGCATCAGCACGCACCCTAGACCCTTCAACGATGCATCACAGTACACCTCAAAAGACTCGTTCGGCTCAGGTAACACTAACACAGGTGCAGTGATCAACTTTTTCTTCAATGCCTGAAAGCTCTCCTCGCACTCAGGAGTCCAAACAAACAGAGTGTCTTTGCGAGTTAACTTTGTCAACGGCAAAGCTAATTGCGAAAAGCCTTTGATGAACCTTCGGTAATAGCCAGCTAAACCCAGAAAACTCCTTATCTCGGTTACTGTGGTTGGTTGCTTCCATTCCATCACAGCCTCCACCTTAGTTGGATCTATGGCTATTCCCCTCTTACTCACCACGTGACCCAAAAACTTTACCTCATCCTTCCAAAACTCACACTTAGACAATTTCGCATAGAGTTTCTTCTCCTTTAAAATTTGCAACACGGTCCGCAAGTGTTCCGCATGCTCTTCTTCGGTCTTGGAGTAAATTAGTATGTCGTCAATGAAGACAACAACGAATTTATCCAGAAACGGACGGAACACTCTATTCATGTAATCCATAAACACTGCAGGAGCGTTCGTCAACCCAAAAGACATTACAGTATACTCGAAATGACCATAACGAGTCCTGAAAGCAGTCTTAGGGATATCCTCACCCCTCACCCTTATCTGGTGATAACCGGATCGCAAATCGATCTTGGAGAAAACCCCAGCTCCTTGTAATTGATCCATGAGATCATCAATCCTCGGCAATGGGTATTTATTCTTTATGGTGACCTTGTTCAGCTGCCTGTAATCCACACAGAGCCGCATACTTCCATCTTTCTTCTTTACCAGTAATACTGGAGCACCCCACGGGGAAACACTTGGTCGGATAAAGTTCTTACCCAACAATTCCTCTAACTGAGACTTTAGCTCGGCCATCTCTAACGGTGACATCCTATAAGGAGCACTTGAGATTGGTCCCGCCCCAGGCACCAACTCAATAGCAAACTCGACCTCTCGGTTAGGTGGAAATTCCTCAATATCATCGGGAAACACTTCCGGAAACTCACACACTACCGGAATCTGATCCAACTTTTGATCATCACCCGAAACACCAGCGGTTAACAACAGGATACCCTGACATTCGATTCCAGAACAGTTCACCATCATCGAATTCAAGTAATAATTATTCACCACGACCGGCCCTTCTGTATCTTCCGGCATAAAGTACACCGACTTTGTAGAACAATCAAGCAGGACATGGTTCTCAGATAACCAGTCCAATCCCAAGATAAGATCAAGACCGATCATCGGCAAGCAGATTAAATTATGGACAAAATCACGCTGCTTGAACTTAAACGAAACTTTCGGGCATCCTAGCCTAGTTACCATGGCTTCATGGGTAGCATTATGTACCTTTAGGTCATAACCTAAGGTTACGATCTTCAATCCTAACTCATGGGCTTTCTCAAATGCAATAAATGAATGCGATGCTCTCGAATCAAATAAAGCATTTAAAGTTTGACCAGCCATTTCACAGTTACCTCGAATGAGTGTCTCAGATCCTTCTGCACCCACAGCTGAGGTGGTGAACACCCGACCAGTCTGTTGTGCTTTCCCAGCACCTTGCTTTTGCTTCTCTGGACAACTTGCGGCTTTATGCCCCGCCTTTCCACAATTGTAGCACAAACCCCATCCGGCCTTGCATGGTACTCCCGGATGGTGACTCCCACACCTAGTACAAGCTTGATCATTCTGAGGCTGCTTCCCAAACCTTTTCCCTTGGGAGTAGTTGTTGTTGGGCCTCCTAAAAGAACCTCCCCTCTTGAAAGACAGACCTCTAGGTGCAAAGCTCTTCCCTCGGTTCTGTGGAAATGATCCTTTGTGACTTTCTTTCTCAGCGGCTGCCCTCTTCACACACTCTTCAGCAACCCTACACTTGTTCACCAATTCGGAGAAAGTCCTAATCTCCATTGGCCCCACCGAACCGAAAATATCACTCCGGAGTCCTCCCTCGTACTTAACACACTTCCATTCCTCATATTCCACCGGAGTCCCTTGACACATACGAGAGAATCTGAACAACTCCTCAAACTTGTCAGTATACTCAGATACGGACATAGTACCCTGCTTCAGCTGCAACAATTCAAGCTCCTTGGTCGTCCTAGCAGAAGTCGGAAAGTACTTCTTATAGAACTCCTCTTGGAAGACATCCCAGGTGATATAATCATCACCCTGCTGCAGAAGACGACGGATACCTTGCCACCAATGCGACGCTTCACCTGTGAGCATATAGGTAGCGAACTCGACACGCTGTCCTTCAGGTACCACTTGTGCTTGCAGTGCTCGCTCTATAGCCTGAAACCATGTATTGGCCTCAGTCGGGCTAGTAGTTCCCTTGAACTTAGGTGGATTAACCTTCAAAAAGTTTGCCAGTGTCATCGGGCCTTGAACTCCACCTCCGTCATTACCATGGTTGTTCATCTGTTGACCAAGAGCCTCAGCAGTGGCTTGCATAGCAGCAGCCATATTCTCCAACGCAGTCATAAAGTTCAACGGGTCATTAGGGTTAGTGTCCGGCGCACGAGCATTAGTACGACCTCTCCCACGGCCTCTACCGCGTCCACGAGGCGCCATCTGGTTCCTATACACACCAAACAATCGATATTAAGTTGATCAGTCTCAATATCGGAAGTTTAGTACTTTAAAGTCCCAAATGCATGCTCATGAACGTTTATGCCAACTATATCAAGTAGATATACTAACAGCACATAACACACATACAGAGAATGCACAGAAGTATAGTCAGTCCATTCCTCAGGCTCTACAGGAACGAACTGCTCTGATACCATAATGTAACACCCTACCATACAGAGACTTATGCTTAAGTCATAATTCAGAGATGGCAAGGTATTACGACCTCTAAAACAAAAATTTAGTACGTATAGTAGTATGAATGATTGATTATAACTAGGAGCCTTGTAGAAAAAAGGGATAAACAAAAACCGCAACTCGAAAGCGCAACACTCCGATCACTAACACAACGAGCAAAGGATAAGCTAACGCAAGATCATATATATAAAGAGTATCAAAAACAGGAATATCAAGACTCAAAATCCGGCTGCGAAGATAACCGGTCCGAGCATAGCAATATATACATATAATAAAATAAGGAAAACCCCAAGGAAAACCCAAAGGGACACAACTACAGAAACCTATTCTCCAAAATCTCCCATAAGAGGAGTCATCACAATTTGTATTATTTAATGGAGATAAAAGTATCTAAACAAGATATATAAACCAAAACAGAGTCCCGAGAACAAAGGATCTTCGCTAAATCCAGAAGTCTCCAGCATGCCTCAACGAGAAGCCTCGCGTCCTGCATCTGAAAACCACAAAATCCGCATGGGTGAGAACCAGAGGTCCCCAGCATGGTAACAGCTTCCACATATATAATACATAATAATAGAGGAAAGCCGAAGGCAATCCTAGAACTTCCTCCAGAAAATATCAAAGCTTATAAACAAGCTAAACCGTAAGCGGCAACTAACTAAAGATCCTTCAGTCTAACTAATACTTCCCTTTCTACTTCCTTCAGACCTCCCAATAACCAGCAGGAGTATAATATAGCAAACACAGTTATATCAGACAAGAGATTTACAAATAGGAACAAATAAGGCATTTAGGCAATTAGCAAGTAATATGCAGTCAAATAGGCAATCTCAAACAATTCATGTAGTATGCTTATGATGCATGCCTGTCCCTAGTGGCTGATGATATCATCTGTCGGTTATAGAGCCAACCCGACAAGTCCTGGTAGCTAACCATTGGACTGTCCCTCTGTCGTGCATCCCCAACTCGAGTTATACTCATCATAAACTTGATCATAATCATGATCCATATCCATCACCATCACTGGTGAATATTTATCCATCACCATCATTGGTGAATATTTATGGGGGCGAGCTCATCCGGGACTTTCACAGTGCCCGGCCACACTTACGACATAGGGTCAAAAGAGCTTCGAGTCTCAACCTGGAGCACGTGGTGGCTAGCCACTGCTTCCTCCCAGGGAAACCCTCATCTCCGATGGTGGAAGTGCAAACATTCACAATTCATTCAACAGCATATATGCATTTATACTTAGCCATAAACATGGCTCCGCCGTCACACGGCATAATCCAGCCATCCGGCTCACGGTTAAATCCATAACCAGCCAATTCATTAACAATTATGGCCCTTCGGCCCATGGCATAACAAGCACTTCCACCGCCATTCTCCGCATCTCACATAATCATCTTTGATCCTCAATGATCATTCATTTTTCCCTTGCTTCACTCGCAAGTTACCACATTCACTAGCCCCTTTTTAATAGCTAGGCATGTCATAATGATTTAAGACATAAATGGTGAGATCGGAGGCTTAGAAGTATGAGATTTGGCTTTTAAAACTCAAAAATCAACTTTGGGATGAAAACAGGGCCACGCGTACGCGCACTCCACGCGCACGCGTGGATGGCCTCAAAAACTCATCGACGCGCAAGCGTCATGCACGCTAACGCGTGGATTAAAGATTTGCTAATCGACGCGCACGCGCCAACCACGCGTACGCGTGGGTGTTCTCGTGCCCTAGGCACAACACTGGCACAGTTCTGGCATAACTCTCTGGAAAATGGCTGGGCATTGAGTGCAGCACAATCGGCGCGCCCGCGCACATCACGCGCACGCGTGGATGGCGCTTTCTGGAAGATCGGCGCGTACGCGCCAGGTGCGCCCACGCGCAAGGGGTCATTCTGCTAAAAATTTTCTAAGTTAAAAGCTGCAGAATTCACAGATTTAAATCCCAATCTTCCAACGGACATAACTTCCTCATTTTAAATCGTTTTTCACCCGTTCTTTGAACGGCATGGACATCCCGGATCCAATTTCATTTCTAAACAGATTTGGTACAAAACGGAGATCTGTAGTCCAAGTTATGTCCCGCCAAAGTGTGCCCAAAAACCATTTTTTCATACAAAACCACAAAGTGCCAATTTCAAAACAAGCCATTTCCAACTCTTTTCAAAACCAATCAAAACATGCCAAGTTCATCCCTTTTCTTTGAAATCAATCAAAATATATCAAATTCAACATCAAGCCTCCTCAACTCACACATTGACACACATTACCACAAATTACCAAAATCACTATCTCATCATTTTATCCCACTTCACCCAAGTGGCTCAAACTCAAACACATTGACATATCATATACTATTCCTCATGCCAATTCTCAACAACACCAATTCAAATAAATTATTATTGTACACAATCAACATCATACTCACCATCAACATGGTTCAACCCACAATTCAACCATAACCAATCATCAAGTATATATCACAACATGCATATTTCTCATACATCATACCACTAAGGCCTTAATAATCATCATCACATATATGACCACGTCATATATCTCAATCATTCAACAACATCAACAATTCAATGTCTATCTTAGGGCCTCTAGCCTAAGTATTTCCTACCACATTACATATTAGATACGGGAAACCGAAACCATACCTTAGCCGATTCCCCAAGCTCAACCGGAGCACTTCCAAACCACTTGTCCACAAGCTCTCAAGGTATCAACACCTCCAAGAACAGATTTTATCACACAAAACCCTCTTCCAAGCTTTCCAAAATCACCAATCAAGCTCCAATATTCACATATACACAACCTAAGCCACAATCATCATACCCATACACAACATCTCAATACCCAAACATCATAGAACAACAAATTATACTAGGGTTGAGAATCTTACCACACCCAAGGTCCAAGGAGACAAGATTAACCTTCTTCTTCAAGAGAGTTGGGTCCTATAACATCAAAGAACCCAAAATCTCAACATTTTTGCTCATGAAACTCGAAATCAAGGGCTGGAATTTCGAACAGTAAAACGTGGCTTACCTCAAGATTGATTGTATGGGTTTTGTAGAGCTCTCCACGGTGAACGCGTGGCCATAAACGGTGCGGCGATCGGAGCTCTAGATCAAAAGTTATGGTGGTTTGAAGATCAACCAAGGGAGAGAACTTGAGAGAGTGTTCTTCCCCCCTCCAATCAATTTCAGCGTGTGAGTGTCTCAAGTGAGGAGAGAGAGTGCTGAAAACTAGGGTTTTGGTTTAGTTATGTTGGGCCAAGGGCCCACTTTGGGTCCGGTTGGTCCGGTTTGGCCCGTTCGGTCCAATCTTGGTCCAATTTCTATAAAATTGGTATCGAAATTCTCGTCTCAATTTCCTCTATCACATTTAGCCATAAAAATAACATTTTTGGCTTTCTAGAATAAATTCTCATTTATGGGTTAATTAGCCATTAATTAACCGGGTCTTACACTTATTGATTGGTAGAAATAGTTTTAAATTTATTAATGAAAATTTTTTTTAAAATATTTTAAAATAAGACAAAATTAAAAAAATCCAATTATTTTAAGTAATAATACATATGTGTTGTAAAATAAATAAATAACGAAGAGAAAATAAATATAAAATAAAGAATTATAAATTGATAACTCTAGTATTAATATTTACTAATATTATTATCTCAATATAAATGATATGATTCATATATATTCACTAATATGTTGCAGCGTACATCTATATAGGGAGAGAGAGGTGTTTTATATTGATCGTGTGTATATTGTCTGAGATCTTGTCCCCTATTTATACACGTACCAAGTTCACATTTTCAAACATCATTAATTTAATCTATTTTGAGAACTTGAGCCTTCTTCTTATTGACAAACTGAACCACCCATATTATAAAGAAAGTCAAATCATTAATTGACATCCATATCACAACATTCTCCTTGGATGTCCATTTAGGATTATGCCTCTTTAAAACCTTACTAAAGAAAAATCCAATGAAAAAAACTTTAGTGAAGGAAAAAGAGTACAATATCCTTTGTGATGAGGACTGTCTCGTTAAAAACTTTGTCAAAAAACCTCAATAAAAAAAATCTGACCAAAGAAAAAAGAGTACAGTCTCCCCCTCTTGTTAACATTACTTAATATCTTGAAATTGGCGTATCCCAATTTGATGTACCAATCTTTCAAAAGTGAATTTTGGAAGTGACTTTGTAAATAAATCTGTCAGATTATCACTTGAGTGGATCTGTGGGACATCAATAGTTTCTTGATTTTGAAGGTCACAGTGAAAAAGAATTTGGGAGAAATATGGTTTGTTCTATCACCTTTGATACATCCACCCTTAAGTTGAGTAATGCATGTTATATTATCTTCAAACAGAATAGTTGGAGCTATTTTCCTATCAGTCATTCCACATGATGATAGAATATATTGGATTAAACTCTTGAACTAAAAACACTCGCGACTTACTTCATGTATCGCTAGTATTTTAGCATGATTAGAGGATGTTGCTACTATTATCTGCTTTGTAGACCTTCATGATATAGCTGTATCACCATATGTGAATAGGTATCCTATTTGAGATCTTTCTTTATGTGGATCAGACAAGTATCCTGCATCTACATAGCCAACTAATTGCGACTTGGATTTATATGGATAAAAAATCCCATATCAACTGTTCCATGAAGATATCGAAAAATTTGTTTGATTCCATTCCAATGTCTTCTGGTTAGATATGAACTATGCCTTGATAGTAAATTCACAGTAAATGATATGCCAGGCCGTGTATTATTAGCAAGATACATTAGTGCTTCAATGGCACTGAGATATGGTACTTCAAGACCAAGAATATATTCATTTTCTTCTTTAGGATGGAATTGATCCTTTTTCACATCCAAAGATCTTACGATCATTGAGGTACTTAATGGATGTGACTTATCCATATAAAATCTCTTCAAGATCTTTTTTGTGTATGTTATTTGAAGAATAAAGATTTCATTATTTGTATGCTCGATCTGTAGGCCGAGACAAAATTTAGTATTTCCAAGATCTTTCATCCCAAACTCTTCTTTTAGAGCTTTTATAATTGTTGGAATCTCTTCAAGGGTTCTAATGATATTTAAATCATCAACGTACAACAATTATAATGAATTCAGATGCAGATTTCTTTATAAAAACACATGGGCAGATATCATCATTCTTGAATCTGTTTTTTGCCAGATACTTAGTAAGACGATTATACCACATTCGTCCAGATTGCTTTAGACCATATAAATATCTTTGCAATTTGACTGAGTATAACTCCTGCAAATACTCATTGAATTGTTTAGATATCTTTAGTCCTTCAGGAATTTTCATATAGATATCATGATCTAATGATCCGTATAAATAAGTTATCACCACATTTATTAGATGCATATGTTGTTTATGGTGTGCAGATAAACTGATCAGATAACGCAATGTTATTGCATCTACTACAGGAGAATATATTTCTTCATAATCTATACCAGGCCTTTTTGAAAAACCTTGTGCCACAAGTCGAGCTTTGTAGCATACAACTTCATTTTTCTCATTCTATTTTCTTACAAATACCCATCTGTGTCCAACAGGTTTTACATCTTTTGGTGTACGGACTACAGGTCTAAAGACTTTACGTTTTGCAAGTGAGTATAACTCAACCTTCATAGCTTCTTCCCATTTTGGCCAATCATTCATTTGTTGATATTCTTCAACTGTTCTTGGTTCAAGGTCCTTACTTTCATGCATGATGTGTAATGCCACATTATATGCAAATATTTCATTAATAATTATTTTATTTTGGTTCTATTTTTCTCCTGTAAAGACATAATTTATTGAGATCTCATCATTTTTATAATTTTCAGGTACCTGAACGTCTTCTGACGCCAAAATTATATTAGAATTTTAAACAACTACAGGTGTCTTTACTATATCTTTACTTTTTCAACAGGAATAGTATTTACCTCTTTTCTTTTTCGATGATTTTTGTCTTTGAAACCGACAGGCCTACCACGCTTCTAACGTGAATTTGTTTCGGTGGCCATTTGTCTGAATGGGACATCGACTCAAATTGGGGCATTTTCAACTGGTATATAGGATTTAGTTATCTTTTTTTGTATCAGAAAATACATCAGGAAATTCATTTGCTACTCTTTGCAAATGTATAATCTTTTGAAGTTCTATTTCACATTGTCCTGATCGAGGATCTAAATGCATTAAGTATGATGCATTCCAATTAAGTTCATTTTCAAAAAGCTTATTCTCTCCCCCTAATGTTAGAAATTTTGATTAATGAAAATGACAATCTGCAAATCAAGCTTTATACATGTCCAATTTGTATCTCAAGACACCTCACTAGAGGGAGGATCACATCCAACATATATCTCCAATTTTTTTGGGTCACATTTTGGTGCAATAAGGCGAGACAATTGGAACATATATTGCACACCCAAATATTCTCAAATAGAAAATATTTGACTGCTGGCCAAAAGCTAATTGCAGAGGAGAGAATTGGTGATAACTTGTTAGCCTTAAGTGAATAAGTGTTATAACATGTAAAATGGCATGCCCAAGCAGAGGTTAGGAGATTTGTTCTCATAAGTAAGGGTCTAGCAATCAATTAGAACCTTTAAATAAATGACTCTGCTAGTCCATTTTGTTTATGAAAATGAGCTACTAGATGTTCAACACTTATACCATTGGCCATAATAAGCATCGAAAGCTTGAGAGGTGAATTCACCAGCATTAGCAAGATGAATTATTTTGATTGAATTTTCTGAAAACTGTGTTTTTAATCAATAATTTGAGCAAGTAATCTCACAAATGCTAGGTTGCGAGAAGACAATAAGCATACATGTGACCATATCGAAAATGCGTCTAATAGGACCATAAAATATCTAAAAGATCCATATAGTGGATGAATAGATCCACATATATCACCTTGAATCATTTTTTAGAAATTCAGGAGACTCAAATCCAAACTTTATTGTTAATGGCCTTAAAATTAACTTTTCTTAAGAACATGCGACACAACAGAATTCACTAGATTGAAGAACTCTCTGACTCTTTAGTGAATGTTCATGGGAGTTTTCATAATTCTCCACATCATGGTTATTCCAGGATTCCCCAATCGATCATGCCAAATTATAAATTCATTTGGATTAGTAAACGTATAGTTTACAATGACATGTGATTCAATTGCACTAATTTTAATATAATATAACCAAGAAAAAAGTGAGGATAACTTTCTAATATAACCTTTTATTTGAATCATGAGTTGTGATATATAAGTACTCATGGTTTTCCTCATTCATTATTTCAATATGATATCCATTTTGGCGAATGTCTTTAAAATTTGATAAACTTTTTAGAGACTTAGTAGACAATAGTGCATTATTTATTATGAATTTTGTTCCTCCAGAAAATAAAATTATAGCTCTTCTCGAGCCTTCTAACACATTACCTGAGTCAATAATTGTATTAACACATTCTTTTATTGGTACAAAATGCGTAAAATATATATTACTTTTGAGAATGGTATGCAAACTTCCACTATCCGTATGGCAAATATCTTCATTACATGTCCTTGCCATTTTCTTCAAAGACAAATAATAATAATAAGATCATAACATAAAATAAATAAAGATACATGCATAGTAAAATTGTATTCTTGATTGGGACTATTTGTCTAAATAACAATATATATATAAATAGTATCATATACTAAAAATTTTATTATTATTATTATTATTATTATTATTATTATTATTATTATTATTATTATTATTATTATTATTATTATTTTAGAACTTCACACATTTAGTGATTTTAAAATCCTTAAACATAAACATCAATATTTTATTAAATATTATTTATATGCATCATACTTAAAATTCAAATGCATAAGAGATAAAACTTAACAAGAATTTTCTTACATTATTTATTGACATAATTACTTCAATTTTTTCATCATTGATCAAATGACCAATATTTTCTTCAGGATCCTCAAAGAAATTAGATAATTCATAATAAGTGGTGTAATTTTTAGCAGCATTTTTTGAAATAAAATTTGTCTCCTTTTCTTTGTCATATTTTTTCAAGGATACTTGATAAAGATCAACTAAGTGTCCTGGGGTACAACAGGTACGCGACCAATATCCATTTTCACCACAACGGAAATATTTATCCTTTGTTGATTTATTTTGTCCATTATTTATTTTTTATCCCACTTTTGGTGAGATCCTTTCTTGTGAAAATAATTTTTTTTTCTTCCATAATTTTTTGTTACCAAAACCTTACCATTTACCTTTTATGGGGTTATAATTTACCATATTTGCTTCAGAAAATGGGGTGGTGCCAGCTAAGCGTGCTTTATGATTTCTTAAAAGTAATTTATTGTTACGTTCAGCAACAAGAAAGTAAGAAATTAGCTCAGAATAATGTCACCTGCAAATAAAAGAGCAACATAGCAGACAAAAGATGATTGACGGACTTGCTATGAAACTAGGAGATAGTAGATCAACTAGATTTTGGGAGAATACATGGTTACAGTAGGAAAAGTTGAAAAACTCCTTTCCAAGACTCTTCTTGATTTCAAATAATAAATGATCCGTAATTGGAGACTGTGAATTTTGGGATGAAATAGAGTGAGTGTAGAATTTCCAATGGAGGAGGAAACTTCGCTAATGGGAGACTGACAGTTTGAATCAGTTGCTTGATATCTTGCAAGCTATGAGATTGATTGCAAGCATACAAGATAGAGTGGTACAAAAATTTGACAAGGAAGGTGTTTATACCACTAACTCATTTGTGCAGGTTTTGCAGGTACATACTTTGACGGATAATATTATTAGCTACAAGTTCACAAATGAAATCTGGAAAGGACTAGTGCCTTCTTGAGTTGAGTTGTTTACTTTGTTTGTGCTAGTAGGTCGAGTTAATATAAAGGATTGCCTAACTAGATTGGACATCATTGATCGAAATGATAATGTTTGTGTTATGTGTAACAAGGAAGTTGAATATGTACAACATCTGTTTGTTACGTGTGAGTATACTTGGCAGGTATGCTGTACATGGATTACTCATCTGGGGCATGTTTGGAGCATCCTAGGTTCCATAAAAGAACACTTTGAGAGTTGGAAGACGATGTCTTTAAGAAAAGATGTGCAAAAAACATTGTTAGTGAGATTTTTCTCAATTATATGAAATATGTGGTTGTGTAGAAATGAATTTATTTTTCAGAACAAGGCAACAGATGTGGTGGATTGTGTTGCTAGGTCCTTTTGTTACTCTAGAGAATGGTACGAAAGCTAATTCATGTTGTTGATGGTTATGCCAGAGATGACATAGGAGTTGCATCGTTTTATTTTTCTGTCTTTTGTATGCTCCACCGAGTGTGTTGAGCTTGTTTCTTCTTTTAAAAAAATTTCTTTTTCTCGATACTGCTATTGTAGGAGCATATTCGAGGCACGGAAGGTCGAGAAAATTTTCTCTAACATGTCATTATCAGTTATCTTTTTCCCACATAATTTCATTCGTGAGGTAATTCGGAACATTGCTGAATTGTATTCATTTATGAATTTAAAATCCTGTAGATGCAAGTGTGTCCGCTCATATCGGGCTTGAGAAAGTATCACTGTCTTTTGATGATTATACCTTTCTTTAAGGTTTTTCCAGATATCTGCAGAATTATTTAGTGTGAGATATTCAATTTTCAATCTTTCATCAAGATGACGACAAAGAAGATCATGACTTTGCCTTTATCCTTCTGAGATGCTTTATTTTCAACTTTAATGGTATCTCTAAGATCCATTGAATCAAGATAAATTTCGGCATCTAATATCCATGATAAGTAGTTATTTTTAGATATATCAAGAGCATTAAATTCAAGATGAGAGAGCTTTGATATAATAAAAATTTATTACCCGTGTCATCCTAAATTTTGATTAGAATCGCGTACTGATAACGTGTTGTAAAATAAATAAATAAATAAATAAGGAAAAGAAAATAAATATAAAATAAAGAAGTATAAATAGAGAACTCCAGTATTAATATTCACTAATATTATTATCTTAATATAACTGAGATGGTTCATATATATATTCACTATATGTTGCAGCATAAATCTATATAAGGAGAGAGAGGTGTTTTATATTGATCTTGTGTATGTATTGTTTGATACCTTGACCCCCTATTCAAATTTCATTAATTTAATCTATATTGAAAACTTGAGCCTTCTTATTAAAAAACTGAGCCGCCCGTATTAAAAAAAAAAAAATCAAATCATTAATGGCATTCATATCACAATAATATGTATATAGTAAATTTTTTGTGTATTTGACAAATTTTGTATGTATACTTAAATAACTATTTAAAGAGTGCATGCCAAAAATATCAAAATTCGATTTCTAAAATTTGTCATTTTTAAAAATTTTGGACATTTAAAAAAAAGTTACAAAAAATCTATTTAGCGTAAAATAATCAAATTTTAAGAATAAAAATATCTTATTTTTTAATCATTACATAAAAATAGTTATATCAAAATTGGATCCTTAAATTTTTTTTTGAGAATATATATATATTGGATATTTTTATTATATTTTAAAATATTTTAAAAATATTTTTACTATTAATAAATTTAGAAAATATTTTTGCAGGAAATTTGATAATTTAAAAATATAATAATATCACCCCCATTTTTATAATGTAACTTTACGCATGATATTTTTTTATTATATATTTAAACAAAATTTATTAAAAAAAATTTGAAAATAAAAATGATAATATCCATTCTCTATTTTTAGCATTTACACGCAATTTTATATTGGTTACAAGAGGTGCTACCTGGCATTTACAGTATCCTAGTTGAAGAGGTCTATAACAGCAGTTCCTTCTCTGTTTAGGGAGAGTAGGTCCAAATCAAAAACATACATTCACCTAACCACAACAAAAGGCCTATGTGACATAACACACATACATACCCCCCTTTACTTTATTTTGTTACATCTCTTGCCTTTAATTAGTTTTCTCCCCCTTCCCTTCCCTTCATTGCGCCGGTATACTACTGCTCCTATTACTTTCTTTCCAATTCTTTAAATATTTATAGTAATTTACTTTGTTTACAAAATCTATGCAATTTGTTTCATTATAATAATGAGTCTATATATGTCAATCCTATATTCCCATTAAATAATAAATAAATATAAAGAGCGGGGTTCCAAAAAGCTTGTTCTCCATTCCCTCCAGGCTTTTCATCAATCAAACTCTCTGCTTACAAACATCCATCTGAATTCTTTTGAGGTTTGACTCAAATCAATTATCGGTTTAGTATCACTCCCTCTTCTCTCTTCTATTACCAAAAACTCCAACGATCTCTCTCTCCCAAAATAAACAAACATTCCTTCTTGTTGCACTAGCTATTCTTTCATCTTCTCTTCTCCATCACTACTTAATAATGGTAATAGTACAACGTCGTAGGAGACCTCTTCTGTTGTGCCTGATCTTGGTTCTATGCATATTGGGACATTGTCATGGATCAAGAACAACAAATTTATTCAAATTGAAGCCAAAGTCTGAGGAGATAAGAGGTCACTTTTTTGGGTTCTTGCCAAGAAGGATGCCATTTCCTTACTCATCTCCTTCAAGGAAACACAACGATATTGGTTTGCAAAGTTATTCTTCAACATCACCCTAATTATAAATTTATGGTCTCTCTTTTATTTTTTATTTTATTTTTTTTTAATGACTAATGTACATGTTACATGGACATGCCATGCCTATAGGTTAGTTTAATTTGTCCGTCTATATTTCGATTATTGTAATGTAAGAACTAAGAAGATACTTAGATTAGACTCGTTGGTTTTTTAGTCATGATGACAATAGTGTTATTTAAGGTTGTTTAAGAGGCAAAGGATGTGATTGGAGCTAATAGATTTATGTTTCGTCTTTTTGGTTTAATTTAAAAGTTAATCTCTAATTTTGTGTTCATGTGTTTGATTGTCATTTCCATGTACGTGTATGTATTAATAATACGGCATGCATTTTATTTAATGATTCTGATTATACGGAGTTAATCTTGTTATTTTTCTTTCGCTAATTGATTACCCTGACCTGAGGAATTAAATTACCTGAAATGTACTGAACCTGTGAAATCTGAGATTCTGAATGCAGAGCAATCTGATCGGATCCCACTGAATCAGGGTAAAGCTGATCTCACACCATTATCTGCCCCGGGTTGCGTGTATTCCTTCCTTCCTTTCTTTTTTTTCTTTCTTTTTTTTTCTTCTTGATTTAATTTCCTCCGTATAGTCATTATTAGTTTATAAATTTGTAACCAACGCAGAGTTGATCTCGAATAATATTGCGATCACCAATGATTTCGACTAGCAATCAATTTTCAGAAAATTCTGAACTCATGCATCCTATTAAATGCTCATATATACGTTAATTTGTCTACTCAAGTTCGACGGAATGTATGTTAGCGTAAATTCATAAAAACATCTAAGAATAAATGAAAAATCAGGAAGATAAATTTAGGAAATTTTATTGTTAATTAGAAGGTAATCAGAAGATATATTCTAGTATAATATAATTAGGGCAAAAGTATCATCATCAGCACTAATAAGTATAGCTTACTTTGGATATGGACTAGTGATTGGAGTGTCATTGGATTCCACTAAAAAAGAAAGAAAGAAGACATTATGAGAAACACAAATTATACATAACCAGTCTTTTAGTCTTTCCACCGCCATATATAGCGGTATTTTCATCATTAGACTTCTCATTTCAATTTGTGTGGCTTCTCACTCGAAAATAATAAATAGATACTCCAATTATTTTCACAATATTGTTGCTGAATTTGTACGTAAAACAGCCGATCCATAACCCAACTATTCTAACTATAACGCAATTATCTTTAATTGAGCGTTAACGTTTTTTCTTTTGTTGGTCTTTTTTAGAACACAACACACCCACACACACTATATGGGTTTTTTTGTTCACTAGTGGAATTTGAATCTGGATTTGATCGTTTAGGAGCATATGATATGCCACTTGAATCAACCACTGCGTTAACTTTAATTATCGGAAGAAGATAGCGCATAACATCCATTTTTGCGGTGCATTAAGCTATTTCATTTGGCTTGACCAATAAAAGAAAAAAAAAACTATTTCATTTGGGATTTGGTTGCACAAAAGTTTACCCCGTCGTCAGCCCATCAATTCCTGGAAGTAAAAATTTAGAGTTAAATTTCAATTTGGCCCTAAAATTTATCTCGATATTCAGAATGACTCTCACAATTTCGTTGGCCCCAATTAGAACCTCTAAATTTACAATTGTGGCTCCAACTTGCCCTTGCGATCATCTCCATCACCAGAATGCTGATTTGATGCAATTGCATAACACGGTGGACACTATTTAAATGACGGCGCATTGGTTTCCCGCTCAAATCCTTTGGAAACTACGTCGTTTCAGTTTTTTGTGGGTTAAAACTCTTTCTTTCCACTAAGACGATCATAAGTTGCCAAACATCAAGAAAATCCTTACACTACGTGGTTGGTTTCCAAAGAGTTCGCGCGCGAAACCAATGCGCCGTCGTTTAAGTAGTGTCCACCATGTCATGCAATTGCGCTAGATTAGCATTCGGGTGATGGAGATGATCGCAGGGGCAAGTTGGAGCCACAATTGTAAATTTGGGGGTTCTAATTGGGCCCAACGAAATTTTGGGGGTCATTTTGAGTATCAGGCCAAATTTCAGGGGCACTCAAAGATTTATTGTAATTGTTATACAGATTTTTAATAAATTTGAGTTGGTTCGATATTTGTAATATAGGAGTAAAATTTATTCCTCTTTTATGGATATCAATTTTTAAAATACACCGAAGACTCCACTTTGAACAAAACAAAGGGTGCAACAAAAATGAAAATAAACTAAAATTAAATTACTTAAATTTAAAATTATAGAAAATAGAATGAATGACTTAGAAGAAATAAATGCCTTCCACACAATCAAAGGACTTTGGAATGAAAATAATAATGCAGAATTTAAAGAGAAAAGAAATGACTTTGCGAAAAAAAAATTGCAAAAGGAGAAATTACAAGACATTGAAAACAAATGTAAAAACATGGACTGAAAGACATAGAAGGAATTATACATAAATGAACTCGAGACAGACTCAGAAATTTGTTGGCATGTCAATGTGCAAGAATGCTTTCTAAAGATAAATTTTAACTCATTGCTTCTTCTGAGCCTCCTTAATTTTATAGACCAATCTAACCAATCTTATGCTACTAGATGTGACATAACTCGGAGTAAGATGAAAAATAAAAAAAAGGGACTCCTTTACCTCAATTTGATTTTCTAATGCAATAGTTAAGGGAATCACTCTACCTCACCTATTCACACCTAAGTTTCTCATAGAAATTTTCATTCATAAAAATTAATTCAAAAAGAGTAACAAAGAGTCTTTAAATAAGCTCCTAGAAGATCAACCTAAGAATGAGCCAAATCTTTTTAGATATCTAACTTGAATTTAAATCTCTAAAGATAATTTAATTTAAATCAAATTTGATCTTTATTGGATTAGATCAGATTTGATTTAAATTTAAACTTTCTAAAAATACTACTAAACAAATCAGAACTAAATCAAATCTTCTAACAAATCCTAACAACAAAATAAACTAAACATAGACTAAAAAGTCCTCCTGAACACGTATCAGAAGTCCAAAAATGGATGTTCCCGCCAAGTGCAGAACCAAGTAATTGTCCTTGTGTAGTACATCATCAATCTTAACATGTTATCTGCCGACCTTATTCTTCGACAAGTTTTGGCAAATCAAAACCCCTTTCTATCGACACCTTCTCTTCGAATTATCCTCTTTTGTAATTTGACCAATAGCACTATGATCTGCAACCTCGTCGACTATCAAATTCTTCGACTAACAATAATCATCAAAGTTTTATACATCTTAACCAATAAAAAAATGTTATACACTTATAGATGTATAAAAATTCTTTTGTTGTATGAAAATAAATATTAAAGAGTTTTAGTGTTTTACAACATACATGAAAACTCAAATTTCTTCAAATTCAAGCAACTCCAAACCAAAGATACTAATAAATGATTTGACGTGGGCAATTAAATTGTCATTTAATGATTTTTAACTAATTCACATGAATGATAAATAAATTATAATCACCCAAATCAGTTCCAAAGAATTTTAAAAACGAATATTTTAGTCTTAAAAAAAATTAATATACAGATTAATTTCCAACATTTTTCTCTATCAGACATAATAGTTACTAGTTCATTTTTCGGTGTGACTCAGTAATGGAGGCCTTATGCAGATTTTTAGAAAAATCTGGGTTAGTTCGATATCTAGTGATCTTGGAGCGAAACCTACTCCTCTTTATGAGTACCAATTTTGAGTTGTGCGCCAAAGATTATATTTCTTGATCGAAAAGATAAAGAAAAACTTAAAATGTAAAAGAATATAAATGACTTGAAATTAAAGTTGATGAAAACAAGTAAATGACTTCAAATTAAAGAAAAGCAATAAAATATTTTCAACAATGTCAAAGGACTTTGAATTCAAATACAATACAAAAATGTTAAACGAAGAACAAGAAAAACATTACAAAAGAAAGTAAATTTATAGGAAAGGAAAGATTACAAGGAATCTAAAAGGAATTTAAAAGAGACATGAAAGGAACCCTACAGAAAAAAATCTTTGAGTAAGATAAGAAAGTTTCTGGAGATGTGAAATTAAAGAGTCTTTTTCTGAAAACGAATTCCAACCTTTACTCCTTTCGAATTCTGTCTATTTATATCCCTTTTCAACCACTCAAATTCTATCAGGTGCTCCATATGTGAGAAAACTTAAGTGTAACTGTTTCCGCCATATAAATGATGGAGTAACCATCTTCAACTGCTTTAAACATTTAAATTTTTTCACTTGCTTCGATTATGGAATCATTGCTTCGATCACGAAGACATGTCCTCGACAAATATTTTTTATCTGTCCATCTTACTCGTCGATAACCTCTCTTCGATGAACTAAAAAAAAAACCTGCTCGATAATATTCAAACAATATTCTCGATATGCTCATCATTAATTTGAATTATTTTTTGACCAACAAATTGCCCCCTTGGATCGATGACTTTTAACTTGAAAACAAAAAATTCATCAATTCAATGAATTCCTTTTCTCCTTTAGCCTCAATAAAACTTATAAAGGAAAAGCTTTCAATCCAACTTTAACAAAACTAAAAAAGCTTTCAAACCAAACTCTTGAAATTCACAACTGACATCACATTTGAAAAACTGCTCCACTCAGCACATCCATTAAATGCGTATCTCATCATGCACACTTCCTCATTAATTTTGGACGTTTAACTTTTCTTATTCAGAAAAAAAAACCTTTTCAGTTTCACGTATAAATACATCTCCATTAGCTTTTGAAACTTTTCCAGAATCTTCTTTATCACACACTTTCTCCTTCTCAGTACTAAATCATTTCATCTTCTTAGTTCTGCATCTGAAAATAGGAAACATCTTCCTCATGAACCTCTCACCACTTGTAAGCCTCAATTCAATCTACACTCTTTCTTCAAGATATTTTCATATACTTGCCATATATATTTGAGCCATTAATTTGATATATCTGTTTCATAAATGAGTATTTTTATTTTATTCAACTCACTACTATGCATTTCCCAGAATCATCATGACCACCAGCAGCAACCGTTCTCCATCCACAAAAGGAAAAGAAACCATGGAAGAAATTCCATGTATGAACCTTCAGATTATAGCTCAAGACAATGATGTTATTATTGAAAACCCTGTTGATGCTGTCAATGCACAAAAAATCATTTTCCCTTTTGCTGTTGATGACCAAATGCACTCCTTCTTGAGCCCTTTACTTCCCCTTTCTGAAATTGATCAAGTCCTTTCTTTTTTTCCTTTTCTCCTTGGCTAAAAACTGTTAATAAAAAAGACATGTATATGGCTCCCTCGATGACCATACAAAACCGTTTCGAAATAACCCCAAAACTTCTTCAAAAAGTGTTAACTATATGGCCTGGTTCAAAAGGATCGAACCAGAAAAGAAGGATTTTTGGGCCTGGCATGGCATATACGACCTCCTTCAATATTCCCAGGACCAACTCACTACTCATTATTAGATGATTAGAGCTTCCTTGTACTTTTGGAGTCGGTTGACTAATAACCTTCATTTGCCATGTGGTATGGTTGGCCCTACCCTTTTCGATGTAGCCGTTATCATAGGGCTAACTCCTTTTGGGATCAATATTTCTGCTAACATGGAACCAACAAAGAAATACAAGATCAACTAGGAGAGCTCTTCTTATGAAGAATTAATAAAAAATAACATTGATCAAGGTAAGGATCCCGTTCCTGATGATGAGCACGTAGCCTTTTTATGTTTTTGGCTGAATGTTGTAGTTTTTTGTTCTCGAAGTATCACCATGTAAAGACTCTATCAATCTCTTGTTTCCCTGATCCATGAGAGTTCATCGACTTTATGTCTTTCTAAACTACTCCTAGGTAACCTGTGGTAACGAGCCTTGAAAATCGATCTCCTCTCAGTACAGGGGATCATTTTGGCTCCTTCAGTTGTGGTTAAATACAGTTTTTGAAAGGTTCATGGAGGTTGATGGCATCTTGATTTTAGCTAAACAACCCATCGAAGGCATCCACTTTGTCTCTTTGAAACTAACTTTTTCTTGTCCCAAAATCGGAGATCTTTTCTAGGCAGTCTTCACCAAATTCTACCATGCAAAAACCTTTCAGGACGGGGAGCTTAACATTGCACCTTTTGTTGATCGCAAATATAGTCTCACTTGGTTTTGAGTACCAAGAATTTTGAAGGACAATAATGAGAAGGTGCAACGCTCAAATGACAGAAACTGGAGCAATTATATTACCATCCAAGTTTTCACAACTGGCATCCCTATGTACAAAAAAGACCAATATCGAGTCACTTTACATGCTCTCCATTTTGTAGCTCGACAAATGGAATTTTCTCAAGCCTTGCCAGCTCTATTTGGTTCAAAATTATTGAGTCAACTAGGCCAAAAAGTCTACAACTCCATGTCGCTTATAACTCGGGAATTGAAACACAACAAAGGTTATTGATCTAAGTATGAAGTGATCAACTTTGTCCCGAGTCGATATGTGACCAAATCTATTCTTTTTTGGTAGCAAAAATATTATTCTCAATACAATCGCAGCCTTGAAGAAATTCTTGAAGGTATGTTGAGGTTTTTCCCAAGCATGGGTGAAAAGCCTACCTCCATTGCTGTCTCAAAGAGGAAAGCAGAATCCTCAAAAGCTTCAAGAAAAAATTTGAAAGTGTCGAAAGATTCTTTTGCAGCATCGACTTTGGCAGAGGTATCGAAACAAACAATATTTCTATTAATTTCTATACTTATATTTCCAATTGAGGTTATTTGAAGAGTTTTTTTTTAGGCTAAACAACAACATACCAGCAAGTTTGTTAAATCCCCTTCAGAAAATCCAAGTACTAGAACTTCTCCATCGAACAATGAAAGTTTCGAGGCTGACCCTACAGATGTCTCTTCCAGTTCCTACAACTTAGTAGATTCTAAAGCTACCAAGGTATTTGCACTTTCTTTTATCTCATATATATATATATATAAAGTACAACCCCTTTATCGAAAGGTTTGTATGCAGGAAACGACTCCTCCTCCTCCAAGAAAAACTAGTACTAGCCCCACCATTCACCAATTATCTTTCACATCTTCTAGTGCCAACTCGACCCCACCAATCAATACTGAGCCAAAGAAGACAAAAGATGTTGAGACAAATCTTTTGCAAACTGGAGTTGTCATTGAAGCTCTATCGACCACACATGATGTCATTGTAGATATTCTTTCTGCCAAGGTCGAACTCACATCCTTTGCACAAGACCTAATTTTCCACTTGTTTCAAACTGGAGGTGCAGAAGTCAATAACCAAAGAGAAGAAACTATCGATCTCATCCAGGGCGATGACGTTTTGAATGAGCTTCTTGGAGTCATCTCAAAGATCTCCAAAGAAAAAAAAACTAGGCTATCAAGTTCTGAGAACAAATCAGTTCATCTAGATCAGAATTCACAAGTTCCTAACCTTTCTGAAGGCACACATGATCCAAATGTAACAAAATATCTCATTGATCCTGGTGTTCTCGATCTCCTTCAAAAACTAAAACTTCTGCTTGTCAATCCTGTTAAAGCATGGTTCTCATACGATGGTCTTGATGCTACAGTTAACTAGATCTTGAGCTCTAATATTTCCCTTCAAGATCCTTCTGATCATATCAAACCACTTGTATCTTTTATCAATCACACCAAAAAAAACCTTTCTCATGTCAAAATGAGCTTGAGCTCCATCGAAAAGGGATGAAAGAGGTTAAAGATTGATGTGTTAAGGTTAAGGTTTCCTTAGCTGATAGAAAAAAGAAAGTATTAGATTAGGAAGCTCATTTGATCGAGGCTTTTTCCGAATTGAATCAACTAATTAGTAAGAAAAATGAGCTTGAAAAAGAACTTTCTAAAATCAGACAAAACGAAGCTCTTCTCCAAAAACCTCTCAACAAACTCCAAAGTATAAAACAATTGCTCGACAAAGAAGTCTTTTCTTTATCAAAGGAAAAAGATGATCTGGACAATCAAACTCTCCAACATCAAACTGCAGAAAGCAAGCAACCTCAAGAGCTTCAATTACTCGCGCAAGATCATGTAAAGATAAAGGAGCAGCTGGACCAACTTTTACAACTCCATGAAGGCTGAAGGCTTGGAATGCCAAGTTTATTTTGTAACTAAGATTCCTTTTGAATTGATGATACTTTGAATTTATTTTAACTTTCCATTTATTGAGTAAATTTTGACTCCAGTATCAATATGCTTGATTCGATATGCATTTCCTGAATACAAATTGGTCACTTGAAAAAGTCCTTCGTAACTAGGAGACCATTTTCCATAAACTCTCTATTTTTTATCAATTAGCAAAATAACTTTAAAAACTAATTCACCAATATCAAAAACTTTTTCTTTTACTCATCGATTATATATACGAGCTATATTTTCCTTTTGATGAATAAGATTATCAAGTGCTAATATGCGCTCGTTATCAAAATTATTCAACTCATCATCCAATAAAATTCAACTGATAATTCCTCTTGTCGCATCACCCTTATAGTACTAAGATTGATTTTCAAAGGTAAAACTGCATCATGATCGTAAACTAATTTATAAGGGGATGTGTTTGTTGCGCCTCTTGGCGAATTTCGATAAGCCTTCAACACTTCACTCAAATTTTCATACCAAGTGTAAGGTTTTTGACCAATTTTCTTCCTAATCAAATTAATTAAAATTTTATTTGCAACCTCGACCTGGTCATTTGCTTGCGCATAATACGGGGTTGAAGTTACCATAGTTATACTTCTTGATGCTGCAAAACCTTTAATACGTTGGCCTGTGAACATCGTGCCTTGATCAGTACTTAGAGTTTGAGGAATTCCAAATTGATATATTATATGTTCTTCAGTGAAATCAATAATCTCGCTTTGGCCAACCTCAATTAAGGGAATAACTTTAACCCATTTTGTAAAATAATGAATTGCTACTAAGATAAACTTATGATTTTTAGATGAAGGACGATGAATCATTCCGATCAAATTCAAAACCCAACGTCTAAATGGCCAAGGTTTTATAATCGAGGGTAAGTCAGAAAGCAAGAATCTATTGTATTACTTCATGTTTCTGACACTCTTGACATGCTTTTGCATAATCAATGTAATCTTTGACCACAGACGGCCAATACACTCGATCACGTCGAAGTACCCACTTTATTCTTTCACCAGCTTAGTGAGCACCACATATACCCTCATGGACTTCACCAAGAGCAATTAGTTTTTCAGACTAACTCAAACACCTCATGAGACTTCCTTCGATGTCTTTTTTATACAACTCATCACCTATTACCACAAAATTAATTACTTTTAATTTAACCATTCGATCAACTTGCATGTTAGGATCTTTTAGATATTTTGCAATTGGTTTCTCTAATCATCATCATCCCACTCATCAATGACTAAGATTTCTCTTTCTTTGATAGGAGTAAGGATTTGTTGCACCTCTATCAATTTTCCTAAGGTCTCAGGTAAAAATTTATACTTCAACGCAATTTAGACCAACTCAATAGCAACTTCATTTTGAATCCTTGGAATGTGAACCAAAGATACTTTTCAAAAAGATACCAGTAATTTCCATACTGTCAATAAGTATTTTTATAATTTTTCATTCTTACATTTGAATTATTTTGACAATTGCTTTAAGATTAACTGAGAATCTCCCAATATCTAAACATTCAGTTCCCCTTGTTAACCAAAATTTCTACACCTAATACCAAAACTTCATACTCAACTACATTATTCGAACAAGGATACTTTAATTCAAACAAAAATTTCGATGGGATTCCCTTTTGAGATATAATTAAAATGCCGACACCAGCTCCGTCCTTGTGTTTCGACCCATCAAAATATAGCTTCCAAAGTTCAGACTCAATATCAATAATATTTGCTCCCTGGTAATTAGGATTGTTTGGCCGATTAACCAAAAAATCTGCAATGACCTTACCTTTAATGGCCTTAGTCGGGACGTATTACAAATGAAACTCAGTTAAAGTAAGCATCCATTTTTCCAATTGACTTCTTAATATTGGGTAAGACAACATATACTTAACCAGATCAGTTTTTGCAATAACTTGAATAGTTTTTGCAACCATATAATACTTTAATTTTGTACAAGCATAATAAAGAAAAAGGCACAGTTTTTCAATAGCAGAATATCCTGTTCGATATCAAACAACACTCAACTTAGGTAATAAATCGCCCTTTCATGCTCCTCCTTATTGTTTTGAGCCAGCATACAACCAATATAGTATTTGTTGAAGCTGCAACATACAATTTTAAAGGTTCGACAGGGTGGACTATTGCCATTACAGGTGCTTTCGATAAATAATCCCTAATTGAATCAAATGCCTATTGATGTTCTTTCGTCCACAAATATTGGGAATTATCTTTAAGTTTCACTAAAGATGATAAGATACGAGTTCGACTAGATAGATTAGAAATGAATCGTCTCAAAAAATTCACTTTCCTTAAAAACGATTGAACCTCTTTTTTCGACGAAGGGAGTGGTAAATCTAAAATTACTTTTGCCTTATTTTGATCGATAGCAATTCCTTTCTCTTGTACTACAAACTCCAGGAAATTTTTTGCTGAAACTACAAACGCACATTTCAAAGGATTCATTTTAAACCTTTCTTTCACATGGTTTGAAATGCTTGGCTTAAATGATTGAGATGTTAATCTATTGAATTTGATTTTACGATTACATCGTCGATATAGATTTCCATGAACTTCCTGATATACTCGTGGAAGATCGTACTCATGGCATGTTGATATGTTACCCTAGCATTCTTTAACCTAAAAGGAATTATTACCCATTCATAAGTTCCCAAATCACCAGGACATCGAAAGGCTATTTTCGATACATCATCCTCAGCCATAAAAATTTGGTTATAACTAGAATATCCATCCATGAAACTCAAAATCTTATTATCAGCTACAAAATCAATTAATATATCTGCCACAGAATCAATTAACTAGCATTGTTCAAATCACAAAAATAAATGCAAACACGGAGTGTTCCATTCTTTTTCACTACTGGCACAATGTTCAATGCCCATTCAACACAACAGGCTGTTTGAATAAACTTTGCTTTGATTAGCCTTTCGATTTTTTCTTTAATTTTAAGATTGATTTCAGGAGCAAAACATCGGGGTGCCTATTTCACAAGTTGAGAATTTCAATGTCAATCTATGTTCCACTAACTAAAAATCTAGACCAAGCATTTCATCGTAGTCCCAAGCAAAACAATCTTTGTATTCGACTAGTAAATCAACCAGTCTCGCTCGAAATTGTTCATCAATATTTTTACAAATATATGCAGGTGTAAAATCACCATCAATCCCTAAATTAATTTCTTCAAGTGGCTCTTGAGACTCGAAACCTTTTCATATCATCATTAACTGAAGTTTTTCAAAACCTAAAGGCTCCAAATCATAAATACAATTGAAAAAAAGATCGACTGGATCATATGAAGAAAGGAAAACTTTATTATTGACTATGTCAGCAATCAAATCATTTACAGAATTGAAATCTTTAGATATATCAATGGCAGACTGGTCCATATTCCTAACCCTGGGAATGGAAATACATGTAGCATCTAAGACACAACTAGATTCGATTTTAGGAATCGAAGCTATACTAGAAATTGAAAATACTTAATTTAAATTACTATATGATTCAACTTCATCAGAAGAATCCTTCCTAACATGAGAGACACTTGAACTATCTAAATAAAATTTTAAAGAACATAAATAGTTCAATATATCTTGTTTATCAGCCATGACAAGATACAATCGAACTGAGTGATCGACCTTTACTCCCAACCAATAGGTGTGTAATCAAGCTTTGGGTATTGCAGCTTCACATTAAGCCCTTCTGAAGTTAAAAAATAGCCTTCATAATTATAATAATTGAGCATCCTATCAACATGAAGTGGCTTTAATTTGTCATTATAAACCTTAAAGTCAACATGCATTTGCTCTACATAAAGACTTGAATCTACTTTTATCACTTCAATTTTTCCTTCATCAGTCCAAAGAAGGATACTTTGGTGCACAGTCGAAGGTACAGCCCCAACACCATGAATCCAATCCTGACCTAGCAAGGCATTATAACTATCCTTTGATGGGACTACAACAAAAATAGTAGTTCGAGATGATGATCCTACTTGAACTTGAAGAGCTATCAAGCCTTTTGCAGGTGTTGATACTCCACCATAGTCAGTCACTGAAATATTAGTAGGAATCAAATCATCGAAGTGCTTCCCAACTGTTTCGAGGGTTACCTGAAACTGAAGGTTGATCTCGGATGAGATTTGCTGTGGTGGCCGAAGCTGTTGTGTCCAACCTAATGGAACTGGTGGAACTGGAGATGCTGCTAATCCTTCGTCACCAGAGGATGGTGGTACCTACGAGAGACTCTGATGCTTAAGTTAGCATGGGCTTTTAGCAGGTTTTTAGTAGAATCAGAGTATGAGTTATACATGGGTGCTCCAGTGTATTTATAGTAGTGTGGAGTGACCTTCTTGATAAGATAAGTTAGTTATCTTATCTTATCTTTGAGTGAAGTCATCTTATCTTTAAGGGGAACTGCCCTTATCTTTCTAGGCTTTGGCTGCCTTTAGATTGGGCTATGTTCCTTCGTTTGGGCCTTTCTTGGGCCTTTATAGCGATTTGGCCAAACTCCTTGAGAGGAGGTCGGGTATTCCTGACCTAAAGAGGTCGGTTGACTTGTCTTCAATCAGCCCGGGTCATACAGCTCGACCTAGGGCATGAACAGTGCCCTTGCTTGAGCTCGATCTTTCTTTTGAGGTCGTGTTTTTGCTAGACTTTGACCCCTTTTAGGGAAGTCGAGCTCAAGCATTTTTGTTCTGTCGATCCCGTTTTGTAGGAGTTCCTAATGAGTTTTTGAATGCAAAGCATTTTGTCTCACTCCTTTTTAATTGCAACGCGCGTTTTGCATTTCCTTGGAAACGTGCGAAGGTTTAAATACTCATTAACTCTTCGCCGTTTTCCTTTTATTTCCCTCTTTGTATCTTCATTTGAATTTGAAAGCCTTTTTCCTCAGTTCCTCTTCTCTTTGCTTACTGCGACTTCTCCTTTCTCCTTACCCTTTTGTTTCTGGGCCTTCGTGTCTTCTTCTTCCTCACCTGCAAAGGCGATTGTTGGTGTCGTTTCAGTCGTTGCTTCAATCTCTGAGGGTTTATCATCTCCTCTCCACTGCAGGTTGGTTTTTCGTCTTCTCTCTCTCTTTTACTTTTCACGCCGTTCTTTTTATTGCTTGTGTTTTGGGAATGAAAAAGTTTTGATCTTTGTTTGGATTTGGAAAGTTTGAATCTTGTCTATGTCGTTGTGCCTGTAATGCGCGCCTTGAGGGTTTCTTTGATTTGTTGCTTGTTTCTGCCCCTTTTACTTGATTTCTTTATGCGTAGATCTTCTTCTGTTTGTATCTTGGAGTAATGGACTGTGAATTTGAAAAAAGGTTGCATCTTTTTTATGATTTCTGCATGCTTGATGTTGATGGTTTGCTGCTTTGTATTGATCGTCATTTGTCAGAGAAGGCTTTTGATCTTCTTTGTGTTTTTAGGACTTAATGCCGAGATTTTTCTCTTTTTTTTTCTGGATCCTTGCTTTGTTATTGCCTCCAAAAGATGCCTCTGGACCTTGGTGTGTGTCCTGGGGTTTCCTTTTATTGCTGTTTCTGAGTCTTTTAACATTCGCATGCTATTTGTCCGAGTTATCTCCATACTTGTCTGAGATGTCTCCTATTTTGTCCGAGCAGTTTGATTAGTAACCCTTTTTTTCCTTTTTTCTCACTGTAGGACTAATTGACCCATGTCTTCTTGCAAAAATATTGTTGAGATGTCTTCCAAGGTCCCGGATGGCATGTCTGACTGGCTGGACTCCCTTGTTTTGATGTGTGTTTCTGTGGTCGATTCTAAGTATTGTGTGCGGCTTAGGAGGCATCATAGGATTTATAGTAGTAGAGAGCAGGAGAAAAACTACGAGTTGGTAGCGCCTGACCCTGAGGAGAGAGTTTGTTTTCCCTCTTTGACTCGAGGGGACCGTCCCTTCTTTTATGCGTATGATTACTTTTTTAACCAAATGAACATTACCATTCCTTTTACTTCCTTTGAGACCGACCTGTTGTGGTCCTACAACGTAGCTCCTTCTCAACTTCACCCGAACTCGTGGGGCTTCATAAAAATCTTCCAACTGTTGTGCCAAGAATTGGATGTCCGACCTTCTCAAACTCTCTTTCTTTACCTTTTTGTTTTGACGAAGTCTGGGGCAGCTAAGAAGAAGGCTTCCTGGATTTCTTTTCGAGCTGCCCAGGGAAAGAAAGTTTTTTCTATGTACAACGAGTCTTTTAGGGATTTTATGAACTTCTATTTCAAGGTCCGAGCTGTTGAAGGAGCTCGGCCTTTCTTCTTGGACCAAAATAATGAACCAGCCTTCCCTTTATGCTGGCAAAAGAATATGGTGGTGTCTAGGTATTCTTGGAAAATGTTGGATGAAGTCGAGTAGGATTTTGTACATGTACTAGAGGAAAATTGGGGGGAGCCTCCCCATCTTGACACGAAGAGATTCTTGGGGGATCCCTCCCTTCTTTGAGCTGATTTGGGTAGCTGCCGATTTCTTTTTTAGTCTTGTCTTTTTCCTTTATTTTATCTGTTTATTTTGTCATTCCACCTCTTTCTTATTTACAACTTTGGTTTTGCTGCTTTATTTTTTCAGAGATGGTGAAGACCACTGATTCCATGAAGGCTTTTAAGAGGGTGAGGAAGGCGACTGCGGCCCAGAACATCTTGGCTAAAGGTTATGGGGAGGAATCTTCAAGGGCTACTCGGAAGAGGTCGACCTCGAATACTTCTGGGTCGAGAAAAGTCATACCAACTCCCCAGGTTCGCCTGGCTTCTTCTGATCTTCCCCAGTCGACCTCTGGTGCTGCTTCTCCTTCTGCTACCGGTCCTCCTCCCAAGAAGCAGAAGACTGTGGAGCCCTATGACCTGGATTCCCCTGACTTTGATGCTGTGGGGTTTGTTGACAACCAGATTGCCCCTTATGGCCGACTTCCTATGGACGACGTGTCCATCCTGCACCACCTGGATTTCATCACCAGTAGTAGTGTTCGGATGGCGCACATGGGTGTAGCTTTGTTTCGCTCAATCCAAGACTCTCCCGTCCATCCGACGAAGGCTTTTATGCTGGAAGCCAAGTCTGAGTTCGACAGGATTAAGGCTTTAAAGGATGAACTGGACGCTAAAGTGATCAAGCTGGAGCTGGATGTTGAGAAGGAAAAGTCTCGGGCTACCAGAGCTGAGGCGGCTGCGAATTCGGCCGAGGAGATGGCCAAGAAGTCGAAGGAGAGTTATACCCGCACTTATGGCGAGCTGCTGGAGGTCAGGGAGAGACTTGAGTCGGCCCATTCTGATTATGCTGAGCTTCAGAGCCACCTTGTGGGCAGTGTGACTGACGCATATGAGAACCTAAAAGCTCAGGTCCGAGTTCTTGCTACCGAGCTCGACTTGAGTCTTTTTAGTTTGGATAATATTGTTGAAAATGGTAAGATTGTTCCTGCACCGGATGAAGATGAAGAGGAAGGTCCTCCCCCAGAGCCGCCGATCAAAGCTTCTACTGCCACGACTTCTTCAACTACTGCTGCTGAAGTCAGCCACCCCGAGTCTGACCCTAACGTCCAAATCTTAACTTGAGAGGATGGGATGGTAGATGTGATTCCTGTAAATATCATTCCTCCCTCAACGACCCAGGGTGTCGCCGCTAAGGAGACCTTGAATCCCTTATGACTTGTTATGTATTTATTTAGCCCAGTTTGTGGGCTTTTGAACTCCTTTATTTTTTGTAACTTTGCATGGTGTGCTTTGTTTTTCTGACATTTTGGTTATTTTTCTTAGCAACTTTATTTTGGAAAAAAAAAAAAGATATCTTTGAACTCTTGAGGTCGACCTTCAAGTGGCCTTTTGAGCTTTTAATGCTTTTAAAATAGCCTTGTTTTCTTTGACGTGCTGACTGTCTTTTTAGGATTTCTATAGATCTTCTGTAAGGTGTCAAGATTCGGCTGTCCGACCTCTTTCTTGTCGATGTGATGACTTGTCTGATGACTTTTTTAGTATTCTCATAGAACACTTTTTAAAACAAGTTTGGTAGCTTTGTTGTGAGGTCGTGGCTTTTTGGGCTGAGCTGTGTCCCTTCTAGCGCACGCCTTTCATTGGTCCGACTTCCCGTGTCGATCTGAGCTGGCTTTCGTTAGTCCGACTTTTCTTGTCGGTCCAATCTGTAGCTTTCGTTGGTCGACTTCGCTTGTCGGTCCAATCTGTAGCTTTCGTTGGTCGACTTCGCTTGTCGATTCTTCTTAAGTTATTTTTAGTAATCCATTTTTAGTAAGGGCTGGCCAGGCCTTTTTCTATGGATTACTTTTTATAACTTTGTCGCTTTGATTGGTCTGGTCCGACTTCTTCTTAGTCGGTCCTTTCTAAGTTATTTCTAGTAATCCATTTTTACTCAGACCTCGTCAGGCCTCTTTCTATGGATTACTTTTTATAACTTTTGTCGCTTTGGTTGATTGGTCCGACTTCTTTATATCGGTTCGTCCTAAGTTATTTTTAGTAATCCATTTTTAGTAAGACCTTGTCAGGCCACTTTTTATGGATTTACTTTTTATAACTTCTTGCATTAATCCGTTTTTATCACTCTTTCATCTTGCCGATTTTGTAGAAATCGGGCGGTGAGTTTGGTTCTTACTTGGCCAAATTTGTCGAGGTCGAGCGGTAAATTCGGTTTTCACCTTGTCGACCTTTATCAAAATCGGACGATGAATTCGATTTTCATCGTGATCGGGCGGTGAATTTGGTTTTCACCTTGCCGACCTGTAGCTTTGTAACCGGGTGATGAATTTTTTACGTTTGGATTAATGCGTCTTGGTAGAGAAACTTTGTAGAGAATCTGGAAAATTTTATTCAAATAGAAAATAGGCATATAGGCAAGAATATATACATGTGAGTGTTTACCCCTCTAAGTCAGGCAACTTTACAGATCTTGGCTTGGTGCCTCGTTAAAAAATCTTTTCAGGAAAAAGAGTACACCTTGACCTAAGATCTTTATTACCTCCCAACTATAATACCTTCTTAGGTTGCAGGCATGCCACGACCTTGGTAGCTCTCGCCCCTCGAGTTCGGACACCTTGTAGTAGCCTTTTCCCAGTACATCGGTAACTCGGTAGGGTCCTTTCCAATTAGCTGCGAGCTTTCCTTCTCCGGGTCGACCTGTTCCGATGTCATTTCGGATTAAAATGAGATCATTTGGGTGAAACTTTGCCGGACAACTCTTCGATTGTATCTTGAGGCCATTCGACGTTTTAACGCCTCTTCCCTAATCCGAGCTCTTTCTCAGATTTCTGGAAGTAGGTCGGGCTCTTCTCTTTGATTTTAGGAGTTGGCCTCTTCATTGTAGTAGATTGATGAGCGGATAATTTATACGCTTTTTGACATTGTTTTTAGTATGTTTTTAGTAGGATCTAGTTACTTTTAGGGATGTTTTTAATAGATTTTGTGTTAAATTCATATTTCTGGACTTTACTATGAGTTTGTGTGTTTTTCTGTGATTTCAGGTATTTTTTGGCTGAAATTGAGGGACTTGAGCAGAAATCAGATTCAGAGGTTGAAAGAGGACTGCTGATGCTGTTGGATTCTGACCTCCCTGGACTCAAAGTAGATTTTCTGGAGCTACCGAACTCGAAATGGCGCGCTTCCAATTGCGTTGGAAAGTAGACATCCAGGGCTTTCCAGAAATATATAATAGTCCATACTTTGGCCAAGAATTGACGACGTAAACTGGCGTTCAACGCCAGCCTTCTGCCCAAATCTGGCGTCCAGCGCCAGAAAAGGATCCAAAACCAGAGTTGAACGCCCAAACTGGCACAGAAACTGGCGTTCAACTCCACAAATGGCCTCTGCACGTGCAACACTTAAGCTCAGCCCAAACACACACCAAGTGGGCCCCGGAAGTGGATTTATACATCAAATACTTACTCATGTAAACCCTAGTAGCTAGTTTATTATAAATAGGACCTCTTACTATTGTATTAGGCATCTTTGGATTACCTTATGATCCTTTGATCACATTTTGGGGGCATGGCCATCTCGGCCATGCCTGGACCTTCACTTATGTATTTTCAACGGTAGAGTTTCTACACTCCATAGATTAAGGTGTGGAGCTCTGCTGTTCCTCAAAGATTAATGCAAGTACTACTGTTTTCTATTCAATTCATCTTATTTCGCTTCTAAGATATCCATTCGCACCCAAGAACGTGATGAAGGTGATGATTATGTGTGACGCTCATCATCCTTCTCCCTTATGAACGCGTGCCTGACAAACACTTCTGTTCTACATGAATTAAGCTAGAGTGAATATCTCTTAGATCTCCTAACCAGAATCTTCGTGGCGTAAGCTAGAATGATGGCGGCATTCAAGAGAATCCGGAAAGTCTAAACCTTGTCTGTGGTATTCCGAGTAGGATTCAATGATTGAATGACTGTGACGAGCTTCAAACTCGCGATTGTTGGGCGTTAGTGACAGACGCAAAAGGAGGGTGAATCCTATTCCAGCATGATCGAGAACCGACAGATGAATAGCCGTGCCGTGACAGGGTGCGTGAGCATATTATTCACTGAGAGGAGGGGATGTAGCCACTGACAACGGTGATGCCCTTGCATAAAGCCAGCCATGGAAAGGAGTAAGACTGATTGGATGAAGATAGCAGGAAAGCAGAGGTTCAGAGGAACGAAAAGCATCTCCATTCGCTTATCTGAAATTCCTACCAATGAATTACATAAGTATCTCTATCCCTATTCTATTATTTATTATTCGAAAACTCCATGATTATTTTATATCCGCCTGACTGAGATTTACAAGGTGACCATAGCTTGCTTCATACCAACAATCTCCGTGGGATTCGACCCTTACTCACGTAAGGTATTACTTGGACGACCCAGTGCACTTGCTGGTTAGTTGTATCGAAGTTGTGACAATTATGAATTAAGATCAGAGCACCAAGCTCTGGAGCCATTACCAGGATTTGTTCGAGCCTGGACATCACAATTTCGTGCACCAAGTTTTTGGCGCCGTTGCCGGGGATTGTTCGAGTTTGGACAACTGACGGTTCATCTTGTTGCTCAGATTAGGTAATTTTCTTTTTGTTTTGTTTTCAAAAATTTTTCAAAAATCTTTCAAAAATTCTTCTTTGTTTTCGAAAAAAAAAAGTTTTCAAAAAAAAAAATGTTTTCAAAAATAAATTATTCTATGGCTTCAAA
The DNA here is from genome assembly GCF_003086295.3 of Arachis hypogaea. NCBI lineage: Eukaryota > Viridiplantae > Streptophyta > Magnoliopsida > Fabales > Fabaceae > Arachis > Arachis hypogaea. The sequence continues at coordinate 111,817,999 of NC_092055.1, read as the reverse complement.
ATTTTTAAGAATGAATTCTAGTGTTTCATGAAATATGTTGATTCATATCTGGCTGTAAAGCCATACCCAAACTATTTTGGGATTGGTATTCAACTAATCACTCCAGCCCATATAATTATATGCTAAAGCTTGGCTGGCTGTTAAGCCATGCCAGACCCTTTGATTGGAGCTTTAAGACTAACATGGCAAGATTCCTGGAATTCATATTAAAAATTTTGGAATCCTTATTTTTCCTTTTTCTAAATAAATTTTCGAAAAATATAAAATAAAAATCCAAAAAAAAAAATTAGAAAATCATAAAAATCAAAAACATTTTGTGTTTCTTATTTGAGTCTTGAGTCATATCATAAGTTTGGTGTCACTTGCATAAGCATCTTGCATTTTTTTCGAAAATATCATGCATCCATAGTGTTCTTCATGATCTTCAAGTTGTTCTTAGTAAGTCTTCTTGTTTGATCTTGATGATTTTTTATTTTGTGTCTTTTCATGTTTATCATATGCATTCTTGAATTCTTAGTGCGTAAGCATTAAAGAGTTCTAAGTTTGGTGTCTTGCATGTTTTTTTTGCATTAAAAATTTTTCAAAATTGTGTCTATGATGTTCATCTTGACATTCAAAGTGTTCTTGGTGTTCATCTTGACATTCATAGCATTCTTGCATGCATCACATGTTTTGATCTAAAAATCTCATGCATTGCATAATTTTCACGTTTTCATAAAAATTCAAAAAAAATCAAAAAAATATCTTCCCCTTTTTCTCTCATCAAATTCGAAAATTTGAGTTGACTTTTTCAAAAATTTTTAAAATCAAGTTGTTTCTTATGAGTCAAATCAAATTTTCAATTTGAAAATCTTATCTTTTTCAAAATCTTTTTCAAAATTCAAAATCTTTTTCAAAATTCATGATTATTTTCGAAAATTCCAAAAAAAATAATTTTCAAAAACCTTTTTCTTATTTTATATCATAATTTTCGAAAATAACATAATCAATTAAGAAATATACGCATCAGAAAGGATGAGTGACCGAGGGACCGAGAGGGGGGGAAACACTGCGGGGAATGGAAGTAGGAAGGACTTCAGGATTTGGAATCGGGCAGCATATCAACAATTGGAGCATGACTCTTTTTCCGTGTTCGTGGATAATCTACCGGAGGATATCTCAAGGAGGGAATTGTACCACTTGTTCTGTTGGACGGGAAGGGTTAATGACATATATCTCTGCAGGAAATGGAAGAGTGGAAAGATTTATCTGTTTGCTTTTGTCCGATACACGACAAAAGGGGGTGCCCTGAAGGCAATAGCAGAAATGAACCAGTGGAGGATAAGAGGAAAAGTGATTACTGTTGGAGAAGCTAAGTTCCGAAGGCAATTCGGGAGGAGGGATCGACCGGTGGCTGTCGAACGAAGCTGCAAACAGGGGGAAGAGTCAGTAGAAGCTCATATTAGGAAAGAGGTGACTATTGACCCAGTGGCCGTGAATGGCCTGGTGCAGGAACGAAAGGAAAACATTCAGGGCAGGGTTGACTCGAAGAGGCTAGAGGTGGCCATTGTTGAAGCAAATATGGAATGGTTGGGGAGAAGTTTGGTGGGAAAAACTTTAAAACCTTTGGACATAAAATCACTGAAGGAAACATTGAAGAAAAATGTGCCACACATTGTGCAAGTACGGGAGATTGGGACATCGAAAGTTCTGCTAACCTTTGCTACCGTACAACAGGCGGACGAGGCCTTCACCATTAAACTGGATATACTTTTGCGTCTGTTCCATAGGGTATGGCGCTGGGGAGAGGGGGACCGATATGACACCCGCACAGTATGGCTAGAATGTTATGGCATCCCTCTACATGTGTGGGCGCCGGAGACTGTTAAATCTATTGGTGGACAGTGGGGTGAGGTGTTTCAATGTGAAGTGCCGACCGAGGAAGGGGCTTCTTTCAGAAAGGGAAGGGTCCAAGTGGAGACTGGGGTGTTTGATACAATCCGAGAGTGGGTTCAACTCTCTGTTAGAAATTCTGTGTTCGGCGTTTTTGTGAAGGAGGTGGCAGTGGAGGCTTCTGGGTCGGACAATGTGGAGGTGAGCCCCCAAACATGTGATGGAAATGGTAATGCTGACGACCAGGAATTTGTCCGGACAAGGGTGGCGGTGCCGTGGGATCCAGTGGCGGCCCTGGTTGAAGGTGGGGTAACGGTAGTTGAAGAGGCTAAGGACAGAACGGTAATTCAAGAGGTGCTTTTGAATGATGTGAACGTTAAGTATTTAAATTTCAAAAATGGTTTGAATGTACTAGATTCACTTAGTAGTACCAAGGAAGAAGGAGAAGCGGTTTCTAAGGGTTTGGTGGGGAATAATGAGGGGGAGTCTGAGAGAACCGTTACAGAGGTTTGGTGTACTGGGGAAGGAGGGGGCTGCAGAGGATATGCTTGGAGGGACAACTGCGGACAGATTGGATTATCTTATGTGGGCCAACCTATGTCTCACCATGATATGAGAAGAGAAGTTGTGGGCTTCGACTATAGTGGCCCAAATGGAAATGGTGCTCGAAAAGGAATGCAAGGAGTTGGCGGAAGGGTGTTAGAAAGGGGACCATCTGGTGGGGCAGGGGGGTTTAACATGGGCTTTGATGGTAGTGGCCCAAAAGAAAAGTTTAATGCCAGGGTATTAGAAGGAGAGGGCGGAAGGAATTTGGGGAGTGGGCCAGGTGCTGGGCTTGAGGAGCGAAACGGAGATCCATCTAGTGTGGGCAGAGGAGACTCGGGTGACCCGCGGATGGGGATGACATTTGCGATCCGAGGCGGCGAGGGTGGCATGCCTGGGTGCCATGCGGCGATTGTCGACGCCACGGGTGGAGGAAGGACCACCGATTGGATACCCATGGAGGCGGGGAATCCGAACGCGGCGCCAGGTCGGGTGGAAGTAGCGCTGAGCGCGAAGGGGGTTCCTGGTGGGGAGCTTGACGGGAGGCAGAGGGGAGGGTTGTCCGATCATGGTGAACGGTGCAACCAGGGGCCGATGGCGAGGAGTCCTTGTGGGTCTGCCCCAGCGAACCTGAATGGCGTAAACGGAGAGAAAAACAAGCAGGTAGCACAGTGCACAGTAGTGGATGGCAGGCCCGAAGAAGATTTAGGCATGGAAACCAGTGGGGAAGCACCAGGGTCTGAAATGGAGATAGAACGAGATTCAAGGGATAATTATGACAGGAATACACAGGAAGAACAGGTGAAGGAAAATGAAGCAACATGGGCGCTTGCAGTGGAATCTGGAGCTATCTTGTACGATGAGGAAGATGATATAATGGCAATTTTACAAGAACAGAATGAGAAATTAGAGGCAAAGAGAAAGTTGGCGAAGCAAAAAGAAAAGGCGAGGAGGAGTAGGCCAAAGAATAAACCTAAGGTGAGTCAAACCATGGTTAAATGATTATGAGTTGTTGGAATATTAGGGGGTTGAGAGGGGACGGAAAGTTGGGTATGGTGAAAGATTTGAAGCAAAAATTTAATCTGAACTTGTTAGGATTGATTGAAACTAAAAGAGTAGTGGTTACTAAGTATGATGTTGCAAGGCTGTGGGGTAATAGGTCTGTTGGGTGGGAGTTTGTGGAGTCGATAGGGTCGGCTGGGGGGCTCTTGCTGATGTGGGATGAGGTAGAATTTAAAGTACAGCATTGTCAGAAAGGAGAACGGTGGTTATGCGTGGAAGGGGTGGTAACAAAGACTAACTTCCTTTGTGCTGTTTGTTTAGTGTATGGAGCACACGGGAGGGAGGAGAAGCGAGGGGTGTGGGAAGAATTGAGCTATATTGTGGGTTTATGCCAGGTTCCTTTTTGCTTTTTAGGGGACTTTAATGAAATTTTGGAAGTGGAGGAGAGACAAGGGCTGAATAGTTTGCCGGCGTCAGCAGATGAGTTTAAGCAGTGGATGCATGATATGCAGCTGATGGATTTACCTCTTACTGATAGAAAGTACACATGGTTTCGGGGTCGGTCCTGCAGTCGGATTGATTGGGTGCTAGTGAGTGTTGAGTGGGCTGAGAAATACCCAGACATTCGGCTGAAAGGGGGTCCGCGAGGGTTGTCTGATCACTGTCCGTTGATTGTGGAAGGTACAAGATTAAAAGGAGGCCCTAGACCGTTCAGAAGCTTGGATGCCTGGTTTACGCACGAGGGGTTTCTGCGTTTGGTAAAAAATGAATGGAGAAATTTGGGAGATGCTCAGCTCATGGGGAAACTGAAGGCACTAACAGGCCCCCTGCGACAATGGCACAAGAATACCTTTAAGGAAATGGAGAAGAGTTTGGGGAGGTTTGAGGAGGAGATCACAAGACTGGACAATTTAGTGAGTAATGGGATTTATGATGGTACAACGGAGGCGAGAAGGAAGGCACTGGTGAGCTTCTGTGAAAAATGGTACGTCAGGAAGGAAATACATTGGAAACAAATGTCTCGATCCCAGCATGCGGCAAACATGGACAAGAACACCAGGTATTTTCATACCATTGCCTCGGCCAGACGAAGGTCTAATAGGATAGAGGCTCTGATGATAAATGGACGCCTTGTGCGGAACCAGACAAGGATTAAAGGGGCCATTAGGGGGTTCTATAAGGAGTTGTATCGACAGGAAGCTGCTCCGAGAATTGGTATTAGGGATGGATTGGTGAAACAGATTAGTGGAGAGGAGGCTGTAGCGTTGGAGGGCATGCCGTCAGAGGAGGAAATTAAGGAGGCGGTGTGGGACTGCGGATCGTCCAAGGCCCCAGGAAGTGACGGGTATAATATGAACTTCATCAAGAAATGTTGGGAAGACATTGGTCCGGACTTCACTGCAGCTGTATTAGACTTTTTCCAAAGTGTTCAGCTACCTACGGATGCGAATGTAACTTGGGTGACACTAGCACCAAAGTTTGAAGGGGCAAAAGAGGTAAAGGACTTTCGACCGATTAGTATGGTGGGCTGTTTGTATAAAGTGATATCGAAGGTGTTGGTGAGACGGATGAGGTCTGTGATGCCGGGGCTGGTAGGTGAGACTCAGACTGCGTTTGTAAAGGGTAGGAAATTCATGATGGGGCACTCATAGCCTGTGAGACAGTCCATTGGCTGAAGGCGAGGAAAAAGACAGCGCCTATCATTAAGCTCGATTTCCAAAAAGCTTATGATAGGGTACGATGGAGTTTTGTTGAGGTTGTGTTACAGAAGATGGGATTTGGCCAAAGGTGGAGGGCTTGGGTGAAGGAGTGTGTTAGTACGGCTACGATGTCAGTTCTGGTGAATGGGACACCGTCAAAACAATTCAAGATGGAAAGAGGACTAAGACAAGGAGACCCCCTATCTCCACTTCTATTTGTACTCGTGGTTGATGTTTTGCATAGGATGCTGGGGGAAGCTGTCAGGAACGGGCGCATTGCGCCGTTAATGGTAGGGAGAGATCATGTGGAACTGTCACACCTACAGTTTGCTGATGACACAATCTTATTTTGCCCGCCAGAGACGGAAACAATTGTCAACTATAAGAGGCTGCTACGATGTTTTGAGCTGATGTCTGAGCTAAGTATTAATTTTGATAAGTCAAATCTGATACCGGTGAACTGTGAGCAAGGATGGATTGATCATGCGTGTGGCCTGCTGGGGTGCCAAAAGAAGGAGTTGCCCGTTCGATACCTTGGGGTTTCCTTAGGAGCTAATCCACGGTTGATCAAGACGTGGAAACCAATCATAGATAAGGTGGAACAGAAGCTCAGCTTATGGAAAGCGAAGGTTTTGAATAAAGCAGGTAAGCTTGTACTCATAAAATTGGTACTTAATAGCCTGCCCATATACTACCTAAGCTTGTATAAGATGCCAAGGGCGGTTGCGGATAAGTTGATTGCTTTGCAAAGGAACTTTATGTGGTGTAAAGAGGACGGCAACTATGGCATTCCGTTGGTCAAGTGGGAGTTGGTCCAGGCTCCGAAAAAGGTTGGGGGATTGGGGGTGGGAGATGCAATGCTTAAAAACACAGCACTATTATTTAAGTGGTGGTGGAGGTTTTCAAAGGAGGAATGTCCGTTGTGGAAAAAGATTGTCTGCTCTTGCAATAAGTTGTCCCCTAATGCCATGCTAGCAACTCAGTCTCTACCGGTCAAAGGGGGCCTTGGAAGGATATATGCAAGCTAAATATCAAAGAGCAAAGGGTGCGAGATAAACTGGTGAGTGGTCTGGCGATGGAAGTAGGCAATGGTAGGCAAACCCGGTTTTGGGAAGATAATTGGATTCAGGGGGGCCCTCTGAAAAGGAATTTTCCACGACTCTTCTCTATTTCAAGCCAACAAGGATCTGTAATTGGGGACTGCGGCTTTTGGGATGGATTAGATTGGATTTGGAATTTTCAGTGGAGGAGGGAGCTGTTCCAATGGGAGCTTGAACTTGTCCATCAATTGCATGAGCAGCTAAGGCCAGTAAAGCTGTCATCTGAGAGAGAGGATAGTGTAGTGTGGAAATTTGATAATGCAGGGGTCTTTTCCACGAAATCCTTCATGCAGGTAATCCAAACGGAGACGTTGTCGGAGGAGATCACAAGCTATAGCTTCACAAATGCTTTATGGAAAGGTCTGGTACCCCCAAGGATTGAGCTTTTTGGTTGGTTTGTGCTAGTTGGTAGAATTAATACCAAGGAGAGATTGATTCGATTAGGAGTTGATATTCATAGTGATAATATATGTGTCCTGTGCCACAAAGGGGTAGAAACTGTTGAGCATTTATTTATCAGGTGTGAGGTAACATGGCAAGTGTGGTGCTCTTGGTTGCGTTTCTTTGGGAAAGACTGGGTTATTCCTGGGAACATGAAAGCTCTATTCGGAAGTTGGATTGGCATGCACAACAGAAGACAAGGGCAGAGAGTATGGATGACGGCGTTCTTTGCAGTGATCTGGAACATCTGGTTGGAACGTAATGCTAGAATATTCAATAATAACATCGCCAGTATTGACTTCATTCACACAAAGACAGTGGCAAGCTACAACGAGTGGACTGGAGGTGATTCTTTAGGTGATGAATAGCATATTGGAGGTGCCAGGAGATAGTTTCTCGGTCTGCAGGGGTCATGTTTTTATTGTCTGTTTTATGTTTCGTTTTATGTTTGTGTGTTTTGCTCCACTTTAACGTGTTGAGCTTCCTATGTTTCAAAAAAAAACATAATCAATTAAAGTTTTGATTCAAAAATTTGAAGTTTGTTACTTGCTTGTTAAGAAAGATTCAAACTTTAAGTTCTAGAATCATATCTTGTGATTTCTTATGAATCAAGTCATTAATTGTGATTTTAAAAATCAAATCTTTTTCAAAAACTAATTTCTATCATATCTTTTCAAAAAAAAAATATCTTCTTATCTTATCTTTTTCAAAATTTGATTTCAAAATATCTTCTCTAACTTCCCAACTTCTTATCTTTTCAAATTTGTTTCAACTAACTAACTAACTTTTTGATTGTTTCTTAACTTTTTCAAAACTACCTAACTAACTCTCTCTCTCTAATTTTCGAAAATATCTTCCCTCTTTTTCAAAAATTTCTTTTTTATTAACTAATTATTTTTATTTTTTATTTAAAAAAAAGAAAAAAAAATTTCGAAAAAAAATACTAACCTTTTTCAAAAACTATTTTCAAAAATCACTAACTCTTTTTCAAAAATTGTTTTCGAAAATTCACTTCCCCCTCTCATCTTCTTCTATTTGTTTATTGATATACTAACATCTTTCCTTCAACTCTCCAAAAATCCGAACCCCCTCTCTCTCTGAGTTCAGATTTTCTTCCCTTCTTTTCTTCTACTAACACAAGGATCCCTATACCGTGGTGTAAAGGATCCATATTATTATTACTATTTTTTCTGTGCCATCTTCTTTGTCATATGAGCAGGAGCAAGGACAAAAACATTCTTGTTAAAGCAGATCCAGAACCTGAAAGGACTCTGAAGAAAAAAAATTAAGAGAAGCTAAAATACAACAATCCAGAGATAACCTTTCAGAAATTTTCGAACAGGAAAAGGAGATGGCAGCCGAAAATAATAATAATATAAGGAAGATGCTTGGTGACTTCACTGCACCTAATTTCAATTTACATGGAAGAAGCATCTCCATTCCTGCCATTGGAGCAAACAACTTTGAGCTGAAACCTCAATTAGTTTCTCTGATGCAGCAAAACTGCAAGTTTCATGGACTTCCATCTGAAGATCCCTTTCAGTTCTTAACTGAATTCTTGCAGATATGTGATACTGTTAAGACTAATGGAGTAAATCCTGAAGTCTACAGGCTCATGCTTTTCCCTTTTGCTGTAAGAGACAGAGCTAGATTATGGTTGGATTCTCAACCCAAAGACAGCCTGAACTCTTGGGATAAGCTAGTCACGGCTTTCTTAGCCAAGTACTTTCCTCCTCAAAAGCTGAGCAAGCTTAGAGCTGATGTTCAAACCTTCAGACAGAAAGAAGGTGAATCCCTCTATGAAGCTTGGGAAAGATACAAACAGTTGACCAAAAAGTGTCCTTCTGACATGCTTTCAGAATGGACCATCCTGGATATATTCTATGATGGTTTATCTGAGCTATCAAAGATGTCACTGGACACTTCTGCAGGTGGATCCATTCACCTAAAGAAAACGCCTGCAGAAGCTCAAGAACTCATTGACATGGTTGCTAACAACCAGTTCATGTACACTTCTGAAAGGAATCCTGTAAGCAATGGGACGCCTATGAAGAAGGGAGTTCTTGAAATTGATACTCTGAATGCCATACTGGCTCAGAACAAAATATTGACTCAGCAAGTCAATATGATTTCTCAGAGTCTGCATGGAATGCAAGCTGCATCCAACAGTACTCAAGAGGCATCTTCTGAAGAAGAAGCCTATGATCCTGAGAATCCTGCAATAGCAGAGGTAAATTACTTAGGTGAACCTTATGGAAACACCTATAACTCAACATGGAGAAATCATCCAAATTTCTCATGGAAGGATCAAAAGCCCCAACAAGGCTTTAATAATGGTGGAAGAAACAGGTTTAGCAATAGCAAGCCTTTTCCATCATCAACTCAGCAACAGACAGAGAACTCTGAACAAAATGCTTCTAACTTAGCAAACTTAGTCTCTGATCTATCTAAGGCCACAGTAAGTTTCATGAATGAAACAAGGTCTTCCATTAGAAATCTGGAAGCACAAGTGGGCCAGCTGAGTAAAAGGATCACTGAAATCCCTCCTAGTACTCTCCCAAGCAATACAGAAGAGAACCCAAAAGGAGAGTGCAAGGCCATTGACATAAGCGCCATGGCCGAACCTGTGAGGAGAGGAGAGGACGTAAATCCCAAGGAGAAAGACCTCCTGGGACGTCCAGTGGTCAATAAGGAGCTTCCCTCTGAGGAACCAAAGGAATCTGAGACTCATCTAGAGACCATAGAGATTCCATTGAACCTCCTTATGCCCTTCATGAGCTCTAATGAGTATTCCTCTTCTGAAGAGAATGAGGATGTTACTGAAGAGCAAACTGCCAAGTTTCTTGGTGCAATCATGAAGCTGAATGCCAAATTATTTGGCATTGATGCTTGGGAAGTTGAACCTCCCTTGTTCATCAATGAACTAAGTGATCTGGATCAACTGACATTGCCTCAGAAGAGACAGGATCCTGGAAAGTTCATAATACCTTGTACCATAGGCACCATGATCTTTAAGGCTCTGTGTGACCTTGGTTCAGGAATAAACCTCATGCCCCTCTCTGTAATAGAGAAACTGGGAATCTATGGGGTGCAAGCTGCTAAAATCTCACTAGAGATGGCAGACAGCTCAAGAAAACAGGCTTATGGACAAGTAGAAGATGTATTAGTAAAGGTTGAGGGCCTTTACATACCTACTGATTTCATAGTCCTGGATACTGGAAAGGAAGAGGATGAATCCATCATCCTAGGAAGACCTTTCCTGGCCACAGCAAGAGCTGTGATTGATGTTGACAGAGGTGAAATATTCCTTCAATGGAATGAGAACTCCCTTGTGTTTAAAACTCAAGGATCTCCCTCTGCAACCATGGAGAGGAAGCAGAAAAAGCTTCTCTCCAAGCAGAGTCAACCAGAGCCCCCACAGTCAAACTCTAAGTTTGGTGTTGGGAGGCCACAACCAAACTCTAAGTTTGGTGTTGAACTCCCATATCCAAACTCTAAGTTTGGTGTTGGAGAGTCTCAACAAAGCTCTGCACATCTGTGAGGCTCCATGAGAGCCCACTGTCAAGCTATTGACATTAAAGAAGCGCTTGTTGGGAGGCAACCCAATGTTTATCTAATTCTTATTTTTATTGTTTTTCATGTTTTCTTAGGTTCATGATCATGTGGAGTCACAAAATAAACAAAAAATTCAAAAACGGAATCAAAAACAGCAGAAGAAAAATCACACCCTGGAGGAGCATCTGTCTGGCGTTCAAACGCCAGAACAGAGCATAGTTCTGGCGCTGAACGCCCAGAATGGGAGCATCCTGGCGCTGAACGCCCAGAACAAGCATGGTTCTGGCGTTCAACACCAGAAATGGCAGCAAATGGGCGTTGAACGCCCAGAGTTGTGTGCAAGGGCATTTTGCATGCCTAAATTGGTGCAGGGATGTAAATGCCTTGACACCTCAAGATCTGTGGACCTCACAGGATCACCTCAAGATCTGTGGACCCCACAGGATCCCCACCTACCTCCACTCACTCTCTTCTCTCTTCTCAATCATCCTCTATTCCCAATAAACACTCTTCCCTATTCACTCTTTACCACTCACATCCAAACACCCACTTTCCTTCAAAATTCAACATCTCTTTCCCACTCAATCCCACCCATATGGCCGAATACACATCTCCCTCCATCTCCTCCATATCTTCTTCTTATTCTTCTATTCTTTCTTCTTTTGCTCGAGGGCGAGCAACATTCTAAGTTTGGTGTGGTAAAAAGCATAGCTTTTTTGTTTTTTCCATAACCATTGATGGCACCTAAGGCCAGAGAAGCCTCTAGAAAGAGGAAAGGGAAGACAAAAGCTTCCATCAAGGGTCTATAGCTCAGTGGTAGAACATTTGACTGCAAATCAAGAGATCCTTGAGATACCTCAGGGGATACATTTTCTTCCACACAATTATTGGAAGCAACTAAGGGTGGAACATCAAGAGCACTCCATCATCCTTCATGAAATCAGAGAAGATCTAAAAGCAATGAAGGAGGAGCAGCAAAGACAAGGAGGAGACATAGAAGAGCTCAAGGACATCACTAAGGTGGACTCATTCCTTGTTCTTACTTTCTCTGTTTTTCATTTTCTATGTTATGTGCTTATCTATGTTTGTGTCTTCATTACATGATCATTAGTAGTAGTAACTATGTCTTAAAGTTATAAATGTCCTATGAATCCATCACCTCTCTTAAAAAAAAATGTTTTAAATCAAAAGAACAAGAAGTACATGAGTTTTGAATTTATCCTTGAACTTAGTTTAATTATATTGATGTGGTGACAATGCTTCTTGTTTTCTGAATGTATGCTTGAACAGTGCATATGTCTTTTGAAGTTGTTGTTTAAGAATGTTAAATATGTTGGCTCTTGAAAGAATGATGACTAGGAGACATGTTATTTGATAATCTGAAAAATCATAAAAATGATTCTTGAAGCAAGAAAAAGCAGCAAAGAACAAAGCTTGCAGAAAAAAAAATAGAAAAAAAAATAGGTGAAAAAAAAAATAGAAAGAAAAAGCAAGCAGAAAAAGCCAAAAGCTCTTAAAACCAAGAGGCAAGAGCAAAAAGCCAATAACCCTTAAAACCAAAAGGCAAGGGCAAATAAAAAGGATCCCAAGGCTTTGAGCATCAGTGGATAGGAGGGCCTAAAGGAATAAAATCCTGGTCTAAGCGGCTAAACCAAGCTGTCCCTAACCATGTGCTTGTGGCGTGTAGGTGTCAAGTGAAAACTTGAGACTGAGCGGTTAAAGTCAAGGTCCAAAGCAAAAAAAAAAAAAAAAAAAAAAAGAGTGTGCTTAAGAACCCTGGACACCTCTAATTGGGGACTTTAGCAAAGCTGAGTCACAATCTGAAAAGGTTCACCCAATTATGTGTCTGTGGCATTTATGTATCCGGTGGTAATACTGGAAAACAAAATGCTTAGGGCCACGGCCAAGACTCATAAAGAAGCTGTGTTCAAGAATCATCATACTGAACTAAGAGAGTCAATAACACTATTCGAAATCTGAAGTTCCTATAGATGCCAATCATTCTGAACCTCAATGGATAAAGTGAGATGCCAAAACTATTCAAGAGGCAAAAAGCTATAAGTCCCGCTCATATGATTGAAGCTCTGTTTCATTGATAGTTTGGAATTTATAGTATATTCTATTCTTTTTATCCTATTTGATTTTCAGTTGCTTGGGGACAAGCAACAATTTAAGTTTGGTGTTGTGATGAGCGGATAATTTATACGCTTTTTGACATTGTTTTTAGTATGTTTTTAGTAGGATCTAGTTACTTTTAGGGATGTTTTTAATAGATTTTGTGTTAAATTCATATTTCTGGACTTTACTATGAGTTTGTGTGTTTTTCTGTGATTTCAGGTATTTTTTGGCTGAAATTGAGGGACTTGAGCAGAAATCAGATTCAGAGGTTGAAAGAGGACTGCTGATGCTGTTGGATTCTGACCTCCCTGGACTCAAAGTAGATTTTCTGGAGCTACCGAACTCGAAATGGCGCGCTTCCAATTGCGTTGGAAAGTAGACATCCAGGGCTTTCCAGAAATATATAATAGTCCATACTTTGGCCAAGAATTGACGACGTAAACTGGCGTTCAACGCCAGCCTTCTGCCCAAATCTGGCGTCCAGCGCCAGAAAAGGATCCAAAACCAGAGTTGAACGCCCAAACTGGCACAGAAACTGGCGTTCAACTCCACAAATGGCCTCTGCACGTGCAACACTTAAGCTCAGCCCAAACACACACCAAGTGGGCCCCGGAAGTGGATTTATACATCAAATACTTACTCATGTAAACCCTAGTAGCTAGTTTATTATAAATAGGACCTCTTACTATTGTATTAGGCATCTTTGGATTACCTTATGATCCTTTGATCACATTTTGGGGGCATGGCCATCTCGGCCATGCCTGGACCTTCACTTATGTATTTTCAACGGTAGAGTTTCTACACTCCATAGATTAAGGTGTGGAGCTCTGCTGTTCCTCAAAGATTAATGCAAGTACTACTGTTTTCTATTCAATTCATCTTATTTCGCTTCTAAGATATCCATTCGCACCCAAGAACGTGATGAAGGTGATGATTATGTGTGACGCTCATCATCCTTCTCCCTTATGAACGCGTGCCTGACAAACACTTCTGTTCTACATGAATTAAGCTAGAATGAATATCTCTTAGATCTCCTAACCAGAATCTTCGTGGCGTAAGCTAGAATGATGGCGGCATTCAAGAGAATCCGGAAAGTCTAAACCTTGTCTATGGTATTCCGAGTAGGATTCAATGATTGAATGACTGTGACGAGCTTCAAACTCGCGATTGTTGGGCGTTAGTGACAGACGCAAAAGGAGGGTGAATCCTATTCCAGCATGATCGAGAACCGACAGATGAATAGCCGTGCCGTGACAGGGTGCGTGAGCATATTATTCACTGAGAGGAGGGGATGTAGCCACTGACAACGGTGATGCCCTTGCATAAAGCCAGCCATGGAAAGGAGTAAGACTGATTGGATGAAGATAGCAGGAAAGCAGAGGTTCAGAGGAACGAAAAGCATCTCCATTCGCTTATCTGAAATTCCTACCAATGAATTACATAAGTATCTCTATCCCTATTCTATTATTTATTATTCGAAAACTCCATGATTATTTTATATCCGCCTGACTGAGATTTACAAGGTGACCATAGCTTGCTTCATACCAACAATCTCCGTGGGATTCGACCCTTACTCACGTAAGGTATTACTTGGACGACCCAGTGCACTTGCTGGTTAGTTGTATCGAAGTTGTGACAATTATGAATTAAGATCAGAGCACCAAGCTCTGGAGCCATTACCAGGATTTGTTCGAGCCTGGACATCACAATTTCGTGCACCATAGATCATTCTGGGGGATCCTTCTTCGATTTCTACCAGGATCATTGCCTCCATTCTATAAGCCAATCGGAAATGTGATTCCTTTGTGGTAGAGTGTGGAGTTATCCGATATGCCCATAGGACTTGTGGGAGCTCTTTAGCCCAGGCTCCCTTTGCGTCCTGTAATCTCCGTTTTAACTCAGCCAATATGACTTTATTAGCTGCTTCTGCTTGTCCATTAGCTTGTGGGTGTTCTACGGATGTAAATTGGTACTTTATTTTCAAGTCTGCTACCAACTTCCTGAAGCCTGTGTCTGTAAATTTAGTTCCATTGTCTGTGGTGATGGAGTAAGGAACCCCAAACCTTGTAACAGTGTTCCTGTATAAGAATTTCCGACTTCTTTGAGCAGTGACATTAGCTAGGGGCTCTGCCTCAATCTATTTTGTGAAGTAATCCACCTCTACAATAAGGAACTTGACTTGTCCTGATCCTTGGAGAAAGGGTCTAAGGAGGTCGAGTCTCCACTTTGCGAATGGCCAAGGTGATGTTACGCTGATGAGCTCCTCTGGTGGGGCGATGTGAAAGTTAGCATGTTTTTGACATGGTGGGCATGTCTTAATGAACTCGGTTGCTTCTTTTTGCAAAGTCGGCCAAAAGAATCCGGCACGGAGTACTTTTTTGGAGAGAGATCGCGCTCCCAGATGGTTGCCACATATGCCACTGTGTATTTCTTCCAAGACCTCCTTTGTGTTGGAGGTCGGCATGTATTTTAATAGGGATGTCAAAATTTCCCTTTTGTATAAGGTGTTGTTTATGATGGTGTAGTATTGTGCCTCTCGTCTCAACCTCTTCGCCTCCTTTTTATCTGTAGGGAGTGTCTTTGATTTGAGGTAATTGATTATGGGGGTCATCCATCCTTGATCCTGACCTGATATGGCTAGGACCTTTTCTTCTTCCGAGATTGATGGACTTTGTAGTATTTCTTGGATGAGACTTCTATTATTTCCCCCTGGTTTGGTGCTGGCTAATTTTGAGAGTGCATAAGCTCGAGCGTTCTGTTCCCGAGGTATATGGCGGACCTCATATTCCCCGAGATATTCGAGTTATTCCCTGATTTTGTCCAAGTACTTTTTCATGGTAGGGTCCTTAGCTTGGTACCTCCTCACTATTTGTGAGGTGACTACTTGTGAATCACTGAAGATGATAAGCTTTTGAACTCCAACCTCCTTGGCCAGCCTCAAACCGGCTAATAATGCCTCGTATTCGGCCTGATTGTTTGAAGCAGGAAACTCGAACTTTAGGGAGAGTTCGATTTGGGTTCCCTGATCGCTTTCTATTATCACGCTCGCACCACTCCCAGTTTTGTTTGAAGAGCCGTCTATATAGAGATTCTATTTTATAGGAGTTCCCGGGGTGTCAGTGTACTCAGCAATGAAATCGGCTAAATACTAAGATTTGATAGCCGTCCGAGCTTCATATTGAAGATCGAACTCAGATAGCTCGACTGCCCACTGTAGAATTCTTCCAGCTAAGTCTGTCTTCTATAGAATGCCTTTCATAAGTTGATTAGTCCGAACCTTGATGGTATGAGCTTGAAAATATGGGCAAAGTCATCGAGAAGTTAGTATGAGAGCGTAGGCGAACTTTTCTATCTTTTGATAGTTCAGTTCGGCCCCTTGTAGAGATTTGCTGATGAAGTAGATGGGTTGTTGCCCACTTTCGTCTTTTCTGACTAGTGCTGAGGCTATTGCCCGACTTTCCACTACGAGGTATAATATGAGTGCTTCTCCTTCTCGTGGTCGAGTAAGAATGGGTGGTTGTCCTAGAAATTTTTTGAAATCTTGAAAAGCTTGCTCGCACTCTGCGGTCCATTCAAACCTCTTTCCCTTACTTAGTGTGGCGTAAAAGGGGAGAGATCTTATGGCCGATCCGGCTAGGAATCTGGACAAGGCTGCCAGTCTTCCGTTGAGTTGTTGTACTTCTTTGACGCAGGTCAGACTTTTTATGTTGAGTATAGCTCGGCATTTATCCGAGTTCGCCTCAATTCCTCTTTGTGTTAGCATGAAACCCAGGAACTTGCCGGCTTCTACTGCAAAGGTACACTTTGCGGGATTAAGTCGCATGCCATGCTTTCTGATGGTATCGAATACTTTGGTAGGGTCGGACAGTAACGATTCCTCACTTTGTGTTTTTACCAACATGTCGTCTACATATACCTCCATGAGTTTCCCGATGTGGTCTGCGAAGACCTTATTCATTAATCTTTGGTAGGTAGCTCCTGCGTTTTTGAGTCCGAATGGCATGACGACATAACAGTAATTTACTTTTAGGGTTAAGAATGAGGTCTTTTCTTGATCCGTTGGGTACATTGGGATTTGATTATATCCCGAATAAGCATCCATGAAAGAAAGGTACTTGTATCCAGAGGAGGCATCCACTAGAGTGTGTATGTTTGGGAGTGGATAGGGGTCTTTTGGGCAGGCTTTATTTAGATCGGTGTAATCAGTGCACATCCGCCATTTCCCATTTGACTTTTTCACCAATACAACGTTGGCTAGCCATAGTGGATACTTGACTTCTCTTATGAATCCTGCCTCCAGTAGAGCTCGTACCTGTTCTTCCACAGCTTGGGATCTCTCTGGTCCGAGCTTCCGACGCTTCTGTTGTATTGGCCGAGATCCTGGGTATACTGCTAGTTTGTGGCACATTAGTTTGGGATCTATGCCCGACATGTCTGCGGCCTTCCATGCAAAGAGATCGGCATTATCTCTTAGGAAATGTATCAGAGACTCCTTTATGTCTCTTTTCAAAGTCGCTCCAACATTTGTTGTTTTATTTGGGATATCTCCGATCTTGACTTCCTCGATCTCGCCCTCAGGTTGTGGACGAAGTTCTTCCCGACCTCGAATTCTTCCGAGTTCGATACTGTTGATTTCTTCTCCTTTGCCTCTAAGGTTCAGACTTTCGTTGTAACAGTGTCGCGCAATTTTCTGGTCTCCTTTTATCGTGGCAATCCCTTCTGGGGTTGAAAACTTCATACATAGATGTGGAGTCAAAACTACTGTGGCAAGCTGATTTAGCGTTGTCCGACCTATCAGAGCATTATAGGCTGAGCTCACGTTGACTACGATATAGTCTATGTTGAGTGTCCTTGATCGGGTTCCCTTTCCAAAGGTTGTGTATAGTGAGATATATCCAAGGGGTTGGATTGGAGTGTCTCCTAGTCCAAACAAGTTGTTCGGATATGCTCTGAGCTCTTTTTCTTGTAGGCCGAGTTTGTCGAAGGCGGCTTTAAACAAGATATCTGCCGAGCTTCCTTGGTCCACCAGTGTGCGGTGGAGGTTGGCATTGGCTAATATGATAGTAATGACCATGGGATCATCATATCCTGGGATGATGTCTGCCGCATCTTCTTAGGTAAAAGTGATAGTAGGGAGGTCGGGTGATCCTTCTCCTCCTCCAACGTGATATACTTCTTTGAGGTGCCTTTTGCGAGATGATTTGGAGATCCCTCCTCCTGCGAATCCTCCATTTATCATGTGAACGTGCCTCTCCAGAGTGCGGGGTGGTCGTTCAGCTCGTCCGACCTCTTCATCCCTTCTTCTTTTTCTGGGTTCATTCGTTTTGTTGGCTAAGTATCAATCTAGTCGTCCCTCTCTTACCAATTTTTCTATGACATTCTTTAAGTCGAAGTACTCGTTTGTAGGATGTCCATAGATTCGGTGGTATTCACAGTTATGTCCGATTTTCCCCTCCTTTTTTGCTTTTGATTGGACGAGGTGGTGGAATCTTCTCAGTATGGTATACTTCTCGGAAAACGTCCACAAGAGACACCCGAAGAGGTGTGTAATTGTGGTAATTTTTAGGCTTCTCTCCGTGTTGATCTTCTTTTTTCTTGGACTCTTTATCCTTATCCCGGGAGGAGTAGGAGAATTCGGATTTTGAGGTCTCTCCCAACCGAGAATTTTCTTCCATGTTGATATACTTCTCTGCTCGTTCTTGCACTTCATTTAAAGGTGTTGGGTGTTTCTTTGATATAGAATAACTAAAGGGTCCTTCCCACAGGCCATTGATGAGACCCATGATGGCTGCTTCTGTTGGTAGGCTTTGTATGTCCAGGCATGCTTTATTGAATATTTCCATGTAAGATCGAAGACTCTCCCAATCTCCATGTTTGATTCCTAATAGGCTCGGGGCGTGCTTGGCTTTATCCTTCTGATTGAAAAATCTGGCAAGAAACTTCTTGGCTAAGTCATCAAAATTTGTAATGGATCTGGGAGGCAGACTATCGAACCACTTAATAGCTGTCTTTGTTAGGGTTGTCGGGAAGGCTTTGCAACGAATAACATCCGAGGCATCGGTGAGATACATTCTGCTTCTGAAATTGCTGAGATGATGGCTTGGATCGGAGGTACCGTAGTATGGGGTCATGTCCGGAGCTTTAAAATCCTTCGGAACTTTAGCTTTCATGATTTCTTTGGTGAAGAGATTTTGATCTTTGGGGGGGGGGGAGGGGGGTTGTCCTCGTGACCGGGTTGAATGGTTTTGGTTTTTAGGTTGGCTTCGAGTTTTAGGAGCTTGTCCTCTAACTCTCGGCGTCGCCTAGTTTCTCTTCGGAGGTTTCTTTCGGCTTCACGCTGGAATTCGGCCTCCTGATCAAGCTGCTTAAGCCGATTTTGTTGTTCTCGGAGGGCTTCTAAAATTTATGTATTTGGAGAATGCTTTTCTCAGTTTTGCTGAGATGTATCTTTGGGTGTAGTGTCCGCGTTCTTGTGCGGCGTCCGATTTTCTAAATCAGAATTATGATCGTTGGTGATGTCGTCCGCCATGATGATGGGATGACTTTCAGGTCCCCGGCAACGGCGCCAATGTTCCGAGGGTTACCTGAAACTGAAGGTCGATCTCGGATAAGATCTGTTGTGGTGGCCAGAGCTGTCGTGTCCGACCTGATGGAACTGGTGGAATTGGAGATGCTGCTGATCCTTCGTCACCGGAGGGTGGTGGTACCTACAAGAGACTCCGATGCTTAAGTTAGCATGGGCTTTTAGCAAGTTTTTAGTAGAATCAGAGTATGAGTTATACCTGGGTGCTCCAGTGTATTTATAGTAGTGTGGAGTGACCTTCTTGATAAGATAAGTTAGTTATCTTATCTTATCTTTGAGTGAAGTCATCTTATCTTTAAGGGAAACTGCCCTTATCTTTCTAGGCTTTGGCTGCCTTTAGATTGGGCTATGTTCCTTCGTTTGGGCCTTTCTTGGGCCTTTGTAGCGATTTGGCCGAACTCCTTGAGAGGAGGTCGGGTATTCCTGACCTGAAGAGGTCGGTCGACTTGTCTTCAATCAGCCCGGGTCATACAGCTCGACCCAGGGCATGAACACCAACTTTCATCAACATTCTTTCTGGCAACAGACTAATTGCTGCTCCTTCATCGACCAATACCTTGTTGATGCATATACCGCTTATACAAGCAGTAATATGTAGAGGTCAAAGATGTGACTTTTGCTTTTTAGTTGGCTTTTTGAAACATCCCAACTCTTACTCCTCACATACAAAGACAAAAGCCTCTTCATCTTCCACATCATAATCTTCACTCAAATCTGTTAGTATGATAGAGATAGTGCCCACCATATCTTCATCTCCTTCATCGAAATATTTCTCATCAATGTCAACATCTTTTTCCTTAACTTCATCCAAGATGACTGCAACATACTTGCCCTTCTCTATTTTAGTTGGAGAAGGAATTCATTTAGGATATGTTTCCCTATCAGACGAAAAACCTATACAGGTATGAACAGAGGAAGTTGCCCCTTATCTGTTGAAGTCGATGGTCTTCCTGATACCATTTGACGTCCAAATCTCCCACCTCGATTTCCTCTGGCCCTTCCTCGATAATAAGAGTAACGGCCTCGATTAAAGCCTTGATGACCTCTTTGAGGTTGACACCTATATTGCACATCTCGACTGCGAAATTCTTGATAATTTTTAATTCATTAAACTCCCAAGGCTTGTGAGTGACTCAGCGAAGGAGGAAAGTTCCCTTGAGGATTTCAAGAACTTTGACCTTCTTGTCTTCGAGAAGGATGACTTTAACGAACTTGTTCTTCCTTATGAGCCAATTATTTTTTCATTCTTTCCTTCTCAAAAATTGCTGCAGTTTCAACATCGAAAACAGCATCACATCAAGGACATATAAAAACATCTCAATTTTTTAATTTCTACTGCATCAAGAATTCTAGCAATCCCTCACCCAAATCAGGATATACTGCACGCACATTGGTTTCAAAGTCTCCTAAAGCAGAATTGAACTCAAAGGAGGTAAAGCCAGCCATATTGACCCCCTTGAAGTGAGGCTCAGATAAATTTGCTCCAGTGTCAAAAGGATCAGTATGAACTTTCATATCTTTTTTACCATCATCAAACTTCAATCTTCCTTCCATAATTGCTTCTTGAATCAAGTCCCTAAAACGGGCACAATTATTAGTTGAATGGCTAGTTGCTTGATGAAATTTACAATAAGGATTTCCTTTCAAATCTTTTATCAAAAGCAATGTCTTGCCTTCTGGCAAAAATAATTGTTTATCTTTAAGAAACACATCAAATATTTGTTCCGATTTCAAAATATCGAAATTATACTTTTTCCACTCTTATATTTCAAATCATTAGATTTTTCAACATTTGCAATTTTCTTAAGCAAAGAACAAATATAAGGTGGACCTTTCTTTAATTCAACCAAATAAACTTCAGAAAATTCAACATCAGACTCTTCACTCGAAGAACCCATTTCCACATACGACACCTTTTCTTTTCGAGCAAAAAATTTACTATTATACTTTTTCTCATTTCTAAGTTTTTCTTTTTCTTTTTTTTTTGAAGAATTTCTACTTGACGAATCCTTTCAGCCAAATGAGCTAAAATCGGGTACATGTACATTGAGCAACTTTCGATGCATATAAAATTCTAATCTCATGGTAGCTATCTTTATCACTTCACTTTAGGAAGTGAAACATAGCATTGACTTCTGGCATTCTTAAATCGAATCATAAAATCTTCGATTGACTCTCCATCTTCACGTTTTAAAGCAACTAAATCCGTAATTGTCACATTCAACTCACCTCTATAAAATTAAGAATGAAAAGCACTTTCTATCTATATCCAAGTTTCAATCGAATTAGGTCTTAAATTTGAAAACCAAATAAAAGCATTCTTTGTCAACGAAGAATGAAAGAATTTCATTTTCAAATTCTCATCATTTGCCAAGTTGCCTAATTCGATCACCTATCGAGCAACATGCTCAGTGGTTGATTCGCCCACTTCTCCGACAAATTTTGTTATTATCTTAGGATTCTTAACACCCCTAAGCACTTCTGCCATCTGCACTACAACAAAGAAAGCGGAAACAAAATATGGTTGATTCATAAATCCCACATTGATTTTGACCTTATTAAGAATATCTTCAACTATTCTTGTCACCTGATAATGTTCACCTCGTTGATTAACATGCATCCTGGCTAACACTTCATCTGCATTTTGACCATGCCGAACTACATGATTCACATCTCCACCAAGATTTATATTATCATCTCTATTCCTAAGAGTATTCCCCAAATCTTCTGGATCCACTTCTCCATTTCGACGACCACCTTCATCATAATCAACTATTCGAGCAATTCGTTCCACTTGTCTAGCCAAATACTTGAATTTTGTTTCATGATCAGCTATCATGGGGTTCAAGATGGTGTATTCAGGATGGTGTATTGGTGATTGATTATTAACCGCTCCCTATGCATTTTCAAATCTAATTGGAGGCACATAACCACTCATGGGTGGAGTGTAACCAGGAAAAAGACCAAAAGGAGGCTATCCAGCGGTTATAGGCAGTTGTGTTTGTGTTGGAGAAGTTCGTGGGCATTGATTGCGCCCATTATTCCCCAAAGATAGATTAATAACTGTCATATTTTTCCCAGACCCAACTCCTGGGTTTTGGTTGCGACTTTCTATATGTGACGCTAATTCTACAATAGTTTGAGCAACTACTACAGGAATATGATTATTTGTAGATGATCCAACATTAACATTAAAAATTTTGTGTCATACATACAATTTTTTCACTTCTAAGATGCATAAACTAAATCATTACCAAATTTCTGACACACTTTTCAAGATTGTCCCACCGGACGTGTCATTTTGTTATGCAGATTTTTAATAAAATTTGGGTTGGTTCGATATCTAGTGATCTGGGAGCGAAATCTACTCATATTTATGCGTACCAGTTTTGAGTTTTGCACCAAAGATTCTATTTCTTGATCGAAAAGACAATGAAAAACTTGAAATGTAAAAGAATATAAATGACTTCAAATTAAAGAAAAGCAATAAAATACCTTCAACAAAGTCGAAGGACTTTGAATTCAAATACAATGCAGAAAATGTTAAAGGAAGAACAAGAAAAACTTTGCAAAAGAAAGTAAATTTGCAGGAAAGGAAAAATTACAAGGAATCTAAAAGGAATTTAAAAGAGACATGGAAGGAATCCGATAGAAAAGAAAACTCTGAGCAAGATCAAAAAGTCTTTGGAGATGTGAAATTACAAGAGTCTTTTTCTGAAAATGAATTCCAACTTTTACTCCTTCCAACTCTGTCTATTTATATCCCTTTTCAACCACTCCAATTCCATCACGTCCTCCATATGATAGAAAACTTAAGTGTAACTGTTCCTGCCATATAAATGATGGACTAACCATCTTCAACTGCTTTTAACATTTAAAACTTTTCACTTGCTTCGATTATGGAATCGATGCTTTGATCACGAACACATGTCCTCGACAAACATTTTCGATCTGTCCACCTTACTTGTTGATAACCTCTCTTCGATGAACTAAAAAAAAAACCCTTCTCGATAATATTCAAACAATATTCTCGATATGCTCATCGTTAATTTGAATTATTTGTTGACCATTAGGAGGACAGAACAATCCCTGGCAATGAGGACTATAGTCTCTGATGGCTTTCTTCTTCCTCCTCTTCTCCGCCGCCATTACCGTCTCTTCATCTCAGAAATCATTCAGACCAAAAGCATTGGTCATCCTAGTGACTACTGCGACAAAAACTATGTCTCCTCCACCTATTTCCCGTCCCTGTGGCTTCGCCCAATGCTCCCTCACCAGCTTCACCTCCTGTGGCACTTGCAATGACCCTCCTTGCCTAGGATGCAACAACAACACCTGTGACCTCATACCAAACAACACCATCACCCACACCACCACTGGTGGTGAGCTCGCCAAAGACGCCGTGTCCATACAATCCACTAACGGCTTCAACCCAAGTCAAAATGTCACCGTTTTGTGCTTCCTCTTCTCCTGCGCTCCCACTTTCCTCCTCAAATTGGATTGTCCTTCGTTCCTTTCTTCCCACTGCAACCACCCTCTGTTTTGGATTTCTCTGTTATAGTCGTTGACAGAGACAACACCGTGTGTGAAAACGATGACATCACTGTGTGCTTTTGGTTTGAATTATTTCTGAGCTGAAGAGACGGTGATAGTGGCGGAGAAGAAGAGGAAGAAAAAAGCTACTAGAGACTATTTTATCCTCCATTAGTGAGTCACGACAAAAAATAGATTGAAAACTGTTTTGTCCAACGGAAAAAAAAATTTATTTGTATATTTATTTTTCTTAGAGACTAAAATATCCACTTTTAAAATATTTGGGGGACTGATTTCACTAAATACTCAAATAAAGTTAAGTTTCCACAGTTAAGTTATTATTGGATTCAACCATGTTTGGATTCAATCATATTATAGCACATTTTAGCACGGTGTTAGCGATTATTATTAATCAATGATAAGACTAATAAGTGAATTAGTTTCATACAGAACGTACTATTTACACTTGTAACCTCCAAGGAAGGAAAAAGAATGACGAGACACAAACGTTAACTATAAAAAAGGATTAGTGAACTCTGAAGTGATTTCTATAATGGCATCTTTTGCGCCAGCCTCCTCCTAGTTTCCATTATGGCAAGGTATCTCCTTTCTGATAAATCTTTAATTGCATCTTGGTATTGCTGTTCAACCTTTGCTAACTCTATTCTTAACTCATCCTGAGGTTCAGACACGGAAGAAACATTGGGGGGATGAGTGGAGGAGGAGTTCATCATACCATCACTTTCCATGTCATGTGATACCTCAGTTTCATAATCAAACGAGGATTGACTACCTCCGATCGTCCTAGTAAGACCCAAGTCTGCAAATTCTGAGTTAGCAGACACCAATGAAGCCAATGAAACCATGGACAAATTCTTGCCGGCTAAGTTAGACGTTGCAGAAGTATACGACATCTCTGAACGCAAATCATCTGCCATTGTTCCTTCTTGAAGACCAATGCTTGCTTGAGACCATGCCTTGTGAAAAGTTGTATTCTCATTGTTTCCTCTTTGTGCTGACCTTGAAATCAATGTTGTACCTGCATTTTTATTTGCAGTTTGGCTACCACCTTCCGAACTATTTTTGAACATTGAAAACCCAGAGCTGTTCTGTTGGCTCGAGTGTGTCCATCTAACATTTGGAGAAGCCAGATGATCAACCGGTACACAAGGTTTCCAATCAGGAACCAAAGTCATCAATAACAAGTCAATTATCTCAGCTATGAATTTAACATTCTGCTGAGCAAGATCAAGTTGCTCAACCATTTCCGTTGAAACTGAGATGGCTGTATCACTGCTGAGGTAAAATATGAAATGGATATTTCTTGCCCGCCCTGCATGCATGAGTACATAATTTTCTACCATTAAACTATGGAAACAGTTGTTAGGAGTAGAATAAGCTACTAGTTATACTAACCACTCTGATCAGCTATTCGGAGAACTAAAGACACCGAGTTCTCATCATTTTCTTCGCCTCTCAGAAAGAAAATATCACTTCCCTTCTGCCTTCGTATCTCAACACATGGAGAAGGTGTTCCATCATCACCATTATTATTATAAAATACAGCAGTCACTGGTAGCTCATTGGTACCACCAGGATCCATGGGAATGGATCCTATTCGTGCACTAGCAGGACCTTCTGACATCAGGCAACGATTTTCAAAGGCTCCAAATTTGGGAAGAACAATATCTGGTAATGGAAGAGGACGATTTGTTACTGAACCATTGGCTTGGAGAAAAGGATCCATGAGAAGCTCCTTAGCTGACAATCTTTGAGATGCAGGGACAAGACATTTCTCAATAAATGATTTTACATCTGGATCTTTGACTTTAGAAAGACCAAAGGGCTTTACACCCTGCAGTATTAATGTGTATATGTATCCATTACATGACAAAAAATTTCCTAAACTACTCTAAAGAAGAAGAAAATAAATATATAATCAATAATTGTACTGACAGTTGAAACTTTCTTGAATATCTGAGCTGAATTTCTACATTCACTGTAAGGATACTCAGAAGTCACCAACTCAAGCATGCACATCCCGAAAGAATATATGTCAACTAGCTCATTGTAACTTTCATCATACAGTTCAGGTGCCATAAACTCCGGAGTTCCTACCAAGGTTAATTAAGTGTAAATACAAACTGAATCTGAATTAGAAAAAAAAAGATTCCCCTGGTACTTTTAAAGCTATGAGATGGTAGAACTTACTGAGCACTTTTCTTACTGCTTCAACAATACAAAGGATGAAAATAAATTAACAGGAAACAAAAATTGCAGATTAACACAAACATACCAATTACGCTCTTAGCATTACCCTCTTTCAAGAGAGTTGCTAATCCCAGATCTCCAATTTTCACTTCTCCTTGGTGACCGTTTATAAATATATTATCACATTTCAGGTCCCTATGTATAATTGGAGGGCTGTGATTATGGAGGTAGCTTAAACCCATTAAAATTTGTCTGGCCCATCCCTTAATAGCCTTAATGTTGATCTTCTTGTGTCTCTTACAATACCTAAATCAAACATCAAATCCACTAACACAAAGGTTGATTTCACAATAAAAGGTAAAACCATATTATATACATCAACAGAGGATAAGGAACTTACTGTCTGAGGCTCCCCGAGGTGAAAAGCTCTGTAATCATGTTAACTGTCCTGTGTTTGTCGTCAATCCAAGAATTGTAGAACCTTACTATGTTATTGTGTTTCAATGACCTCAAGAGATGCACCTCCGAGTACAGCCTCTCTAAGTCATCTGGTGACTGTAGTACTTCATCAATCCGAACCTGGCTCCAAGCAACTTCGAGTCCATTGACTTCATCAAATGCCCTGTAACTGATGGACCGCAAATTAAGGAAAACAAAACTTCTCATACGATAAAACTCATCTGAATCCTAGCTACAAGATGCACTACATTGGTATCCTAACTTCTAAATTGGCTTGGAATTCAAAATGCATTTATATTTTGAATAAGAAAAACATTAAATATAGAAGTAAAATAATCAAATAAAACCAGAATGAAGAAGAAAGAATACACAGTCTTGAAAGCTCCTTTGCCGATCATTTCTTTATACTGTTGTAAACATCGAAAACAGCATTAGCTCAATGCATGAGAGGCCACGTTTTGTCCAATAGAAAAAAAGAAATGATAATGAAGAATACAGAGAATTGCATTACCTTAATGTAGCGACCGGTAGGATCAATTTCAAGCACATCGGGATCAAGAGGCTCTAGATGCCCTGCACCTTCGTCTGAGCTTGATGTTCCCACCATAATCTACACCTACACCCTCCTACAAATTTATAATCCCTACCCTACATAAACATCAAAAGAACAATTTCCAATATATCAATTTTTAACAAATTGTAGCACACACATAGAAAGTTAGGGGAATGTCTCTAAAATCTACACAGAGAAAAGCAAAAAGCATGCATATAGATGGAGATGGGGTTAGCTGGGGAAATGCAATGCAATGCAATGATCGAAATCATAAAAAAAAAAAATAATAAAAAAAAAAAAGGAATGAAAACAGAAAACAGCGTACCGTAATGCAGGACCCTCTGAGCTTAATTTCTCAGGAGGAATTTCGTAGAGTTTAGAGAGAGAAAGGGGCATCAGATAGAGAGAGAAAATGGAACCCTAATCAGATAAGGGAGAGAAGGAGAAAGAAAAAAAGGAAAGGAAAATTGGGGAAGGGAAGGGAGTGTCGTGTGGTTTGGTGAGGTGTCGTACCCGATGAATCGCTTCTTACCAACACAGACGTCTCTCTCTCCCGCTCACTCTAAAAACGGATATAACTTCCCTAACGCACTCCCTCTATTTAATATTTATACCTTACCCCTCCAACCATTATGATTATTTGAACCAAATATTAATAGATATCAAAATAGAGTTTAATTTTTATATATTGATAATGTTTTTAAATGCAAAGGTGTATTGTTAAAAAATTAAAATTAATTAATTTTTAAATTTATTAAAAAATTATCTAAAAATGTAAATTTAATTAAATAATTATGTAAAATTTTTTACATTGTTAAAACATTAAAATAAAACTCATTAAAATATACTAAAAAGATATATCTATCTTTTAATATAAATCAGCATAGTCAAACAAAAACAAAACTTCAAACTAATTTTTTTTAGTTATATCTTTTTAAAACTTTGTTTTTTGCTTAATCTTTACTTATTATTAGTTCCCTAAAAAGATCGAAACAAGTTTTATCCATAAATTAATTTAATATATAAATTTAATTTTCATATCTTATCAGTGTAAATAAATTTTTTATATATATTCAATGATGTATGTCACATTACTTAAAATAACTAATTTTCAAAACTAATATTCAAAAAATTATCTAAATAGATAAATTTAATTAGATGTCTATGTAAATTTTTTTATATTGTTACTACATTAAAATTAAACTCTATATTATATATCAAATCATGCATCGCATAAAAAATGTAATAATTTCATATTCACTACTTAAATAAAAATTTCTTAGGTACTTTCAAAGCAATTCAAATTATGTTTCTTATACCATTTATAAGAAAAAAATAATTTAGTCGAAAAACAATGTAAATTATTGCATCTATGAAAATTACTTTAATCAAAACCCTATTGAAAAATAGATTAATTTTGGCCGTTACTTTTTTAAAAGTTATATGTTTATACTTCTAAATAATTACTATTCATTTTTTAGACAAATAGTAGATTTAAATTTTAAACCAAATTCTTCAACCGTGGAGAGTTAAGTTAGAGTGTATAAAGATTCTGAAGTTTAGATCAGAAAAAGAAGAGAGTGGAAGAGTTAGTTATGCAACAGGACATATGAATTGTAGTCCAAGTTAGTTAGAGTTGGTTATTAAGCTTTGTTAAATTGGTTAGGAGTTGTATAAGAAGTTTTGTATTCTATAGTTCAATTCTATAAGCTTGAATTCTCTATACCCTCTTTCTTTCTTTTTGTTCTCTCTTAAGTCTTCTGGTTCATTGAGCAAAGGTTTTGGTTTTTTTGCTATCAAAGCATGCTTTTCAGAATTCTATTATGGTATCTAGAGCTTGGGTATTGATTGATCCATGACATCTCCTTCTACTGATTTTGCAACCTCAACAAATATGACAATTAATAATTCAAATATCAGCATCAACAGTGTGTTGTCAACACAAATTCTTGCACAAAGGCCTTTTAATCTGATTCAAGATAAACTGAAAAAAAATAATCATAAGACTTGGGAACAGTAAGCACTTGCTATCATCAGAGGACAAAGATTGCAAGATCATCTGCACAAAGAAAAGATACCAAAGTAGTTTGACAATCACAAAAATCAAAGAGCTGGTATTGAATCTGATAAATCAACTCAATGAATTCAAGATGATCGAAATCTTATTTCATGGTTATTATCTTCAATTGATTCAAATTTCAAGCCAAAAATGGTAGGATGTATATACAGCTATCAAATTTGGGAGAGAATTGAAAGTTACTTTGTAGAATCCACAGAATTCTGGATTAAACAGTTGAAAGCTCAACTCAAGATTATCAAGAAACAAGGTCTTATAGCTTTTGACTACATCTTAAATATCAAGACCACCATAAATACTTTAGCTGTATTGGGGAAGCCTCTTAAACCTGAAAAATAGATTTAAGCTATTTTGGATGGACTGCCAGAAAAGTATCAAATGCTATTTACCACCATTAATGCAAAGCCAGAAATGTATACCTTATGTGAGGTAGAAACAATTCTTTTGACATATGATGACATGTTAGAGAAATATCAAAAATCTAAAATTGTTATGGTCTAAGCAAATCTGATGAATCACACCACATATCCCACCATACCCAACTTCAACAGGGTACTGGTGGTAGAAGAGGAAGAAGTGGAGGACGAATGCCTAGAAGAGGCAAAACCTTCTACACATTTCTAAGACCACAGTGTCAGGTATGTGGACGTAAAGGTCATATAGATTGGTGTTATTTTCACAGGTTCAATCAAGAAGTGCCTCCACTTACTCAATCTCAGATTCAATCAAGAACCAACAATTTTTCACAAATATCAGTGGCTCCTCAATCAAATTCAACTTTGATACTTCCTCTTCTTCCTCCTACAAATTTATTTCATAATCCTTCAGCATATCTGGCACCTTCATCAACCATATCTGATCCATCCCGGTACCTAGATTCAGGTGCCTCATATCATGTGACACCTGATCAAAATAACATGTTGACTACAGTAGAATACTGGTGCACGAAATTGTGATTACACTTTTCACAACTCCGCACAACTAACCAGCAAGTGCATTGGGTCGTCCAAGTAATACCTTACGTGAGTAAGGGTCGATCCCATGGAGATTGTCGGCTTGAAGCAAGCTATGGTTATTTTGTAAATCTTAGTCAGGAGATTAATGATAAGAGTGATTGTATTTATAAAAAATAAATAACATGAAATAAATAGTACTTGTGATTCAGTAATGAGAAACAGGCTGAGGTTCCGGAGATGCTCTGTCGTCTGAATCTCTGCTTTCCTACTGTCTTCTTCTCTAAACACGCATGGCTTCCTTCAATGGCGAGCTGTATGATCCTCTCGGATGAAAAATACCAGGTATGATCTCTGCACGGCTAATCAACAGTCAGATTTCTCGTCTCGGATGAAAAATACCATGTACAGCTACCGTACGGCTAATCATCTGTCGGTTCCCACTAGCGTCGGAATAGGACCCTTGTCCTTTTGCACACTATCACTGCGCCCAACATTCGCAGGTTTGAAGCTCGTCACAGTCATCCCTTCCCGGATCTTACTCAGAATACCACAGACAAGGTTTAGACTTTCTGGATCCCAGGAATGCTGCCAATTGGTTCTAGCCTATACCACGAAGATTCTAACCTCCGGACTCGGTCCGTGAATTAGAAACCCAAGTGATACGCACTCAAGCTGTCGCCCAATGACTACGTTGAGCTCAGATAGAACGGGAGTGGTTATCAGGCACGCATTCAGAGGTTGAGGATAATGATGAGTGTCACGGATCATCATAATCTCTATATTGAAGTACGAGTGAGTATCTTAGAACAGAATCAAGCATGATTGAATATAAAACAGTAGTAATTGCATTAATCCATTGAAACACAGCAGAAATCCTCACCCCCACCTATGGGGTTTGGAGACTCATGCCGTAGAAGATACAATATGAAGTGTAAAATGTCATGAGATGCTAAATGAATCTCTAAAAGTAGTTTTTATACTAAACTAGTAACTTAGGGTTACAGAAAATGAGTAAATAGGTGTAGATAGTGCAAAATTTCACTTCCGGGGCCCATTTGGTGAGTGTTTGGGCTGAGCTTTCAAGCTTCCACGTGCATATGCCTCCTATTGGAGTTAAACGCCACCCTGGGTGCCAAAATGGGCGTTTAATGCCGAAAAGTATGCCAGTTCTGGCGTTTTACGCCAGAAAGTTTTTGGCTGGCTTTTAACGCTAGTTTGGACCATTAAATCTCGGGCAAAGTATGGACTATTATATATTTCTGAAAAGCCCAAGATGTATACTTTCCAACGCAATTGAGCACGCGCCAATTGGGCTTCTGTAGCTCCAGA
This sequence comes from Arachis hypogaea, assembly GCF_003086295.3. NCBI lineage: Eukaryota > Viridiplantae > Streptophyta > Magnoliopsida > Fabales > Fabaceae > Arachis > Arachis hypogaea. The sequence continues at coordinate 111,786,967 of NC_092055.1, read as the reverse complement.
AAATCCATTTTGAGTGCAGGAGGGTTAGAATCCAACAGCATCTGTAGTCCTTTCTCAGCCTCTGAATCAGATTTTTGCTCAGGCCCCTCAATTTCAGCCAGAAAATATCTGAAATTATAGAAAAACACACAAACTCATAGTAAACCCCAGAAATGTGATTTTTGAATAAAAACTAATAAAAATATAATAAAAATTAACTAAAATATACTAAAAACTACCTAAAAACAATGCCAAAAAGGGTATAAATTATCCGCTCATCACAACACCAAACTTAAATTGTTCCTTGTCCCCAAGCAACTAAAAACAAAATAGGATAAAAAGAAGATAATATACAGTAAATTCCAAAAACATCATTGAAGATTAGTTTTAATTAGATGAGCGGGACTAGTGGCTTTTTGCTTCTGAACAGTTTTGGCATCTCACTTTATCGTGTGAAGTTCAGAATGATTGGCATCCATAGGAACTCAGAATTCAGATAGTGTTATTGATTCTCTTAGTTCAGTATGTTGATTCTTGAACACAGCTACTTTATGAGTCTTGGCCGTGACCCTAAGCATTTTGTTTTCCAGTATTACCACCGGATACATAAATGTCACAGACACATAACTGGGTGAACCTTTTTAGATTGTGACTCAGCGTTGCTAGAGTCCCCAGTTAGAGGTGCCCAGAGCTCTTAAGCACACTCTTTTTTTGCTTTGGACCACGACTTTAACCGCTCAGTCTCAAGCTTTTCACTCGACACCTTCACGCCACAAGCACATGGTTAGGGACAGCTTGGTTTAGCCGCTTAGGCCAAGATTTTATTCCTTTGGGCCCTCCTATCCATTAATGCTCAAAGCCTTGGATCCATTTTACCCTTGCCTTTTGGTTTAAAGGGTTATTGGCTTTTTCTGCTTGCTTTTTCTTTTTCTTTCTTTTTTTTTTCTTTATTTATTTTTTTCGCCACTTTTTTTCTTTTCTTTTTTTTTCTGCAAGCTTTTCACTGCTTTTTCTTGCTTCAAGAATCAATTTTATGATTTTTCATATTATCAAATAACATTTCTCCTTTTTCATTATTCTTTCAAGAGCCAACAATTTTAACATTCATAAACAACAAATTCAAAAATATGCATTGTTCAAGCATTCATCCAGAAAACAAAAAGTATTGCCACCACATCAAAATAATTAAACTAATTTCAAGATAGAATTCGAAATTCATGCATTTGTTCTCTTTTGCAATTAAAAACATTTTTCATTTAAGAAAGGTGAAGGATTCATAGGACATTCATAGCTTTAAGACATAGACACTAGACACTAATGATCATGTAATAAAGACACAAACATAGACAAAACATAAATCATAGAATTCGAAAAACAAAAAAATAAGAACAAGAAAATTAAAGAACGGGTCCACCTTAGTGATGGTAGCTAGTTCTTCTTCTTGAAGATCCCATGGAGTGCTTTAGCTCCTCAATATCTCTTCCTTGCCTTTGTTGCTCCTCTTTCATGGCCTTTTGGTCCTTTCTGATTTTATGGAGTGCTCTTGTTGAGGTCCATGAGTGGGCTCTCTTGTTTGCTCCATCCTCTTTCTAGTGATGGGATTTTGAGATGAATCTCTCCATCTCTCATGACTCGGAGTTGAAAGTAACTGCCTTCCCTTTCCTCTTTCTAGAGGTTTCTCTGGTCTTAGGTGCCATTAGTGGTTATGGAAAGCAAAAAGCTGAGCTTTTCCACACCAAACTTAAAAGCTTTGCTCGTCCTCGAGCAAAATAAGATAGAAGGGAGTAGAAGAAGAATGATGCAATTAATTTTGAAAACTTATTACTGTATACAAGAAAAATTAAGAAGATTTGAAAAGAATTTGAAAAGATATGTAAGTTTTAAAAACGTTTTGGAAGGAATTGAAAAGAATTAAAAACAGAATTAAAAAAAGAATTGGAAAGATTATTAATTTTTGAAAATAGAAATTGAAAGATGAAAGTTTAAAATATGTTTGATGCAAAAAATTATGAATTAAAACAGGAAAAATTGAAAAAAAATCGAATTGGAAACAAAATTACCTCCCTTGTGTCATCGTGGTGTTAAACGCCCAGAATGCTATCTATTCTGGCGTTTAACGCCCACTTGTCTGCCTATTTGGGCGTTTAACGCCCAGCCAGATACCCTGGCTGGCGTTAAACGCCAGGAATCCTTCTTTACTGGGCGTTTTTCTAAACACCCAGAATGCTGCCTGCATGGGCGTTAAACGCCCATTCTGCTATCCTTACTGGCGTTTAAACGCCAGTAAGCCTGTCTTCCAGGGTGTGCTATTTTTAATGCTATTTTTTATTCCACTTTAATTCTACAGCTGTTTTTGTGACTCCACATGATCATCAACCTAAAGAAAACATAAACTAACAATGGAGAATGAAATGAAAAATTAATTATCATGGATAAATAAGATTGGGTTGCCTCCCAATAAGTGCTTCTTTACTGTCTTTAGCTGGACTTTTACTGAGCTTTTAATTTAGTCTCAGTTTTGAGCATTCTTGCTCAACATTGCCTGCAAGATAATGTTTGTGCTTACTGTACCCTTTGGGTATGAATCTCACAGCTTTATAGTTTGCAATATCTGCAAACCAAGGTACTTCCTGAATGGCAAAGAGTTGCTCATCCGGGAAGGTTTCAGAGATCTCAGTAGGAGGAGGGACGCCTCTGCTACTGGTTCTATCCGGGACAGGTGATCAGCTACTTGCTTCTCTGTCCCCTTTCTGTCTCTTATTTCTATAACAAACTCTTGCAAAAGCAATATCCATCTTATGAGTCTGGATTTTGAATCCTGCTTTGTGAGGAGATATTTTAGAGCAGCATGGTCAGTGTACACAATCACTTTTGATCCCACTAAATAAGATTTGAACTTGTCAATGGCATAAACAACTGCAAGCAACTCCTTTTCTATGGTTGTGTAATTCTTCTGTGCGTCATTCAAAACACGGCTAGCATAGTAAATGATGTGCAGAAGCTTGTTATGCCCCTATCCCAATACTGCACCAATGGCATAGTCCTTGGCATCACACATTAGTTCGAATGGTAATGTCCAGTCTGGTGCAGAAATGACTGGTGCTGTGACCAGCTTAGCTTTCAGAGTCTCAAACGCCTGCAGACACTCTGTGTCAAAGACAAATGGTGTGTCAGCAGCTAGCAGATTGCTCAGAGGTTTTGCAATTTTTGAAAAATCCTTTATAAACCTCCTATAGAATCCTGCATGCCCCAGAAAGCTTCTGATTGCCTTAACATTAGCAGGTAGTGGTAATTTTTCAATTACCTCTACCTTAGCTTGATCCACCTCTATTCCTTTGTTCGAAATTTTGTGCCCAAGGACAATTCCTTCAGTCACCATAAAGTGACATTTCTCCCAGTTTAAAACTAGGTTAGTCTCTTGGCACCTTTTTAGAACAAGTGCTAGATGGTCAAGACAGGAGCTAAATGAGTCTCCAAATACTGAGAAGTCATCCATGAAGACTTTCAGAAATTTCTCTACCATATCAGAGAAGATAGAGAGCATGCACCTCTGAAAAGTTACAGGTGCATTACACAGACCAAATGACATCCTTCTGTAGGCAAACACTCCAGATGGACATGTGAATGCTGTTTTCTCTTGGTCCTAAGGATCTACTGCAATTTGGTTGTAACCTGAATAGCCATCCAAAAAGCAGTAGTATTCATGGCCTGCTAGTCTCTCTAGCATCTGGTCTATGAATGGTAAAGGAAAATGATCCTTCCTGGTGGCTGTATTGAGCCTTCTGTAGTCAATACACATACGCCACCCTGTAACTGTTCTTGTAGGAACCAGTTCATTCTTTTCATTATGAACCACTGTCATTCTTTCCTTCTTAGGGACAACATGGACAGGGCTCACCCAGGGGCTATCAGAAATAGGATAAATAATCCCAGCCTCTGGTAACTTAGTGACCTCTTTCTGCACCACCTCCTTCATGGCGGGATTTAGCCGCCTCTGTGGTTGAACCACTGGCTTAGCTTCATCCTCCAATAGGATCTTGTGCATGCATCTGGCTGGACTAATGCCCTTAAGATCACTTATGGACCACCCAAGAGCTGTTTTGTGTGTCCTTAGCACCTGAATTAGTGCGTTCTCTTCCTGTGGCTCTAAAGCAGAGCTTATGATCACGGGAAAAGTGTCATTTTCTCCCAGAAATGCATATTTTAGGGATGGTGGTAGTGGTTTGAGCTCGGGTTTAGGTGGCTTCTCCTCTTCCTGAGGAGTCTTCAGAGGTTCTTCTGTTTTCTCTAGTTCCTCCATATCAGGCGGAACATCTTTAAAAATGTCCTCTAGCTCTGATTCAAGACTCTCAGTCATATTGACCTCTTCCACCAGGGAGTCAATAATATCAACGCTCAGGCAGTCTTTTGATGTGTTTGGATGCTGCATAGCTTTGACAACATTCAACTTAAACTCATCCTCATTGACTCTCAGGGTTATCTCCCCTTTTTGGACGTCAATGAGGGTTCGTCCAGTTGCTAGGAAAGGTCTTTCTAGAATGAGAGTTGCACTCTTGTGATCCTCCATTTTCAGCACTACAAAGTCAGTAGGGAAGGCAAATGGCCCAATCTTGACAATCATGTCCTCAATTATGCCTGACGGGATTTTAATAGAGCCATCAGCAAGTTGGAGGCATATCCGGGTTGGTTTAACTTCATCAGTCAAACCAAGCTTTTTGATAGTGGATGCAGGTATTAGGTTGATACTTGCCCCAAGATCACATAGAGCTGTCTTGGTACAATCATCCTCTAATGTGCATGGTATCATAAAGCTTCCGGAATCTTTAAGCTTCTCTGGTAAGCTTTTTAGAATGACTGCACTGCATTCTTCAGTGAGGAAAAATTTTTCAGTTTCTCTCCAATCCTTCTTATGACTTACGATATCTTTCATGAACTTAGCATAAGAGGGTATTTGCTCAAGTGCCTCTGCAAACGAAATCTTTATTTCAAGAGTCCTGAGATAGTCTGCAAAGCGGGAAAATTGTTTGTCCTGTTCTGCTTGGCAAAGTTTCTGAGGATAAGGCATCATGGCTTTATATTCTTCAACCTTAATTACTGTAGGTTTACTTCCTATAGAAGTGGTTAGAGAGGCCTGCCTAAGGGGGTTGTTATCAGCACTTGCAGGTGTCTGATCCCTCATTGGCATTTGAATGCCAGAGTTGGGTGCTGTATGGGCATTTAACGCCAGATTGCCACCCTTTTCTGGCATTTGGACGCCAGACTTGGCTATCCACTGGGCGTTCAACACCAATTTCTTACCCTTTTCTGGCATTTGAACGCCAGAATCCTTCCTCTCTGGGCTCTTACTGTCCTCAGAGAGATTTTGGGTAGTGGTTTGGTCATCCTCTGTCAGCTGCTCCTTTCTTGGCTTTCTGCTGCCTTGAGTTAAAACATTCAATGTCTTCCCACTCCTTAAATGAACAGCTTGGCGCTCTTCTGTTATCTATTTAGATAACTTCTGTCTTGTCTGATTCAATTGTGCTTCCATATTCTTGTTAGCCTTTTCAGTGTCTTGTAGCATCTCTTTAAATTCTGCTAACTATTTTGTTATAAAAAGTAATTGCTGAGCAACTTGTTCTGGAGGACTAAGTTCAGTGGATACTGCTTTAGCCTCTTCTTTCATGGAGGACTCACAACTTAAGTACAGGTGCTGATTTCTAGCAACTGTATCAATGAGCTCTTGAGCGTCTTCAATTTTCTTCCTCATGTGTATAGATCCACTAGCTGAGTGGTCTAGAGACATCTGGGCCTTTTCTGTAAGCCCATAGTAAAAGATGTCTAACTGCACCCATTCTGAAAATATTTCAGAGGGGCATTTCCTTAGCATCCCTCTATACCTCTCCCAGGCATTATAAAGAGATTCATTATCCTTTTGTTTAAAGCCTTGGATGTCCAGCTTTAGCTGTGTCATCCTTTTTGGAGGGAAATATTGATTCAGGAATTTGTTTGATAATTGTTTCCATGTTCTTATGCTTGCTATGGGTTAGTTATTTAACCACCTCTTAGCTTGATCTTTTACAGCAAATGGAAACAGTAATAATCTGTAGACATCCTGATCCACTTTCTTATCACGTACTGTGTCAGCAATTTATAAGAATTGTGCCAGAAACTCAGTAGGTTCTTCTTGAGGAAGACCAGAATACTGGCAATTTTGCTGCACCATGATAATGAGCTGAGGGTTTAGCTCAAAATGGCTGGCTCTGATGGGGGGTATACAGATACTACTCCCATATGAAGCAGTAGTGGGGTTAGCATATGACCCCAGAGTCCTTCTGGACTGTTCATTTCCACTTAGGTCCATGATGGAGAAAGGGAAGTGATTTGGATTGTAAAATGAAAATTTTCTCTCTTTTTTTTTTAAAAAATGAAATTAAAAGAGAATAAAATAAAATAAATAAAAGTTTGAATATAAGTTCGAAAATTAGAAGAAAAAGAAATAAAAGAAAATTGAAAACTAAATTAATTAATTAATTAAAAAGATTTGAAAAAGATTGGGTGAGGATTTTCGAAAAATGAAGAGAGAGAAATTGGTTAGAAAGTTTTGAAAAAGATATGTCTTAAAATTAAAGATACTTGTAAGAAAATAAATAAAAGAAAAGTTTTGAAAAAGATTTGATTTTAAGATTTGAGATTAGAAAAGATAAGATAAGTTAGGTAAAAGAAGATAAGGAATTTAAATTAAAAAATTTTGAAATTTAAAATTTAAATTTTGAATTTTGAAAAAGTCAACAATATAAGATAAAGATTTTGAAAAAGATATGATTTTTTTGAAAAAGATTTGAATTTTGAAATTTTAAAACTGAGATAAGATAAACTAAAAATTTTTAAAATAAAAATAAGAATTTTTAAAAGTAAAATTCAAAAATTCAATTAAAATAAAGAGAAAAGATATTTTTGAATTTAATGAGGAAAGAGAAAAACAATAAAATGACACCAAACTTAGAATTTTTAGATCAAAACAAAGAAAACAAACAAGAAAACTTTGAATGTCAAGATGAACACCAAGAACACCTTGAAGATCAAGATGAACACCAAGAACAAATTTTGGAAATCTTTAAGAAAATAAAAATACAAAGGACACCAAGCTTAAAAATTTTTATACTTTGGACACTAATGATTCAAAATTGCACAAGAAAAACAAGGAAAGACATAAAACAAGAAAAACTAAAGATCAAACAAGAAAAATAAACAAGAACAACTTGAAGATTAAGAAAGAACAAGGAACATATAATTAAAAATATAAAGAAAAATAAAAAAAACATGCAATTGACACCAAACTTAAAACATGAAACTAAACTCAAACAAAAGACTCAATTATTAGTTTTTTTTATTTATATAGAAAATTTTGAAAAAAAAAACTAGAAAAAGGAAAACAAGGATTTTAAAATTTTAACCAAAAACAATAATAGAAGACGCAATTTTAGTGACTCTAAATCAAAAAGATAATTTTTTTCCTAATCTAAGCAACAAAATAAACAGTCAGTTGTCCAAACTCGAACAATCCCCGGCAACGGCGCCAAAAACTTGGTGCACAAAATTGTGATTACACTTTTTACAACTCCGCACAACTAACCAGCAAGTGTATTGGGTCGTTCAAGTAATACCTTACGTGAGTAAGGGTCGATCCCACAGAGATTGTCGGCTTGAAGCAAGCTATGGTTATTTTGTAATCTTAGTCAGGAGATTAATGATAAGAGTGATTGTATTTATGAAAAATAAATAACACGAAATAAATAGTACTTGTGATTCAGTAATGAGAAACAGGCTGAGGTTCCGGAGATGCTCTGTCGTCTGAATCTCTACTTTCCTACTGTCTTCTTCTCCAAACACGCATGGCTTCCTTCAATGGCAAGCTGTATGATCCTCTCGGATGAAAAATATCAGGTACGATCTCTGCACGGCTAATCAACTGTCGAATTTCTTGTCTCGGATGAAAAATACCATGTACAGCTACCGCACGGCTAATCATCTGTCGGTTCCCACTAGCGTCGGAATAGGACCCTTGTCCTTTTGCACACTATCACTGCGCCCAACATTCGCAGGTTTGAAGCTCGTCACAGTCATCCCTTCCCAGATCCTACTCGGAATACCACAGACAAGGTTTAAACTTTCCGGATCCCAGGAATGCTACCAATTGGTTCTAGCCTATACCACGAAGGTTCTAACCTCCGGACTCGGTCCGTGGATTAGAAACCCAAGAGATACGCACTCAAGCTGTCGCCCAATGACTACGTTGAGCTCAGATAGAATGGGAGTGGTTGTCAAGCACGCGTTCAGAGGTTGAGGATAATGATGAGTGTCACGGATCATCATATTCTCTATATTGAAGTACGAGTGAGTATCTTAGAACAGAATCAAGCGTGATTGAATAGAAAACAGTAGTAATTGCATTAATCCATTGAAACACAGCAGAGCTCCTCACCCCCACCTATGGGGTTTAGAGACTCATGCTGTAGAAGATACAATATGAAGTGTAAAATATCATGAGGTGCTAAATGAATCTCTAAAAGTAGTTTTTACACTAAACTAGTAACTTAGGGTTACAGAAAATGAGTAACTAGGTGTAGAAAGTGCAAAATTCTACTTCCGGGGCCCACTTGGTGAGTGTTTGGGCTGAGCTTTCAAGCTTCCACGTGCATATGCCTCCTATTGGAGTTAAACGCCACCTTGGGTTCCAAAATGGGTGTTTAACGCCGAAAAGTATGCCAATTCTGGCGTTTTACGCCAGAAAGTTTTTGGCTGGATTTTAACGCTAGTTTGGGCCATCAAATCTCAAGCAAAGTATGGACTATTATATATTTCTGGAAAGCCCAAGATGTCTACTTTCCAATGCAATTAAGAGCGTGCCAATTGGGCTTCTGTACCTTCAGAAAATCCATTTCGAGTGCCGGAGGGTCAGAATTCAACAGCATCTGCAGTCCTTTCTCAGCATCTGAATCAGATTTTTGCTCAGGTCCCTCAATTTCAGCCAGAAAATACCTAAATTACAGAAATATATACAAACTCATAGTAAAGCCCAGAAATGTGATTTTTGAATAAAAACTAATAAAAATATAATAAAAAGTAACTAAAATATACTAAAAACTACCTAAAAACAATGCCAAAAAGGGTATAAATTATCTGCCCATCAAATACCATGAGCCAGATTAGGTTTAGATTGGTAATGGTGAAGGTATTTTCCTTCAACATATAAGCAATGCTTTACTCTATTCTATACACACTCTAAAGGATGATTTTCTTTGCAAAAATGAATTCATAGTCCTGAAAATCACCAAGAACTTAATGAGTGTATCAAAGTTTGCTGAAGATAATAAGGTTTACTTTCAGTTTTATGCATCATACAATGTTATTAAATGTGAATTTACTCATAAAGTTCTTCTGCAGGGTTATAGGAATGGTGGATTATACAAATTCATTAACATTACTGTTCCATAAGCTAATCCTGGGAATCTATCTCCATCCTTACCTTCTATACATTACTTTTTCTTTGATTTGTGGCATCAGAGATTAGGAAATTCTGCTTATAATACTATAAAATTGATCTTATCAGAATGTAATATCAAACTTCAAGAATCTAATATAGATTCAGACGTATCTCTTAAATTGTGTGAAAATTGCACTAAAGCAAAAATACATAAAATTCCTTTTTATGTCTCTTTACTGAATTTACTGCTACCTTACAAACTTGTATACTCAAATGTTTAGGGACCAGCTCCCATCATCTCTCATTTAGGATAGAGATATTATGTGACATTCATAGATGCCTTTACTAGATATAGCTGTACTTTTTTACTTACTATTAAATCACAAGTCTATAAGGCTTTTAGATAATACAAAGCATATATTGAGAACTTAACAAATTGCAAGATAAAAGAACTACAAACTAATAATGGAACTAAATACACCTCTCACCAATTCTCTGAATACTTGATAGAGGAAGGCATCCATCATGGATTCTCATGCTCTAATACACCAGAACAAAATGACTTGGTTGAAAGAAAGCATAGACACTTAAATTGAGATGAGTCTAGCTATGCTTTCCATAGCCAAAATGCTATTGATTTATTGTGATGAGGTTGTGATGATTGCTACCTTTCTAATTAATCAATTACCATAAAATTATTGTCAAATAAATCTCACAAAAACCAAATTATACTATGTTAAGAGTTTTTGGCAGTGCTTGTTACCCTTGACTTAGACCTTACAATAAACACAAACTAGAAAGTAGGTCACATAAATGTGTTTTTATTGGATATTCCTTATATTACAAGGGTTATAAATGTTTACCACCTAATGGTAAGGTTTATATGTCGAGACATGTAAAATTTAATGAGTCTTTTTTTTTTCTATCATAAATTATTTACTGCATCATCTCATTAAATTATTGACAAGTCTGATCGGTTAATTATGATTATGCTCCTCTTTTCTCTAATACATCTTTTTCTTCAACCACATTACCACTTAGTTTAGCTCAGACTGTTTCTTCACAGACAAAAAATCAAACAGATCACTCTTCACAAGTTTCACATATCTCTCCTACTCCAGACACTCAGAGAGAAATTTCTCTTAATGTAATAAGACCACAGCATAATCAATCTCTGCAGTCTATTGATATTACTATTCCTATGCCTCAAGAGGCTAAAGTTATAGGTTGTAAGTTGGTATTTACTATTAAGAGACAACTTGATGGCACTGTACAAAAGTATAAGACCAGACTTGTAGCTCAAGGCTTCCATCAAGAGAAAGAATTTGACTTTGAACAAGTCTTTAGTTTTGTAATCAGGCCAACTATATTAGATTAGTCTTAAGAATTGTTGTCTCAAAGAATTGGATAGTGAGGTAGTTTGATTTTAATAATGCATTCCTCAATGGGGAATTGCATTAAATCATACATATGAAACAACTAGTGGATTTTGAACAATAGTCCTCAAACTATGTTTGCAGATTGAATAAGTCTTTATATGGACTAAAACAGGCACCTAGGGAGTGGTTTGTGAAATTAAGTACTACTTTGATCAGTTTTGAGTTTAAAAGCACCAAATCTGACACTTTCTTATTTGTTAAACAAACCTCTACTTCTGTTATGTATGTACTTTATTATATAGATGATATAATTAAAACTGGTAGCTCACCAACTGATGTAGAGACCATGACACAGTAATTAGATCATGTATTCTCTCTGAAAGATTTAGGATAATTGAATTATTTCTTAGGTGTCGAAGTACAAAAAACAGACAATGGCAGTTTACATTTATTATAAACTAAATACATTAATGATCTTTTGTCTAAAGTTGGCATGGCTGGGGATAGTCCGATGCCAACACCAATGGTCTCTTCCCTTCATGTGCTCTCCTCTGGGTCTGCAAAATTTGAGGACCCGAAGCTATATAGAACTGTGGTTGGTTCATTTTAATATTTAACTACAACTAGACCTGATTTATCTTATGCTGTGAGTAAAATTAGTCAGTTTATGCATTGTCCTTTGATTGCTCATTGGAAGGCAGCTATATGTGTACTTCGATATCTTTAAGGTACAAAAGAACATGGACTATTGATTCAAAAATACAGTGACTACAGGCTTTATGGGTTCAATGATTCAGATTAGGTTGCAGATCTTGAAGACAGAAGGTCAATATCTGGTTTTTGTGTATTCTTGGACACTAATCTTGTGTCTTGGTCTTTTAGAAAGCAAGGCACTGTTAGTAGGTCTTCCACTAAAACAGAGTTCAAAAGTCTAGCATCGTGTGAAGCAGAATTGGCGTGGCTACAAAATTTGCTTGAAGAATTGCAAGTCCCTTTGAAGACAACACCAATAATTTATTGTGACAACATGAGTATTGTGCTTCCTTATGACATGCTGAAGGGTGGTACCTGTAAGAGACTTTGATGCTTAAGTTAGCAAGGGCTTTAAGTAGGTTTTTAGTAAATTGGGTCCTGAATATACCTGGGAAAGTCAGTTTATTTATAGTAGAATAGATAACCACCTTTTAGAGTAGTTCCACCTTTATTGGTGGATAACTGTTCCATTTTTCTAGGGAGGTTGTTAAGATCTCCCTTCTAAATAAGTAGGAGATATCTTAGGAGGTAGTCACTTATTCGGATAAGGAGGGCTAAACTATCTTCATTGCACCCGACCGCTATGAGGTTGCGTAGGAGTAATGGAGGCCACCTTTATAGTGTGGGATTTTATTCTTTTTGGGTCTACTTTAGATCAGGGTTTAAATAGTACCCCTTCTTAATCCCGAGCTTTTATGAGGTCGAGCTTGAGCATTTTGTGGCTTAGGATGTTGACACGTCACATCGGGTAAACCGCCTTTCTAGGATAGATTAGGTACTCGACGTGCTTTTAAAATTCAAAATGTTACATCTTTTGGTAACATCACGCACATTCCTTCTTTGGTTACCTTGGTAACCGTGCACGCTATTAATGAGGGGTGCGAAATGACACTTTTCCCCTAGTGTAATGACACTTTGCCCCCAGCATCTTATAAATACTCAATTTTCTTCCTCTTTCTTCTTACCATTTCTTCGTAACCTTTGTTTTTCTTCTGAGAATTCTTTATCTTGAATTCTTGTTTGGGTGTTTTTGTTCATTCATTTGAGACTTTAGAGCGTACATGCCTTTTTTGTTGAAGTACTCTTTTTTCGTTTCGCGTTTCTTCTTTCCAGGTTGGTTTTATCTTCTTCTTGCTCTGTTTCTTGTGTTTTGCTTTCTTTGTTTTGCTTTGTCACTTTGATTACAATTTTGATTCTAAAAATTTACTTGCTTTCTTTTGTTGTTGCTATGATTCTGAATGTGGGGTTTTATTCTATATTGCTCTCAAATGGTGCCATTTTCTTATGGAAGATGGTGTTATTTCCACATTTTGGAGATATAACATAACTGTTATATGTTGGAAGAGTATTCTGACGTTCTTGGTTGACGTTGACCCGGCCTCTTTTGAATTTGTAAATGCTTGTGTTTGTTTATTCTTTGCATTTGGAAGGTTGAAGACAATTTTTGAAGACAACCCAATCTCCTGATCATTTGTCTTGATTCTTGTTGTTGTCCAATTTGTGGTGATGAATTTTTGTTTTGTTCTATTATTAGTATAGCTTTTATGTCTCAGTTAGTAATTAACAACATGTCATCTAAAATCCTGTCCGACCTGAATTAGATAGATATATCTGTTCTTACTCTTGTCCCTATTATTGATAATGAGTATTCATAGGTTATGTTTGAATTGGGAGAACGACTGGAGTTATGGATTATTGTTGCCGATCCTAAGGAGAGGGTCTGTTTTTCCTGACTTGTTAGGTTTGAACATCACTTCATCTGTGTGTTTGATTGCTTTTTTTTTTATCAAGTTAGAGGTCAGCCTTCCCTTTTCCGACTTCAAAATTTAGGTCCTTAAGACCTTAATGTTGCCCCTACCCCAATTACATCCCAATTCTTGGAGTTTCTTGAAAATATACCAACTTCTTTTGTCGGGAACTTGATGTTCGACCTTCTCTTAAGGTCTTCTTTTATCTTTTTGTCCTTACCAAGCCTTTGAGTTTCAAAAAACAAGGATGAGTCTCCTTCCGAGATGTCCAGGGGAGAAAAGTCTTTATTATCTTTGACGATTCTTTCCACAATTTTAAAACTACATTTTCAAGATCCGTTATGTTAAAGGTACCTGACCTTTCTTTCTTAGTGAGGAGGATAAGCCTGTTTTCCCTTTATATTCGGAGGAATATCCTGTTATAGTTAAGTATAATGTGAAAGGCTTAGATGAGATCGAGGAGAGTGTAGTCGGTCTATTCCACAAATATTGAGGCCAAGCTCCTTATTTGGATACCAAGAAGTTTTTAGGGAATCCTAGCCAACTTCAATCCGAACTAGGTAGTCTTCTTTTCATTTTTTTAAATGTAGTTTGTTGACTTTATTTTTTATGGCTAGCATGATCCGACCTTGATGTCGTACAAATAAAATGGCTCCCAATTCGTCGCAATGTAAACACTTTGGACAGTAAGAAAAAATGTTATTGTTCAAAACATATGACTGAAAGAAGCCGGTGAAACTGCCGATCTCCCCTTGCCCTCTAAGTCAGACTCGGGCGCCTCAACCTCTTTAAAGATTACGTCTGACCCAGCTCCCCAGCCAACCCCTCCTCCTTCTAGTAAGGCCAAACAAACAGCTCGTCCTCCGCCTTCCAATCCCGAGCCAAACCCTAAAAAATGTAAGATTTCGAACTCGGGGGGTATATATGAGCAAGGCTTTGATGCCATTGCTTGGAGTTAGAAACACATCTTTTTCCATAGTTTTATCAGTATGGTTGATGTCGTGGTAAAGTCTCATCTCTAGCTTATGGCCTGAGGTGGAGTCCGGACGGCCGGGATTTACGCAACTTTGTTAAGGGAGCTGGAGAAGACTCCCCTTGGTGCTACTCAGCGCTCTTTGGCTGATTTATAGGCTGAAGTGGCATCCTTTAGAGAGTCAAAGAATGAGTGGAAAGGAGAAAAGAAGGCTTTGATTTCTGACCTTGGTAAAGTTCGGGCTAGTGCAAAGTAGGTAGAGGCCTCTTTAGCTATGGCGAAGGGGTTAAAGAAGAAGGTTGAAGAAAGTTATACCAGGGTCTTTGGGGTGAAGTTTGACTTGGTGGATAAGGTCTCTTAATCCTGAGACAAATATGCGGAGCTCGAGGAAACCATAGCCAAAGGTATGGATGAGATGGTCCAAGTTATCACTCTCGAGGTGGACTTCTCCCTCATCAACCCCGACAACATTGTGGTGGATAGAAGATTGTTCATGCCCTGGATGATGAGGAGGACACTCCTATGCCTGATTTGAAGACCTTAGGGGCACAACTCGGGCAGGCTTCTCAAGTTTCCGCTCCTCAAGTGGATAGTGAACTGATAAACCCCAATTTTAGAGTTTATCTTGTGTTGAATTTAGTAGATTTTATCATTTTTTCTCAAATTTATTCATTAAAATAGCATGATTTTGTAATTCTCCCTAATTTGTGCTTAAGAGTGAAAACATTTTTTTAGGCCCAAAATTAAGTAAATTTAATTTACTTTAATTCTATTTGATGCCTTGATATGTTTGTTGAGTGATTTCAGGATTATAAGGGAAAGATTGGATCAAAGAAGCGAAGAAAAAGCATGCAAGATGGAGAATTCATGAAAAATAAGGATTTGGTGAATTCAAGCTCATGCGTACGCATGACCCACGCTTACGCGTGAGGAAGAAAATTTGCCAGGCCACGCGTACGCGTGACCCACGCGTATGCGTGACCCACGCGTACGCATGACCCACGCATACGCGTGACAAGCAGCACGTGACCAACTTAAAGGTAACACGCTGTGGGCAATTTCTGAGCTCAATGAGGCCCAAATCCAACTCAATTCTGAAGCATTTGAGGCCAAATTCAAGAAGGAACAAGGGGGGAGCAATTAAGGTAGCTTAGAACCATATTTTAGGGTAGTTTTCTAGAGAGAGAATCTCCTTTTTCTCTCTAGAATTAGGATAAATTTAGGTTAATCTCTCTTAGATTTAGGTTTTAATTCTTGTTTCCAATTAGTTTTCATTGCAATTTCTTGTTCTTACATCTTTGTTCTCTTAGTTTTTCTTGTTAATTTTCCTTTTTATGTCACTTTTATGTTTATAAACTCTTATTGATTTTCATTTCCTTTAATGCAATTGATGTCTTTTTACGTTTCCTATTGTTTAATTGAGTTGTTATTGTTATTTTCTTGCATTTGGTAGCTTTAGATTTTATATTTCTTGCAATTTATTATACTTTTCTTTTATTGCACACCAAGTGTTTGATAAAATGCTTGGGTTAGTTTTAGAGTAGATTTTGAACATTCTTGGCTTGGAAAGAGAAATTAGGTAATCTTGAGTCATTAATAGCCAACTTATGTTGGTGATCTAGAGTTGTTAGTTAATATTGTCTCCATTTACATTACTTATGGATTGGGGTTAACTAGGCATATTTGACTTTCTTCCAATATGAAGATAACGTAATAGGCTTAACTCCCAGTAATTATTGTGTTATAATTAATGACTAGGATAGAAAACCTTGATTCTCAATCCTTGCCATGAATGCCTCTTTTTAGTATTTGTTATCTTTAGTTGTTTGATTTACTTCCTTGTCATTTAAATTTCTTACCATTTAATTTCTTGCTTCTTTATCGTCAACCCCCTTTGATCTCATAACCAATAATTAAGCACTCGATTGTAATTCCTAGGGAGAACGACTCGGGAGCAATACTCGGTTATTTTTATTGGGTTGAACTTGTGACAAACAAATTAAACTTTGATTGAGGGTCAATTGTTGGTTTGGAACCATGCTTGCAACAAAGCGACTCTCTTATTGAGAAGAAAATTTCTAACCGACGATTACCCTCTTTTATGAACCCCTTCCTTCTGCAACTCTCCCAGCTTCTGCTGCGCCGGTGTCTGATTCTATTCCAACTTCCTCTACTCGGTTTGAGGATGCCGCTACTAGAAAACAACTCCTCCCTCTGTGATTTCTAGTTTTGAATGTCCCGACCTGTGGGTCTTTATGAACAATTTTAATTTTGGTAATAATTGTAGTTTGAACAACTTTATTTTTTGTTAAAAAACCTTCTTCCACTATTCTAATAGTGACTTTTTGGCATGAATGATTGTGTTGTTTGAACATCTTCCTTTAGTCAGTACAGCTCTTAATTGAATACAAATTTTCATTGTTTCAACAACTTTCAATGCAGCTTTTTGCTAAGTTAGAAAAGACGTCGGTGAAGTAGATCGGTCATTTTTGGACCTGTCATATATAAGTATTATTTTCCCTTAGATGTTTGAGTTTTGACCTTAAGTAATCAGACTTTATCAAGTTACTCTTACATTTCATTTTAGGTCCGACTCATTTAAGGTATGGCCACAAACTATTTATTTAAATTCTTACACTAATTTGTACCTCGTCGCTTCATCTTGCCGACCATTCAGGTCGGGCAATGATTTTTGCGATTTTTCAATCTTAAATTAATGCGTTTGAATGGGAAAGTTGGTAGAAAATGAATTATTATTGATAAAGGAAAAAGATTTACATAAGTCGGCTTGCTACTAAGGATTTTCTTTTTACCCTTAGCCATTGCTATGGTGCCTCGTTAAAATCCCCTTCAGGAAAAAACCATGAAGTCGAGAAAAAGAGTAAACCAAGGAGCAAGGTGTACTTTCTAACTATAATACCTTTTTAATTTACATGCGTATCATGACCTTGGGAGCTCGTTCCCTTTTAAGTCGGACACTTTATAGTAACCTTTTCCTAAGATTTCAATAACCTTGTAAGGTCTTTTCCAGTTTGCAACCAGCTTTTCTTTGCCTGACTTCTGAACTCCGATGTCATTTTGGATCAGTATGAGGTCGTTCATGGTGAAGCTTCTCCTGATTACTTTTTGGTTGTACCTTAAGGCCATCCTTTGTTTCAATGCCTCTTCTTTTATCTGAGCTTGTTCTCGAACTTCTGGAAGGAGGTCAAGTTCTTCCTTTTGTGCTAGGACGTTGATAACTTCATCATAGAATCTAACTCTTAGAGATTCCTCAGCGATCTCTATAGGAATCATGGCCTCTATGCCATAAACAAGTCAGAAAGGGGATTCCCTAGTTGTTGTGTAACGGCCCTACTCCCAGCATGTTATGATCATACTAGAAGCTAAATGATGCGGGCAGAAATTAGCCGATTAAGAAATTAGTATGAGAATTACGTTGCAAGTACAGTTCTTAACAAACAAAAATCTGCTTATCAATTTAAAAAGAGTGTCACAATTTTTAGAATAAAAATACTGGGAGTAGAAATTCCAGGTCGTCTCCCAACGAGTTGATAAAAGAGTGCAGCTTATTGGTGAGAGGTTTTCCAAGAAATTTTTGAGTTTGAGAAATAGAAAAATAAATAATTGTAAACTTAAGTAATGGAAATTAACGAGAGAATTTATATAATTCAAATAAAAGCCTTGACTGGGAGAAGATCAATTGGAAGTTCTATCCTTGTTGAAATTTCCCAAGTGTAATAATAAAAGGTTGTCGTTCTACTTGGTCATCCCTTACTTAATAAGGGAAAGTCAAGTAACTAACTAACCAACTCTATCACTCAAGTCCTAACCCTTCCCTAAGAAAGGATTAGAGTCAAAGACTAGAAAGTCAGCCAACAACTTCCAATTAAGATTAACACTTGAGTATTCCAACTCAAGGTTCTCCTCTTAATCAACTCCCAATCAAGTTAGGGAACTACTCCATTAACATGAATATAACTTTCACAGAATTAAAAAGGGAATAAAAGGAAGACATGATAAACGATAACTGAAAATCAATTAAAAGTAAAAATGGTTCTTTGCATTAATAAATCCCAAAATCATAAACATACTTATCCAAACAGGGTTAATGGGCAATAAAAGAGTAAAGGAATAGGAAAACAAACTAGAATAGTAAAACTTCAACGGAGGTACTGACTCTTCTCAATATCCAAAGCAAAAGCATAAAACTAGAAATCTAAGAATGTAAAAGAAAACCTAGAGGAAGAGCAAATTCTCTCTAAGATTCAAAAACTAAAACTAAAATTATGCATAATGTGAATATGTGTTGAGTCTTTGCTGTCCCCTGGCTCTAGTCTGTGTTTCTGGGCCAGAAATTGGGTCCAAACTCGGCCCAAAATCACCCTCAGCATTTTCTGCAATTTCTGCAGATTGCGCATGTCATGCGTACGCGTAAGTTATGCGTGCGCGTCGTTTGACGATTTTCCTTGTCACGCGTATGCGTCAGGCATGTGCACGCGTCTTTGTGAAAACTCCAATTCACGCGTACGCATCAGGTACGTGACAAACCCCAATTTGACGGTTTGTTTTGCATTGAATTTAGAGTATTTTGATAACCTTTTGTCACATTTAGCCTAGGAATTAGCATGATTTTGTTATCTCTCCCATATTTGTGCTTAAGTGTAAAAACATGCTCTTTAAGCCTTATTTTGATGAATTCTAGTTCTTCTTTGATTCCATAAGATGCCTTGATATGCTTGCTAGTAATTCCAGGATTGAAATAGGCTAGGCATGGATCAAAGGAAGCAAGGAAGGAAGCATACAAGTGGAGAGAAGCATAAAAAGTCAAAGAAGCAAAGTCAGCCATGCACGCGCACGCGCACAAGGCGCTCGCGCGCACATCGCAGAATTAGCCAGGGACGCGCACGCGTACCGTGCGCGCACGCGTCGATGAGGGCACATGACCTCACTAATGCAACACGTGCCTGGCGATTTGAGAGGGTTTCTGAACCCATTTTTGGCGCCAAATTGCTAAGGGAAAGGAATAAAAGGGTGAAGGATTAAGGGGAAGGAGGATCATCATTATCACCACCTTTTGGCCAATAACCACTTTGAGTTTAGAGTTTTAGAGAGAGAAGCTCTCTCTTCTCTCTAGAATTAGGATTAGGAATTAGGGTTAGATTAGGATCTCATAGTTCTAGGTTTAATTCAAGTCTCCTTCTACTTCTACCTTCAATTGATGATTGCTACACTTTGGTTCTTCTCTCTATCCCTATTCTCTTGTTGTAATTTCTCTTATTTTGTTTCTAGGTTTTGTAATCATGATACTCTTGTTCTCTTTATTTCCCTTCAATAATGCAATTTGAGGTAATTCATGATAATTGTGATTTCCTTGGTTGTTGTTGTTGATCCTTTGTATTCAATTGTAATTAGAACTCATTCTTGTTGTGATTGACTATACTTTTCTTTTGTGCCTTCCAAGTGTTTGATGAAATGCTAGGTTGGATTTTCGTATAGATTTTGTCCCTCTTGGCCTAGGTAGAGTGATTAGTGACTCTTGAGTTATCTAATTCCTTTGTTGATTGATAATTAGAGATTGCTAATTGATTTGAATGCCTCTAAAGCTAGTCTCTCCTTTAGGAGTTAATTAGGACTTAAAGAATCAAATTGATTCATCCACTTGGCTTTCCTCCATGGGTAGGGGTTAACTAAGTGGGAGCAATGAACAATTCTCATCACAATTGAGAAGGATAACTAGGATAGGATTTCTAGTTCTCATACCTTGCCAAGAGCTTTTATAGTAGTTAGTTTATTTCCATTGCCATTTACTTTTCATGCCTCTTATCCAAAACCCCAAAATAACTCATAACCAATAACAAGACACTTTATTGTAATTCCTAGGGAGAACGACCCGAGGTCCAATACTTCGGTTTATAAATTTTAGGGGTTTGTACTAGTGACAAACAACTTTTTGTATGAAAGGATTAGTGATTGGTTTAGAAACTATACTTACAACGAGAATTCATTTGTGAAATTCTATACCATCAAAAATCCATTCGTCAAAATGGCGCCGTTGCCGGGGAAATTTGCAATGGTGTTATGTTATTGGTTATTGTATATATGTGAATATTGTGAATATGTTTGCTTTTGTTAGCTCTTCCTAGTTTTAGGGTTTAATTTTCTTGCTTCTTATTTGATTTTGTTTTCATTTTCTTCTTGCTATCATGAATTCTCACATTGGCTATGAGTTTGGTTATCAACATGTTGTAGGAAATGAGGACTATAATGAAGATGTGTATCAAGAATGGGATGACCAAAGGTGGGAGGAACCATATGCATATGATCAATCTTCATGGCAACAACCTCCACCAACGCGCCATGAAGAAGAGCCATTCTATGATGCATACCAATCCAATGGCTATGGTGAATCACCTTGTGACTTCCAAGCACCGCCGCCATATGCCTATGACTCTCACCCTCAACATGAACCTCAACCATTCTCACAAGCCTTCCCATACCAAGTACCTTCTTATGATCCCTACCCCTCATATAACCAACCACCCCTACCATATTCTTATGATCATTATGAGCAAGAGCCCTTAGAACCACCACCTTATCAAGATCACTACCAAGAACCACCTCAATACACACAATCTCCACAACCTTACCAAAAAGAACCACCTTCCTATTATGAACTCTCTCTCCAAAACAGCGAACCTTCCTACCCACCACAAGCCCCAATAGACGATTCTCTCACTTTGTTACTCCAAGGACAAGAAGCCATGAAGCGGGATACACTTGAGTTTGTGACCAATTTGACCAAGGTGGTGCACACTTTAGCCCACCAATGCTTGAATACTCAAGGTACTTCCGTGACCACATGTGGAAAGTCAAAAGAAGAGCAAAGTATGAGGGTGAAATTGGAAAATTCGGTGGAGAAAGAGGAGTCAAATTTTGTATTGGAGCAACTAGAGGAACCTATAATCATTGAAGAAAGGGGAGAAGTGGTTGAAGATCTCGGAGATGTTGAAAGTCCATGGGAATGTAGCATCATGGAGAACTCTTCCAAGAAGCTTGATATTGATGTTAAGGAGGGTACGCAATCTCCAAGACATATCATCGTTGGAGACTTGGAAGAGGTTTATCAAGAAATGGATTCAATCATGGATGAATTTCTCTCTACAATGGAATCCTCTCCCATTGGACATAGAGTTGAAAGTATAAAAGAGTGTGCACAACCTCCCATACCCTTGGTGAGCAATGAGGAAGAGAGCTACCAAGAGGAAAACGTTGGCATGGTGTATATTGAAATTGAAGAATATGAGGAGGTTGAGCAAGAGATGACCTTGTTCATCAATGAATTTCTATCCAAAGTTGAATCGCCTCTCATTAAACAAGAAGAAGTTCTTGAAGATAACACCAAGCCACGTAACAAAGAAGATGAGGTTGAAAGTGAAGAGAATTGTGAAGAGGTGGAAACAACTAAAGAAGAGCACAAGGAAGTAGACCTTGCATTGTCTAAGTGTGGGGAGGTCTCCCTTCCCGAATCACCATCCAACACAACATTCAAGTGGGTAAAATTCTTATCCATAAGCTTCACTTTCTCTCTTGAATATGGTTTGATTGAAACGGATGGACAACTTAGAGCTCTCTGTGGAGTTAAAAGCAAGAATAAGTTGTGTAGTGGTTGCAAGTTAGGAATTAGGCTCATTAAGGTCAACGTTTCAAGGCATAGGAACGATGATTGGAAGAATATCACATTGCATGGGTCTCAACAGAAGGTTTGGTATGTTAAAGAGAATTCTATATGTCAACCACCCGGAAAGAAAAAGTATGAAGATCAAATCGAAGATGGGTGTGAAGATAAGATATGGGATCCCGTTCGCTATATGAAGACCAACTATGGGGACTCATATCTTGGGTAGAACTGTGCCCGAGCTTGATGAATATGGTTGGAAATTCTGTCAACCAATTGAGAAGCAAGGATCCTTGGAGATTCAAGGATGAGTACAAACATAAGCCACCATGACAATAAGCATCTCAAAATGTCCAACTTAAGGACCTAAACTAAAAGTGCTAGGTGGGAGACACCCCACCATGGTAAACTCTTTCCACTCTTCTAAATTTACTTAATAAGTGATTCAAGTTACCATTGTAGGTAGATGTTTCATACAAATTTGTTTGTACAACTTAATTGTTAGCTTAGTCACATGCATGTTGTGTTTAGTAGTAGATGAATAATACCAAAAATTGCATTTTTGTGAATTGTATGATGGTTGAGTGAATAAGAGTTGTGAACACTACGGGGAGCAACCAGCAAGTTTTTTCTGAAAAAAAAAAAAAAAAAGAGAAGAGGGCATGGACGCGCGCGCACAACGTACGCGTATGCGTCCCGGTGCGGATGCACCACGAGCCACACTCCCGAGAGTTGGGCCTCTCTTGGGCAAACATTGTGCCTTGAGCCCAACCTGACCCACGCGGACGCGCACTACGTGCGAGCGCGCCGACTATTAGATCATGGAAGTTCGCGCGGATGCGCACCTGCCGCGTCCGCGCCGATTTGCTGCTGCAAATGATTGAGCCAACCCCCAGAGAGTTAAGCCATTTCTGGGCTAGCTTTAAGCCCCAGGCCCAACCCGATCTGCGCGAGCGCATGGATTGCGCCAGCGCGCCATTTCACAATTCGCCAATGTACGCGGACGCGCATTTACCGCGCGCGCGTCTTTGCGTGTGGCCACCAATCTAGGCCACGAACCCGAGAGTCGGGCGTGCCTCAAGCCCATTCTAAGCCTCAGGCCCAATCTCACGTACGCGTGCGCGCACCGTACGCGCACGCGCCCCTGCCTAATATGCCACCCCACGTTAGCGCGCACTGCACGCTCACGCATGAATCTCCCTTTTCCCCAATGTGCGCGGACGCGTACATGCCGCGTGCACGCAGGTCTGGTGCGCGACTCCCAGGCCAGTCTCCAGAGAGTTAGGCCTGAGTTGGGCTAACTCTAAGCCCCTAGCCCAACTCCATGCACGCGTGCGCGCACGGTACGCGCACGCGTCCTTTCCTATTTCTGCTCATCCCCGCTTAAGCGCGTTGTACGCGCACGCGTAGGACCCACGTTCTCTCAATGGACGCGAACGCGCGCGGCGCGCGCACACGCGAATTCGAATTTTCACTTACCCCAGAGACGCGAGCCCTAGCGCATTCGCGCACCCCCAACTCTCTCTTCCTCTAACGTTCCATTTTCCCCACCATTCTTCACCTTCTTCTTCTCCTGACCGGCCGTCCTCCGGCGAGCACTCCGTCTCCGTCGCCGCCGCTGCCATAGCCTCGCCCTTCCCCTCTTCTTTCCCCCCTTCTCTCTTACTTCTCTTACTCCTCTCTGTCTCCGTTCCTCTCCGCCTCTGTGCTCACCGCCGATACCGCCCTTCACCACCGGCGACAGTCACCGGCAACCCCTCTCTCTTTCTCCATTAACAGTTTCCTCTTCACTCTCTCCATCTCTCAGCCCCCTGCTCTACCCTCCCTCCTCCCCTCAGTTTCTCATCCCTCCGGCCAAACCACCGCGCCAGCCATCCTCACCGCCACCGTTCACGGCGGTGCCAGGCTCTGTCTCTGCTACCCTTGCCTTATCGTCGTCCCCCTCCATTCTCAGTTTTTCCCGGCTCCCAGGTTCCTGCTCCATTTCTGTTATTTCTTTTTCTATTTTTTTCTTTTCCTTTGTTCATTTCTGCTGGTTCCTGGAATTGCATGTTAGATTCGCTAAATTCAAATTTTGTATATTAGGTTAGATAGATATAATTGCTGTTAGGTAGCTAGGGCTGGATAGAGGATTCTAGGCCTGATAATTGCTCCGTATGTGCATATCTGCTGCTTGCTTCCTTGGGTTCGGTATGTTGGTTTTGGGTTGATATTCCATGCAATATGTGTTGCCACATAATATCTGTTTGCTGCTGTGCGTGATTGATGTTATTTTTTTGTGCTAATTGTGCTATTTTGCTATCCGGGAACGTCCAATTTTAAGCCGGAATGCTGCCCGATTTTCAAGGAAATTAGTTTCATTTTGATCTTTATTTCAGTTTTGGGCAAATTTCTGTTTCCCTTTTTGACTTCCCGGATTTGCACAATCATTGTGAACATGAACCGCACCTTCTCGTTCGATTGAGCCTATATATCATCATATCACTGATCCACTTTTCTAACTTACTAATTTCTTTAACCGTTTTACTTCCACTCACCTTTAACCCTCTTTAACAATTCTTTCAAAAATATGATGATATTATTGCCGTTTGAATATGAGATGTTGCCTTTAATGAAGATTACAGTCTTGGTTCATTCACTTATGTTCACTTGTTCACTTTTACATATTCAGTGCAACATCATGATTGCTCTCGGATAATTGTATCCTGAACATGCCTCCTAAATGTTACATGCTAAATGTTTTCTATATTCTATCATATTTTTCAGGATGTCGGATAGAGGAAAAGCTATAGCCTCTGCTTCCAAAAAAAGGAAGCGCTCCAAGACCCCTACACCCCCACCATCTGCTAACTATGCGAGGAACCCGCTAAATGAGGAGGAGAAAGAAAATCAGTTACTCCCGTCCACTGATCCAACCAAATTTCCGAATCTCTACTGCGAGCTACGCCTTTCCCGTTATGCAAAGAAGAATCTGAATATTGAGAAGAATCTGAATCTTCCCAATGATGTGCGGCGTGCCATAAACACCCGTATTTCTGAGCTGGGCTTGGATTTCGTCGATCGGGACTTGGGATGGATTAACATCTCGTGGGTCAAGGAATTTTACTGCAATTTCTTTCGACCGGGCTTGGATTCAGTATTCTTGAGGGGCAGAGAGATTATGATCACTGAGGATGCCTTGAGGGATGCACTGCTCTGCAGAGTTGGCACTCCTGAGACTTGTGCCTACCAGCAGGCAGAGGTAGCTCTCCTCTCCATGACTTTCGACTATGAGGCACTTAGACACGTGATTGCTACACCAGATGCTTCTTGGGTAATGGATTCAAGCAACACAAAGCCCAAGGGCATGCTATTTGCACATCTGACTAGGGAGGCTAGGACTTGGCAACAAATATTTGCCCACTATGTCTTCCCTACTACTCACTTTTCGGAGATTCCGATGGATATGCTAGTCTTGATTGGGTGTGTCATGGAGGGGAAGGAAGTATATTTTCCCCGACTGATTAGGCATAGCATGTGGAGAGCTCATATTCGCGGCTTGTTACCGTTTCCCACACTGGTTACTAGCTTAGCTGAGCTAGCTGATGTCCCGTGGGAGGACAATGACGTGACACCACCACCTCCTGATGACGACGACAAGGAAGTTACTATTCCCTGGGGTGTGTGGGTGCACGAGAGGCCCCCGACCAGCCGCCGTTCCCGAGCTAGAGCGGCAGTCGAGGCAGCTACACCATCTTCTTTGCCAGCAGCCCCACCTCCTTCAGCGCCCGAGCCCACTTACCTACTGGTTCAGCGTCTGTTTCGGTTCTTGGAGCGCGAGAGGCTTCATGTCAGACGCCGACTGGATCGGATGGATCAGGCACTCATCTCCCTTGGCGCTGAGTTACCTCCGCTTCCAGACTCTCCGACCTCCGATGAGCAGGATCATCAGGAGGAGGACGCGGAGGCACCGGTTCAGCAGGATGCCCCTGACACTACAGAGCAGCCGCAGACTCAGGAGGAGCCGGTCCCACAGCCACAGCCACAGTCAGAGCCTGAGCCTATCGTTGTACCTCCCACCGATCCTCCGGTTTAGCATCGAGGACGATGCTTGGTTTTAAGTGTGGGGAGAGCACCGGTAGCATTATTTGGGAACCGGTGAACTTTTCGGCCTAGTTATCTCATTTTGCACATCTTTGTATATATTTTGATGCATTTCTAGTTTGCTTTGGATACTTTTATTGCTTATTTTGGATTTTAGATATTTTGATGCTTTTGGATATTTTTAGATGTTTTGGATGATAGATTCCGTACTTTTAGTTGGATTCTTCTTTATACATTTTGTTTATCTTTGTTTTTAGTTTGTAGTTGTGATTAGAAATCATACTTTGGATTGCAAATATTTAGTCACCCTTTTTGCATAATATATTGGTTTTAAGTGAAAAAGGAAAGGGTGAACTAAGAAAATTTTTGAACTTTTCAATCACAACAATGCTTAGTCAAACATTGAGATTTTTTTTCAAGAAGTTTAAATATAGGGCATTAACCCAATTGATTGAAAGAAAATTTTTGAAACTTGCATGAATTTCATACCTTGTGAAGCATGTATTGAATTGAGAACACAAGCTTGTGAGATTTGAGCCTATTGATGTGGTTACATTTTATAACCATTTATTTTCCATTCTTGTGTGAAATTGTTCTCTTTCCATGATTGTGATCCTTGATTTGCTTGATTCCATATATCCATTTATTTCTTGTGTTTGTGCATTTATATGATTGAGGCCATTCTTTCATTAGCCACTTACCCAAATAGCCAACCTTTTACTCCCCATTGTTAGCCAATTTTGAGCCTATGCTCAACCCACTTATTCTTATTTTAGCACATTACAAGCCTAAGGCGGAAAACCAATGAAAAGTCCTTGTTTGGATCTTTGATTGACCTAGGCTAGTGAGAGTGTTTTATTATTCAAAGTTGGTGAGGCTTGGGAACATTGGATGGGATAAAAAGGGGCAGTACACTTTTATGTTTAAAGATTTGGGCACATATTCATGTATTGATTAAATGTAGAGACCTTATGCATTGATGTTCTCGTATTTAGTTTGAAAGAAGAAAAAAATATATATATATATATATATAAAAAAATGATGATGAAAAGAAAAGAAAAATGTATATAGAAAAAGAAAAAAAGAAAAAAAAGAAAGAAAAGAGAAAAGCAATAAAGGGGACAAAATGCCCCAAAGTGAAGCTCAATAAGAATCAATGCATAAGTGTTGTGAAATGAAAAGAAAATGCATGAGTATGTAAGAAAAAAAATGAAAAATGGGTAGTTAGAATAGCTCGCATTTGTATAGGTCATTAAATAGGTTAGGTGGGAAAGTCTATGCTAATCGAAGATTCAATTCCTAGTCCACTTGACCATAAATGATCCTACCTTGACCCTAACCCCATTACAACCTAAATAAAAGACCTCATGATGAATGTATGCATGCATTGAATAAGTGTTGATTGTTAGAAGAAAATCAAATTTTGGAAAACATGATTAGAAGAGAATTGAGTGAATTAACCCTTAAACACTTGAGTGAATAGAGCGGATACACATCCGGTGAGGGTTCAAAAGTTCAACCACATGTGTTCACCCATATTATCTATATTCTTGCAAGTTTGAACTCCTTTTTGACAATTCAATACAATTGTGGTTTGGACTTAGTCCTTATTGCCTAGCTCTTGTGCTTACACATGCTCTCTTGGGAATTGATTTGTTTGAACTAAGCATTTCCAATTGCTTTAGATAATTGCATTTAGATAGGACTCATATAGTTTAGTTGCATTCAATAAATGTCATAACCCTTAGTTCCTTCTTATTTTAGCATGAGGACATGCTAAGGCTTAAGTGTGGGGAGGTTGACAAACCCCAATTTGACGGTTTGTTTTGCATTGAATTTAGAGTATTTTGATAACTTTTTGTCACATTTAGCCTAGGAATTAGCATGATTTTGTTATCTCTCCCATATTTGTGCTTAAGTGTAAAAACATGCTCTTTAAGCCTTATTTTGATGAATTCTAGTTCTTCTTTGATTCCATAAGATGCCTTGATGTGCTTGCTAGTAATTCCAGGATTGAAATAGGCTAGGCATGGATCAAAGTAAGCAAGGAAGGAAGCATACAAGTGGAGAGAAGCATAAAAAGTCAAAGAAGCAAAGTCAGCCATGCACGCGCACGCGCACAAGGCGCTCGCGCGCACATCGCAGAATTAGCCAGGGACGCGCACGCGTACCGTGCGCACACGCGTCGATGAGGGCACATGACCTCACTAATGCAACACGTGCCTGGCGATTTGAGAGGGTTTCTGAACCCATTTTTGGCGCCAAATTGCTAAGGGAAAGGAATAAAAGGGTGAAGGATTAAGGGGAAGGAGGATCATCATTATCACCACCTTTTGACCAATAACCACTTTGAGTTTAGAGTTTTAGAGAGAGAAGCTCTCTCTTCTCTCTAGAATTAGGATTAGGAATTAGGGTTAGATTAGGATCTCATAGTTCTAGGTTTAATTCAAGTCTCCTTCTACTTCTACCTTCAATTGATGATTGCTACACTTTGGTTCTTATCTCTATCCCTATTCTCTTGTTGTAATTTCTCTTATTTTGTTTCTAGGTTTTGTAATCATGATACTCTTGTTCTCTTTATTTCCCTTCAATAATGCAATTTGAGGTAATTCATGATAATTGTGATTTTCTTGGTTGTTGTTGTTGATCCTTTGTATTCAATTGTAATTAGAACTCATTCTTGTTGTGATTGACTATACTTTTCTTTTGTGCCTTCCAAGTGTTTGATGAAATGCTAGGTTGGATTTTCGTATAGATTTTGTCCCTCTTGGCCTAGGTAGAGTGATTAGTGACTCTTGAGTTATCTAATTCCTTTGTTGATTGATAATTAGAGATTGCTAATTGATTTGAATGCCTATAAAGCTAGTCTCTCCTTTAGGAGTTAATTAGGACTTGAGGAATCAAATTGATTCATCCACTTGACTTTCCTCCATGGGTAGGGGTTAACTAAGTGGGAGCAATGAACAATTCTCATCACAATTGAGAAGGATAACTAGGATAGGATTTCTAGTTCTCATACCTTGCCAAGAGCTTTTATAGTAGTTAGTTTATTTCCATTGCCATTTACTTTTCATGCCTCTTATCCAAAACCCCAAAATAACTCATAACCAATAACATGACACTTTATTGTAATTCCTAGGGAGAACGACCCGAGGTCCAATACTTCGGTTTATAAATTTTAGGGGTTTGTACTAGTGACAAACAACTTTTTGTATGAAAGGATTAGTGATTGGTTTAGAAACTATACTTACAACGAGAATTCATTTGTGAAATTCTATACCATCAAAAATCCATTCGTCAGTACGCGCACGTGTCGCTATGCAGATTTCCAAATCGCGCGCATGCGTGAACCATGCATGCGCGTCGATGCTCGCTGGTTATCTCCTTAGTTTCTTGTGTTCCTTCCATTTTTGCAAGCTTTCTCTCCATCCTCTAAGCCATTCCTGCCCTATAAAGCCTGAAACACTTAACACACGGATCACGACATCGAATGGTATAAAGGAGAATTAAAATACACAAACTAAAGGCTTAGGAAGCAAGTTTTCAACCATAGAACAAAATTAGGAGGAATTGTAAAATCATGCAATTTATATGAATAAGTATGCAAAGACTTGATAAAATCACTCAATTGAGCACAAGATAAACCATGAAATAGTGGTTTATCAAACTTCCCACACTTAAACATTAGCATGTCCTCATGCTAAGCTCAAGGAGATCAGAAGAATAAATAGGGAAAAGTAAGACTCATAAAATGCAACCTATATATGAATGCAACTATATGCTAAGATGGTTCTGTATACTTGGTTAAAAGTAAATAAGTTCTTTAAGACAAACATAAATTAGATATCACTAATTAAAATCATATAGTAAAGAAAAGTAGACTTGTAAGAAGACAGCTCATAAAAACAGGGAACATAAAATTAAGCATTAAACCCTCACTGATAGTGTATATACACTTTAATCTCTCAAGTGTATAGGGTAGTCCACTCTAGTCTTCTCTAGTCATGATTTCTAAACTTTGTTCTTCACCTAACCAATCAACAAATATTTCATGTACCAATGCAAACATCATGAGGTCTTTTCAAGGTTGTAATGGGGCTAAGGTAAATGTGAGGGTATATATATGGCTAAGTGAGCTATAAATTGAATCCATGACTAACCTAAGCTCTCACTTATACACACACTCTATATACTTCTTAAATCATACCTAGCTACCCAAAATTTCTATTTTTGCATCTCATACTCATGCATCAACTTTTCTTTAATTTTATCACATATGCATTGATCTTTTATTAAACTTAACATCGGGGTAATTTTGTCCCCTTATTTATTTATTTATTTATTGAATATTTTTGGGTTTTTTTTATTAAAAATATAAACTAAACATAATATATCAATGCACATGGATTTTTTTAATTTTTCTGGTCTCACATGAGTAGGTACCCAAATTCCTAATATTTTATCATAACACACTCCCTATTAACCCATGTTCCCACAGTTTCCCCACACTTAGTTGATACACAATCTCTATCTTAAGCTAACTAAAGTTTCAATTGGGGTGATTACTTGTTTTTCTGCTTAAGGCTAGTGATGTGGTAAAATATAAAACAAATGGGGATTAAAAGGCTCAAGGTGGCTTGGTGCGCAGAAATTGTGATTACACTTTAATTATGTAAAATTCATCGCTCTTTCTTTCCCTGGTAATGGCGCCAAAAACATGATGCCAATACCATGGTTCACAACTTCGCACAACTAACCATCAAGTGCACTGAGTCGTCCAAGTAATACCTTACGTGAGTAAGGGTAGAATCCCACGGAGATTGTTGGTATGAAGCAAGCTATGGTCACCTTGTAAATCTCAGTCAGGCAGATATAAAATAGTGATGGAGTTTTCGAAATTAAATAATAAAAGAGGGATAGAAATACTTATGTAATTCATTGGTGAGAATTTCAGATAAGCGAATAGAGATGCTTTCGTTCCTCTGAACCTCTGCTTTCCTGCTATCTTCATCCAATCAGTCTTACTCCTTTCCATGGCTGGCTTTATGTGATACATCACCATTGTCAATGGCTACTTTCAGTCTTCTCTCGGGAAAATGATCCAAATGCCCTGTCACGGCACGGCTAATCGTCTAGAGGCATCACCCTTGTCAATGGTTTCATCTTATCCTCTCAGTGAAAATGGTCAACGCACCCTGTCACGGCACGGCTATTCATCTGTCGGTTCTCGATAATGCTGGAATAGGATTTACTATCCTTTTGCGTCTGTCACTACGCCCGACAATCACGAGTTTGAAGCTCGTCACAGTCATTCAATCATTGAATCCTACTCGGAATACCACAGACAAGGTTTAGACCTTCCGGATTCTCTTGAATGCCGCCATCATTCTAGCTTACACCACGAAGATTCCGATTAAGAGATCTAAGAGATACTCATTCAATTCGAATGTAGAACAGAAGTGGTTGTCAGGCACGCGTTCATAGGGAATGATGATGATTGTCACGTTCATCACATTCAGGTTGAAGTGCGAATGAATATCTTAGAAGCGAAATAAGAAGAATTGAATAGAAAACAGTAGTACTTTGCATTAATCTTTGAGGAACAGCAGAGCTCCACACCTTAATCTATAGAGTGCAGAAACTCTACCGTTGAAAATACATAAGTGAATGATCCAGGCATGGCCGAATGGCCAGCCCCTCTAATCTAAGAACCAGGCATCCAAAGATGATCCTAAGATCCTAAGATGATCAAAAGATGTCTAATACAATAGTAAAAGGTCCTATTTATAATAAACTAGCTACTAGGGTTTACAAAAGTAAGTAATTGATGCATAAATCCACTTCCGGGGCCCACTTGGTGTGTGCTAGGGCTGAGCTTTAACTTTCCACGTGCAGAGGCCATTTGTAAAGTTGAACGCCAAGTTTTGATCCATTTCTGGCATTCAACTCTGGTTTTTGATCCCTTTCTGGCGCTGAACTCCAGAATTAGGCAGAGAGCTGGCGTTGAACGCCAGTTTGCGTCGTCTAAACTTGGGCAAAGTATGGACTATTATATATTGCTAGAAAGCCCTGGATGTCTACTTTCCAACGCAATTGGAAGCGCGCCATTTTGAGTTCTGTAGCTCTAGAAAATCCACTTTGAGTGCAGGGAGGTCAGAATCCAACAACATCAGCAGTCCTTCTTCAACCTCTGAATCTGATTTTTGCTCAAGTCCCTCAATTTCAGCCAGAAAATACCTGAAATCATAGAAAAATACACAAACTCATAGTAAAGTCCAGAAATGTGAATTTAACATAAAAACTAATGAAAACATCCCTAAAAGTAACTAGATCCTACTAAAAACATACTAAAAATAATGCCAAAAAGCGTATAAATTATCCGCTCATCACAACACCAAACTTAAATTGTTGCTTGTCCCCAAGCAACTGAAAATCAAATAGGATAAAAAGAAGAGAATATACTATAAATTCCAAACTATCAATGAAACATGGCTTCAATCATATGAGCGGGACTTATAGCTTTTTGCCTCTTGAATAGTTTTGGCATCTCACTTTATCCATTGAGGTTCAGAATGATTGGCATCTATAGGAACTCAGAGTTCAAATAGTGTTATTGATTCTCCTAGTTCAGTATGATGATTCTTGAACACAGCTATTTTATGAGTCTTGGCTGTGGCCCTAAGCACTTTGTTTTCCAGTATTACCACCGGATACATAAATGCCGCAGACACATAATTGGGTGAACCTTTTTAGATTGTGACTCAACTTTGCTAAAGTCCCCAATTAGAGGTGTCCAGGGTTCTTAAGCACACTCTTTTTTTTTGCTTTGGACCTTGACTTTAACCGCTCAGTCTCAAGTTTTCACTTGACATCTACACGCCATAAGCACATGGCTAGGGACAGCTTGGTTTAGCCGCTTAGACCAGGATTTTATTCCTTTAGGCCCCTCCTATCCACTGATGCTCAAAGCCTTGGGATCCTTTTTATTTACCCTTGCCTTTTGGTTTTAAGGGTTATTGACTTTTTGCTCTTGCCTCTTGGTTTTAAGAGCTTTTGGCTTTTTCTACTTGCTTTTTCTTTTTCTTTCTAATTTTTTTTCGCCTATAATTTTTTTTTCTGCAAGCTTTGTTCTTTGCTGCTTTTTCTTGCTTCAAGAATCATTTTTATGATTTTTCAGATTATCAAATAACATGTCTCCTAGTCATCATTCTTTCAAGAGCCAACATATTTAACATTCTTAAACAACAACTTCAAAAGACATATGCACTGTTCAAGCATACATTCAGAAAACAAGAAGCATTGTCACCACATCAATATAATTAAGCTAAGTTCAAGGATAAACTCGAAACTCATGTACTTCTTGTTCTTTTGAATTAAAACAGTTTTTATTTAAGAGAGGTGATGGATTCATAGGACATTCATAACTTTAAGACATAGTTACTAACTACTAATGATCATGTAATGAAGACACAAACACAGATAAGCACACAACATAGAAAATGAAAAACAGAAGAAATAAGAACAAGGAATGAATCCACCTTAGTGATGGTGGCGTTTCCTTCTTGAGGAACCAATGATGTCCTTGAGCTCTTCTATGTCTCTTCCTTGTCTTTGTTGCTCCTCCCTCATTGCTTTTTTATCTTCTCTTATTTCATGAAGGATGATGGAGTGCTCTTGATGTTCCACCCTTGGTTGCCTCCAATAATTGTGTGGAAGAAAATGTATCCCCTGAGGTATCTCAGGGATCTCTTGATTTGCAGTCAAATGTTCTACCACTGAGCTATAGACCCTTGATGGAAGCTTTTGTCTTCCCTTTCCTCTTTCTAGAGGTTTCTCTGGCCTTAGGTGCCATCAATGGTTATGGAAAAAACAAAAAAAAAGCTATGCTTTTACCACACCAAACTTAGAATGTTGCTCGCCCCCGAGCAAAAGAAGAAAGAATAGAAGAAGAAGAAGAAGATATGGAGGAGATGGATGGATGTGTGTATTCGGCCATATGGGTGGGATTGGGTGGGAGAGAGATGTTGAATTTTGAAGGTAGTGAGTGTATGGATGTAAGTGGTAAATGGAAAACAGAAGGGATGATCATGAATGGAAAGAGAGATGATGAGGTAGGTGGGGATCCTGTGGGGTCCACAGATCCTGAGATGATCCTGTGGGGTCCACAGATCCTGAGATGATCCTGTGGGGTCCACAGATCCGGAGGTGTCAAGGATTTACATCCCTGCACCCATTAGGCATGTAAAATGCCCTTGCACACAACTCTGGGCATTCAGCGCCAGGTTGGTGCCCATTTTGGGCGTTCAACGCCCATTTGTTGGCCATTTCTGGCGTTGAACGCCAGAACCATGCTTGTTCTGGGCGTTCAGTGCCCAGACACTGCCCATTTTGGGCGTTCAGCGCCAGAACCATGCTCTGTTCTGGCGTTGAACGCCAGACAGGTGCTTCCTCCAGGGTGTGATTTTTCTTCTGCTATTTTTGATTCCGTTTTCAATTTTTCTATTTATTTTGTGACTCCACATGATCATGAACCTAAGAAAACATGAAAAATAAAAATAGAATTAGATAAATAAACATTGGGTTGCCTCCCAACAAGCACTTCTTTAATGTCAATAGCTTGACTGTGGGCTCTCATGGAGCCTCACAGATGTTCAGAGCATTGTTGAGACTCTCCAACACCAAACTTAGAGTTTGGATATGGGAGTTCAACACCAAACTTAGAGTTTGGTTGTGGCCTCCCAACACCAAACTTAGAGTTTGATTGTGGGGGCTTTGGTTGACTCTGCTTTGAGAGAAGCTTTTTATGCTTCCTCTCCATGGATGCAGAGAGAGATCCTTGAGTTGTAAACACAAGGTTGTCCTCATTTACTTGAAGGATCAATTCTCCTCTGTCTACATCAATCACAGCTCTTGCTGTGGCTAGGAAAGGTCTTCCTAGGATGATGGATTCATCCTCTTCCTTTCCAGTATCCAGGACTATGAAATCAGCAGGGATGTAAATGCCTTCAACCTTTACTAACACGTCCTCTACTAGTCCATAAGCCTGTTTTCTTGAAGTATCTGCCATCTCTAATGAGATTCTAGCAGCTTGCACCCCATAGATTCCCAGTTTCTCTATTACAGAGAGAGGCATGAGGTTTATTCCTGAACCAAGGTCACACAGAGCCTTAAAGATCATGGTGCCTATGGTGCAAAGTATTATGAACTTTCCAGGATCCTGTCTCTTCTGAGGCAATGTCAGCTGATCCAGATCACTTAGTTCATTGGTGAACAAGGGAGGTTCATCTTTCCAAGTTTCAATACCAAATAATTTGGCACTCAGCTTCATGATTGCACCAAGAAACTTGGCAATTTGCTCTTCAGTAACATCCTCATTCTCTTCAGAAGAGGAATACTCATCAGAGCTCATGAATGGCATAAGGAGGTTCAATGGAATCTCTATGGTCTCTAGATGAGCCTCAGAGCCCTTTGGTTCCTCAGAGGGAAGCTCCTTATTGATCACTGGACATCCCAGGAGGTCTTCCTCCTTGGGATTCACGTCCTCCTCTCCCTCATTGGGTTCGGCCATGGTGCTTATGTCAATGGCCTTGCACTCTCCTTTTGGATTCTCTTTTGTATTGCTTGGGAGAGTACTAGGAGGGATTTCAGTGATCCTTTTACTCA
This sequence comes from Arachis hypogaea, assembly GCF_003086295.3. Lineage (NCBI taxonomy): Eukaryota > Viridiplantae > Streptophyta > Magnoliopsida > Fabales > Fabaceae > Arachis > Arachis hypogaea. The sequence goes on along the minus strand of NC_092055.1, from coordinate 111,751,251 downwards.
GCTGGCCCACTTGTGCTTCCAATTTTCTAATGGAAGACCTTGTTTCATTCATGAAACTTGCAGTGGCCTTGGATAGATCAGAGACTAAGTTTGCTAAATTAAAAGTATTTTGTTCAGAGTTCTCTGTCTGTTGCTGAGTGGATGATGGAAAAGGCTTGCTATTGCTAAACCTGTTTCTTCCACCATTATTAAAGCCTTGTTGAAGCTTTTGATCCTTCCATGAGAAATTTGGATGATTTCTCCATGATGAGTTATAGGTGTTTCCATAAGGTTCACCTAAGTAATTCACCTCTGCTATTGCAGGGTTCTCAGGATCATAAGCTTCTTCTTCATAAGAAGCCTCTTGAGTACTGTTGGATGCAACTTGCACTCCATTCAGACTTGAGAGATCATATTGACTTGCTGAGTCAATATTTTGTTCTGAGCCAATATGGCATTCAGAGCATCAATTTCAAGAACTCCCTTCTTCATAGGCGTCCCATTATTCACAGGATTCCTTTCAGAAGTGTACATGAACTAGTTATTAGCAACCATGTCAATGAGTTCTTGAGCTTCTGCAGGCGTTTTCTTTAGGTGAATGGATTCACCTACAGAGGTATCCAATGACATCTTAGATAACTCAGACAGACCATCATAGAATATATCCAGGATGGTCCATTCTGAAAGCATGTCAGAATGACACTTTTTGGTCAGTCCTTTGTATCTTTCCCAAGCTTCATAGAGGGATTCACCTTCTTTCTATCTGAAGGTTTGAACATCCACTCTAAGCTTGCTCAGCTTTTGAGGAGGAAAGAACTTGGCTAGGAAAGCCTTGACCAGCTTATCCCAAGAGTTCAGGCTATCCTTAGGTTGAGAGTCCAACCATACTCTAGCTCTGTCTCTTACAGCAAAAGGAAAAAGCATGAGCCTGTAGACTTCAGGATCTACTCCATTAGTCTTAACAGTATCACATATTTGCAAGAATTCAGTTAAGAACTGAAAAGGATCTTCAGATGGAAGTCCATGAAACTTGCAGTTCTGCTGCATCAGAGAAACTAATTGAGGTTTCAACTCAAAGTTGTTTGCTCCAATGGCAGGAATGGAGATGCTTCTTCCATGTAAATTGGAATTTGGTGCAGTAAAGTCACCAAGCATTCTCCTTGCATTGTTGTTGGGTTCGTCTGCCATCTCCTTTACTTGTTCGAAATTTTCAATCAAGTTGTCTCTGGATTGTTGTAATTTAGCTTCTCTTAATTTCCTCTTCAGAGTCTTTTCAGGTTCTGGATCAGCTTCAACAAGAATACCTTTTTCTCTGTCCCTGCTCATAAGAAAGAGGAGAGAAAAAGAAAAGAAGAGGAATCCTCTATGTCACAGTAAAGAGGTTCCTTATTGTTAGTAGAAGAGAAGAAGGAGAGAAAAATCTGAACTCAGAAAGAGAAAGAGGGTTCGGATTTTTGGTGATGTGAGGAAGAGATGTTAGTAGATGAATAAATAAATAGAAGGAGATGAGAGAGAAGAAAATTTTCAAAAATAATTTTTGAAAAGGAGTTAGTGATTTTCGAAAATGGTTTTTGAAAAATGTTAATAGTTTTTTTTTTTTTAAAATTCAAATAAAAAATAATAAAATGATTAGTTTAATTAAAAAGAAATTTTGAAAAGGGGGGAGATATTTTCAAAAATTAGAGAGAGAGAGTTAGTTAGGTAGTTTTGAAAAAGATAAGAAACAAACAAAAAGTTAGTTAGTTAGTTGAAACAAATTTTGAAAATCAATTTTGAAAAGATAAGAAGTTAGGAAGTTAGAAAAGATATTTTGAAATCAAATTTTTGAAAAAGATATGATGAGAAATTAGTTTTTGAAAAAGATTTGAATTTTTAAAATCACAATTAATGACTTGATTCACAAGAAATCACAAGATATGATTCTAGAACTTAAAGTTTGAATCTTTCTTAACAAGTAAGTAACAAACTTGAAATTTTTGAATCAAAACATTAATTGTTATTGTTATTTTCGAAAATTTGGTATAAAAATAAAAAAAGGATTTTTGAAAAATATTTTTAGAATTTTTAAAAATAACTAAGAAAAATGAAAAAGATGTTATTTTTGAAAAAGATTTTGAAAAAGATAAGATTTTTAAATTGAAAATTTGATTTGACTCCTAAAAACAACTAGATTTTTAAAAATTTTGAAAAAGTCAAATCTAATTTTCGAAATTATGAGAGAAAAGAGGGAAAGATATTTTTTGATTTTTGAATTTTTATGATGAGAGAGAAAATCAAGAAAAATGATGCAATGCATGAAAGTTATGGATCAAAACAATGAATCTATGCAAGAATGCTATGAATGTCAAGATGAACACCAAGAACACTATGAATGTCATGATGAACATCAAGAACATATTTTTGAAAAATTTTTAATGCAAATAAAACATGCAAGACACCAAACTTAGAATTCTTTAATGCTTAGGCACTAAGAATTCAAGAATGCATATGAAAAACAAGAAAAGACACAAAACATGCAAATGCAAAGATCAAACAAGAAGACTTACCAAGAACAACTTGAAGATCATGAAGAACACTATGAATGCATGAATTTTTTCGAAAAATGCAAGATGCACATGCAATTGACACCAAACTTATAACATGACTCAAGACTCAAACAAGAAACACAAAATATTTTTGATTTTTTTTATTTTCTAATTTTTTTTTGTATTTTTTTTGTTTTTGAAAATTATTATGAAAAAGAAAAGTAAGGATTCCAAAATTTTTAATATGAATTCCAGGAATCTTGCATTCTTAGTCTAAAGCTTCAGTCCAGGAATTAGACATGGCTCACTAGCCAGCCAAGATTTCAATGAAAGCTCCGGTCCAAAACACTAGACATGGCTCAATGGCCAGCCAAGCTTCAGCATGTAAATCAGGAACAGCAGCAGGTGGATTAACAACAACTAGCTTGCTCTTGATAACAAATTGCAAGCCTCAGTCCAAAAGAATTTAGACATAGCTTTACAGCCAGCCAGGCTTCACATGCTTCATGAAACACTAGAATTCATTCTTTAAAAATTTTGAATAAATTTTTTTTTTTCGAAAACAGGTGAGAAAATTTTGAAATATTTTTGAAAAATTTTTGAAAAGAAAACAAAAAGAAAATTACCTAATCTGAGCAACAAGATGAACCGTCAGTTGTCCAAACTCGAACAATCCCCGGCAACGGCGCCAAAAACTTGTGCGCAGAAATTGTGATTACACTTTCATTATGTAAAATTCATCGCTCTTTCTTTCCCTGGTAATGGCGCCAAAAATATGATGCCAATACCATGGTTCACAACTTCGCACAACTAACCAGCAAGTGCACTGGGTCGTCCAAGTAATACCTTACGTGAGTAAGGGTCGAATCCCACGGAGATTGTTGGTATGAAGCAAGCTATGGTCACCTTGTAAATCTCAGTCAGATGGATATAAAATAGTGATGGAGTTTTCGAAATTAAATAATAAAAGAGGGATAGAAATACTTATGTAATTCATTGGTGAGAATTTCAGATAAGCGAATAGAGATGCTTTCGTTCCTCTGAACCTCTGCTTTCCTGCTATCTTCATCCAATCAGTCTTATTCCTTTCCATGGCTGGCTTTATGTGATACATCACCATTGTCAATGGCTACTTTCGGTCTTTTCTCGGGAAAATGATCCAAATGCCCTGTCACGGCACGGCTATTCATCTGTCAGTTTTCGATCATGCTGGAATAGGATTTACTATCCTTTTGCGTCTGTCACTACGCCCGGCAATCACGAGTTTGAAGCTCGTCACAGTCATTCAATCATTGAATCCTACTCGGAATACCACAGACAAGGTTTAGACCTTCCGGATTCTCTTGAATGCCGCCATCATTCTAGCTTACACCACGAAGATTCCGATTAAGAGATCTAAGAGATACTCATTCAATTCGAATGTAAAACGGAAGTGGTTGTCAGGCACGCGTTCATAGGGAATGATGATGATTGTCACGTTCATCACATTCAGGTTGAAGTACGAATGAATATCTTAGAAGTGAAATAAGAAGAATTGAATAGAAAACAGTAGTACTTTGCATTAATCTTTGAGGAACAGCAGAGCTCCACACCTTAATCTATGGAGTGCAGAAACTCTACCGTTGAAAATACATAAGTGAATGATCCAGGCATTGCCGAATGGCCAGCCCCTCTGATCTAAGAACCAGGCGTCCAAAGATGATCCTAAGATCCTAAGATGATCAAAAGATGTCTAATACAATAGTAAAAGGTCCTATTTATAATAAACTAGCTACTAGGGTTTACAGAAGTAAGTAATTGATGCATAAATCCACTTCCGGGGCCCACTTGGTGTGTGCTTGGGCTGAGCTTTAACTTTCCACGTGCAGAGGCCATTTGTAGAGTTGAACGCCAGGTTTTGATCCATTTCTGGCGTTCAACTCTGGTTTTTGATCCCTTTCTAGCGCTGAACTCCAGAATTGGGCAGAGAGCTGGCGTTGAACGCCAGTTTGCGTCGTCTAAACTTGAGCAAAGTATGGTTATACATTGCTGGAAATCCCTGGATGTCTACTTTCCAACGCAATTGGAAGCGTGCCATTTTGAGTTCTGTAGCTCCAGAAAATCCACTTTGAGTGCAGGAAGGTCAGAATCCAACAGCATCAGCAGTCCTTCTTCAACCTCTGAATCTGATTTTTGCTCAAGTCCCTCAATTTCAGCCAGAAAATACCTGAAATCACAGAAAAACACACAAACTCATAGTAAAGTCCAGAAATGTGAATTTAACATAAAAACTAAAGAAAACATCCCTAAAAGTAACTAGATCCTACTAAAAACATACTAAAAACAATGCCAAAAAGCGTATAAATTATCCGCTCATTATGGCTAACAAAGGTAATTGAAAAGGTAGGCTATTTGGGATAAGTGAGTTAATAACAAATGATGGCCTCAATCATATGCATGCATATAAATACATTAAACATTGGACATATAGAGTGGAACAAAATAAAAATTACAATCATAGAGAAGAAAACACACAAGAATAAAATGTTATGGTTAAATAGTGTAACCATGTAATTAAGCTCAAATCTCATAGGTTGTGTGTTCTTAGCTATAATTCATGTTCCAATTTATAGTCTTCAAACAAGTTTAACACAAATTTTTTAATTTAAATTAGTGAAATATTATAAAATAGAGTCTTAGAAAGAAATTTATTACTTTAACCAAGCAAACATACATGCAAACAATTATTATCATGCAATCTATTCTATCTAACAAAAGAAAAACTAAAATGTTGGTGTTAAGAGAAAGAGATTACCTCCGGAAGTTAGGTATTGACCGACCTCCCCACATTTAAAGCTTGGCACCGTCCTCGGTGCCCTCAGTCAGGAACAAAGGGGGGCTGGTAATAGCATCTCCACAGTCGGGGTCGTCATGGCTCCCGGTGCTGGTAGGTGAGGTGGAGTCCGGAGTGTCTGGTTCTTCTTCAGGTGGGTGGTTGCCAACAATCAACTCCTTGAGGTTTATAAATTGGCGCTTGTTACGGCGCTCTATTCTCTTTGCCTACCGGTCAAGCCGGTCCAATCTCTGAAGTATCTGAAGGAGCAGCTGACTTGTTGAAGGTGCTTGTGATGTGGAAGGAGAAGGAATATCTCCATCCAGGTCTGCAATTTGGCTGGTAGTGGCTGCTTGGGGTCTGATGTACTTCCCGTTGGGGACATACTGATCGTCCTGCAGAAGTATGGTCTTGGTGTCTTATGGTCTTGGTGTCTCCAGCTCTGTAAGAGACTCCGGCTGTCGAGACTAGATCCAAAACCAAGGCGGGAAACGGTAGGTTGCCCGTAATCTGTACGTGTCCCATGGTATGCCGAAGGTGTCTTGGTAAGTTGAGAGGCTGGTCTGTAAGGATACACCAGAGGAGAATAGCCATGTCTGCAGTGAAGGAGGACTCGTCAGTGCTCAGAAAGACGTAGTGGGACATAATCTGTGCCCTCACTCGAGCCTCCAAGGTAAGTGCTAAAGCCAATATGCCCTTAGGTCGGGATTGATGGTAACCATATATCCATCTGCTGCCAGGTTGTGCTATAACTCTGAGGACGGTGTCCCAGTCAAATTAGTATGTCTGGCGCTTGAAAAAGGCTTCTTGGTATGCGTCCAATCCTTCAGGAGCAGGGGGGAGATCTAAAGCTCGCTGAATGGCCCCTTCAGTTTTGGGGACTTGCTTCTGACGAACATAGACAGACTGCAGGGTTGGCATGTGAAAATTGGAGTAGAATTCAACTACCCATGAAAGGTTAACATGCCGAGGCTACCTCCGTAAGAATCCCCATTGTCTGTGCTAAATGCGGGGCTCAACAAACTCAACAATGTGGGTAGGGAGGATGAGTAGGTGCTCATTATTGTAGTTTCGCTCAGCCAGGATGGGGAACATCTGCTCACAGTAGCGGTTAGTGAACTGCGCAGTGTCCCTTGCTGGAGAGGCTTTCTCGGTTTCATCGACCTTGATGATCCTCTTGACTCGCTTTGTTGAGGACTTTACTGATGTTGAAGATGGTTCTGCAGCTAGCGCTCTTTTTGTTCCTCTCCTTGCCGGTAGTTTGGGAGCAGCTTTCTCTTTACCCTTCTTGATGGCCATCCTGAAAAGTGAAAAGGAAAGTAACATGTAAAGCCAAGGGTTAAAGCAAGGAGGAGGATAGTACAAGTGATAATCAATGCCAAGGTAAAGAAGGATGTCGTTAACACATGGTCGCGACTACATGTGATCAGTTCATCAATGGAAATATAGCAAGTGCATATTATGGCAAGTAGATGCAAGATGTTTATTAGCATGCCGACAAAGGCATGAGTAGCACAGATCAAGCATCAATAGCTAAAATGTATTATCACTCGTAACAAACTAACAATCACGTTTATATTGACAATTATATTCAATTAATAAAATATTGAAAGGGTTTTATGAAAAATAGGCATTAGAGTAGAAGGATAGAATAATTAAAAATGCACAATACCATACGGACTTTTTCACAAATACTTAGTATGCATGGTAAATATATTATTGAAAGTATTAAATTTGAACATGCAAGCAACCCAAAAATAATTAGTGATAATTGTCAAATAACTCCTTAATAATCCATAAGCAATTATGGAAGAAAATAATCACTCAATTAGATTTCTAACACCAAGTAAAATAATGCAAAAAAATAAATAAATCATAAGAAGAGAAGAAAGAAAGAACCTTGAGAAGGAAGTGATAAAGAGAGGTAATGGAGAATGTGAGGTGAAGAAAATATGATAGAAGGGGGAAGAAAAAGAAAAGAGTAAAGAAAGAAAAAGGAGAAAAAGAATGGAGAATAAAGAAGAAAGAAGAGAAAGAAAGAAGAAAGAAGAAAGAAGAAAGAAGAAAGAAATTAGGATTGGAAAAAAAAGATAAGAAAAGTGACGGCACAGGGATCTGGTGGTGTTGCGCGAGTGACGCGCACGCGTACTCCACGCGTATGCGTGGATCGCGCAAATGGGGAGGCGACGCGTAGGCGTCGGTCATGCGTACGCGTGACCGTGTTTGTGCTACTCGCGCGAAGGCAGCTTTGCGCACGCACAACTCTCTGTTCGTTTTGGGGTGTGTTCCAAAATGGCATACGATGCGTGCGCGTCATTGACGCGTACGCGTGAGTGTTCACAATTTGAAAATGACGCGCACGCGTCAGGAACGTGTACGCGTGAGTGACTTAGTGCCTTGGGCACAGCTTCAGCACCAGGCCATCACAACTTTCAGCCTGACACCTTTTTACGTCGATTTTCCTAGGTCACGCGTGCACGTCATTGACACGTACGCGTGAGGTGCCAAATATTCAAATGACGCGCACGCGTGAGGGATGCGTGCGCGTAGTGATGCTTGTGCGATTGGCACACTTTCTGCATTGCTCCCACGTAACTTTCTGCTACTTTCATTTTTATGCAATATGCAGATGTAAATGTAGACTATATACAGAAATCATGAGAAGAGTCACTAAATGAAACTAAGAAGAGAGAAAAGAACGATCATACCATGGTGGGTTGTCTCCCACCTAGCACTTTGCTTTAACGTCCTTAAGTTGGACGGTCCACAAGCTCAATCTGCTTCTGTTGGTGGATCTTCCAATAGGAAGATCTCCAACTCCTTGTTTTTCTTCATCTTCTCACCATGATATAGCTTTAAGCGATGTCCATTAACCTTGATGAATTTGGAGCTTGAAGGGTGACTCAGGTGAAAGACTCCGTATGGCTCTGCCTTCTCTACTCTGTAGGGACCTTCCCATCTGGATCTCAGCTTGCCTGGCATGAGTCTCAACCTCGAGTTATAAAGGAGAACCAGATCTCCAGGTCTAAACTCTCTTCTCTTGATGTGCTTGTCATGCACAGCCTTCATCTTCTCGTTGTATAATCTAGAGTTGTCATAAGCTTCGAGTCGAAGGGTCTCCAGTTTTGCTAGTTGCAGCTTCCTTTCAGCACCAGCTTTCTCAAATCTCATGTTGATTTCATTTACCACCCAGAATGCCTTCTGTTCTACCTCCACTGGGAGGTGACAGACCTTTCCATAAACTAAGCGGAAGGGGCTCATCCCAATAGGTGTCTTGTATGCTGTCTGGTATGCCCAAAGTGCATCTTGTAACCTGGTGCTCCAGTCCTTCCTATGAGGCTTGACTATCTTCTACAGGATACGCTTTATCTCTCTATTAGACACCTCTGCTTGTCCATTAGTCTGGGGATGGTAAGATGTTGCTACCTTGTGAATAGCGCCATGCTTCTTCAGTAGAGCGGTTAATCTCCTGTTACAAAAGTGGGTGCCTTGATCACTCACGATTGCTCGTGGTGATCCAAAGTGACAGATAATATAGTTTCTAACAAAAGAGACAACAGTGTTAGCATTATCAGTATGGGTAGAAATTGCTTCCACCCATTTAGAAACATAATCTACAGCTAACATTATATAAAGGTAACCACTAGAGTTTGGAAATGGATCCATGAAGTCAATGCCCCAAACGTCAAAAATCTCACAGAATAGCATAATCTGCTGGAGCATCTCATCCCTCTTGGATATATTCCCAAACCTTTGGCATGGGGGACAAGATTTTTACAGAAGGCAGTAGCATCTTTAAAAAGAGTAGGCCACCAGAATACACAGTCTAAAATTTTTCTAGCTGTTCTTTGAGGGCCAAAATGTCCTCCACTCTCAGAAGAGTGGCAGGCCTCTAAAATGGACTGGAATTCTGATTGAGGCACACACTTTCTAATTATCTGGTCAGCACCATACCTCCATAAATATGGGTCATCCCATATATAATATTTGGACTCGCTTTTCAGCTTGTCCTTCTGATGCTTAGTAAAATTGGGAGGGAAGGTATGACTAACTAGATAATTAGCTACAGGTGCATACCAAGGAACTACTTCAGATACTGCATGCAGGCTATCAAATGGAAAAGCATTATTGATAGGAGTAGAGTTATCCTTAATGTGCTCAAGGCGACTCAAGTGGTCTGCCACTAAATTCTGAGAACCATTCCTATCCTTAATTTCTAAATCCAATTCTTGCAGCAACAGTATCCAATGTATTAGCCTTGGCTTGGACTCCTTTTTAGCTAATAAATATTTTAGAGCTGCATGGTCTGAGTACACTACCACCTTAGTACCAAGTAAGGAGGCTCAGAATTTATCCAGAGCAAAAACAATAGCCAGAAGCTCTTTTTCAGTGGTAGTGTGATTAGACTGAGCAGCGTCTAAGGTCTTTGAAGCATATGCAATTACAAAAGGATCCTTACCTGCACGCTGGGCCAGCGCCGCTCCTATAGCATGGTTGGATGCATCACACATAATCTCAAAGGGCTGGCTCCAGTCTGGTCCTCTCACAATTGGAGCTTGAGTCAAGGCGATCTTCAGCTTATCAAACGCTTCCATACAATCCTCACTCAGCTCGAACTCAACATCCTTCTACAGCAGTCTGGATAAAGGTAATGCTACCTTACTGAAGTCCTTGATGAATCTCCGGTAGAAACCTGCATGGCCAAGGAATGAACGGATTTCCCTCACAGAGGAGGGGTAAGGTAAACTAGAAATAACATCTACCTTTGCTGGATCTACAGAAATACCAGTATTAGAGACAACATGTCCTAGAACAATACCTTGTTTGACCATAAAATGACACTTTTCAAAATTCAAAACAAGGTTTAAACTAACACACCTGTCTAATACTCTAGATAAACTATCCAAGCAAAGGCTAAAGGAATCACCGTATACGCTAAAATCATCCATAAAAACTTCCATACAACTCTCAATAAGATCAGAGAAAAGACTCATCATGCACCTTTGAAAAGTAGCTGGTGCATTACATAAGCCAAAAGGCATTCTCTTATAAGCATATGTTCCAAAGGGACATGTGAAAGTAGTCTTTTCCTGATCTTCAGGAGCTATATGAATCTGAAAATAGTCTGTGTAACCATCTAAAAAGCAGTAATGCAATTTACCTGACAGGCGATCCAGCATTTGATCAATGAATGGAAGGGGGTAGTAATCCTTACGAGTGGTCTGGTTGAGGCGCCTATAATCAATGCACACCCTCTAGGAATTCTGCACTCTAGTTGCTATGAGCTCTCTATGCTCATTCTTCACGGTAGTGACTCCAGACTTCTTGGGCACTACTTGTACGGGGCTGACCCATTCACTATTTGAGATGGGGTAGATGATATCTACCTCAAGTAATCTGGTCACTTCCTTCTTGACAACTTCCAAGATGCTGGGGTTCAATCTCCTTTGGGGTTGATGGACAGGCCTTGCTCCCTCTTCTAAAAATATCCTTGACGTTAGGATTTTTGCTAGTAAAGAATTTTGTAAAAATAGTTGCGTTGTAGATATAGTTTCTAAACCAACAGAAATCCCTTCGTACAAATGTTTTGGTTGTCACAAGTAACAAACCCCTTAAAATTGATAACCGAAGTATTTAAACCTCGGGTCGTTTTCTCAAGGAACTGCAGGGAAGTATGTTCTTATTATTGGTTATGGAGATTGTAAATCGGGGTTTTGAAGATAAGGAACAAGTAATTTAAATTGCAATTAAAATAAGTAAATGACTGTAAAATAAATAAATAACTGTAAAATAAACTTTTGGCGAGGTATGAGAAATTAGGAGTCCTATCCTAGTTATCCTTATCAATGATGATGAAGATTGAATCTTAATTCCACTTATTTAGCCTGTACTTAAAGTAAAGAAAAGTCAAGTGACTAATTAGTTTGATCTTCAAATCCTAGTTAATCCCTAATGAAAGATTGGGATTATTGAAGTTCAATTCAATTAGCAAAGATAATAATTATCGATCACGTTGAGTTTGATAACTCCTGAGTTACTGATTTCTTAACCAAGACCAAAAGGGGAAAAATAAATCTACTGGAATAAAAATGTCTTCAGATTGGAAGTAACAGTAATATAAATAAAAGAAAGAAATAATAAACTGAAATACCTCAAATAACATTAATTCAAAGAATAATCTATAACATAAAAGAATTCATAAATTAAATTGAAAAAATAAATAAAAAGGAATGTTGAACCTGATAAAAAGATAATCCTAAAAGCAAAAGAAATCCTAATTCCAAATCCTAAAAGAGAGAGGAGAGAACCTCTCCCTCAAAACTACATCTAATTCATGAATACTAACTAATTGGAGACTCTCTTCCGAATGGATACATTTTCCCACTTCATAACCTCTGATCTGTGCCTTCTGGACTTGGATTTGGGCCAAAAAGGGCTTCAGAAATCATTGGGGGTGTTTTCTGTAATTTCTGGTGCGTGGCCTCTGTCACGCGTCCGCGTGGGTCACGCAATCGCGTCGTCTGGAGTTTTCCTTGTCACGCAGTTGCTTCAGTCATGCGTCCGCGTCAATCATGCGGTCGCGTCACTGCCATTTCGCGCTGGCATGCGGCCGCGTCGTCCATGCGATCGCGTCGCTGCCAGTTTCTTCAAAAACTCAGTTTTATGCTTTCCTTCCAATTTTGTATGTTTCTTTTCCATCCTTTAAGTCATTCCTGCCTTAGAAGATCTAAAATTACTCAACACACGAATCACGGCATCGAATGGAAATAAAAGGTAATCAAAATAATTATTTTTAAGCATAGGAAACATGTTTTTCACATACATCACATAATAAGGAAGGGAAAGTAAAACCATGCAATTAATATGAATACGTGGGTGAAGGATTGAATAAATCACTCAATTTGAGCACAAAATATATCATAAAATATGGGTTTATCAACCTCCCCACACTTAAACAATAGCATGTCCTCATGCTAAATCCAAGATAAAGAGTAAGGTAAGGTTGAAGTGGTGGAATCTCATGCAATGCAATCTATTCTAAATGCAACTACCTAAATGCATCATGCAATTCTAATTATTTTTATTCACTTGTATATAAAGCTTACATGTAGTTGAATTAATTCACATTTCTCAAGGAATCATATATATAGCCAGACCTTAGATAATGATAAAGCACTTTTACAATTGAGATGGGAAAGAAAAATATTTTATAAACTTGCAAGACAATTAATAATTCAAGCAGAGATATATGTTAATGAGCTATTGAACCCTCACTGGATTTTGTGTTTATTCTCTAGTCACTCAGTGTTTATTGGGTTAATCATTCTATTCTTCTTTTTATCCTTACTTTCTATAACTTTGTTCTTCATCTAACCAATCAACAATTATAGAATATAGGCATACAAAAGTCATGAGGTCTTTAATTAAGGTTGTAATGGGGCCAAGGTAAAGGTAAGGGTATATGTATAAGGCTAAGTGAGCTAATTAAGCGAATCCTTGATTAGTCTAAGATCTCACCTAACATATATATTTTGTAAAACAAAGCTTCTTTACCTATTTTCCATATTTTTTCCACTTATTCTGGTGTTTTGACGCCAGAATTTCTATGCTTACTTGGACCACCAGTTTGGGCCATCAAATCTCAGGCAAAGTATAGACTATCATATATTGATGGAAAGCCTAGGATGTCTACTTTCCAACGCAATTGAGAGCGCGCCAATTGGGCTTCTGTAGCTCCAGAAAATCTACTTCGAGTGCAGGGAGGTCAGAATCCAACAGCATCTGCAGTCCTTTTTCAGCCTCTGAATCAGATTTTTGCTCAGGTCCCTCAATTTCAGCTAGAAAATACCTGAAATCACAGAAAAACACACAAACTCATAGTAAAGTCCAGAAATGTGATTTTTATTTAAAAACTAATAAAAACATAATAAAAACTAACTAAAATATACTAAAAATAATGTCAAAAAGCGTATAAATTATCCGCTCATCAGTCTCCAACAGCATTGGCAAGTTGATTTCCAGCTCCATTCCCTTGAGTTCTTTCTTAACAACTTTCACCTCCTTGCAAGCTTCTTCAACTTCAACCTCTTCCTCTTGGTAGCTTTCTTCCAATTTAATCTCTTCTTTATTGCTTACCAAGGGCATGGGAGGCTGCGCTTCTGCTTCTTTAGTCTCCATATCTTGATCAACCTCTTCCAAGTCTTCAACCATGATATGCCTCGGAGGTTGTACACCCTCTTCAACATCAAATTCAAACGTCTTGGAAGAAGGTTCTATGATTTGAATTTCCCATGGAGGTTTCGCATCTCCTAAATCTTCAACCATTTCTTCCTTTGCAACTATTATAGCTTCCTCCACTTATTCCAGTACAAAGCCATGTTCCTCATTGTCTACCGAAGTTTCTAGTGTCTCCTTCATGCTACGCTTTTCTTTTGATTCTCCACATGCAGCCATGGGAGTACTTTAAGTGCTCAGATGTTGAGAAGCTATTATATTTACTACCTCGGTTAAGGTAGTAGTGAGTTCCAATACACTCCTTTGCATCCTTGCTTGCCCTTTAAGAATACCATGAAGGATGTTATCCATTGGGGATTGGGGTGGATATGAAGGTTCATTATTTTGGAGAAAGGGTTCATAATAGGAAGGTGGTTCTTCTTGATAAGGATATGAAGATGGTGAATATTGAGGTGGTGGTTCTGGGTGTGGTTCATATGGTGGTTGGTGTGATGGAGAGGGATTAGAGTCATATGGGGGTGTTTGGTGGTAAGGGGCTTGTGAGTATGGTGGTCCAAAGCTATTTTGAGGAGGTAGTTCATTGGCATATGATGGAGCTTGCTAGTAACTACAAGGGGGTTGACGTGGCGGAAATTGGCGAGTTAAGAATTATTATAAGATATGCGTTGCAAGTATAGTTCTTAACCAACCAGAAATTCACTTATCAATTTAGAAGGGTTGTCACAAAAATTAAATTTAAAATACTGGGAGTATGAATCCCAGGTCATCTCCCAACGAGTTGCAGAAAAGTGTGCTATTTTGTTAATCAGATATTTTCAAAAAGAGTTTGAGTTGAATAAACAGGAAATTAAATTGGAGAAATTAAGTAATTTAAATAAAAGCCTTGACTGGGAGTAGATTAGTTGGAAGCCCTATTCTTGTTGCAGTACTCTCAAGATTAATTGATAATTGAAGGTTGTTCTATTTAGTTATCCCTTACTAGGTAAGGGAAAGTCAAACAAGTTGGAATGTTGTTTCTATTCACAAGTCCCAATCCGCTTACTTGGAAGGACTAGCGTTAGTGACTAGAGATCAATACAACAATAAACCCAATTACAATTTCTCCTTTGAGCATTCCAACTCAAGGATTCCTTTCAATCAACTCCCCATCAAGTTAGGGAACTACTCGCTCATTGTGAACATGGAATTCATAACATAGAAAAGAGAATTAAAGAAAGACATGATAAATAAAACTCAAAGGAATCAATTAAAAATAAAAGTAACTCTTGTATTAATAAATTCTAAAATAATCCAATAGTAAAATTGAGTAAATTAAAGGATATGGAAGAGTAAAGCCAAGTAAAGAAAATGAACTATAATGACAAAGTCTTGATGAGGTAATAACTCTTCTCAATATCCCAATGCAAAGAGCAATAAAAATAAAAAATCCTATGAACTATGAATGTGTAGAGAGAAAACCTAGAGGAGGAGTAAAACTAGATCTAAAAAACTAAAACTATGTAGAATGAATGTTGTTTTGGTTTATGCATGTCCTCTGGCTCTAGTATGCTTTTCCGGGCCAAAAACTGGGTCAAAACAGGGCCCAAAATCGCCCCCAGCGAATTCTGCAGATTATGCAGATCGCGCATGTCACGCGATCGCGTCATTCATGCAGACGCGTCATGCGGCGTTTTGCTTTGCCACACGGGCGCGTCGTCCACGCCTCCACGTCACTTGTGCTATTCCAATCTGCACGGTCGCGTGATCCATGCGGCCGCGTCACTGTGATTTCCTCTCACATTCCATACTCCTGTATCAACTTTTATTTTAATTTTATCATACATGCATTGATCTTTGAATTCTTAACTTAACGTTGGGGTAATTTTGTCCCCTTATTTATTTATTGAATATTTTTTTTAATATAAGCATAAAAATAAACATAGCTTATCAATGCACATAGATTTTTAATTCTTATAGTTTCACATGAGTAGGTATCCAAATTTCCATTATATTATCATGACACATTCCCTTATTATCTTTTGTTCCCACAATTTTCCATACTTAATTAGCACACACAATTCTATCTTAAGCTAACCAAAGATTCAGTCTGGGGTATATAATTATTTTTCCGCTTAAGGCTAGTAATGTGGTAAAATATAGAACAAATGGGATATAAAGGCTCAAAGTGGCTAACAAAAGTAATTGAAAGAGTAGGCTTAATTTGGATAAGTGAGCTAAACAATTAATGGCCTCAATTATATGCAAACATATAAATATAATAAACATTGGACATATAGGATGAAACAAAATATAGATTACAATTATAGAGAAGTAAACACATAAGAATAAAATAATTATGGTTAAATAATGTAACCATGCATAAAGGCTCAAATCTCACAGGTTGTGTGTTCTTTAGCTTAAAAATCATGTTCCAAATACAACCTCAAGCAAATTTAACATAAAAATTTTAATTAAAATTAGTGAAATTTTGTTCCAAAAATAGAGTCTTAGAAGAAACTTATTGTCTTTTCAATCAAGTAGAATATGCATGCAACAAATCTATTACTATGCAATTTATCCTATTCTACAAAAGAAAAACTAACTAAATATCCTAATTTATTGGTGTTTAGGGAAGAGAAATTACCTTCGGAAGTCAGGTACTGACCGACCTCCCCACACTTAAGGCTTTGCACCGTCTTCGGTGCCATCTGTCAGGAACAGGGGTGGGCTGGTAGCAGTATCTCCACAGTCGGGACCATCATGGCTCCCTGTGCTGGTAAAGGAAGTGGAGTCCGGAGTGTCTGAGTCCTTGAATTTTCCGATGATCAGCTCCTTAAGGTATGTGAATCGGCGCTTCTTATGGCGCTCTCTCATCTTAGCTTTGTGTTCCTGCTGATCTAACCTTTCAAGTATCTGATGGAGCAGTTGGTCTGTTGTAGGTGCTTGTGGTGTTGAAGAAGGAATATCTTCAATCGGTTCAGTCTGATGGCTTGTAGCGGCTGGTGGAGGTCTGATGTATTTCCCGTTAGGGACATACTGATCATCCCGTGGAAGCATGGCTTTGGTGTCCCTAGCTCTGTAGGAGACTCCGGCTGCTGAGACAAGATCTGAGACCAAGGCGAGAAAAGGTAAGTTGCCCGCAATTTGTACATGTCCCATGGCATTCCGGATGTGTCTCGGTAGGTCAGAGGTTGGTCTGTAAGGATGCACCATAGTAGAACGGCCATGTCCGCAGTGAAGGAGGACTCGTGAGTGCTCGAAAAGACGTAATGGGACATGATCTGTGCCCATACGCGAGCCTCCAAGGTAAGTGCTGAAGCCGATAATCCCTTAGGGCAGGTACGGTGGTATCCGTAGATCCATCTGCTGCCAGGTAGTGCGATAACTCTGAGAACAGCGTCCCAGTCAAATTGGTACATCTGGCGCTTGAGTGCGGCTTCTTGAAAGGCATCCAATCCTTCTGGAATAGGGGGAAGACCTAGAGCTTTTTGAATGGCCTCTTCTGTAATGGGGACTTGCTTCTGACGGACAAAGACAGACTGCAGGGTTGGCAGGTGGAAGTTGGAGTAGAACTCGACTACCCAAGAAAGATTGACCTGCCTCGGCTGTCTCTGTAGGAAAACCCATTGTCTTCGTTCAATTTGCAGCTCAACAAAAGTAGCAATATTGGGCGGGAGGATAAGAAGGTATTCGTTGTTGTAGCTCCGTTCTGCCAGGATAGGGAACATCTGCTCGCAGTAGCGATTGGAAAATCGCGCAGTGTCCTTTGCTGGGAAGGCTCTTTCCTTATCATCAACCTTTATAATCCTCTTAATCCTTTTTATTGAGGGCTTGACTGCAGTTGAAGAAGGCTCTGCCACTAGTGCTCTCTTTGTTCCTCTCCTTGCTGTTGATTTGGGAGTAGCTTTCTCTTTGCCCTTCTTGGTGGCCATTCTGAAAAAGGGAAGAGAAAGTAAATTAAATTCAAAGAGATAGAGCAAGGAAGAGAACGGAAAAGGGTGGTTATGAATGCACAGTAAAAGGTAAATGATGTTATCGCATGGTCATGACTACATGTGAAAAGTCATCAATGGAAAATAGTTAGTGCATGTGATGACAAGTGAATGCAAGGTGTTTATTAGCATGCTGGAAAAGGCATGAGTAGCATAGATCAAGCATCACTCATAACAAACCATCACGTTTGTATTGACAATTAATTTCAATTAATACAATAGTAAAGGAAATTTGTGAAAAGCAAGCATTGAATAGTAGAATAATGTAGAAAAATGCATAATGCCATATGGGCTTTTTCACAAGCACATAGCATGCATGATAATTAAGGTATAGAAAGTATTAAATTAAACATGCAAGCAACCCTTTAAAAAGTAATATATAATTTCCAAACAAATTTACAACAATCCACAAGCATATAATGAGAAATAATGACTCTAATAAATTTCTAACACCAAGTAAAAAGGAAAAAGAAAGAAAAAGAAAATATGGATAATGAAAATAAAAAGAAAAGAAAAGAAGATAACATATAAAAATAAGAAGAAAAATAGAAAAGTAAGGAGGGAAGAAGAAAAGAAAACCTTGTTAATGGGGGTGTGAGAGAGAGAGTAGAAAGTGAGAAAGAAGGAAGAAGAGAGAAAGAAGAATTAAGGAGGGAAAAAGGAAAAATAGGATTTGGGGAAGAGAAAGATAAGATAAGTGGCAAATCAGGGAAGCTGTGCGGTGCAATCGACGCAGTCACGCGACTTGCGCTGATACTGATTGATGCGGTCAAGTCGGTCACGCGGTCGCGTGACCCGTTTTATGCCACTGGCGCGAGGGCAGCCTCGCACTCGCATAACTCGCTGTTCAAAATCATTAATTGTCAAATATTGGGTGATGCGATCGCGTGGGCATGCGATCGTGTAAGTGGTCATGAGAAGGATATGACGCGGTCGCGTCGGTCACGCGGCCACGTGGGAAGGATTGTGCGTTCAGCACCAATCCAGCACCACTCTAGCACAACTTTCGGTCGTGCACCCTTGTCACGTCGAATTCCAGGGCAGGCGGCCGCATGAGTGACGCGGTTGCGTGGGACGTTTTGTGCCATTGGCACGCCTCCAGCCACGCTCTCGCGTGACTCTCTGTTCGTTTTATTAGTCTCTCCCAACACCTGCAATGCGGACGCGTCAATGAGGCGGTCGCGTCGCGTGAAAAATTTTTTTTTTTTAAATTAAAGTATGTAAATGCAGATGCACGAAATGTACTAATAAAGAGAAGAGTTATTGAATAGGAAAACTGAGAATAAAGAAAAGAACGATCATACCATGGTGAGTTGTCTCCCACCTAGCACTTTGTTTTAACGTCCGTAAGTTGGACGCTCCACTAGCTCAGGCTTCGGCTATGTTGGGATCTTCCAAGAGGAAGATCTCGAGCACCTTGTTTTTCTTCAGCTTCTCGCCATGGTACAGCTTCTCGCCATGGTACAGCTTTAAACGATGTCCATTAACTTTGATAAGTTCAGAGCTTGAAGGACGGCTTAGGTGGTAAACTCTGTATGGTTCGGCCTTCTCTACTCTGTATGGACCTTCCCATCTTGATCTCAACTTGCCTGGCATGAGCCTCAGTCGAGATTTGTAAAGGAGGACTAAGTCCCCAAGTTGGAACTCTTTTCTCTTGATGTGCTGATCATGTACAGTCTTCATCTTCTCCTTGTACAGTCTTGAGTTCTCATAAGCTTCTAGGCGAAGGCTTTCCAGTTCTTGCAGTTGCAACTTCCTTTCAGCTCCGGCTTTCTCAATTCCCATGTTGCACTCCTTTACTGCCCAAAAGGCTTTGTGCTCTACTTCAACAGGGAGAAGACAAGCTTTACCATAAACTAAGCGAAAAGGACTCATCCCAATGGGTGTTTTGTATGCTGTTCTGTATGCCCAGAGTGCATCTTGTAGCCTGGTGCTCCAGTCTCTTCTATGAGATTTGACTATCTTCTGCAAGATATGCTTTATCTCTCTGTTTGACACCTCGGCCTGCCCATTAGTCTGAGGGTAGTAGGTTGTTGCAACCTTATGAATTATTCCATGCTTCTTCATTAATCCTGTTAGTCTCCTGTTACAAAAATGGGTGCCTTGATCGCTCACGATTGCTCGTGGTGATCCAAAGCGACAAATAATATGGTTTCTCATAAAGGAAACAACAGTGTTAGCATCATCAATGCAGGTAGGAATTGCTTCCACCCATTTGGAAACGTAATCCACAGCTAACAATATATAAAAATAACCATTAGAATTTGGAAATAGACCCATGAAGTCAATGCCTCAAACATCAAAAATTTCACAAAAAAAGCATAATTTGTTGAGGCATCTCATCCCTCTTGGATATATTACCAAATTTTTGGCATGGGAAACAAGATCTACAAAATTCAGCAGCATCTCTAAAAAGTGTAGGCCACCAGAATCCACAGTCTAAGATTTTTCTAGCTGTTCTTTGAGGGCCAAAATGTCCTCCACTCTCAGATGAGTGACAGGCCTTTAAGATAGACTGGAATTCTGATTGAGGCACACACCGTCTAATTACCTGGTCAGCGCCACATCTCCATAAATATGGGTCATCCCATATATAATATTTAGACTCGCTTTTCAGCTTGTCTCTTTGATGCTTAGAAAAGTTTGGAGGAAAGGTGCGGCTAACTAGATAATTAGCTACAGGTGCATACCAGGGGACTACCTCGGATACTGCTTGCAGGTTATCAAATGGGAAATTATCAGCTATAGGAGTGGGGTCATCTGTAATGTGCTCAAGGCGACTTAAGTGGTCTGCCACTAAATTCTGGTTACCACTCCTATCCTTAATTTCGAAATCAAATTCTTGTAATAGCAGTATCCAATGTATAAGCCTTGGTTTGGACTCCTTTTTAGCTAATAGATACTTTAGAGCTGCGTGGTCTTAGTACACTACTACCTTCGTACCAAGTAAATAGGCTCGGAATTTATCTAGAGCAAAAACAATAGCAAGAAGCTCTTTCTCAGTAGTAGTGTAATTGGACTGTGTGGCATCTAGAGTTTTAGACGCATAAGCAATAACAAAAGGATCCTTACCTTCACGCTGAGCCAATGCTGCTCCTACTGCATGGTTGGAAGCGTCGCACATTATTTCGAATGGCTAGCTCCAGTCTGGTCCTCTCACAATTGGAGCTTGAGTCAGGGCGGTCTTCAGCTTATCAAATGCTTGTTTGCAATCCTCACTGAACTCGAACTCAATATCCTTCTGTAGTAGTCTGGATAAGGGAAGTGCTACCTTACTGAAGTCCTTAATGAATCTCCTGTAAAAACTTGCATGGCCAAAGAACGAACGGACTTCCCTCACAGAAGAGGGGTAAGGTAAACTAGAAATAACATCCACCTTTGCTGGATCTATAGAAATGCCAGTATTAGACACAACATGTCCTAGTACAATCCCTTGTTTAACCATAAAGTGACATTTTTCAAAATTTAATACAAAGTTTGTATTGACACATCTATCTAATACTCTAGATAATCCATCTAAGCAAAGGCTAAAGGAATCGCCGTATACACTAAAATTATCCATAAAAACTTCCATACAGTCCTCAATAAGATCAGAGAAAAGACTCATCATGCACCTTTGGAAGGTAGCTGGTGCATTGCACAAGCCAAAGGGCATTCTTTTGTAAGCATAAGTCCCAAAAGGACATGTAAAAGTAGTCTTTTCCTGATCATCAGGAGCTATATGAATCTGGAAATAACATGTGTAACCATCTAGAAAACAATAATGTGATTTACTTGACAGGCGATCCAGCATTTGATCAATGAATGGAAGAGGATAGTGATCCTTACGAGTGGCCTGGTTGAGGCGTCTGTAATCAATGCAGACCCTCCAGGCGTTCTGAACTCTGGTTGCCATGAGCTCTCCGTGCTCATTCTTCACTGTAGTGACTCCAGACTTCTTGGGCACCACTTGTACTGGACTCTGAAATAGGGTAGATGATGTCTGCCTCCAATAGTCTGGTCACTTCCTTCTTGACAACCTCTAAGATAGTGGGATTTAGTCTTCTCTGGGGTTGACGGACAGGTCTTGCTCCCTCTTCTAAAAATATTATGTGATCACATACTTGAGGGTTGATGCCTACTATATCTGCCAAACTCTACCCAATTGCCTTCTTGTGCCTCCTCAGCACACTAAGTAACTGCTCTTCTTGTTGAGAAGTGAGTTCCCTTGCAATGATAACTGGAAACTTCTGCTCGTCCTCAAGGTAAGCATATTTGAGGTGTGGAGGAAGGGGTTTCAACTCTAACTTCTGCTCATGGTTAGGCTTTGGATTGTCTGGAGCTGGTGATAATGGCAAAGTGCCCTCATTGTCGTTCAAGAGTGTCCCCACACTCGGACCTTGTCCTGTGTGCTTCTCCTCTAACTCCTCCTGGTGAACTTCAGCTACAGTTTCATCTATGATGTCACACTGGAAGATAGAATGATCTTCTGGAGGGTGCTTCATAACTCCATTCAGATTGAAACTTACTAATCGACCATCTATTTCAAAAAAGTATGTTCCTGAAAAAGCATCCAATTTGAACTTTGATGTCTTCAGGAATGGTCTTCCAAGTAGGATTGATGATGGCTTCTCTGAGTCATTTTGGGGCATCTCCAGGATATAAAAATCAGTGGAGAATGTGAGCCCCTTAATACCCACTAATACATCTTCAACAACTCCAACCACTGTAATAATGCTTTTATTTGCTAACACAAAACGAGCTGCCGACCTTTTTAAGGGAGGGAGCCTCAAAATATCATATATAGACAAAGGCATTATACTGACACATGCTCTTAAATCACACATGCAGTCAAAAAATACTACACCACCAATAGTACAATTAACCATACATGGACCTGGGTCACTACACTTTTTAGGTAAACCTCCCATTAAAGCAGATATGGAACTACATAAAGGAATAGTTTCTAATTCATTAATTTTGTCTTTATGTATACATAAATCTTTTATAAACTTTGCATATTTAGGTACCTGTTGAATAACATCAAAAAGAGGAACAGTTACCTCAACCTTTTTGAATATCTCTACCATTTTGGGATCAAGTTCCAACTGCTTCCTGGGCTTTCTTGCAAGTTGTGGAAATAGAATGGGAATGGTGTCTTCTGCAGTGTCTGTGCCCTGTGGTGCTTCCTCCTGTGGTTGAACTTCTTCTTTTTCATCTATGTCCTGTATGTCCTCTTCCTCTTCAACATCTTCTATTTCCACTACCTCTTCAGCTGAGGCGTGTTCTGGTGGGCTTGGCTCCTCCTGATTCCTCTCATGCAGTGTGGTTCCGGACCTTAGGGTGATGGCATTAATGCCACCCTTTGGATTGGGTAATGGTTGAGAGGAAATTCCACTGGAGCTCAAAGGCTGGTTATTGGAGTTATTCATTGATCCAATCTGTGAGACAAGAGCTTGCAAAGTAGAGTTCAGACCATTTAGTGTAGCATAAAGGTTATTTTTCATGGTCTGTTGTCTCTGATCAATAGATTGTAGTAAGTCATCATTAGCAGATGAAGAAAGATATGTAATTTGAGAGGTTTGCTGTTGGTTATTCTGTGGTCCTTGGAATTGCCTTAAGTGAGGTGCTCTGTAAGGCTGGTTCTGGTTCTGCTGCCTGTTGTTGTTATTATTTCGCCTCTGATTTCCCTGATTGTCTCTGCCTCCTCTGTTGTTGTTGTCCCTCCAATTCTGGTTAGAATTGTCCTGCCATCCATGGCTGTAATTGCCACCTTGATTGTACCCTTGGTTGGGGCGGTCATAGAAGTTATGAGTGGCTGCCACGGTGTTGTCTTCCTGCTGGAGCTGCGGACATTCATCAGTATAATGGCTATAATCAGTACAGATTCCGCAAACTCTCTGTGGGACTAACTGTTGGCTTTGTTGTGGTGGAGAAGGTTGAGCTTGCTGAACTTGTTGTTGATTCAATTGCATCTGCTTCAGCAAGTTGGTCATTTCACAGATACTCTGAGTTAGAGCAGCAGTCTCTCTGCTAGAGGATACTTCTGCAACAGCTTTTGAACGGCCTTGTTTTTGCCTATGATTTCGAGTGGATTCAGCTAAGTCACTGATTAATTGCCATGCCTCATCAGTGGTCTTGTACTTTTTCATAGACCCATTGCTAGCACTTTCTAATGTGGTCTTATCTTGGGGCCTCATGCCCTGTGTGACGTAACCGAGTAACACTATCTTGTCAATCATATGGTGGGGGCAAGCTTCCAGAAGATTATTGAAGCGCTCCCAGTATTCATAGAGAGTCTCGGATTCATCCTGAACAATCATGGAAATGTCTTTCCTCAGTTTATCAGTAACTTCAGCTAGAAAGAATTTTTCCAAAAATTCTCTTCTAAGTGTATCCCAGTTGGATACAGTTGCTGCGGGTTGAGTGTAGTACCACTCTCTCGCCTTTCCCTCAAGAGAGAATGGGAAGGCTTTTAGCAAAATAGAAGTTTCATTCGCACCATCACGCCTGACAGTATAACAGGCTGCTTGAAAATATCTCAGGTGCTTGATAGGCTCTTGAGCAGGTAAGCCATGAAACTTGGGCATCAAATTGAGCAGTGCGGTCTTTATTTCAAAGTCTGTAGCCACCGCTAGGTGATGCGCTTGAAATGGTTGCATTGTAAAATCAGGAGCTCCAGCCTCTTGGATAGTAACTCTCCGAGGTGCTGCCATGTCACCTATACGTAAATCAACCGAATCAGTAGAACGGGGGCTGGTTTCTTCCTCAAATGACGTTTCAGATCCGCTCTCAGAGAGGACTAACCGACGCCAAGCTTGCCTTATTCGTGAAATAGTTCTTTCAATCTTAGGATTGAAAGCTGGCAAGCTTGGATCAGGAAGCGAACGCGTCATCTAATGAAAGAAACAAACAGCTCATAGTAGCAAGATAAAATAAAATGCAAATAAATAAAATCCAATCAATAACTTTAGCACTCTATTGCAACTCCCCGACAACGGCGCCAAAAATTGACGTGGCGGAAATTGGCGAGTTAAGCATTGTTATAAGATATGCGTTGCAAGTATAGTTCTTAATCAACCAGAAATCCACTTATCAATTTAGAAGGGTTGTCACAAAAATTAAATTTAAAATACTGGGAGTATGAATCCCAGGTCGTCTCCCAACAAGTTGTAGAAAGGTGTGCTATTTTATTAATCAGATGTTTTCAAAAAGAGTTTGAGTTGAATAAACAGGAAATTAAATTGGAGAAATTAAGTAATTTAAATAAAAGCCTTGACTGGGAGTAGATTAGTTGGAAGCCCTATTCTTGTTGTAGTACTCTCAAGATTAATTGATAATTGAAGGTTGTTCTGTTTAGTTATCCCTCACTAGGTAAGGGAAAGTCAAACAAGTTAGAATGCTGTTTCTATTCACAAGTCCCAATCCGCTTACTTGGAAGGACTGACGTTAGTGACTAGAGAGAAATCCAACAATAAACCCAATTACAATTTCTCCTTTGAGCATTCCAACTCAAGGGTTCCTTTCAATCAACTCCCCCATCAAGTTAGGGAACTACTCGCTCATTGTGAACATGGAATTCATAACATAGAAAAGAGAATTAAAGAAAGACATGATAAATAAAACTCAAAGGAATCAATTAAAAATAAAAGTAACTCTTGTATTAATAAATTCTAAAATAATCCAATAGTAAAATTGAGTAAATTAAAGGATATGGAAGAGTAAAGCCAAGTAAAGAAAACGAACTATAATGACAAAGTCTTGATGAGGTAATAACTCTTCTCAATATCCCAATGCAAAGAGCAATCGAAATAAAAATCCTAAGAACTATGAATGTGTAGAGAGAAAACCTAGAAGAGGAGTAAAACTAGATCTAAAAACTAAAACTGTGTAGAATGAATGTTGTTGTTGCTTTCTGCATGTCATCTGGCTCTAGTCTGCTTTTTCGAGCCGAAAACTGGGTCAAAACAGGGCCCAAAATTGCCCCCAGCGATTCTGCAGATTATGCAGATCGCGCACGTCACGCGATCGCGTCATTCATGCGGACGCGTCGTTCGGCGTTTTGCTTTTCCACGCAGGCGCGTCGTCCACGCCTCCGCATCACCTGTGCTATTCCAATCCGCGCGGTCGCGTGAGCCATGCGGCCGCGTCACTTCTCGCTGGTCATCTCCTCAATTTCTTGTGTTCCTTCCATTTTTGCAAGCTTCCTTTCCAATCTCCAATTCATTCATGCCCTATAAAGCCAGAAACACTTAACACACAGATCACGGCATCGAATGGAATAAAGGAGAATTAAAATGCGTAATTAAAAGTCTCTAGGGAGCAAGTTTTTAATCATATAATAATTTTAGGAAGGAAATATAAATGCATGCTAATCATATGAATAAGTGGGTAAAAATCATGATAAAACCACACAATTAAACACATTATAAACCATAAAATAGTGGTTTATCAGGGGTCCACCATATCTATTGTCTTAGCATGCATTGTAGGATGGTCGTTGTCCATGGTATCTTGGAAGGTGATGTTGCCGAAAGGGTTGATCAGATCCTCGTGGCTCCTTCCATCTCTGATTGTTTTGACCTTGATGCATGTTCCTGTAATAATTTTCATTCCTTGCAACAGCATTGCGACCAAACTCAAAGCGATGGGGGTGAGAACTCATAATAGCAAAAAAATTAAAAACGAAAAATAAAAATAAATTTAAATTAAAAGGTTATTGAAATTTAAATTTTGAATTTAAAAATTAAATTTTGAATTTTAAATTTTGAAATTTGAAATTTGAAAAATTTTTAAAAATTAATTTTTTTTTTAAATTTTGAAATTTGAATTTTGAAAAAGTCAACAATATAAGATAAAGATTTGAAAAAGATTTAAATTTTGAAAAGGTTTGATTTTTAAAATTTTAAAATTTTAAATTTGGATTTTGAATTTTTGAATTTAAATATTGAAATTTGAAATTTGATTTTTGAAATAAGATAAGATAAGATTTTGAAAAAGAGCAATAACCTCTTAATTTACGAAAAAGCAAAAATAAAAACAAAAAATAAAAACAAATAAACAAGCAAAAAGCAAATATTTACAATAACAATAATAAGGCACACGTTTGCAATTCCCCGGCAACGGCGCCATTTTTTTGAAGAACGGAAGTTTGACGGTTTAGAATTCAGAATAAATTCCCGTTGCAAGTGTAGTTTCTAAACCAAGAAATCATCCTTTCTTACAAACGTTTTGGTTGTCACAAGTAACAAACCCAATAAAATTTATAAACCGAAGTATTCAAACCTCGGGTCGTCTTCTCAAGGAATTGCAGGGAGGTGTTCTTATTATTAGTTATGGAAAACAGTGTTTTTGGGTTTTGAAAGGTTTGAATAAGGAAAATAAGTTGCAGGAATTAATAAATTAATATCTAATAAAACTCTTGGCAAGGTATGAAAATTCGGAAGTCCTATCCTAGTTACTCTTATGAGAATTGAGTTTAATCCCACTTAGTTAACCTTTTACGAAAGCAAGAGAAAGTCAAGTGGACTAATTAGTTAGATCCCCAAGTCCTAGCCAACTCCTAAGGAAAGACTAGAATTATTGGAATTCAATTCAACTAGAGAAATTAATTAACAATCACAATAAGTTTGATAACTCAAGAGCCTCCAGTTAATCAATTAAAGCCAAGAATATAAAAAAGTTAAAGATAAATCTGAAATACCTCAATTGCATTAATAAAAGAAAATTAATCCAAACATAAAGAGTTCATAAGCTAAATTGATAAAATAAATAAAAAGGACATTGAACCTGGAACTCGGAAGAAATTGTAAGTTGAAATAATAAAGTTGAAATAATAAGAAATCCTAATTTCTTTAAGAGGAATCCTAATCCTAAATCCTAAGAGAGAGGAGAGAACCTCTCTCTTTAAAAACTACATCTAAACTATGAAAAGTGAATGTATAATCTGATGATTATGAATGAATGGATTCTTCCATTTTATAGCCTCTAATCTGTGTTTTCTGGGCCGAAAACTGGGTCGAAAACAGCCCAGAAATCACTGGAGAAAAAATCTGCTACGCTGATTTTCGTCACTGTGATGCGCCTGTGTGGAGCACGCGTTCGCATCGCCTGGAATCAGAGAAACTATGGCATATTATATATCAAATCGAAGCCCCGGACGTTAGCTTTCCAACGCAACTGGAACCGCATCGTTTGGACCTCTGTAGCTCAAGTTATGACCATTTTAGTGCGAGAGGGTCAGGCTGACAGCTTTGCAGTTCCTTCAACTTCTTGTATTCCTTCCACTTTTGCATGCTTCCTTTCCATCCTCTAAGCCATTCGTGCCCTATAAACTCTGAAATCACTTAACACACATATCAAGGCATCTAATGGTAATAAGAGAGGATTAATATTAGCAAATATAAGGCCAGAGAAGCATGTTTTCAATCATAGCACAAAATCAGGAAGGAAAACGTAAAACCATGCAATTAGTATGAATAAGTGGGCAAGGACTTGATAAAAACCACTCTATTGAGCACAAGATAAACCATAAAATAGTAGTTTATCAGTGCGCTCGCACAGAGTGCGCAAAAAGAGGCTTGCATGCGCACGCACAAGCAGGTGTGCATGCACAAGGCGCAAGAAAAACAGGGGAGCACCCACGCATAGGTCGTGCGAGCACTCTAAACAGAGGACGCGCAAGCTAGTGTGCGCGTGCACAGGAAGGTGCGCACGCACAGAACGTGAAATATAGGGATTGTGTGCGTACCCACAAAGGTGTGCGCACGCACAAAGCCCTGTTTTTGCAAAATAAATTTTCTCAAATTCTAAGGTACTCAACCTTAGCTCAATCAAAATTTCAACCCCAAACATACAAACATTCAAAATTTCATGATCCATATTCAAATTAACCTTTCTAATTCAAAGATTAAACTACTGCTAAGTCAACCAATCATAACAAAAAAGCAACTATGTCAAAATATAAACAAAAAGAGAAAAGTTAGAACAATGTTACCATGGTGGGGTGTCTTCCACCAAGCACTTTGGTTTATTGTCCTTAAGTTGGACTTATGGAGAGCTCTAATCAATGAGACTTGTGCTTATATTCATGTCGGAACTTTCAACAATACTTGAATCTCCAAAATTCTCAATTGATTACACCAAGCTTTGATGGACCTTCCAACAAGCTATGAGCTCCCAAAATTAACCCTCTATACAAACAAAATCAAGAAAACAAACAAAAAGCAAGATATTCACATATTAACATATTCACAATAGCCAATAATATAACACCGTTGCAACTCCCCGGCAACGGTACAAAATATTTGCTGAATGGCCTAAAGTAGGTTTGGAATTTCTCAAGATAGAATATCTCCGTTGCAAGTATAGTCCAAACCCAACAGTTGACCAACATCAAATTTTAATTCAAAGATGTCACAATCAATACAAAATAACCGGGAGTTTTAAGTCCCGGGTCGTCTTCCCTAGGAGTTACAATGAAGTGCTTAATTATTGGCTATGAGGAGTGGGGGTTTTGGGATAGCAACAAGCAAGAAATGTAAATAGTAAAAAAGTAAATAAACATGCAAGAAATTAAATGAAAGCAATTAAAGCAATAAAAAGAAAATTCAAATACTAAAAATACCCTTGGCAAGGATTGGGATTCAAGGCTTCCTATCATAGCCATTGACCACAAGCATGGTAATTGTGAAGAATTAATCCCAATTAGTTAACCTTAACATCGAGGATAAGTCAAAAGGGCATAATTGATCTCAATCCACAAGTCCTAGCTAACTTACTAATTTCCTTAGTAAGAAGCTAGCGTTAGTGGAAACCAAACCAACTAACAATCCTAATCACAATTAGTCTCGGACATCAATAACTCAAGGTTATCTAAGTCCTCAACCATAAGCCAAGAGTGCTAAAATCTACTCTAAAACCCAACCAAGCATTTTGTCAAACACTTGGAAAGCATAAAAGGAAAGCATGGTAAAATAACAAGAAATAATAAAACCTACAACTACCAATTGCAAGAAAACAATAATAACAACTAAATTAAACAATAAGTAGAATAAAACATGAATTGCATTAATTAAAATTAAAAGTAACAAAGTGTCATAAACATAAAGGAACACAATAAAGGAAATACAAAGTAGAATTAAAGAACAAGAGTGCAAGAACAATTAATGGCAAAGAAAAACTAAATGAAAACAAGAATTAAACCTAAATCTAGGAGAGATCTAACCTAATCTATCCTAATTCTAAAGAGAAGAGAGAGCTTCTCTCTCTAAAATATAACCTAAAGCATGTTTCTAAACTATCCCTAATTGCTCTCTTTTGTTCCTTCTTGATTTTGGCCTCAAATAGTTCAGAAAGGAGTTGGATCTGGGCTTAGAAGGGCTCAGAAATTGCCCCCAACGTTTTTCTTTAAGTGAGTCACGTGCGCTGATTTGTGCGTATGCACAGAATGTTGTGCGTACGCACACATGGCTGTGTCCTCCTCCTTTGATTTCTTCATGTTTTCTCCCTCTTGCATGCTTCTCCTCCACTCTCATCAAACCATTCCAACCTATTATACTTGAAATCACTCATCAAAAACATCAAGGCATCAAATGGAATGAAAGTAGAATAAAATTAGTTAAATTAAGCACAAAATAACATGTTTTCACAATTAAACTCAATTTAGGGAGAGAACACAAAAGTATGCTATTTGAATGAATAAATGTGGATTTATATGATGAAATCCACTCAAATCATTCCAAAATTTATCGTCAAATATGGATTCATCATCCACCAAAGTTCTATGGAGATTTGAATTATCAAGGATCATTGTAATTACCATAAGGTCGTCGTGACCAGATGTCAACCCTTGTGCATCCTCTTTGGTGGATGAGATTGTGGGCAGATCGGGAGCTCCGCTACTTGATATACCTCCTTAAGATATCTTTTATGTGACGACTTAGTAACTCCTCCTCCTCCTGCAAATCCTCCATTTATCTTGTATATGGCCTATCAGGAGTTTAGGGGAGTCGACCTCACCGACTTTAATCTTTATCTCCTCTCTTCCTCTTTCCCAGGTCATCCAACCTTTCAACGAGGTATCTTTTTAGCCGACCTTCTCTGGCCAACTTTTCTATAACATTTTTCAGATCATAACAGTCATTGGTAGAACGCCCATATAGTTTGTGATACTCGCAATATTTTGTCTGACTTTCAGCCTTTTTGTGCTTAATGGGACGAGGAGGCAGAAGTTTTTCAATGTGACAAATCTCTTTGTATATATCAACAAGAGAACTTGAAGTGGGGTGTAGTTGAGGTATCTTCGAGGTTTCTCTAGGTTGTACTCTTCCTTTTTCTTTGTCTCATTCTCTAAGTCGGGAGTTCTCTTTCATGTTAATATACTTCTCTGCCCGCTCTTGTACTTCATACAAGAAAGTCGGGTGCTGCTTGGATATAGATTGAAAAACAACCATTCTCTAAGGTCGTTAACCAACCCTATTATTACTGCTTCAGGAGGTAGGTTTTGTATTTCCAAGCAAGCTTTGTGGAATATTTCCATATAATCTCAAAGTGTTTCTCCGACTTCTTGTTTGACCCCTAAGAGACTTGGAGCATGTTTGAATTTGTTCTTCTGAATTAAAAATTGGGTAAGGAACTTCCTTGCCAAGTCATCAAAGCAAGCCACCGACCTGGGTGGTAAGTTATCGGACCACTTCATCTCCGCCTTGGTCAGTGTTGTCAGAAAGGCCTTGCAACGAGTTGCATTGGATGCATCAACCAAGTATATCCGACTTTTAAACATTACTAAGGCAATGTCTCGGGTTAGTCATTCCGTCATAGAGATCCATGTCGGGACTGTTAAAGTTCCTGGAAACCCTAGCTCGCATGATTTCTTCAATGAACAGATCCTCCCCTCCGAGAGGAATTTCCTCCCGATTGCTCCGACTTCGAAGGTCGGCCTATAATATCTTGAGCTTTTCCTCCAACTCTTTTCGCCATCGTACTTCTTTTCATAATTCTCTCTCTACTTTTCGTAATGCTCTCTGTGTTCTCATCTGTCGCGGTGCCCGTGTAAGAGTCCTAGTATTTCTGTGGGATGAGGAGGCTCTTCGTCCTCCGGTGAATATACCTCCGACTATAGTCGTTGGGTGTAAGGATTTCGCGATGTTCCTTCCTCATTTGGATTACTTGTCCCTTCTTGTCGCGGGGGTACAATAAGGGTTCGTTCGTCATTGTGAGTTTTAGGCTCAGACTCGGATGCAGTGCGCCCGTCTTCAAATTGTTCGTCCGCCATGGTGGGGTGTAGACTTCTAGGCCTCCAAAAACGGCACCAATGTTCTAGGGGTTACCTGAAACTGGGTTACTTTTGGGCCTAGACGTGAGGTCTAGACTATTTTTGAGGCAACGTCTGACTTGTATTGGTGCCGAGGTGCTACCGTCCGAGTTTTTCGTGAGGAAATTGGGGTGGTACTTGCAAGAGACTCCGATGCTTAAGTTAGCAAGAACTTCAAACAAGTTTTTAGTAGATTTGGTCTTGAATAAATCAAAGAGTGTCAGTTTATTTATAGTAGAATAGATAACTACCTTTTAAAGTAGTTCCACCTTTATTAGTGGATAACTGTTCCCTTTTTCTATGGAGGTTGTTGAGACCTCCCTTCTAGATAAGTAGGAGATATCTTAGGAGGTAGTTACTTATTCGGATAAATAGGGTTAAGCTATCTTCGTTGCGTCCAACCTCTATGAGGTCCGATAGGAGTAGTAGAAGCCACCTTTATGGGATAGACAATTATTCTTTTTGGGCCTGGCTTCATTTTGGGCCAGGATATGAATACCTGGTGTGGATCAGGTTGCTGATGTCCTCACAAAACCCCTTGCTGCCACTGCGTTTGAAAGGCTGAAAGCCAAACTTCGAGTGTGTCCAAGACCCACTTTGAGTTTGAAGGGGGGTCATAGAGGCTGTGAAGTCCAAATCAGAAAAAGAAGAGAGTGAAAAAGTTAGTTATGTAGCAGGGCAACAAAATTGTGGTCCAGGTTAATTAGAGTAGGTTATCAGGCTTTGTTGAGTTGGTTAGGTGTTGTATTATAAATAGATAATCTAGGGTTAGTTTTATAAGAAGTTTTGTATTGTATAGTTCAATTTTACAAACTTGAATTCTCTATACTCTCTTTCTTTCTTTTTGTTCTCTCTTAAGTTTTCTGCTTCATTGAGTACAATGAAATTATTTCCCAAAAAAATAAAAAAATTTGAAATTCAACTTTTTTTTTTCGAGTGGAGATAAGTTTGTCGCACCCAAAAATTTACAAGAGTACATAGAAATAAACTATATTTAAGAATGACTTGAAATTTTTGTACTTTCACATTAATTTTTTTAAAATACAAACTCTTGAAAATCTATAAAAAAAATCAAATAGAATTATATATCCAAATTGTTATTTGTTCAATTATATATGATACATGCATACAAACAGCAATAGTATAGTATGAATGATGCTTCCTAATACCTAGAAAAACTTGGAAATTTAAAATTCATTGGTGAAAATGGCAAACTTTATAAATTTTATAAAGTTCAATGAAGATATGATGAACTTGCTCCACCAAAAAAAATTAGATCTTAAAAATAAAATTTTAATCATTTTTTAAAAAAAAATATTTTTTATTTTATAATAAAAAAAAACCCGCTTCAACATGAAAAATTAAGAACGGTCAAGGACTCAAGCTATGCATACAAGATGAAGTTGGCTGACTTTACTTTAGGACAATTTAAGCCCAAGTTGAAATTGGCTGACTTTACTTCAGGACAATTTAAGCTAAGCCTAATTATTGGTGAAAGGGACATGTGAATAACATCATTCATACCCCATTAAAATCATTTACGAGTATAAAATAAAAATAAAAATATATATTAAAAATAAATTAAATATATATTTACACATAAATAATTAATTTTAATAGTTAATTTTAATGTCTAAATAATATTTTTTTTTTCCTTATAATTTGGCCAAAGATTGCTTTCGGTAATCCATCAAAGCAATGAACATTAATTAACCATAATCCTTATAAGTTCTTATATAAAATACAAACCAAGAACAACAACGAAGAACAAGTTTTACAAAATTCTCTCTTGGTCACTGCTGCTTTGAGACTTTATCCAATGCGTCAAAAACAAATTGCTGAGTTACCTCCTCCACAATCACCGTCTTGTCTCTTGATTTAGAACCAGTTCCTATAGAAACTTGCCTTCGTTTTACACCTAAAACCTGTAATCACCACAACACCAAAATGTTCCATTTTCCAACACTAAAGAATCCTAAATTACTATGCAAAGTGAAAATTTCAATTCAACCACAGAGCCTTACAGAGCTAATGTAATTGAGAAGAGCGGCGTTTGCTTCTCCATCCCTGGCGGGCGCGTCGATTTGAACTCCTACCGCTTCATCGCTGATATCTAAAACCCTATTTCTTGTTACCAAACGGCGATGGAAATAGAACTATAAAATTGAACCTATGAAACTGAGTTTGAGTTGAAGAGAAGACCTGTTACGGATGCGGATTTGGATCCGGGTTTGGCGTGGATGGTTACGGCGACGGAAGAAGGAGACATGATCCT
The DNA here is from genome assembly GCF_003086295.3 of Arachis hypogaea. Classification (NCBI taxonomy): domain Eukaryota; kingdom Viridiplantae; phylum Streptophyta; class Magnoliopsida; order Fabales; family Fabaceae; genus Arachis; species Arachis hypogaea. Next base: position 111,717,161 of record NC_092055.1, on the reverse strand, counting down.
TATACAAGATGGAAATTTGTCTGATGTTTGTGGCGGAGACTGCGCCTTGGGTTCGGCCTTCGCTTTCCCCTTCTTCGCCGGCGCCATGCTTTCAGGTTCTTTTCCTCCCGGTGACCGGTGAGGGAGAAAGTGTCGATATCGCTGGCGATTCGATCAACGAAGATGGGTCCAAGAGGCAATAGGGGTTTTCTTTTTGGGGGAAACTGGGTGTTCGGTGAGATTTTATTTCGGGTTTGGTGGTTTGGGATCCGGCTCGTTGGTTACTTTTTAGCCTGCGTTTGTTTCAGATAATAACGCAAGATTGAAAACAAAATAAAGACAAAAATATAAAAAAGTAATTTTTTTTATATTTTATTTGATAATAAATTAAAATAAATTATAAAAATTTAATTTATTTTTATTTTTTATAAAAAATTTTAAAAAAATAAAAAAATATAATAATAAAAAAATATAATTATAAATATTTGATAGAAATAATAAAAAAAATAAGTTGTATTTTTTATTAACGTTAATATCTCGTAGTTATAAACAAATGCAATACAAATTAAAGTTTAGAGAGAAAGCAACTTGATTTGCACCATTAAATTATGGCAAACGAATTTGTTTATGTGATATTTTTTTATAGTTGTCAAAATTAAATCGGTCAAACAGTTAGGTTATTGGTCTACTAGTTTATTGGTTTAACTGAAGAATTACTAGTTGAACCAATAGAATTGGTTCTGTGTAAATAAAAAATATAAAATAGTCAAAAACTTAAAATTAAAATTTAAAATACATATCTTCACTAATATTTTAGAAACAATCAAGTTTTAACAAATTATAATCAATAAATTATAATCTGATTAGGTGATTATTATTAAATAAGTATATAAAATTCTAGTATTTTTTAACAATAAATTTTTTTAATTTTATTTTTATATTAAAGTATTTTTATATTTATTATATTGTTATATACTATATGTATTTATTGAAAAATAATATTAATACCATATAATCATATCATAAAAAAAAGTAATTATATTGTAATTAATAAAAATATTTTATATGTTTTTAGTTATACATGTTTAATAATATTTTTATTAATAATTATGAATAATAACAATATAATTAATTTAAATATAAGTGAGTATAAAATTAAAATAACATCTAAAAAGTTATTGTATAGTTTTACTATATAATTAATAGGGTAAAATACACAGTTAAACCAAACCCAACTCAATATTACACAATTCACTTAAATGAAAAAAAAATTTTACATAGATCTCCCCATTCACTTTTCTATGTAAATGGAATGAGCTAGACTAGATTTAGCTTTCTATGTAAATCTAATCAGTCTGTTTCGATTTATGCATGCATGCATGCTGTCCTAGTAAATCTAATCACCCTATTTCGATTCATGCCCTGTCCTAGTAAATCTAAATAGGGTGATTAGATTTACTAGGACAGCATGCATGCATAAATCAAAACAGGCTGATTAGATTTACAATATGTAATTTGAGAAAAATAATTAAAATACTATATCAACAAAACTAGGCTATTTTTTTATATCTCATCTATATTTTAAATTTTAAATTAATAACTTTTTCATGTTTATTTCTACTAAACTTTTTAAAATAGATGGTTTCAAATAACGATAGGGATAGACGGTTAGTTTTAAATTGCTAGCGCACACGTAAAAAATTACTAGTTTTAAAAAAAACAGATAAATTTACGTAAAAGTAGTGTTTTAAAGTTGTCCATTCAAAACCAGTTAATTATATTTCTAGAAACCAACACATTTGAATTCTTAATTATACATGTTCAAATAAAATTTATCAAAATTTTTAATTTTTTTATAATTTTTTATTCTTTTGGAATACTATTTTTTTTAATACTAATTTAAATGTGTGTTATTTTTATGAAAATAATGTTAGTTTCAAATGAATAATTTTAATAGCATACACGAACAAAAAATTACTAATTTTAAAAAAAATTGATGTGATTTAAAATTGTTCATTTGAAACTAACACATTATTTTTATAAAAACAAACACATTTAAATTAGTATTAAAAAAATTAGTATTCCAAAAGAATAAAAAATTATAAAAAATTAAAATTTTGATAAATTTTATTTCAACATATATAATTAAAAATTCAAATGTGTTGGTTTTTAGAAATATAATGAGCTGGTTTTAAATGGACAGCTTTAAATCATTACTTATACGTAAATTCATCTATTTTTCTAAAAACTAATAATTTTTTACGTGTACACTAGTAATTTAAAACTAGCTGTCTATCTCTATTATTATTTGAAACCATCTATTTTAAAAAGTTCAGTAGAAATAAACATGAAAAAGTTATTAATTATTTTTAAAATTTAAAATATAGATGAGATATAAAAAATAGCCTAATTTTGTTGATATAGTATTTTAATTATTTTTCTCAAATTACATATTGTAAATCTAATAAGTCTGTTTCGATTTATGCATGCATGCATGCTGTCCTAGTAAATCTAATCACCATGTTTAGATTTATTAGGACAGCATGCATGCATCCATAAATCGAAACAGACTGATTAGATTTACATAAAAAGCTAAATCTAGTCTAGCTCATTCGATTTACATAGAGAAATGAATGGGGAGATCTATGTAACATTTTTTTATTTGGGTGAATTGTGTAATATTGAGTTGGGTTTGGTTTAATTGTGTGTTTTACCCTAATTAATAATTAGCATATAAAATATCAAAGAATAACATAGTTCAATGACAAAAGGAGTATACAATAATAAAGAAGACTTAGGCTCAAACGATACCTTCATCAATTTTAGAATTTTCTCTCAAACGATTCAGTTGAACCGATTTTCACCGAATTTGACCAGTTCATCCCCCGATTTACCAGTTTTTCGATCGAACTAGTTGGTTCGATTCGATTTTTACAACTATGCATTCCTTACACTATTCTATTAGGTTTCAAATTTATTTTAATTTTAAAACCCTAATTTTTCATAGATTCCCATATCTCCAAGCGTGAGGATTTATCATCATGAAGTATGGAATGGTAACTAAAACACTTGAATGCTTTCAATCTTTCTACATTCTGCAATTCTTGAGTATACTAGTTATTGTTATATAATTTATTCTCCAAAACATTCACTATTTGTAGTTTTGTACTCATATAAAAAATCAAATGTTCGCTATTAATCATCATCACATTGTGAAAGTTGGGAGCTTTCAAATTCTTACATTTTTCATGAATCCTAACACTGAAGGAAAAAGGGCAAGAGAGGACAGCGTTGGCCAAAGGACAAACGACAGCCATCATCGTCATTGTGGAGAAAGATGAACAGAGAGAGAGAGAGAGAGAGAGAGAGAGAGAGAGAGAGAGAGAGAGAGAGAGAGAGACGAGATAGAAAAATCAAAGAATAAATGGCTAAGCAAGATGACAATAGCGACGAGCAAGTCCACTGCTATTGCTATTGCCATCGCCAAATTGAGGATAAGGAAACAGAGAGAGAGAGAGAGAGAGAGAGAGAGAGAGAGAGAGAGAGAGAGAGAAGGCGATGACATCCTTGAGGAGAGAAATGGTGAGGAAGATGTTGTTGTTGTTGCGGAGGTTTCTGTGAGAAAGAAGAGGAGGATATTATTGTGAGAAAGAAAGAGAGTAACTGATATCTATTGTTGTTGTTGCTGCAGGCTTACTGCTACTTCTAGGAGGTTTGAGTAAGGGGAGAGAGTGAGGAGATGATGTTGTTGTTATTCTTGCTGTTTCTCTAGGGATGTTTGGGAGAGGGAGTGACTAAAATACTGTCTGTTGTCATTGCAGTTGCTTTGGAAAGGGAGCGGGAAAGAATGAGAAAACGTATAACGAAATTAACTTTTCTTTAAGGTTTGGTATTTTGTAGTGTTTTTTAATATTTGGGGGTATTTTGTCGCTAAAAAAAGTGGATGTCATTTTTATCAACGTATTGATAATCTAAAGGATGGAATTGGTAGTTTACCCTTTTAAAATTATGACTTATGAGAGAAAGTGAGTCATGAAATAAATTGAAAGAATTAAAAAAAATCTAAATTATCTAAATTCATAAATAAAAGGATTAAGTACAATTTTTGCATTTAAATTCATCCTTAAGGTTCAATTTGGTTTTAAAATCGTCCTTCGAACACTTATACCCTCAATGTCATCATCTCCATCAGAGAGAAGCAAAAACTCAGAGAGAGAGAGAGAGAGAGAGAGAGAGAAGCAGAAACTCAGAGAGAGAGAGAGATTGAAGAATAGAAGGAAGCCTCGCCATCGCTCTCGTCTCACCTCATCTTGCCCTCGCTGTCACCGCACCCGCCCTCGCCATCGTCGCGCCCCGTCCTCATCGTCGCTGCGCCTCGCCCTCGCCGTCGTAGCGCTGCGACTCGCCCTTGCCTCGCCGTGATGCACTTGGCCCAGCTTCTTGTCTCGCTGGTGGTACCACCTCTAAAAGGATCTCCAAGCCTTTGATTTTGATTTTGATACCCAACGCATTAGGAACAATGAGAGATTCGTGTCTTTTGTTGACACAGTTCTATCCCAGCATAAGTTTTCGAAATCCAAAAGCTCCGCCTCTCATGTGCGACACACATAGATGACGGCAATGCCATCGGAAGGTGGATGCGTGTTGCTCTCAGACCCTACCTTTAGGAAATGGATCTTCTTTTGTTTGGTTATGGTAATAGCAACTGTGCTGATGAAATATTCACATGTGCATCGCTGGTGTCTCTCGCCCTTGGTGGTGGTCGTGTTCCTTCCCTCCCTGTCCTCTGTCATCCAAACTCTTGTAAAATATGGGTGAGCTAGCAGAGAAACCCTAATTCCCTAATTCCCTTTCATCCCTTCCCCTTAATCACAAATCCTAATTTCTAAACATGGATTGTTGTTTCACGTTATTGGTTCTTTGGTTTTGGTGAGAAATTAGAGAAAGAACAAGATATTTGTTGTTCTTGTTAATGTCTAATCCTTTTGTTAATGTATGTTTTGACAATGATGATGATGATTTTCATGTTTCTTGTTAATGATGATGGTTTTAGTGATGAATTGTTGTTTTGGTTCTGATTTATTTGAGGTTGCTGTTGAAGGTTGGATTTTCTTGTTGGATTCATGAACAGATGGTGATGGGGTGGTAGTAGGTGGGGTGGAGGTGGTGGTAAGAAGAGAGAAACGATGATGATGGTGATGAGAAGAGAGAGAAAGAGAGAGAGAGAGAGAGAGGGTATTTTTGGCATTAAAAAAATTAATTTGTCAAAAAGGACAATTTTAAAACGATGTTGAACCTTAGGGACGATTTTGTATGCAAAAAAAATTGGGAACAAAAAAAAAATTCGGCCTAAACCATAGAAACCAAAATCGTACTTATTGATTCTAATTGATGTCAGTTTTAATGAAGCTAACTTTCTTAAATTAATACAAAACAATTTTTTTTCAAAATCTTAATTTTACAATTAATTTTGGTAAAAATTTTTCATATCTCCATCGTACTTTCGATCATTAATTAAATTCTATAATAGATATTTTTGAAATGAATTTAAATTAAATAAATTATCAAAAGAATAAAAAATGATAGAATATAATTCTAACTTAATAAATAAAATAGAACAACTATCTAATAAATAATGTTTGAAAAATATTTATTGATGTAGTTCAAAAATTCAACGAATTGATTGACAAAGTAGCTCTAAGAGATATATTTTTAAAATTTACAAATAGTTAACCCATCTTTATTGATGAAGGAGATGACTTGGTGTCATTATATCAAGTATTTTTATGTCAGTTTTCTAGTAAATTTCTAGCCAATAGAAAAAATTTAACATCTAACCATTTATAAAGATACAGAAAGACTAGCAAGCTCATTGGTAAGAATGTTCAAAAGAATACAACGAATAACTAAAGAATCTCGTACCAAAATTAATTACAAAAGCATGAATACTTTGGCTAAAGAATTTAAATATGGAGTAAAGATGTGTGTTTTTTCTGGAAATGGACGTTTTTGGTGTATATGTAGACAGGCAGACGTTGTAGAGGTGCAGGCACAATACGCAGGTAATGTGCTGACTTAGCACGCTGCTCACATGTTGGACACGTGTCTAAATCTAAAGCAACACACAATTTTCATGTTGACACGTGGTGCTCATCCGTCACATGCAGATGCGTGATTCCTCCGTGGCAGGCAACACATAAGTTTCGTGTTGCACACGTGGTGGATGTTGGTTGGATGGTTTAGCAACACGTAGCCTGCGAGATGAGTCTTCTGCCTATAAAAAGCAAAGCTCGTAACCATTTTGCTTAATTTTGAGAGAAGTGTTTTCCTTCAGGGCCGGTATGCTAAAGGGCACTGCAAATATAGTGGTTTTCCACAACGGTGAGGTCGTACGAAATACGTATGAGGGTGTGAGTTTTGCGTTTGAGAATATGTTTTTGTTTGTCGTTCTGTGCACTATAATGTTTGCGGAACTACAGTATGGGCTTTGTCAAAGCATAGAGGCTGATATTGTAAAGAGGGTGACCAACATTCTCTACAGGAGTCTGGTTGTCGTATTTGGCGACTTGATACAGTTTGAGGTTATGCCAATCATCGACGAAATAAGTATTCAGCGGATATTTTGTATTCACCAAGAAACTCATGTGCAACACCCGAGGATTGAGTTATACGTTGAGTTTGAGCATATTATTGTAGATGTGGTTCAAGATGACCCAGATGTGCAAGATGACAGAGTTGAGGCATGCTTGGGAATGTACGATGATAGTGATGAGGAGTTCGAAGCTACGTACGAAACCGGTGATAAGGATGAGGACGGCAACGGGGGAAGTGAGGCAGTGCTGGAAACTTTAGTGGTTCCAGCCGCAGTTAGTCAACTGATGGACGTTCCACCCTTTATCCGTAGCTTGGATCTTGATGCCATGTATGCACCGGAGTTTTCAAAATATGCAAACATAGGTACGTGAGCAGTGGGTAGTATGTTTACTTGATTTTGTTTTAGCGGATCAATGAACAAAAAATTTGTTTTCTTATAGGTGTTGCTGATCTTGAGGATGGGGAGTTTAGGATCGGAATGGAATACGGTTCAAGAAAATCAGTCATTGAGACAATTCAGAGTTACGTTATCTCCAGAGGAGTTGATTACGTTGTTTATGAATCCGAGCCACAGACATTCTATGCAAAGTGCAAGACTTACGGACGTGGGTGTGACTGGCTTATCCAAGCTAGCTTGATACAGAAGAAAGCCTGTTGGAAGATTCGGAGATACAACGGGAGGCACACATGTTCCATGGGAACGATCTCACAGGATCACCCCAAGTTAGACTCGGATACGATTGTTGAGGCTATGAAGCCATTGGTTGAATCCGACCCATCCATAAAGGTCAAATTTATAATTGTAGAGGTCCAGGCAAGATTCAACTACACTATTAGTTACCGGAATACTTGGCCGGCAAAGAAGAAGTCGATAGCCAAGGTTTTCGGTGGATAGGAAGAATCTTACCAAACTTTGCCGTTGTGGTTCTTGACGATGGTTCAGAAGATGCCTAGTTTACAAGTCCAAATAGAAACACGACCCCTGTATAACAGGAGTCAAGAGGTGGACAGTGTTAAGATACTTCATCAGGTATTCTGGAGCTTCAATCCATGCATAAGAGCTTTCAAATATTGCAAGCCGCTGGTTCAGGTTGACGGGACCCACCTGTACGGAAAATATAAAAGTTACCTTTTGGTTGCAGTTGCGTAAGATGGGAATCAAAATATTGTACCGATTGCTTTTGCCATTGTAAAGGGTGAGACTGCTGATGCTTGACACTTTTTTCTCAGTAATTTACGAACACATGTTGTAAGAAAAGACGGCGTGGGAAAAATCTCCAATCGTCATGAGTCAATCTAGGCCGCAGTAAATCGTAGCGGAGGTGATTGGAAACCTCTGAGAGTATGGTGGATGTTTTGTATTCGGCACATTGGCAGCAACTTCTTGAGGGAATTCAAGGTTCTGTACATGCAAAACCTTGTGGTCAACATTGGGTATTCAAGGACAGTGGAGGAGTACAACGCCAACTACAGGAGGTTGCAAGAACAAGGCGAGGCATATGTTCGTTAGTGCGACAACATTGATCGTCCCCAGTGGGTGTTGGCATTTGATGAGGGACATCGATGGGTCACATGACGACGAACCTTGTTGAGCGCATTAATTCGGTGTTGACATGTGGCCGACACGTGGCATAGCGTGGTTAACTCATAGCCTGTGTGCTGCTTCGATAGAGACACGTGGCCTGCGTGCTGCTTAGATGAAGGCACCTTCGCTTGATGAGCTGAGTATGTATGGTTGCCTCTTGCATGGAGCAAGGTTGAGCTAAGTATGTATGGTTGCCTCTTGTATGTATGGTTGCCTCTTGCCTCTTGCCTCTTGCATGGCCGACGCGTCAACACGGAACCTGTGTGTTGGATAGTATTTCTGATGTCTCCACAACTCTGTAAAACACCCCAAATACCAATATTTGAAGAAAACACCATTCTTTTCTCCACATATTAAATAACTTTTGGAATACTTTGTCTATTTTCAGCAAAAACAATTGAAGAAAAGGGAAATTAAACTACTAATAGAATTTGAGTCAACATTCTATAATTTTAATTGACTATTAGAAAAATTATCTAAGAAGCTAAAAATGAATCTATGTTTTTTTATTCAAGATAGAAAAGATCACAAGTGCTAATTGTGCATCTAGAAAATGTCTGAAGAAAATAACAAGAATGATGGGACTACTCACATGCAAAAAGGGTCACCTGGATTTAGAAAAAGAAGACATATTTGATATACCTCTCTCCATATTATTATAGGGTGACCTCAACTCTTAGGCAAGGTTCTGAAAATCAGATTGAACTAACTTCAATCGGGTTAACTAGAAATCAGTCATCTGATCGGTCCGGTTCATCCCCAAAACTATGCTGCAAAAAACTGAAAAAAAACTGGTCGAACCGGCAGTTAACCGCTAAATCGACCGAACCGAACGGGTTTTTAAAAGTGATAGTTTCCAAAATCCACCAAAACGGCGTCGTTTTGATGCTTAAGAAAAAAATTTTAAATGCCTGACCCCTTTCCATTCTTCCCTCTCTCACTCAAAAAACCCTAATCTGTCCCCTGATCCCTTCACTCCCTCTCTTCTCTTCGAAGTTCCAACAGCCACTAGCCCACCACCCCCTAGCCACCATCCGAAACCCATCACTACACTCGTGGCCGAACCCTTCTCCTCGTCGTGGGTGCCAATCGTCGCCGGCGAAAAAGTCTGCTCGGCTATCTTCTCGACGTTCCTCCTCTCCCACTACAAGGGAGGCGCGAACTGGCGGCCGTTTTTTTATTAGCAGCGGTTTTAAACCGCCACAAAATCAAATGCTGGCGGCTAATTGGACCGTCATGGATATGGGCGCCGGGATTGGGTTTGGCGGCGGTTTCCAGCAACCGTTGACATAACCGCCGCTAAATCAAATTTTTACGGCACACCAATAGAAAATCGCCGCCAAATCAGACTGACACAATTTGCTTCCTATTTACCGGCGGTTTCGAACAGCCGCGATTTATCTCGATATGTCTAAGTTGCCACAAGTTTAGCGACGGTTTTAAACTGCCGCTAAATAATACTATAGTTTCGGTCACAGATATCGGCGGTTTAAAACCGCCGCTAATTTAAGAAAAATTTTTAAAAAAATTAGGATTTTTCAGAAAAACACGCATAATTTTTTAAAAATATTATTGAATTATTTTTTATTCTTTTTAGATTTTTTATTATTTTAAGAGTGAATATTTTCAACCTTAGAATCTAAATTTTTAGCAAAAACAAAATTAAAATATAAGCAAAACAAAATAATATATTCATAAAAATACGAAGAAAATAAATCTCTTTCAAAGAGTTGCTCAGTCTAATTTAATAAAATGTTTGCTTCAATCCAAAATATCTCCAGTCCTAATATTCTATTTTTCACTATATCATTCCATGAAACTCATCCCTGCAGCAATGTTTAGTGGCAGCTCCTCACCTTGCCGTTGAAACAGATAAATCAGAGCACTCTCCATCACCTTTATCTTTTTTTTCTCTGCTGCTGCCTTATTTTCCATCACCTTTCTCTTCAACTTCTCGCCTTCTAGCTCTACCTGCAGTTCAAGCAGCTTCCTCAGGATCTGTGGAGATTAAGCACTACACAGCCAAGCTCATATATGCAATTCCTCTTTTATGGTTTACCTTTAAAAAAAAGCTAACATGTCTAGTGAGACATACATATATGCACAATATAGATGTAATAAGAAAAATCAATTCCCAAATCCAAATCCAATAAATTCAAATCGATATAGACACAATATTTTAAATAAAATTGAATTGGATTGGGAAGTAAAAGTGAAACCAATACTATGCAAATTGTAACAAAATTATATTAAATTTACTATATAAATCGATCTAAATTGGCATGTATTTAATATTTATAGTCCAATTGTATGTCCATATATACGAATGTAGGAGGAGTGTCTCATAAATTGCTCTCTGCCTTAATTGTTGTCGTAAGTAACCAATATAACTTACTAAATCGTTAGATCAACGATGATTTATTTTTGTCTTACTAGTTTGTTTCCAATAACAGTTTAACTTCATATACACTCTCATAGTAAATTATTAGACACTTGCAATGATTTACATGTATGTTTTGAGTTTACTTCATCAACAACAAATTAGAAAAGAGGACACAAATGCATATATTTTTCAATCAAGATATTCATGTAGAATTAATTTTCAACCAATTTATGTCTGATAAATCCAACAAGTAACTAATAAGATGAAAATGCATTCAGGATATTTCATCAGTATATAGGTTCCCTATAAGATTGAGAAAATGTAAGGATTAGTTTGATAAATTTACCTTTGTGGATTTGAACATGATTTGTGCAGCGTAGTTAAGGAAAGCCAGAGACCCCTTTGTTAGGCCATGAGAACCCATAAGAACAGCTGAAAGCTTCACATAAGTTTTCCATGGATTCACCATTTGCTTGCTTGTGAAGCCTTGAAGGTAAATCAGGAAAAGGTAAACAAACCCTTGAATAAATGTGAAGTACCAACCATAGCTGAAAATTAATAAACCACCAAATCGTTAGTCACAAATTAATATCACTAACAAATAAAAATAGTACTAATTAATTCATCGTATATCTTGCTGAGGATATATATATATATATATTAGTCTTACTCCTAAATCCTAATCTATTTATTTATGTATCTATCTTGGTCAGCCTATATATAATTGTTGCTGCACATTTTAATCAGCATGAATCCCTTCAGTCAAGTTTATTATAGGAGACAAACTGTGACCAACCTTGCTACAATCAAGTCTATATATTCTAATAACTTGGGGATATGCATTTATCAAAAAAGCATACCTTCACTGAGGATTAAACTTTTGGATTAAATGAATAACACTTTGACAATAAGAAAGAAAGAAAAAATAATTTTATTACTTGTACATTAGACTGCAAAGTTTGAAATATGTTTCATCATCATAGAATAGCTGACAATAGGACAACCTCCCATCCCTTCCAGCACGGCCTATCTCCTAAAAAATCCAATCCAAATATTCAAAAAGACTTATGAAAGAACATTTTACTATATTTTTACTAGTTTAAAAAAAATCATATACCTGCACATACTCCTCCAGACTTTTAGGCAGACTATAATGAATTACCTGAACACAAATATGACATGGGTTTCCAGAATGATTTAGTTTAACATATAAGATATTTATATAGGAATGTGAATATTCATAGAAATTGATGTAGAAAAGCATAATATGTTAATAAGCCTTACAGCTCCAACATCACTTTTATCCAGTCCCACATACCAAATGCCACAGTTGCAACAACCTTCATAAAATGTCACAAGGAGTTAGTTGGCAAATAAATTTGTGTCTGAAGCACCAACAGGAGAAAACATGATGAAAATATTATAGAACAATGAATTTAAGCACCACAAAATTGACAAAATTGGAAATTAGAACAAAATTTTTTATCTTGCCACTTTGATCTTGTTGGAGGTAAACAACTCTTGGACATAGTTGCGTTCCTTTGAACTCATACTACCATGATAACTCTATTTTAATCCAAGTCAAGCATCAGATTTATAATTCAGCAGCAAGGCTTAACAGAATTATCTACATATTGAAAGAGAAATGCATAGCTAACCTTTGTCGAAATATTGTTATCATTCAAGTATCGGCTAATCATATCAGTTTTAGACTGCAACAAGAAAAGAAATAATTGATTCCCAACAAGAAAAGCATTATAACATCACCACTAAAGAAAGCGAACTTATGTAATTAACTATCTTCTATCTGAACAATTAGGAACAGCAAGCAATACTACACATTTTCAATACTGAATGGAAGAAGGGATAATTTACAACTGACAAATGGGTTCAAGACATTCATAGTATCCTAGAGTTGAAAGTTGGAAACTTGGAATAAAGCAATCCATATACACACCTGAAATTTGCAGTATATGATAATGCTTTGAACTTTGGCAAAAGGAGAAAACTTCATGAGAACCAGAAGGTCTTTCATTCTATTATGTTCAGTAAGTATGTATAAGTTAACCAAAGTTCAGATAAGGTAAGGAAAAAATGCAGGTTAAAGCAGAAAATCAAAGCATCTAACTTGCCTATTTTTCAGCAAAGACACCGATAAATGAAAATTGTCCCTTAGTTGTGCCTTTTGAATAAGATTTGTGCAAGGAATATCTAGAGCAGACATGATGGCATCTAAAGTTGTGTTTATAGCAGTTGCTGTTATTGCAAGAATAGTACCTATGTTAAGCCTTTTACGGAGCAAAGATGCTCTAAGTCTCATGAATGATGGTTGAAAATTGTGAGACCTGTAGAAACGTTAATCACAAGATCAACAGGGAAGCAGATCAAAGTGGAAACATTAATATGAACAAAATACATCCGAATCCCTCACCATTCAGAAATACAGTGTGCTTCGTCAACAACAAGTGAGATGCCTGACATACCAGAAATAATAGACAGAAACTCCTCATTCAGGAAGCGCTCTGGGGAAACAAAAAGCACCTATATGAATTAGAATTGAAAACATTAGCCATATGTAACAACTAACAAGTACTACCATCACCAGTAAATAAAACTGGCATGCAAATCTATCATCTGCAATGGCCTAAAAACAAAAGTTATTGCATCTTGTGCAATAAAAGCAACCACTCTGCAAGAGTTCAACTTTTTTCTTCACTATCAAAACCAAACCAAAGTAGCATTCAGTTGCAGAAACTCACCTTCACTGCACCTTGTCTAAGCTGGTTCAGTGTTTCAGCTGCTTCCTCAGATGTCTACAATTGTTTAACAACGAACCAAACAAAAAGATTAAATAACCACGTCCCATACATCCATCAGAATAAGTAAATTACATCAGATGAAATACCTGACCGCTGCTTAAACAACCTTTTCATATACAAGGTTAAGACAGCAGAACAATAGATGAAAATTCCAAGCTCAGAAGTAGAATAAAAATAGGGGAAAGATCAATGTGGAAGAACGAACCAGTAATAGGGGAGAGGCCACGATAGCTCAGATCGGCGCACAGGGGAGGAGGGTGTAAGGGTTTCACGCACGATCGAGGAGATGGAAAACTTCGACGCTGGTGAGAGAAGGACGAAGGGCAGCCGCACGACTCCACAACCACACAAATGCGCAGGGTGAATCGAAGATTAGGGATTTCAGGCACCATGGATGAGGGAGTATGGATTTCAGGCACTGTGCAGGAGAGTCGAAAGCTTGACGCCGGAAAGAGGAGGATGGATCAGCGATGCACGGTGGAGCAGTAGTGCCAGGGTTTCATGCGCTACCAATCTCACTTTGCGGGTTTCTGCAAGATTGGGGAAAATATTAGTTATAAGATAAAAAAAAAGGCAAAATAAAAATTGAATTATGATAAAGATCCAAATTAGCGGCATTTCAGATGCAGTCGCCACCGATGGTGCAACATATTAAGGATTGGTACTTCTGCTGACATGTTTTGTGGCGGTAAGCTGAGCGGCCGGCAATTTTTTGCCGCTATCCTCCGTGTCTCTTGTAGTGTCCTGGCATCACCGTCGTGAAGGATTGCTGGGTCCGTCGGTCATTGTCTGTCGGAGCTCACTGTCTCTCTGTTCGAGCTCACTTCCATGTTCAAGCTCTCTCTCTGGCTCTCTCGGTTTGAGCTCACTTCCCTTCTCTGTCGCTGTCACTTCCGGTTCCGTCGTCGCCGTCAATTCCTTTCTCCCTCGCTGCCGGTACTTCAATTTATTTTTGCTTGTTTTCAATTTTTTTAATAATACTTATTCTGTGATTCTAACTTGCTAGGTTTACTATTTTGAGTTACTGAGTTAGTATAATACTAATTTTATGATTCTGAGATGCTAGGCTTAATATTCTGAATTGCTGCTGCATGTTTGAGTTAATTTTGTTGATGGTTAATTTTGTTAGTTTCTGATTTTCTGATTTGGAAGATGTAATCATAAAATGATTTTCTGAATTAAATTCATTTCATACAATAAAAATATATGTTAGTGTTGGTTTTTTTTGGTAGAACATTATGTTTGTTATTTTTATGCATTTTGATGTTGTTTACTTATAAATTTTGTTAATATATGTTTGTTATTTTCTGAATTTGAGTAATTTTGTGTTTTGTACTGTTGTGAGAATTGAGACTAAATGATTATGGAGGGTGATTTGTTTGAATTTGTGTAAATTGTATTGTTTTGTTTTGTGTGGATGGTGCAGGCTGAAATTGAAGGAGCATATGCAGTACTGCATCGATTACTCTGAGGAGATAAACAAACTTGCCAAGGTCCAGAATTAGACTTTGAAAAATTAACATAGTACTTAAACATCATAAATGAGAATGTTATATTAGTTTTGTAAGACCCAAAACCTTTGAAAAAGGGCTATCATTAGCTAATTTCAAATTCAGTGTTTCTATAGCTTTAATTTCAGAAATTTCTTTATTAAAGAAAATTAAAGCAAGTTTTGATTTATTGAATTTGAGATATGTTATGATTTATTATCCAATTTTATAATTATTGGATTATTTTCTATATTCAAATTATAAAGTTGGCAGTTGTGAAATAATAAGAATTTCTATATAATTTGGATTAAATAATTAATATTTTAAATATTAATACTGTTACTTTGGAAAATAAAGGGTTTAATTATATTATTTCTAATTATTTTGATTTGGGCATTTTATGGAAAATAATTTGTAAAATTGGTGAGAAAATAGTATTTTCTATATGCAATTAGTGTTGGATTTAATGTGGGCTTCAATTACTCTATTATCCACAATTTTATTTGAAATTACAAAAATGTTCCTAACCCTAATTTTTGAAAACGAAACCCTAATTCCTAACTCTCAGCCACCACACAGTAACCCTTCCTTTGCCCCAACAGAACGCAGCAGCCCTCTTTTCTTCCCAGCAGAATGCAACACACAGATTTGTGAAAGAAAGAAAGATCCGGAAGGGAGAAGGAGGAAGGGCGGCGCTGGCGGGCGTCACTACCGCTGCGCCGCTGTGTTGCACCGAGGAGGGGGAACCGGAGACGTGGCACTGTGCGGTGCTGGCAAGGAGTGCTGTCACCGTTGCTGGCGCCGAGGAGAAGGAGAGACTGTGCGACAATGAAGGAAGGGGACGCGGGCCAGAGACGCGAGGAGCGCGACCCGCTGCGCCGCCGTGGATCCCTTGTCGTCGAGCTCGAAGGAGCAGGGGAGAACGACGTTGGGTTTGAAAGAGCCAGAGGTGGTGCGGCGCCAGGGAGAAGGTGAGCTGTTCGTGCCACCCAGTCGCCGGTCCGCTGCCTCCATTTTTCGCCGCTGTACCACGGAGAGGAGAGAGCCGCGCCGCACCTCGGTCACTGCTAACCCACCGAAGAAGCCGCCGACGTTCGTGCCTCCCGTCACCGTCAGGTGCGTCATCACCGCGCCTAGCCTCGCTGCCGTTGACCTCCTCGCAGTCCACTGCCACCGATTGAGCACCACGGAGGACAGAGAGCATGCTCGATAAGTGAGAAGGGATGGAGGCTGGGCTGGGAGTCCAACCACCGCGTCCAGCCGGCGCCGCCCCCGTCGGAACTACCACCATCAGAAAGGGGTTTCGACTGCCGCAGGTGTCGCTGCCGGAAAAAGGGAGCTGCGTCTTTGTGATTCTGATTGCCGGGAGTGGTTCTGTGACTTCCAGGAGCACCGTCGGAGCTTCGGGCTGCTTTTGCCGTTGTTGGAAAATTCTATCGGTAAGGACTTTAAGTTGGTTCTCCTTTCTGTTGAGTTTATGGGAACTTCATTGTCACTGCATATGGTTCAGGTCATCGCTGCTGCTTGAGGTAGCTGTCGGGCTGTCGCCGAACCGGTTCGAAGACCGCCGCTATTTCGGTTCAGCCGTTCCTTCTTCGGTTTGGTAAGCGTTTCGATTTGAAAGCCCTTTCGTTACTGTTCTGTAATCTCACGCTGAGGTTTGTGGCATTAATCGCTATAAGATTGAGTTTCGATTGTTGTATGTTACGATTAGAATTGCTGAGACTGTTGAGAAAACAAGTGAAGCCGAGTTGTTGGTTGCCGTCAATTCCGGTTGAGGCGGAAAGAACTCTGTGACGCGTTTGGGTTATGGAATTTGCGTTTTGAGGTAGGGGCGCTTTCCAAAAACTATGTTTTAAGTATTGGAATTATTACATATGGATACTGTTGTGAGATATTGTGTATTTGGTGATTGTATCTGCCTTATGTGTTATTTGATTGACTCGAGTGATTATGGACGTTGGTTTGGTTGAATTGTTGTGTGGCTTTGTGAAATGTAATGTTTTGAAGTTGATTCTTTAAAAGATTTGAAATCTGAGTTTAATCCGTTGAGGATTGGTTTGAATTGAGTCAATTATTTTGATGATGTGAAAAGTCGAATACACTTTTGAATTCAGCCTGGATTACTTTAATTGACTTGATCTTGGACAAATGATTTGTTACTGAACCGTTTCTTTAAAGCTTTGGAAATGAGTTAAATCGGTTGATATTGAGTTGATTTTGAAATGGTTTTCTTGAGATATGCCACTGAGGCGACTGTTGGATTTAGCTTGCTTTGAATTGATTTCTGGTTTTGAGCTGTTGAAAAGGAATGAGAAACGGTTTAGTTGGGACTTGAACCGGGTGGCAAAAGTCCAAGTTTTAGGGGAGGTGCTGCCGAAATTTCTACAAAATCCTAGTCTTGTTTGAAAAGTTATTTAAAAAGGATTGGATTTGAGAAGTTGTATTATTTGATTTATTAAGAGAATATTTATATTTTCAAGCTTAATTTATTTAGTGAACTTTATGCCTTGAGTTTGACTTGTTTAGAAATGAACTATTTTTACCGTTTGAATCACTGAAGGAAAGAATGATACTCTAATATTGATTTCAATATAAAAAGGAGCTTTTAGTGATTTCAAAGGAATCTAGACTTTTGATTGAGTAATTAAGTTTGAGGCATTTTGGAAGAGTTAGAAAAATGGGTTCCAAAAAGAAACCTGAAAGTGGTTTGATTCAAATGAACCGGTTCCTTTTCAAATGAGTTGATTTTTGGACCGGGTTGGAACTTGTGATTTTGTATGGTCGGTTTCATAATAAATTCAGTTTTATTTACTTGAACCGAGAATCCATGATTTTAAGAGTTTCAATGAATTTTAAGGAATTGATATAGGTTGACCTTCCCTAAAGACTTGGGACTCTGCCGAGAAGCTTTTATTATAAAATTTCATTGTGGGACGGGTGGTTTTGAATACTTTGAAATAAATCCTTAACCTGCCATGGTTTTGGAAGTTTTGGAAAGAGAATGCCGAGAGTGGCTTTGTTTTAAACAGGGAACTCACTTTGAGTAAATTTGGCTTATGAGCCTGAGATGATTTTTAGAAATGAGATCTTTTAAGCCAAGGTTGAAAAGAGTTGAAATTTGATTTCAAAGTGAAATGGCTTGAGAAAAGTGATTTGTGGCTTAAATGCTGGTTTTATGAATTTGATGATGTTGAATGGTGGAAGTGCTGTTTTGTTATGGGCCGGAATGGCTGTGTATGATTATGAATATTGGCTGGTTCTAGATTGAAACGTGAACCAGAATGGCTGTGTATGATATTGATTTATGGCTGATTGCCGAATGAGTTATGGGCCGTATGGCTGACTATGAATTATGAATTTAAGCTAGATGGCTGAGATGGATGTTGATCCATGGCTGGGATTGAATGAATATATGCTTGAGATACCTGGGTAGTAGCAAGGGTTGTGGTTCGTCCCACTTGCTCCAGGCCAGAGACTGTGATGCCTGGGTAGTAGCGCTAGTAGTGGTGATTCCACTCGCTCCAGGTTGAGCTTTTAAACACCCGCCTGGGTAGTAGCCGCAGTAGTGGTTATTCCACTGGCTCTGGGTTGAGCAGATAGTAGCAATGGGGTTGTAGCTCAAACCTACTTGCTCCGCGATGGATGTTTCTATACATGGTTAGCTACCAGGACGTGTCGGGTTGGCTATATAACCGACAGATGATATCATCAGCCACTAGGGACAGGCATGCATCATACGCATCTATGTGACATTGTTTGGGTGTGCATATTATACTTGGTTTGCCTATGTGATTAATTACTAATTGTTCTACTTGCAATAACTGTTTGTTTGTGCTTGCATCTTCCTAATTGTGTTTGCTACTGGGACTCTGTTGGACTGTGGTGATTGGTTGATGGTTGGATTATTTGGGCCTAGGGCCGTGGTTGGAATGAGATGAACCGATGGTTGATTTCGGTTTTGTGTTTCTGGTTTGGAATAAAATATGAAAGGCTATTTTGTTTCAGCATAGATAAACCGTTTTGAAAGGCTTTTGAGTCTTTGAGAATTGAATGGTTCCTCTTTTAGAAAAGATTTCCGACTTTACTTCCATTGTAAACCGTTGTTTTTGAAAAGAGGCATGAGACGGTTATTAATCACTGGATATGGGCGCAGAAGTTACGAAGAGTTTATTTAGTTGTTGTTGTGATGCTCTGTATTGCTTTAGATTATTACTCATTATATCCTCGCCTTTATCTTGATATATTCTGTAAGAGGGATAGGAATTGTATTGGGTAATGCTTGTAATGTTATTTATATATATATGTATATATATGGATGTACTCTTTATGAGTTTTTGAAAGTTGTATGGTATCTATGGATGTACATTACCGAACGAAAGTATTTTTGGCAGTGGTTTTGTGGTTTAAAATTTAAACAGGCTCATATTTTAGTATTAAATAGTATAAGTGTCGTCGTAATGTCCGAGCTATCAGAGTCGCGCAGGCGGAAGCGTGAGTTTTGGTAGTTAGGGTGTTACAAGTTTAGTCTGCAACTTTTTTAAATTTCTCAAACTCATGCTGTTATAGTGTTGATATTTTAACTAGTTCTGATTCAGCATGTCAGATTTGGATCTGAGGTATTATCAGTTATATATTCTTGTTCTTTTTGGATTTCAATTCACTATAGAAATGTGAGAACTTTGTTTCAATTAGATATACAATTTTATTTTTTTCATAGTATCCGTTGATCTAGTTTTGAAACTTTCATTAAAATAAAAGAGGAAACTTTAGTTGTACATGCACCTTGATCAATTAATTTAATAAAAAGGAAGCCTGTGGAGAAACAGAGTCAAGGGGAGCAAGGAAAATTTGGTATATTTAAAATTATATATAATTTTTATATAATTTTAATGTATATTTAATTAAATCGGTTCAACTATAGTTCAATTTTAATTAGACCATTAAACCACTAGATCGATCACTTAATTGGTTCAATTATCGGTCCGATTTTTACAACCTTGTTCTTAGGTCATAAGACACCAATAATGTAGTCAGTGCACTTAATGTAAAATGACGTAAACAATGACATCATATGAACAATAATAAATAGAATTCTTCTAGGGAACCAAGAGGGGTATAATCAACAATAAGCCAACAAACATATTTAAACTGTATCCTGTACTAATTAATTGTTATTAATTATTGGTTATTTAAATTTTATTTCTTAAAAAATATAAAATTAATAATTATTAATTACCTCTTCTTACTTTAATTTACCTTTTATCATTTATTACGTAAATCCTAATTCTTCTTTTAAAAAAAATCCAAACTCCAAAAAAAGAACACCAAAACATAAGATAAAGAATCGTCCAAATACTAATAAAAAACATACAAAAATAGAAAAAAATCATCCATATTTTACAAAAAAAAAATATACAAAATATAGAAAAAAGAATCATCCAAAACTAATAAAAAAATCATCCAAAATTTAAGAAAAAGAAACATAAAACACGAGTTAAAAGAATCATTCAAAACCAAATAGAAAGATGAGAAGAAGAAAAAGAGCCGTAGGGTGACCGGTGAACGTCACCGCCAATGGTGGCACGCACCAGGGAGAAGCGACGAGAGAGCCACAGTTGAATGATTTGACGGAAAGAGTGGGTGCAATTGATGAGTTTATGAGGGAAAGGATATACCGCAACCGTAAATAACTTGGACCACGGTCACGAATGGCACCGCTAATGGCAGCACGAATGGCAGAGAACCGAGCACGGAGCAACGGATAGAATGATTGAATGGAGAAGATCGACGCCGTTGCCATCTGGAAGATTGAACTGATATATCGCAATCTAGGAGAGAGTGAGGGTGAAGACTCCACAGTTCTTAGTGCACTTCCATAATTCCTGTCAATATTGGATGAACGTATCACTCAGGATTTGATTTTGGCATATCAAATAATTAATAACAAATTTTAAATTATAATTAAATAAAATTAATTAAAATAAATATAATTAATTGAATTGTTTAATTTTTGGCTGGTTATATTTAGTTTCATATACTTTTTCTAATATCAGAATAAGAATGAGAATTATCTATCAGACCCAACCATTATAAATAGAATCTCAATAGAGTCTTGAAGAGCATTAGATTAGAGAGAGCAGCGGCAGAGAGTACTTAAAATTTAAATGAAGCATAGAGAAAAATAGCCAAAATAACTTCTATAGTCTCTTTTTTTTTTTGGGTGACTAAGTAACTTCTATAGTCTAAGAATACAAAATATTTTTCTAGAGAAAAATAAAATAGTTAAAAGTCTTCCTTCAGAAGAAAATATTTCCGAACAAAAAGCCTTTTATATAATAAATTACTACAAGAATAAAAGAAGATAATATTTTTTTTTTCAAAAAAGTATTTCTAAAGCTTACTCCTCGTTACTTTCTTGAAATTTACATATATGATATTACGAACTATGTAAAAAATCTTGAAATAATAGAAGATTCTGATTTCTATAACATAATAACATTAATTGATAATGAAAAAACAAGATATTCTTAAACGTGATTTAGATCTAAAAGCATATAAAAATTTTGCTAATAAAATACTTTAAAAGAACTATTTAGTAGAAAAAACATAATACATTATAAAAAAGTCTACCTGAAAATATCTATAAAAATAAAATCTGCTAATGAAAAATTAAAAATAACATTAATATATGATGAAAAATTAGCAAACAAATAGCAAAAATAAATTAAAGATCAACAAAAGAGATCTGAAATAGGCTGGAGTCATATAAGTATTATACAAGTATTAGTTAAATATTTAAATCTACATACAAGAAGGATATTAATTCTTCACTAACTTTAACAATTTGTGTAAAAGAATTATAGATTCAATAGATCAAATAATAGAAATTGTCCATAAAAACTAAACAAATGCAAATGTTAAATTTAATGTTTACATAAAATATGTTATACATCTTTCAACAGAAAATTTAGGAAGATAAATAATCCTAGTTTATAAATTTCATAGAAGAAATCTCATAAAGTAAAATGAAGAAAACTATGCCCTAACTAATAGTCATCATAGCATAATTTTCAAAAATAAAGAAAGAATTTGTATAGATGAATTGTTTTGAAAAATTCTCAAAATAAAAATACCAAAATTTAGAACAATTGAGAACTTATTTCCTTTATTTAAAAAAAAAGACTCAATTAAAATAATAACAAAAGACTTCTTCTCAACAAATTCATATCTACAAATTAGATCTAGAGAATATAGAATTAGAAGTCTTCTAAATGTATGTTATGAATTTTTACTGGGTGGGGAGGGTGTTACTATCTTGATGACTCCTCTATTAGCTCTACTAATTGGACCTGAATCTATACAAGAGATTAGGTAATTGCGACTAATTATTGTTCATTATGTCCATCGGTTTGCTCCACCAACTTAGCCACTTGGATAATGACGGCTTGCATTATCTACATTCTCATGTTGTCAGCCATAGCAACTCAATACGAGCATCAAATGATATGAATGTAAGAGAAATGGAAACTCAGAATCAGTATACTAGTTGAGAATAATGAATATTTGGGAGTGAGAGGGGTTTCTACAATAAAAGGGTAGTACGAGAGAGTTGAGAAAAATTAGATACTAAAAGGATGAAAGAGAGCTCCACAGTTCACCTAGACGAGATAAGTTACTGAGTTAAGAAAGGAAGATTTAAACAAAGATAGAAGAGAAATTTCAAAAAGAGATAGACGACTCACAATGCACAATCCACAGCACCCTTGATTAGATTACTCTGTCTATTTGATATCTTCCATTCTAAGCTTGTGTCCTTCTTTTTCTCCTATGAGTTTGTTATCTGCTTTCAGCCTTTCACTAATTCACAATTATAATTCTCCTAACAAATTTCTTCATTGCTCCTGTATCATTGTGTAAAATGTAAGTTATTATATACAATCATTTAACTAATTACATTTATTTTTTAGATTACCACTCATATAACAGTTGTGAAAAATGATTATTCTTATTGATGGATTGATAAATTATTAGATGCGTAATATTAAACAGTCAGAACTTGCCTTATTTAGTATTAATTAATTGTTGCAACAATTAATAAAGGAAAAGTCTAGGGAGTCAGCAACTTTTGTGTTTTCTGGCCAGCACTTAACCATCAAAACAAAAGTGAGTAATTTTCCACCATTAGATGTAATCTCACACCATTAAAAACACTATTGATGGCCAATTGATGGTTACAAAATACCAAAATTGCTGGCCTCCTAGCATTCCTCATTAATAAATGCTAAATAAGATAAATTATGGTTATTTTTGACTGATTTTCTTTGGTTACCAAACATTTCCGTTAAAGAAAACTTTGAGTCATACTATAAAATACTAAAATTACAATTAAACATTAATCATTTAATTTAATAATGATATATTATTAATTAAATAATATTGAAACATATTTGGTCAAGTTTTAAATAAAAATACCAATTTTTTTTCCTTCTTTTCTTCCAGTAGCATTTTTTTCTTTTCCCTCTTATTTAATCTACCATCTATATTTGAAAAGTTTTTCATCTTGAGACACTTAATAATCATTTTTAACTTGCTAATTTTTTACAACGTTATGTTCTTAGATTTTAAGATTGATAATTAAATTTCTGCTTTGATTTATTGTTTTTTTTATGTAGATTAAACATATGTTTATTTGTGGGATTTTTTATTTAAATAAATTAAAAAAATCTTTTATTTATTGAAATAAATAATTTTAAAAATTATTATAAAAATACATAAAATTACTTATCTCGTTTATAGTGTAAACGAGATAAATTTGCATGTATCTCGTTTACAATGTAAACAATTTCTCATTTACATTGTAAATGAGATAAGTCTGGGTAACACCTATATATAGATGTCGTTTACAGCGACGTTCTGGGCCCTATTTCCAACCTTTCCATCACTTTCTCCTCTCTTCTATCCTTTTCTGACTAAATTATTGAGTAAGACGAAGATGGCGTACACAGATGGACGTGATCCGGACATCAATAGACTGAATGCGACATGGCACTACGCTGGGACAGCCGTCTTTGTGGTTAGTTTTCTTATCTTAACTCTTATGTTATCCCATATATGTATAGCCATGGTTAGGATACTTGCCAAAAACTAGAATATAATTTGTATCGATAGCAACAAGTCACTAATAGGGCATAATTCTAGGAATGTGGTTCTTATTTTTTTGTAGTTAAGTTTTTAACTACATAATCATTAATTTAGATGTTAAATACTTGGGTCGATGTTTTCCAACGGTTGAAGTTAATTAGTTTATTGGTCACATGTTTCTTAATTTATTAATTTAGTTATTAATTATCCAAGTAAAAATTATTTTTTTAAGTTAAGGGAACTATTATGTAATTTTGTATTTACCTAAATTGAATTATTAAGTTAAAGTTTGATAATTAGATTATTAAGGGTAAAGTATACTTTTTATTCTTGAAGTTTGGTAAAAATTTCAAAAATATCCCTAAATTTTATTGTTTTAATTTTGTCTCAAAAGTTTTCGATTTGCATCAAATATATCATCGACGACTAAATTTTCAAAAAATTTAAGACCAATCTAACAATAATGCATGAAAATTATGCTTGATTTTCTTGTGTTGAGGGTTGTTCTTATGAAATTGTTGTTGAATTGGTCTTAAATTTCTTGAAAAAATAGCTGTCAGGGGTATATTTTCATGCAAATAAAAAATTTTTGGGACAAAATTAAAACAAAATAAAACTTAGGGGTATTTTTAAAATTTTTGTCAAACTTAAGAGACAAAAAATATACTTTAGCCGATTATTAATTACTTTAGGGAATGTTTTTATTTTAACTAACGTATTGAGAAAATGTTTATTAATTAACTAAGTAAATATTAACGTAAAAAGTTATATTAACATAAATTCAGTTAGTACATACGTGTAAATTTCTGTTAAATTAATGTATATAATAGTTAATCAGTTTGTTATGTCGATGCACATATACAAATTTTTAATAATTGTGATAATTTATTTTGTTTCAGAGTTCTCGCTTAGTTCTGCCTCGACGAATGAGTCACATGCTTCTACCACCAGATGTCATCCTCCCATATTTGAGAGAGGCTGGCTTCGGTGACACGGTGCCTCTCAAGGACTACATCTTTGACAACTCCTTGATCATGGAATTTGTGGAGCGTTGGCGTCCAAAGACCCACACGTTCCACCTGTCATGGGGTGAGGCCACTTTCACCCTATAGGACATGGAGTACTACCTTGGGTTACGTATGTACGAGGAGCCAGTGGGGGGTGCTTCCATGGTTTTTACAGATGGTAAGGCACGGAGACATAGGAGTTGGTGGAGCGACTGCTCGGTGCCAGGCCTCCGATGGTTGCGTAGCAGGGGGCGCAGAAGAAGGAGTCACTCTCGCTAAAGCTTACATGGCTGTGGGACCGTGTCTGCCATATGCCTTGGATGGATGATCCAGAGACACTCTGACAGTATGCGAGGTGTTACATCTTGTTACTGATTGGGGGTTATGATGTAGCATTACCGTCGGCTTAGAATTTCTTTTCGGTTAGAGGAAATAACTTCGTTTCAAGTATAGTTCCAAACTGACAAATAATGCTCAATCAAAATTTAATTTTGGTTGTCACAAGGTCAACCCAATAAAGATAACCAAGAATATTAGTCCCAAGTTGTTCTCCCTAGAAATTACAATTGAGTGCTCAATTATTGGTTATGAGTTTCATGGGGATTGGGTTGATAAAAGTGCAAGAAAATAAATGACAAGAAAATAAAGCAAACAATTAAAGATAACAATTACTAAAAAGAGACATTCATGGCAAGGATTAAGAATCTAGGCTTTCTATCCTAGTCATTAATTATCACACAATAGTTAACAAAAGCTAATCCTATTTTGTCATCTCCAATATAGGAAGAAGGTATAATGTTATCTTCACTTGAGAGAAAGTCAAATAAGACTAGTTAATCTCAATTCAAAAGTTCTAATCAACTTACTAATTGAATTAGCAAGAGATTAGAGTCAATGAAAACAATATTAACTAACAACTCTATATCACCAACATAAGTTGGGTATTAATGACTCAAGAGCACCTAATTTCTCTTTCCAAGCCAAGAATTCTCAAAAACTACTCTAACATCCAACCAAGCATTTTGTCAAACACATAGAAGGCATAAAAGGAAAGCATCATAAAAATGCAAGAATAGTAAATTCTACAACTACCCAAAGCAAGAAATTAACAATAACAACTAAGAAAAGCACATTAAACATGAAAACATAAAATTGCATTAAAGAAAATCCCAATCCAACAAGAGTGCATGGACATAAAAGAGGCATAAAAAGGAAAATTAACAAGAGAACTAAGAAGATTGAAGGAAATAAACAAGGAAACATAAGGGAAACTAAATCAAAACAAGAAATTAAACCTAAATCTAAAAGAAAACTAAATTAAGAACCCAAATTTCTAGAGAGAAGAGGGAGCTTCTCTCTCTAGAACTAACCTAAAGCATGTTTCCTACACTACCTAATTGCTCTCTCTTTGTCTAATCTTGAATTATGCATCAAATAGCCTCAGAAATGAGTTGGATTTGGGCCTGAAAAGCTCAGAAATCGCCCCAGCGTATTCACTTTAATAAGGTCACGTGATTAGCATCACGCGTGCGTGTCGCTGGCAAATTTCCTCCTCACGCGTATGCGTGGGCGAAGCGTACGCGTGGCCATGAATGTCCTTCTCACGTGTACGCGTGAATGACGCATTGTGTGGCCTTGAATTCTCCAAATGCTCACTTCTTCATGAATTCTCCACTTTGCATGCTTTTCTCTTCACTTCTTCCATTCAATACTTGCCTTATGAATCTGAAACCACTCAACAAACATAACAAGACATCGAATGGAATCAAAGTAAATTAAAATTGGCAAATTTAAGGCCTAAAAAGCATGTTTTCACTCTTAAGAACAAATTTAGGGAGAATTACAAAAGTATGCTATTTCATTGAATAAATGTGAGAAAAGTTGATAAAATCCACCAAATTCAACACAAGATAAACTACAAAATTGGGGTTTATCAAATCTCCCCACACTTAAACTAAGCATATCCTCATGCTAAACTCAAGAAAGAGACAAAGGGTATCAACATTTATTCAATACAAACTATCTATATGCAACCTATCTATATGAATGCAACTACTTAGTCAAAATAAATCAATTCCTAAGAATTCATATATGAACACAAGGGCTAAAGGTATTAACAACCAAGTCAAATATACAATTGATTTGAGTTATTGAAATGAATTTACAAACTTGCAAGAAAAGAGATGATCATAGGTGAAAACATGTAATTGAGTGATTGAACCCTCACCGAATGTGTATCCGCTCTAATCGCTCAAGTGCATAGGGTTGATTCACTTAATTCTCCTCTAATCATGCTTTCCAAGATTTATTTTTTATCTAACAATCAACAATTATTCAATGCATGCATACAAATATCACGAGGACTTATCCATGGGTTGTAATGGGGCTAGGGTCAAGGTAAGATTGTATTTGGTCAAGTGAGCTTTGAAATTTACATCTTTGATTAACTTAAGCTCTCACCTAACACATATAACAACCTATTCAATTCTAATGCAAACCTAACTACCCATTCTTCACTTTTTCACACACTCATGCATTCTCTTTTATCACAACCCATATGCATTGATTATTATTGAACTTCACTTTGGGACATTTTGTCTTCTTTTTATTGCTTTTCTTTTTCTATTTTTTTTCTTTTGTTTTTCTTTTTTTTTTCTTTTGATGAATTATATACAAAGGTATCAATGCATATGGTTTAAACATTTAATGCATGAGTATGTACCCAATTCCCAAGATTTTTAACAAAAATACAAAAATATACTTTTATCCCAACCAATGTTCCCAAATTTCCCAAACTCGAATGATAAACACTCTCACTACCTAAGCTAATCAAAGATCCAAATAAAGGACATTTATTATTTTTCGCTTTAAGGCTAGTAATGTGCTAAAATTAAGAACAAAATGGGTTTAGCATAGGCTCAAAATTGGCTAACAATGGAAGATAAAAGGTAAGGCTATTTGGGTAAGTGAGCTAAATGAAACGATGGCCTCAATCATATAAGTGCATGTATACATGGAATAATGGACATAAAGAATTAAATAAATCAAAGATTACAATCATAAGAAGAGAATAATACACATAAGAAGGAAAATAGTAGCTGTATGATGTAACCACACAATTAGGCTCAAAACTCACATGCTTATGTGTTCTTAGCTCAAAAACATGTTCCACAATGTATAGTTCACGCAAGTTCTAAAAAAAAAATTTACTCAAATCAATTGGGGTGCCCTATAGATAAATTCCTTGGAAAATTTCATTATTTTGACTAAGCTTATTATATATATATGCAAAATAAGAAAATGCAACTAAAAATCCTAAAAGACCTAAACATGAAATGCTAAAGTGTTGAGATTAGAAATTTGTCACCCAAAAATGGCCGATCGATCGGACGACCTCCCCACACTTAAAAGTTTTCACCGTCCTCAGTGCATTCAAAGATGAGCAAGGGGGTACGGCGACTATTCGGGTTGCCACCTTCAGCTGGTGGATCAACTGATTGCTGCGTATTCTTTCTCCCGCTTCCGTTTTTGCTTATGATGACTCACCCATGAAAAATAGAAAATAGCACAGTAAGGTGAAAAAATGCAAAAGCAAGGAAGCATAAATTGTTGGAATGAGGTAATAATCACTAGAATTGAGTGAGTGAATTAGTGTGACATTAAGAAGAATAATGTGTGAGTTCTAAGTTTGTGCACGGTTTAGAACACACACACTAACATAGAAGCTATCTCACGATTACACAAAGAAAGTATGCACTTCACTCATTTTAGTCTGCTTGAAATACTTTAAAGTAAACTTGTTGGTTGAGGCAAAAAAACAAGTAATGAAGAAGCATGAAAGCATTCAAGCAAAAATCAAGCAATTGTGAATTGGATAATGAATGGACATTGATTAATGTGCAAGTAAACTTAGTGAACCAATTGAAATATAAAACTCACACATCAAACAATGACACCCTTTGAATTTTATTTGCAATACCTAATTGACAAAAAAAATGGAAGACATTGGTGCTATGGAGCTTAGGAAAAGAATGATAGAAATTAAAATCAATCACATAGCAAGAATGATCCACAAAGCTTAAAAAGCTCAAAAATATATCACTAGATAAGCTTACTATCTAATTTCATAATTCCAAAATCTCAATGCATGAAATAGGTGATGTAAATAAGGGTCAATCATAAACAAGCATCACCTAACAAAAATTATATTGATAATACACAAATTGCCTAATCATAGATAATAAAATCAAATCACATGCCAGCTAGCTACAACATGCAATTCAAAAGATGTAGAGTGCTTTGAAGGCAATGTCATACACTTGGTATCCACAAATGTTAAGCATGAAGAGTTCAAAACTAAGTAACAAAATGTAACCTCAACAAAGAATCCAACAATGAATATTAACAAAAATGATGTTAAGATAACATCCTATCAGTAATCAACAGCAATGAGGTGCGACAAGATCAATAATCCAACACTTATAATGAAAAACAGAAAAATAAACATAAATCAAACTAACTAACTAACTAACTAAAAGAGATGGTGATAGATGGTGATTGTAACACCCCGTTACCCTAAGCCTTACCTTGCGCCGTAAAGCGAAGGATAACAAAGTGTCACTGGTACGCGGAATCGTGATTACACTTTAATTATGTAAAATTCATCGCTCTTTCTTTCCCTGGTAATGGCGCCAAAAACATGATGCCAAGACCATGGTTCACAACTCCGTGTAACTAACCAGCAAGTGTACTGGGTCGTCCAAGTAATACCTTACGTGAGTAAGGGTCGAATCCCACGGAGATTGTCGGTATGAAGCAAGCTATGGTCACCTTGCAAATCTCAGTTACGCAGATATAAATTGATAATGGTGTTTTCGAATAATAAATAATAGAATAGGGATAGAGGTACTTATGTAAATCATTGGTAGGAATTTCAGATAAGCGAATGGAGATGCTTTTCGTTCCTCTGAACCTCTGCTTTTCTGCTATCTTCATCCAATCAGTCTTACTCCTTTCCATGGTTGGATTTATGCAAGGGCATCACCGTTGTCAGTGGCTACATCCCCTCCTCTCAGTGAAAAATATGCTCACATGCTCTATCACAGCACGGCTAATCATCTGTCGGTTCTCGATCATGCTGGAATAGGATTCACCCTCCTTTTGCGTTTGTCACTAACGCCCAGCACTCGCGAGTTTGAAGCTCGTCACAGTCATTCAATCATTGAATCCTACTCGGAATACCACAGACAAGGTTTAGACTTTTCGGATTCTCTTGAATGCCGCCATCATTCTAGCTTACACCACAAAGATTCTGGTTAGGAGATCTAAGAGATACTCATTCAGTCTAAGGTAGAACGGAAGTGGTTGTCAGGCATGCGTTCATAGGGAATGATGATGATTGTCACGTTCATCACATTCAGATTGAAGTACGAATGAATATCTTAGAAGCGAAACAAGATGAATTGAATAGAAAACAGTAGTACTTTGCATTAATCATTGAGGAACAGCAGAGCTCCACACCTTAATCTATGGAGTGTAGAAACTCTACCGTTAAAAATACATAAGTGAAAGTCCAGGCATGGCCGAGAGGCCAGCTCTCAAACGTGATCTAAGATAGTAAGTAATTGATGTATAAATCCACTTCCGGGGCCCACTTGGTGTGTGCTTGGGCTGAGCATGAATGTTACACGTGCAGAGGTCCTTCTTGGAGTTGAACACCAGCTTTTGTGCCAGTTTGGGCGTTCAACTCTGGTTTTGGCTCCTTTTCTGGCGCTGGACGCCAGATTTGGGCAGAAAGCTGGCGTTGAACGCCAGTTTACGTCGTCTATTCTTGGCCAAAGTATGGACTATTATATATTGCTGGAAAGCCCTGGATGTCTACTTTCCAACGCAATTGGAAGCTCCAGAAAATACACTTTGAGTGTAGGGAGGTCAGAATCCAACAGCATCAGCAGTCCTTCTTCAACCTCTGAATCTGATTTTTGCTCAAGTCCCTCAATTTCAGCCAGAAAATACCTAAAATCACAAAAAAACACACAATCTCATAGTAAAGTCCAGAAATGTGAATTTAACATAAAAACTAATGAAAACATTCCTAAAAGTAACTAGATCCTACTAAAAACATACTAAAAACAATGTCAAAAAGCGTATAAATTATCCGCTCATCACAACACCAAACTTAAATTGTTGCTTGTCCCCAAGCAACTGAAAATCAAATAGGATAAAAAGAAGAGAATATACTATAAATTCCAAACTATCAATGAAACATAGCTGCAATCATATGAGCGGGACTTATAGCTTTTTGCCTCTTGAATAGTTTTGGCATCTCACTTTATCCATTGAGGTTCAGAATGATTGGCATCTATAGGAACTCCGAGTTCATATAGTGTTATTGATTCTCCTAGTTCAGTATGATGATTCTTGAACACAACTAATTTATGAGTCTTGGCCGTGGCCCTAAGCACTTTGTTTTCCAGTATTACCACCGGATACATAAATGCCACAGACACATAATTGGGTGAACCTTTTCAGATTGTGACTCAGCTTTGCTAAAGTCCCCAATTAGAGGTGTCCAGGGTTCTTAAGCACACTCTTTTTTTTTTTTGCTTTGGACCTTGACTTTAACCGCTCAGTCTCAAGTTTTTACTTGACACCTACACGCCACAAGCACATGGTTAGGGACAGCTTGGTTTAGCCGCTTAGACCAGGATTTTATTCTTTTTAGGCCCTCCTATCCACTGATGCTCAAAGCCTTGGGATCCTTTTTATTTGCCCTTTCCTTTTGGTTTTAAGGGTTATTGGCTTTTTCTGCTTGCTTTTTTTTTCTCTCTTTTTTTTTTATTTTTTCTCTGCAAGCTTTGTTCTTTGCTGCTTTTTCTTGCTTCAAGAATTATTTTTATGATTTTTCAGATTATCAAATAACATGTTTCCTAGTCATCATTCTTTCAAGAGCCAACATATTTAACATTCTTAAACAACAACTTCAAAAGACATATGCACTGTTCAAGCATTCATTCAGAAAACAAGAAGCATTGTTACCACATCAATATAATTAAACTAAGTTCAAGGATAAATTCGAAACTCATGTACTTCTTGTTCTTTTGAATTAAAACATTTTTCATTTAAGAGAGGTGATGGATTCATAGGATGCTGCCCATTTTGGGCGTTCAGCGCCAGAACCATGCTCTGTTCTAGCGTTTGAACGCCAGTCAGATGCTCCTCCAGGGTGTGATTTTTCTTCTGCTGTTTTTGATTCCGTTTTTGATTTTTTTGTTTATTTTGTGACTCCACATGATCATGAACCTATAAAGACATATAACTAAGAAAAATATAGTTAGATAAATAAAAATTGGGTTGCCTCCCAACAAACGCTTCTTTAATGTCAATAGCTTGACAGTGGGCTCTCATGGAGCCTCACAGATGTTCAGAGCATTGTTGAGACTCTCCAACACCAAACTTAGAGTTTGGATATGGGAGTTCAACACCAAACTTAGAGTTTGGTTGTGGTCTCCCAACACCAAACTTAGAGTTTGACTGTGGGGGCTTGGGTTGACTCTGCTTTGAGAGAAGCTTTTCATGCTTCCTCTCCATGGTTGCAGAGGGAGATCCTTGAGTTTTAAACACAAGGGAGTCCTCATTCCATTGAAGGACTAGTTCACCTCTGTCAACATCAATCACAGCTCTTGCTGTGGCCAGGAAAGGTCTTCCTAGGATGATGGATTCATCCTCTTCCTTTCCAGTATCCAGGACTATGAAATCAGCAGGGATGTAAAGGCCTTCAACCTTTACTAACACGTCCTCTACTTGTCCATATGCCTGTTTTCTTGAATTGTCTGCCATCTCTAATGAGATTTTAGCAGCTTGCACCCCATAGATTCCCAGTTTCTCTATTACAGAGAAGGGCATGAGGTTTATTCCTGAACCAAGGTCACACAGAGCCTTAAAGAGCATGGTGCCTATGGTACAAGGTATTATGAACTTTCCAGGATCCTGTCTCTTCTGAGGCAATGTCAGTTGATCCAGATCACTTAGTTCATTGATGAACAAGGGAGGTTCAACTTCCCAAGTATCAATGCCAAATAATTTGGCATTCAGCTTCATGATTGCACCAAGAAACTTGGCAGTTTGCTCTTTTGTAACATCCTCATTCTCTTCAGAAGAGGAATATTCATCAGAGCTCATGAAGGGCATAAGGAGGTTCAATGGAATTTCTATGGTCTCTAGATGAGCCTCAAAGTCCTTTGGTTCCTCAGAGGGAAGCTCCTTATTGGTCACTGGACGTCCCAGGAGGTCTTCCTCCTTGGGATTCATGTCCTCCTCTCCCTCATTGGGTTCGGCCATTTTGCTTATGTCAATGGCCTTGCACTCTCCTTTTTGGATTCTCTTCTGTATTTCTTGGGAGAGTACTGAGAGGGATTTCAGTGATCCTTTTACTCAGCTGGCCCACTTGTGCTTCCAAATTTCTAATGGAAGACCTTGTTTCATTCATGAAACTTACAGTGGCCTTAGATAGATCAGAGACTAAGTTTGCTAAATTAGAAGTATTTCGTTCAGAGTTCTCTGTCTGTTGCTGAGTGGATGATGGAAAAGGTTTATTATTGTTAAACCTGTTTCTTCCACCATTATTAAAGCCTTGTTGAGGCTTTTGATCCTTCCATGAGAAATTTGGATGATTTCTCCATGATGAGTTATAGGTGTTTCCATAAGGTTCACCTAAGTACTTCACCTCTGCTATTGCAGGGTTCTCAGGATCATAAGCTTCTTCTTCAGAAGATGCCTCTTGAGTACTGTTGGATGCAGCTTGCATTCCATTTAGACTCTAAGAAATCATATTGACTTGCTGAGTCAATATTTTGTTCTGAGCCAATATGGCATTCAGAGTATCAATCTCAAGAACTCCCTTCTTCATAGGCGTCCCATTGTTCACAGGATTCCTTTCAGAAGTGTACATGAACTGATTATTTGCAACCATGTCAATGAGTTCTTGAGCTTCTGCAGGCGTTTTCTTTAGGTGAATGGATCCACCTGCAGAAGTGTCCAATGACATCTTGGATAGCTCAAACAGACCATCATAGAATATATCCAAGATGGTCCATTCTGAAAGCATGTCAGAAGGACACTTTTTGGTCAGTCCTTTGTATCTCTCCCAAGCTTCATAGAGGGATTCACCTTCTTTCTGTCTGAAGGTTTGAACATCCACTCTAAGCTTGCTCAGCTTTTGAGGAGGAAAGAACTTGGCTAAAAAAGCCTTGACCAGCTTATCCCAAGAGTTCAGGCTGTCTTTAGGTTGAGAATCCAACCATATTCTAGCTCTGTCTCTTACAGCAAAAGGGAAAAGCATGAGCCTGTAGACTTCAGGATCTACTCCATTAGTCTTAACAGTATCACATATCTGCAAGATTTTAGTTAAGAACTGAAAAGGATCTTCAGATGGAAGTCCATGAAACTTGCAGTTCTGCTGCATCAGAGAAACTAGCTGAGGTTTCAGCTCAAAATTGTTTGCTCCAATGGCAGGAATGGAGATGCTTCTTCCATGTAAATTGGAATTAGGTGTAGTAAAGTCACCAAGCATCCTCCTTGCATTATTATTATTTTCAGTTGCCATCTCTTCTTCTTGTTTGAAAATTCCTAACAGGTGCTTACTGGTTTGTTGTAATTCAGAGTCCTTTCAGGTTCTGGATCTGCTTCAACAAGAATATTCTTGTCTTTGCTCCTGCTCATATGAAAAAGAGGAAATAGAAAATAATAATAATAATAATAATAATAAGGATCCTTTTTACCACAGTATAGAGGTCCCTGTGTGAGTAGAAGAAAAGAAGGAGATGAGAGAGAAAGAGAATTTTCGAAAATGATTTTTGAAAAAGAGTTAGTGATTTTCGAAAATAGTTTTTGAAAAGTCTTAGAAATTTTTCGAAAATTAAAATTAAAAATAATTAGTTAATAAAAAAAAGAATTTTTGAAAAAGGGAGAGATATTTTTTCGAAAATTAGAGAGATAGAGAGTTAGTTAGGTAGTTTTGAAAAAGATAAGAAACAAACAAAAAGTTAGTTAGTTAGTTGAAACAAATTTTGAAAATCAATTTTGAAAAGATAAGGAGTTAGGAAGTTAGAAAAGATATTTTGAAATCATATTTTTGAAAAAGATAAGATAAGAAGATATTTTTGAAAAGATATGATTGAAATTAATTTTTGAAAAAGATTTGATTTTTAAAATCACAATTAATGACTTGATTCACAAGAAATCACAAGATATGATTCTAGAACTTAAAGTTTGAAAATTTCTTAACAAGTAAGTAACAAACTTGAAATTTTTGAATCAAAACATTAATTGGTGATGTTATTTTCGAAAATTATGTGATAAAACTTAAGAAAAAGATTTTTGAAAAACATTTTTATAATTTTCAAAAATAACTAAAAAAAATGAAAAAGATTTGATTTTTGAAAAAAGATTTTGAAAAAGATGAGATTTTTTAATTGAAAATTTGATTTGACTCATGAAAACAACTAGATTTTAAAAATTTTTGAAAAAGTCAAATCTAATTTTCGAAATTTTAAGAGAGAAAAAGGGAAGGATATATTTTTTTTATTTTTGAATTTTTATGATGAGAGAGAAAAACATGAAAATTATGCAATGCATGAAGGTTTTTAGATCAAAACAATGAATGCATGCAAGAATGCTATGAATGTCAAGATGAACACCAAGAACACTATGAATGTCAAGATGAACACCAAGAACATATTTTTGAAAAATTTTTAATGCAAAGAAAACATGCAAGACACCAAACTTAGAATTCTTTAATGCTTAGGCACTAAGAATTCAAGAATGCATATGAAAAACAAGAAAAGACACAAAACATGCAAATGCAAAGATCAAACAAGAAGACTTACCAAGAACAACTTGAAGATCATAAGGAACACTATGAATGCATGAAAATTTTCAAAAAAAATGCAAGATGCACATGCAATTGACACCAAACTTATAACATGACTCAAGACTCAAACAAGAACACAAAAATATTTTTGATTTTTATGATTTTCTAATTTTTTTGTATTTTCTTTTAATTTTTTCGAAAATCATTTTGAAAAAAAGAAAAATAAGGATCCCAAAATTTTTAATATGAATTCCAGGAATCTTATGCTCTTTAGTCTAAAGCTCCAATCAAAGGGTTAGGCATGGCTTAATAGCCAGCCAAGCTTTAGAAGATATTGATAGTTTTTTCTGTATAGAGCAACTAAGTGTGTGAGGATCAACAAGCTCTTGTGATGATAAGTTGAAACCCTTGTCCAAGAGATTGGACATGGCTTACAGCCAAACAGGATTCAACAAAACATCATGAAACACTAGAATTCATTCTTTAAAAATTCTGAAGAAAAATATATTTTTGAAAACATTTTTATTTTAAAATTTTTTTTTTCGAAAACAAAGGAGAAAATTTTGAAAGATTTTTGAAAAATTTTTGAAAACAAAACAAAAAGAAAATTACCTAATCTGAGCAACATGATGAACCGTCAGTTGTCCAAACTCGAACAATCCCCGGCAACGGCGCCAAAAACTTGGTACGCGGAATCGTGATTACACTTTAATTATGTAAAATTCATCGCTCTTTCTTTCCTTGGTAATGGCGCCAAAAACATGATGCCAAGACCATGGTTCACAACTCCGTGTAACTAACCAGCAAGTGCACTGGGTCATCCAAGTAATACCTTACGTGAGTAAGGGTCGAATCCCACGGAGATTGTCGGTATGAAGCAAGCTATGGTCACCTTGCAAATCTCAGTTAAGCAGATATAAATTGATAATGGTGTTTTCGAATAATAAATAATAGAATAGGGATAGAGGTACTTATGTAAATCATTGGTAGGAATTTCAGATAAGCGAATGGAGATGCTTTTCGTTCCTCTGAACCTCTGCTTTCCTCCTATCTTCATCCAATCAGTCTTACTCCTTTCCATGGTTGGCTTTATGCAAGGGCATCACCGTTGTCAGTGGCTACATCCCCTCCTCTCAGTGAAAAATATGCTCACATGCTCTGTCACAGCACGGCTAATCATCTGTCGGTTCTCGATCATGCTGGAATAGGATTCACCCTCCTTTTGCGTTTGTCACTAACGCCCAGCACTCGCGAGTTTGAAGCTCGTCACAGTCATTCAATCATTGAATCCTACTCGGAATACCACAGACAAGGTTTAGACTTTCCGGATTCTCTTGAATGCCGCCATCATTCTAGCTTACACCACGAAGATTCTGGTTAGGAGATCTAAGAGATACTCATTCAGTCTAAGGTAGAACGGAAGTGGTTGTCAGGCACGCGTTCATAGGGAATGATGATGATTGTCACGTTCATCACATTCAGATTGAAGTACGAATGAATATCTTAGAAGCGAAACAAGATGAATTGAATAGAAAACAGTAGTACTTTGCATTAATCTTTGAGGAACAGTAGAGCTCCACACCTTAATCTATGGAGTGTAGAAACTCTACCGTTAAAAATACATAAGTGAAAGTCCAGGCATGGCCGAGAGGCCAGCCCTCAAACATGATCTAAGATAGCATACAACTGATCAAAGATTGTCAAAAAGACTTGTAAAAGGTCCTATTTATAATAAACTAGCTACTAGGGTTTACATGAGTAAGTAATTGATGTATAAATCCACTTCCGGGGCCCACTTGGTGTGTGCTTAGGCTGAGCATGAATGTTACACGTGCAGAGGTCCTTCTTGGAGTTGAACGCCAGCTTTTGTGCCAGTTTGGGCGTTCAACTCTGGTTTTGGCTCCTTTTCTGGCGCTGGACGCCAGATTTGGGCAGAAAGCTGGCGTTGAAAGCCAGTTTACATCATCTATTATTGGCCAAAGTATGGACTATTATATATTGCTTAAAAGCCTTGGATGTCTACTTTGCAACGCAATTGGAAGCGCGCCATTTCGAGTTCTGTAGCTCCAGAAAATCCACTTTAAGTGCAGGGAGGTCAGAATCCAACAGCATCAGCAGTCCTTCTTCAACCTCTGAATCTGATTTTTGCTCAAGTCCCTCAATTTCAGCCAGAAAATACCTGAAATCACAGAAAAATACACAATCTCATAGTAAAGTCCAGAAATGTGAATTTAACATAAAAACTAATGAAAACATCCCTAAAAGTAACTAGATCCTACTAAAAACATACTAAAAACAATGTCAAAAAGCGTATAAATTATCCGCTCATCAGTCACGACAGTTCTAAGGCTCATATAATATATATATATATATATATATATATATATATATATATATATAGAGAGAGAGAGAGAGAGAGAGAGAGAAAGAAAGAAAGAAATAGTAATACTAGAAGCCCGATGAAGGAATAAAAGCTCAAATTGCATAAAGCAGAACTACGAAATGCGAAGCGTTCAAACATGATAACTAAACACATAGGTACGAACAGAACGAGACATAATATATGTAAAACTGGTATGCAAAATCGTGATCTTCAACAATGGCGCCAATGGCTTGGTGCTCTCAAACGTGAATCACACTTTGTCACAATTCCGCACAACTAACCAGCAAGTGTACTGGGTCGTCCAAGTAATAAACCTTACGTGAGTAAGGGTCGATCCCACGGAGATCGTCGGCTTGAAGCAAGCTATGGTCACCTTGTAAATCTCAGTCAGGCGGATTCAGATAGTTATGGAGATTTTATAATTAAAACATAATTGAAATACAAACTAGGATAGAGATACTTATGTAATTCATTGGTGAGAATTTCAAATAAGCGTATAGAGATGCCTTTCGTTCTTCTGAACCTCTACTTTCCTGCTGTCTTCATCCAATAATTCCTACTCCTTTCCATGGAAAGCTTTATGTAGGGCATCACTGTTGTCAATGGCTACATCCCATCCTCTCTGTGAAAATGGTCCAATGCGCTGTCACTGCATGGCTAATCATCTGTCGGTTCTCGATCATACTGGAATAGGATTTACTATCCTTTTGCGTCTGTCACTACGCCCAGCACTCGTGAGTTTGAAGCTCGTCACAGCCATCCCTTCCCAGATCCTACTCGGAATACCACAGACAAGGTTTAAACTTTCCAGATCTCAAGAATGGCCGTCCATGGGTTCTAACTTATACCACGAAGATTCTAATATCTCAGACTCGGTCCTCTGTATTAGATATCTAAGAGTTACTTATTCTAGCTTGTTTGCATGTAGAACGGAAGTGTTTGTCAGGCACGCGTTCATAGGTGAGAATGATGATGAGCGTCACATAATCATCACATTCAACATGTTCTTGGGTGCGAATGGATATCTTAGAGAAGGAATAAACTTGAATTGAATAGAAAAACAGTAGTACTTTGTATTAATTCATGAGGAACACCAGAGCTCCACACCTTAATCTATGGAGTGTAGAAACTCTACCGTTGAAAATACATAAGTGATAAGGTTCAGGTATGGCCGAGAGGCCAGCCCCCAAATGTGATCTAAAGATGAAACTAAAGATGTAAATACAATACTAAAAAGTCCTATTTATACTAAACTAGTTACTAGGATTTACATAAATGAGTAAATGATGCAGAAATCCACTTCTAGGGCCCACATGATGTGTGCTTGGGCTGAGCATTGAGCTTTACACGTGTAGAGGCTTCTCTTGGAGTTGGACGCTAGTTTGTAACCTGTTTCTGGCGTTTAACTCCACTTTGCAACCTGTTTTTGGCGTTTAACTCTAGAATGCAGCATAGAACTGGCGTTCAACGCCAGTTTGCGTCGTCTAAACTTGGGCAAAGTATGGACTATTATATATTGATGGAAAGCCCTGGATGTTTACTTTCAAACACAATTGAGAGCGCACCATTTGGAGTTCTATAGCTCCAGAAAATCCACTTTGGGTGCAGGGAGGTCAGAATCCAACAGCATCTGCAGTCCTTCTTCAACCTCTGAATCTGATATTTGCTCAAGTCCCTCAATTTCAGCCAGAAAATACCTGAAATCATAGAAAAACACACAAACTCATAGTAAAGTCCAGAAATGTGAATTTTAATTAAAAACTAATAAAAATATACTAAAAACTAACTAAATCATACTGAAAACTATGTAAAAATAATGCCAAAAAGCGTATAAATTATCCGCTCATCACAACACCAAACTTAAATTGTTGCTTGTCCCCAAGCAAATGAAAATCAAATAGGATAAAAAGAAGAGAATATACTATAAATTCCAAAATATCAATGAAACTTAGCTCCAATTAGATGAGCGGGACTTGTAGCTTTTTGATTCTTGAATAGTTTTGGCATCTCGCTTTATCCATTGAGGTTCAGAATGATTGGCATCTATAGGAACTCAGAGTTCAGATAGTGTTATTGATTCTCCTAGTTCAGTATGTTGATTCTTGAACACAGCTACTTTATGATTCTTGGCCGTGGCCCTAAGCACTTTGTTTTCCAGTATTACCACCGGATACATAAATGCCACAGACACATAACTGGGTGAACCTTTTCAGATTGTGACTCAGCTTTACTAAAGTCCCCAATTAGAGGTGTCCAGGGTTCTTAAGCACACTCTTTTTTTTTTTTTTTGCTTTGGACCTTGACTTTAACCGCTCAGTCTCAAGTTTTCACTTGACACCTTCACGCCACAAGCACATGGTTAGGGACAGCTTGGTTTAGTCGCTTAGGCCAG
Source organism: Arachis hypogaea (assembly GCF_003086295.3). Classification (NCBI taxonomy): domain Eukaryota; kingdom Viridiplantae; phylum Streptophyta; class Magnoliopsida; order Fabales; family Fabaceae; genus Arachis; species Arachis hypogaea. The sequence continues at coordinate 111,676,515 of NC_092055.1, read as the reverse complement.
GATTTTATTCCTTTAGGCCCTCCTATCCACTGATGCTCAAAGCCTTGGATCTTTTTTATTTACCCTTGCCTTTTGGTTTTAAGGGCTATTGGCTTTTTTCTGCTTGCTTTTTCTTTTTCTATATTTTTTTCGCCATTTTTTTTCTCTCTTTTTTTTCTGCAAGCTTTTGTATTCACTGCTTTTTCTTGCTTCAAGAATCATTTTTATGATTTTTCAGATTATCAGATAACATTTCTCCTTTTCATCATTCTTTCAAGAGCCAACATATTTAACATTCATAAACAACAACTTCAAAAGACATATGCACTGTTCAAGCATACATTCAGAAATAAAAAAGTATTGCCACCACATCAAAATAATTAAACTAGTTTCAAGGATGAATTCGAAACCATGTACTTCTTGTTCTTTTGTTTTTAGAACAGTTTTTATTTAAGAGAGGTGATGGATTTATATTCATAACTTTAAGGCATAGACACTTAGACACTAATGATCATATAGTAAAGACACAAACATAATTAAACATGAAGCATGGGAACCGAAAACAGAAAATAAATAGACAAGGAGATTAAGGAATGAGTCCACCTTAGTGAGGGTGGCGTCTTCCTCTTCTTGAAGAACCAATGGTGCTTGTAAGCTCCTCTATGTCTCTTCCTTGTCTTTGTTGCTCCTCCCTCATAGCTCTTTGATCTTCTCTAATTTCACGGAGGATAATAGAATGCTCTTGGTGCTCCACACTTAGTTGTCCCATATTGGAACTTAATTCTCCTAGGGAGGTGTTGATTTGCTCCCAATAGTTTTGTGGAGGAAAGTGCATCCCCTGAGGCATCTCAGGGATTTCATGGTGAGGAATTTCCTCATACTCTTGTTGAGGTCCATGATCTCTTGTTTGCTCCATCTTTTTCTTAGTGATGGGCTTGTCCTCTTCAATGAGGATGTCTCCCTCTATGTCAATTCCAGCCGAATTGCAGAGGTGGCATATGAGGTGAGGAAAGACTAATCTTGCCCAAGTGGAGGACTTGTCAGCCACCTTGTAAAGTTCTTGAGGTATAATCTCATGAACTTCTACTTCCTCTCCAATCATGATACTATGGATCATGATGGCCCGGTCTATAGTAACTTCAGACCGGTTACTAGTAGGAATGATTGAGCGTTGAATGAACTCTAGCTATCCCCTAGCTACTGGTTTGAGGTCATGCCTTCTTAATTGAACTGGCTTGCCTCTTGAGTCAATTTTCCATTGAGCTCCTTCCTCACATATGTCTATGAGGACTTGGTCCAACCTTTGATCAAAGTTGACCCTTCTTGTGTAGGGGCGTGCGTTCTCTTCCATCATTGGCAAGTTGAACGCCAGCCTTACATTTTCCGGACTGAAATCTAAGTATTTCCCCCGAACCATGGTAAGCCAATGCTTTGGATTTGGGTTCACACTTTGATCATGGTTCCTAGTGATCCATGCGTTTGCATAAAACTCTTGAACTATTAGGATCCCAACTTGTTGAATGGGGTTGGTGAGAACTTCCCAACCTCTTCTTTGGATCTCAAGTCGGATCTCCGGATACTCATTCTTTTTGAGCTTGAAAGGAACCTCAGGGATCACTTTCTTCTTGGCCACAACTTCATAAAAGTGGTCTTGATGGACCTTTGAGATGAATCTCTCCATCTCCTATGGCTCAGAGGTAGAAGTAATTGCCTTCCCTTTCCTCTTTCTTAAGGTTTCTCTGGCCTTAGGTGCCATTGATGGTTATGGAAAACAAAAAGCAATACTTTTTACCATACCAAACTTAAAATATTTGCTCGTCTCCGAGTAAAAGAAGAAAGAAAGAAGAAGGAGAAGAAGAGAAATGGAGGAGAGGGAGAGAGAGGTTGTTTCGGCCAAGGGGGAGAAGAGAGGTTTGTGTTGTGTGAAAATGAAGAAAGAATGAGGGGTTTATATAGGAATGGGGGGAGGGTTAGGGTTCAGCCATTAGGGTTGGGTTTGGGAGGGAAAATAGTTTTAAAATTTGAAGGTAGGTGGGGTTTTTGGGGAAGAGAGGATGGATGTGAGTGGTGAAGAGGTGATGGAGAAGAGTGATTGAGTTGATTGGTGAAGGGTATTTGGGAAAGAGAGTTATGAAAAGGTGTGAGGAGGAGAGAGAAGAAGATGTGGGGATCCTGTGGGGTCCACAGGTCCTTAAGGGAACCTGTGGGGTCCACAGATCAAGTGGGGTCAAAGACTTAACATCCCTGCTCCAATTAGGCGTGTAAAACGCCCTTGCTGTGCAATCCTGGCGTTTAACGCCAGACTGCTGCCTGTTTCTGGCATTAAACGCACAAATCCAGCTTGTTTCTGGCGTTTAACACCAGGTAGATGCTTGGTTCTGGCGTTAAATGCCAGGTTGGTGCTTGTTTCTGGCGTTAAAAGCCAGACAGATGCTTGTTTCTGGCGTTTAATGCCAGCATGCCTCTCCTCCAGGGTGTGCTATTTTTAATGCTGTTTTTCATTCTGTTTTTTTATTTTTTTTCAGTAGTTTTTGTGACTCCACATGATCATCAACCTAATAAAACACGAAATAACAAAGAGAAATTGAAATAGATATAATTAAATAACATTGGGTTGCCTCCCAACAAGCCCTTCTTTAATGTCAATAGCTTGACAGTGAGCTCTCATGGAGCCTCACAGATAATCAGAGCAAGGTTGGAACCTCCCAACACCAAACTTAGAGTTTGAATGTAGGGGTTCAACACCAAACTTAGAGTTTGGTTGTGGCCTCCCAACACCAAACTTAGAGTTTGACTGTGGGGGCTTTGGTTGACTCTGCAGTGAGAGAAGCTTTTCATGCTTCCTCTCCATGGTTACAGAAGGAGATCCTTGAGTTTTAAACACAAGGTTGTCCTCATTCAGTTGAAGGACCAACTCTCCTCTTTCCACATCAATCACAGCTCTTGCTGTGGCTAGGAAGGGTCTTCCAAGGATGATGGATTCATCCTCATCCTTCCCAGTGTTTAGGATTATAAAATCAGCAGGGATGTAAAGGCCTTCAACCTTTACTAAAACGTCCTCTACTAGTCCATAAGCCTGTTTTCTTGAGTTGTCTGCCATCTCTAATGAGATTCTGGTAGCTTTCACCTCAAAGATTTCCAGTTTCTCCATTACAGAGAATGGCATGAGGTTTATCCCTGACCCAAGGTCACATAGAGCCTTCTTAAAGGTCATGGTGCCTATGGTACAAGGTATTAAGAACTTTTCAGGATCCTGTTTCTTTTGAGGCAATGTCAGTTGATCCAGATCACTCATTTCATTGATGAGCAAGGGAGGTTCATCTTCCCAAGTCTCATTACCAAATAATTTGGCATTCAGCTTCATGATTGCACCAAGGTACTTGGCAACTTGCTCTTCAGTAACATCCTTATTCTCTTCAAAAGAAGAATACTCATCAGAGCTCATGAAGGGTAGAAGCAGGTTCAATGGAATCTCTATGGTCTCTAATTGAGCCTCAGATTCCTTTGGTTCCTCAAAGGGAAACTCCTTATTGGTCACTGGACGTCCCAGGAGGTCTTCCTCACTAGGATTCACGTCCTCCTCCTCCCTTGTAGGTTCGGCCATGATGGTTAAATTAATGGCCTTGCACTCTCTCTTTGGATTTTCTTCTGTATTGCTTGGAAGAGTACTAGGAGGAGTTTTAGTGACTCTTTTACTCAGCTGGCCCACTTGTGCCTCCAAATTCCTAATGGAGGACCGTGTTTCATTCATGAAACTTACAGTGGCATTAGATAGATCAGAGACTATATTTGCTAAGCTAGATAGATTCTGCTCAGAACTCTCTGTCTGTTGCTGAGTGGATGATGGAAAAGGCTTGCTATTGCTAAACCTATTTCTTCCACCATTATTAAAGCCTTGTTGAGGCTTTTGTTGATCCTTCCATAAGAAATTTGGATGATTTCTCCATGAGGGATTATAGGTGTTTTCATAGGGTTCACCCATGTAATTCACCTCTGCTATTGCAGGGTTCTCAGGATCATAAGCTTCTCCTTCAGAAGATGCCTCTATAGTAATGTTGGATGATTCCTTCAATCCATTCAGACTCTGAGAGATCATATTGACTTGCTGAGTCAATATTTTGTTCTGAGCCAATATGGCATTCAGAGTATCAATTTCAAGAACTCCCTTCCTCTGAGGCGTCCCATTACTCACAGGATTTCTTTCAGAAGTGTACATGAACTGGTTATTTGCAACCATGTCAATGAGTTCTTGAGCTTCTGCAGGCGTTTTCTTTAGATGAATGGATCCACCTGCAGAATGGTCCAATGACATTTTAGATAATTCAGACAGACCATCATAGAATATATCCAAGATGGTCCATTCTGAAAGCATGTCAGAAGGAAACTTTTTGGTCAGTTCCTTGTATCTCTCCCAAGCTTCATAGAGGGATTCACCTTCCTTTTATCTGAAGGTTTGAACATCCACTCTAAGCTTACTAAGCCTTTAAGGAGGAAAGAACTTGGCTAAGAAAGCCGTGACCAGCTTATCCCAAGAGTTCAGGCTGTCTTTAGATTGAGAGTCCAACCATATTCTAGCTCTGTCTCTTACAGCAAATGGGAAAAGCATAAGCATGTAGACCTCGAGATCAACCCCATTGGTCTTAACAGTATCACAGATCTGCAAGAATTCAGTTAAGAACTGAAAAGGATCTTCAGATGGAAGTCCATGAAACTTGCAGTTCTGTTACATCAGAGAAACTAATTGAGGTTTAAGCTCAAAATTGTTTGCTCCAATGGCAGGGATTGAGATTCTTCTTCCATGTAAATTGGAATTTGGTGCAGTAAAGTCACCAAGCATCTTCCTTGCATTGTTATTATTTTCGGCCATGTCTCCTTCCTTTTCGAAAATTTCTGTCAGATTTTCTCCAGAGAGTTGAGCTTTAGCTTCCCTTAGCTTCCTCTTCATAGTCCTTTCAGGTTTAGGATCGGCTTCAACAAGAATATTCTTATCCTTGTTCCTGCTCATATGAAAAAGAAGAGAACACAAAAGAAAATATGGAATCCTCTATGTCACAGTATAGAGATTCCTTATGCAAGTATAAGAAGAGAAGAATGTAAGAAGGAGAAGAGAAAAAATTCGAAAATTTAAATAAAATAAAATAAAAATATTTTAAAATTAAGGTTAAAATTCGAAAATTAAAATTGAAATCAAATTAAATTGAAATAAAAACAATTAGTTAATTAAAAAGGAAATTTGAGAAAGAGGGAAGGGATTTTCGAAAATTAGAGAGGGAGTTAGTTAGGTAGTTTTGAAAAAGATAAGAATCAAATAAAAAGTAAAGTAGTTAATTGAAAAAGATTTAAAAATCAAATTTGAAAAGATAAAAAGTTAGAAAAGATTTTGAAATTAAATTTTGAAAAAGATGTGATTGAAATTTAATTTGAAAAAGATTTGAAAAAGAATTTTAAAAAGATTTAATTTTGAAAATTAAAGTTGATTACTTGACTAACAAGAAACAAAAAGATTTGATTTTGGAATTTAAAGATTGAACCTTTCTTATTAGGTAAGTAACAAACTTAATATTTCGGAATCAATCACATTAATTGTTAGCATTGAATTCGAAAATATGGAATAAAAATAAGAAAAAAAATTTAAAAATTAATTTGAAATTTTCGAAAATATGAAAGAAAAATTGAAAAAGATTTGAAAAAGATAGAATTTTTTTAAATTGAAAATTTGATTTGACTCATAAGAAACAACTAAATTTTAAAAAGTTTTGAAAAAGTCAACTCAAATTTTCAAAAATTTATGAGTGAAAAAGGGAAAGATATTTTTTTAATTTTTGAATTTTAATAAAGAAAGAGAAAAACATCAAAAAGACTCAATGCATGAAAATTTTGGATCAAAACACATGATGCATGCAAGAATACTTTGAATATCAAGATGAACACCAAGAACACTTTGAATGTCAAGATGAACATCAAGACTTATTTTTGAAAAATTTTCAAGAAAAGAAAATATGCAAGACACCAAACTTAAAAATTTTTATTCTTTAGACATTAATAATTCAAGAATGCATATGAAAAACAAGGAAAGACACAAAACAAAAAAATATGAAGATTAAACAAGAAGACTGGCTAAGAACGACTTGAAGATCATGAAGAATGCAATGCATGAAATTTTCGAAAATAATTTTTTTAGAAAATTAAAAAGATGCAATTGATACCAAACTTAAAACTTGACTCTAGACTCAAACAAGAAACACAAAAATATTTTTAATTTTATGATTTTATAAATTCTTTTTTTTTTATTTTTTGAAAACTAATTGGGAAAAACGAAAAAGAGGAAAATAATTTTTTTGTATTTTTTGAAAATAGGAAATAAAAAGCTTAAAATTAAAATAAAATTACCTAATCTGAGCAACAAGATGAACCGTCAGTTGTCCAAACTCGAACAATCCCCAGCAACGGCGCAAAAAACTTGGTATGCGAAATCGTGATCTTCAACAATGGCGCCAATGGCTTGGTGCTCTCAAACGTGAATCATACTTTGTCACAATTCCGCACAACTAACCAGCAAGTGCACTGGGTCGTCTAAGTAATAAACCTTACGTGAGTAAGGGTCGATCCCACGGAGATCGTCGGCTTGAAGCAAGCTATGGTCACCTTGTAAATCTCAGTCAGGCGGATTCAGATAGTTATGGAGATTTGATAATTAAAACATAATTGAAATATAAAGTAGGATAGAGATACTTATGTAATTCATTGGTGAGAATTTCAGATAAGCGTATAGAGATGCCTTTCGTTCTTCTGAACCTCTGCTTTCCTGCTGTCTTCATCCAATCATTCCTACTCCTTTCTATGGCAAGCTTTATGTAGGGCATCACCGTTGTCAATGGCTACATCCCATCCTCTCTGTGAAAATGGTCCAATGCGCTGTTACTGCATGGCTAATCATCTGTCGGTTCTCGATCATACTGGAAGAGGATTTACTATCCTTTTGCGTCTGTCACTACGCCCAGCACTCGCGAGTTTGAAGCTCGTCACAGCCATCCCTTCCCAGATCCTACTCGGAATACCAAAGACAAGGTTTAGACTTTCCAGATCTCAAGAATGGCCATCCATGGGTTCTAACTTATACCACGAAGATTCTAATACCTCGGACTCGGTCCTCTGTATTAGATATCTAAGAGATACTCATTCTAGCTTGTTTGCATGTAGAACGGAAGTGTTTGTCAGGCACGTGTTCATAGGTGAGAATGATGATGAGCGTCACATAATCATCACATTCAGCATGTTCTTGGGTGCGAATGGATATCTTAGAGAAGGAATAAGCTTGAATTGAATAGAAAAACAGTAGTACTTTATATTATTTCATGAGGAACAGCAGAGCTCCACACCTTAATCTATGGAGTGTAGAAACTCTACCGTTGAAAATACATAAGTGATAAGGTTCAAGCATGGCCGAAAGGCCAGCCCCCAAACGTGATCAAAAGATGAAACTAAAGATGTAAATACAATAGTAAAAAGTCTTATTTATACTAAACTAGTTACTAGGATTTACATAAATGAGTAAATGATGCAGAAATCCACTTCTGGGGCCCACTTGATGTGTGCTTGGGCTGAACATTGAGCTTTACACATGTAGAGGCTTCTCTTAGAGTTGAACGCCAGTTTGTAACCTGTTTCTGGCGTTTAACTCCACTTTGCAACCTGTTTCTGGCGTTTAACTCTAGAATGCAGCATGGAACTGGCATTCAACGCCAGTTTGCGTCATCTAAACTTGGGAAAAGTATGGACTATTAGATATTGCTGGAAAGCTCTGGATGTCTACTTTCCAACACAATTGAGAGCGCGCCATTTGGAGTTCTGTAGCTCCAGAAAATCCACTTTGAGTGCAGGGAGGTCAGAATCCAACAGCATCTGCCGTCCTTCTTCAACCTCTGAATCTGATTTTTGCTCAAGTCCCTCAATTTCGGCCAGAAAATACCTGAAATCACAGAAAAATACACAAACTCATAGTAAAGTCTAGAAATGTGAATTTTAATTAAAAACTAATAAAAATATACTAAAAACTAACTAAATCATACTGAAAACTATGTAAAAACAATGCCAAAAAGCGTATAAATTATCCGCTCATCAAAAACCTTGTAGATAGCTCCAGGATACGCAAGGTAATAATTAAAATAAACAAGATGTATATATATAAGTATGATATACCAAAGAGAGGACTAGTCACGGCCTGCGGAGTTTAGGCCGACTAGTCAAACTAAATACAACAGATTTTGAAGTTTTAAAAGAACAACAACCTATCTCTCAAAGATTTTTAGAAATAAAGCCTCTAAGGCAACAAAGTTAAATATACAAAAGGTGAGAGAATAACTACAACAAAAGTAAAGAGAAACAAAACATAAGGAAGATCATACTCCACTCTGTCACCATATCCACAAACTCACCGTGGTGGGTTGCGACTTGCATCTGAAAAACAACAACAACATATGGTATGAGAACCGGAGGTTCTCAGTATTGTAACAGTACCCAATATATAAGATGTAAGGTTTCAGGACGCCGAAGGCAATCCTAGAACTTCACACCAAATAGATATTCAAGCTTAACAAAAATAATAACTTAAACCATAAACCATAAACAGGGTTATCTAAACTTAGGGGATTTCTAACTAAAACTAGACACCGCTGTCCCATAGCCTTCACCAGCCTACCCTCCGTGCAATCCCATCGCCACCACCTCCCGATCTTCCTTAACACCAAACAAACACAGATAATTCAAGCAAGTAAAACATAAATAATATACATGATGAATGCTTATCCTATTGGCTCGTGATATCACTTGTCGGTCCATAAATGTCAACCCGACACATCCTTTCGGATGTCGCCTTTCTGCCACGTCCAAGGATATAGCGCCTGGCACCCTTTTGTTCCATGGATATAGTGACCCGCACACTATCGTTCTAAGGATATAGTGTCTGGCACACTTGTATGCTCCGAGGATATAGTGCCTGGCACACTCTTGTGGTAGAAAAGAAAAACAACAACAACAATAATAGTTTCATCATAAATCATTCTGAGGATATAGTGCCTGGCACACCCTCAACATCCAACAAGTTCAACATTCTCAACTCGTCATCAGTTTCCATTCCCTCAATTTTATCATTAACTATCATCCCCTCTCAAGCCCTCTAAATCACCACTAGTATAGTATCTTGCCCGCTCACCCACAACTACAGAAACCTAAGCCTCCGTCTTCTAACTCATACAGAAATTACCAATTTAGCTCACTAACCTATCTCTATTAGTCTTAAGGTCTAATTACTAATTAGCAATCTTAAACAGTAGATAAAGAAGTTTGGAAAGCTAGAGAACCCTTAAAAAATGAAGAAAAATAATTTTTCAGCAAAACATGGTGTATGCGTACGCATGCATACAATTTGGCCCATTTCGCGTACGCATACACATGTATGCGTACGCATAGGTGCCAAACAGAATGGCATGTATGCGTATGGGGGGTATGCGTATGCATGCACTCCCAGACTTAGAAAATTTTGTAAAGTTGCAGAAATCAGTTTTAAACCCCAAACTTTAAACGTTTATAATTTCCTCTACAAAAATCCATTTTCATCAAACTTTATATCAATTTAAAGATCTTTGAATGAAATTTAATTTAAGACAAATTTCAACCAATTTCGAAAATTGAGGCTCAAGTTATAATCCGTCAAAGTTCACCAAAAACTAATTTTTTACCAAAGGAGACAATTCTCAAATTTTCCAAAACTTCTAAACCCAACCAAATCAAACATACTCAAAATAACCCCAAAATCATTATAAACACTCCCCAAACATTTATCAATCACCTAACTATCAAAACCTCTCAATACTCCCCTCCTTTAACTTCAATTCCTCCTAAATTCACACCAAAATTCTTCAATCATCCATTCTTAATAAGAACCACAATAACCAATAATCCATATCATCATCAACAATCATCTTTAACATTAACACCCAACATTATAACTCATCAAGGCATCATACTCATCAATAATCATCATCTACCAACATATATATACTTATCATCAAATTCAAACTCATACAACCTCCATCTAAACCACAATCAAACATAGCATTTATGTACAATTAATCATACAACCACATTATTCAAACCTATCTTAAAGGCCACTAGCCTAAATTTCATGAAACATTATATAATACATAAAGAAAACTGAAACCATACCTTGGCCGATTATCCTCCACGCACAAAACCACTTTACCACAAGCTTTCAAGCCTCCACTCAACACCAAACAACACCAAGAGCACTCTATATCATGAAAAACAACAAGAATCAAAGCTAGGGTTTATGACATTCAACTAAACACAAGGATTTAGTAATATCATACCTTGTCTAATAATTTTTGGAATAAAATCCACTACTCACCCAAGCTAGATTACACCTAAACAACAAGAACACAAAGAAACTCAATAATCCAAAGAGCCATTTTTGAAGTGACGTAGGGTAGAGAAATTGGAAATGAAAGAGTGAATTTCTTACCTTTTTTTAGATAAAAACAAAGAGCTTGACAAGAGCTTCGCGTGGCGACAAACGGCTCATCAATCGGAGCTCCGTAGCTCAAGATATGGCCAAAAGAAGGAGGAGATGAATAGTAAAATCTCATTTTGTCTTCCTCTCTTCATTTCAGCGCCCCTCTCTTGTTTTAGGGCTAGAAATGAGCTGAAATTCTCATTAGTTGTCTTTATATATATTGGGCTTGGGCCCAACTTGGGTCCGATCCAACCCATTAGCGTTTTAGGTCCGTTTGACCCACTTTAGACTAAAACCTTTATGATTAGTGTCCGGTTTTTTATTCTAAATTATTTTTTCCTTTCAAAATAATAAATTCATTTTTTCAAAATCTTATTTTCCTAAATACACGGTACCAGACGGACTAGAGCTAGTATTGCTGGCTTAAGCACCGGTACGCATTTTTATAAAAATTTTCTACAAAAGATACATTTTCCAACTTAGAAAAATTCATTGAAATCAAATATCACCTTTTTATTTTCAAAATATCATTTCTATATTTTTAAACCTATTTTGAGCGATTAAATTATTATTTTATTAAAGCAGTTAAGCCGGTTCTTACAGTGATTGGTAGTGTTAGATGATGGATGAAGGAGGGAAAGAAAAGAAGAGAAGAGAGAAAAAGGAAAGAAACGAAAAGAGGAGAAGAAAAGAAGGTGGGTGAAACAGGATAGTGAGTCACGCGTACGCGTCATGTCACGCGTACGTGTGAATGGTAGCAATGGGGTGCAACGCGTACGCATCGAGGTTGCGCACGCGTGATAGTGCAGAGAGACAGATGACGTGTACTCGTAGGTCACGCATACGCGTGGGTCAAAATTGTGCTAGAGGCATAATTTCAGCACACTACGCGCGCAACTCTCTGATTTTACTGTACCTGAAAAATTTGGGGGTCATGTGTACACGTGGGTGAGGCGTACGCGTGAGGGATTGGAAACTTGGGTGTCACGCGTATGCATGGGTGGCGCGTACGCGTGGGTGACGCGTACGCGTGGCTGAGTGCTCTGTTTTTTAAAATTTTCCAATTTCTAGCACCAAACCAAGCATTCCAAACCTCCAAATAGCTACTAAAACACCATAAAACCTTATTTAACATACTAGACTCCCAAATAAACTCAACTAACCAAGTTAAACATGAAATTAAACTAATTTACCAATATGTACAAAAGAGAAAAATGAAAAGGTGGGGTGTCTCCCACCTAACATTTTTATTTATTGTTCTTAAGTTGGAATTATGGGAAGCTCTCATCAAGGTGACTTATACTTGAATTCATCCTTGAACATTGAAGAACGAAACTCTCGCGTGATCTAGAGTTTTCGCAAGTAAATTCCCGTTGTAAGTATAGCTTCTAGACCGACAAGAATTCCTTTCTTACAAAAGTTTTGGTTGTCACAAGTAACAAACCCCTTTGAAATTGATAACCGAAGTATTTAACCTCGGGTCGTCTTCTCAAGGAATTGCAGGGAGGTGTTCTTATTATTGGTTATGAGTCTTGTAAATTGGGGGTTTTGAAAGTAAGGAATAGGTAATTTAAATGACAAGTAAAATAAATTAACAATAATAAAATCTCTTGGCAAGGTATAAGAACTGGAAGTCCTATCCTAGTTATCCTTATCAATTGTGATGAGAATTGGATTTTTTCTCCCACTTAGTTAACCTTTACTAAATAAAGGAAAGTCAAGTGGACTAATTAGTTTAATCCTCAAGTCCTAGTCAATCCCTATAGGAAGACTAGCTTTAGAGCGATCTAGATCAATTAGTAATATGCCAATTTCAACCACTGCTTTATTTGATAACTCAACCGTTACCAATTACTTAACCAGAGTCAAAAGGGAAGAGAATCTACTCAAATGAAAATAATTTGGATAAATCGAAAGCATTCATAGCATAAATAAAACAATCTTATAACTGAAATACCTCAAATTATATTAAATAGAATATTCAAATCTAACATGGAAAAGTTCATAAATTAAATTGGAAAAATAAATAAAAAAGGAACATTGAACCTGGAACTCAGAAGAAATTGTAAGTTGAAATAATAAGAAATCCTAATTCCTTTAAGAGGAATCCTAATTCTAAATCCTAAGAGAGAGGAGAGAGCCTCTCTCTCTCTAAAACTACATCTAAATTATGAAAAGTGAATTATGAGTGTATTGATGAATGTATGTATTCTCTCACTTTATAGCCTCAAATCTGTGTTTTCTGGGCCGAGAACTAGGTCAGAAACAGCCCAGAATTTGCTGGTTTCGAATTCAAACACGCTGGTTTTTCGCCACTGCAATGTGTCCGCATAGATCACACGTTTGCGTCACTTATCATCAAGAAAACTATGACAAATTATATATCAAATCGAAGCCCCAAATGTTGGCTTTCCAATGCAACTGAAACCGTATCATTTGGACCTCTGTAACTCAAGTTATGACCATTTTAGTGCGAGAGGGTCAGGCTGACAGCTTTGCAGTTCCTTCAATTTCTTGTATTCCTTCCACTTTTGCATGCTTCCTTTCCATCCTCTAAGTCATTCCTGCCCTATAAACTCTGAAATCACTTAACACACATATCACGGCATCTAATAGTAATAAGAGAGGATTAATATTTAGCAAATATAAGGCCAAAGAAGCATGTTTTCAATCTTAGCACAAATTCTGGGAAGGAATTGTAAAACCATGCAAATAGTATGAATAAATGGGTAAAGAGTTGATAAAAACCACTCAATTAAGTACAAGATAAACCGTAAAATAGTGGTTTATCAATCTCCCCACACTTAAACATTAGCATGTCCTCATGCTAAGCTCAAGAGAAGCTATAAAGGAGTGAAGAGGAATGGTAAAATATATGAAATGCAATCCTATCTATATGAATGCAACTAAATGTGAAATGCTTCTACTTACTTGGTTAAAAGTAAACAAATCCTTCAAGACAAAAATAAATCAGATTTCACTAATTCAAATTATACAATAAAAGATAAGTAAACTTGTAAGAAAATAGCTCATGAAAGCAGGGAACATAGAATTAAGCAGTGAACCCTCACTAGTAGTATATATGCACTCTAATCACTCAAGTGTATAGGATAATTCACTCTACTCTTCTCTAATCATGCTTTCTAAACTTTGTTCTTCATCTAACCAATCAACAAGTATTTAATGTACCAATGCAAACATCATGAGGTCTTTTCAGGGTTGTAATGGGGCTAAGGTAAGGGTGAGGATATATGTATGGCCAAGTGAGCTATAATATGAATCTTTAATTAACCTAAGATCTTCACCTATACACACACTCTATGTACTTTTAAAATCATGCCTAGCTACCCAAAATTCTCACTTTTGTATAATTCCCATACTCATGTACCAAAATTTCTTTAATTTTTATCACAAGTGCGTTTTTATTAAACTTAATATTGGGGTAATTTTGTCCCCTTTTTTATTTATTTATTCATTGAATATTTTTGGATTTTTTTTTTTGAAATATAAACACAACATATATCAATGCACATGGTATTTCAGTTTAATTTGGTTTCACATTAGCATGCTCCCAAATTTCTGATTATTCTTATTAATTTAATCCTTTCCTATCAACCCATGTTCCCATGTTTTCCACACTTAGTTGATACATAATCTCTATTTAAGCTAACCAAAGATTCAATTTGGGATTTTTACTTTTGTTTTTCTGCTTAAGGCTAGTGATGTGGTTATAGAACAGAAGGGGATCAAAAAGCTCAAAGTGGCTAACAAAGGTAATTGAAAGGGTAGGCTATTTGGGATAAGTGAGCTAAACAAATAATGGCCTCAATCATATGCAAGTATGTAAATACACTAAATAGTGGACATATAGAATGGAACAAAGCAAAGATTGCAATTATAGAGAAGAAAACACACAAGAATAAAAATTTATGGTTAAATAATGTAACCATATAAATAAGCTCAAAATCTCACAGGTTGTGTGTTCTTAGCTTTTTAAACTATGTTCTAAATACAACTTCAAACAAATTTAACACAAAAATTTTGATTTCAATTAGTGAAATTTTTTCAAAAATAGGGACTTAGAATAAACTCATTACTTTAACCAAGCAGTAGCTAAATGCATAAAATCAAGAAAATATGCAATCAAATATGTAAATGCAATAATGAACTAACTAATAAAGTAAAATAACTAACCCATGGAGATCGGTATCGACCTCCCCGTACTTAAAGATTGCACCGTCCTCAGTGCATGCTAAGATGTGCAAGTGGACAGGTTGCTTCAACTGATGCTTTTCTCCAAGGATTGTGCAGATGGACTTGTCTGTCTCTCCATGTAAACGTCTTCCGATTCCCTTCCGGGTGGCCATCCTGAAAGAAAAAGGGAAGAAAAGTAACCCAGAAATAAAGATAAGAAAATAAATGAAGTATGGGTGGGTTAATGCCAATTGATAAGGGTCTCATTTACATGGAAGCTTCAACATGTACGTGAGAAAACAATAGAAGCACATGGCATACCAATGGTGCAAAATTTGCAACAATGGGGAAGAGAGTGGGGAAGGAGAGATAATATAAATTCATGTCAATGCAAAAGTAATACAGATATAAAAGATTGGCATTGATTTAAATAATATTACCCAATCAGAATAAAATAAGTTACTAAGCATCCAAAATAATTCAAGAGAAGATGCAACAGTTAAATAAGAAAATTTTAACACCAAAGGAAAAATAATTATTTAGAAAAGAAAATAAAAATATACACAAAATTAAGATACAATGAATGAAATATGCAATTAAGTAAAATAAAATGAAAGATAAGAAGAATGAGAAGGGAAAGAAGGGAAGAAGAAGTAAGTAAGAAAGAAGAAAAGATAGAAAAAAAATTAGGATTAGAAAAGAAAAGATAAGATAATTGGCGCTGATCAGGATAAGTTGTGCGGCGCAGGCGACGCGAGCGCGGATAGCGCTTCTATGAAGTGACGCGGACGCGTGAATCACGCGTTCGCGTGGAGTGATTTGTGCCATTAGCGCGAGGGCAGCCTCGCGATCGCGCAACTCTCTGTTTTAAATGCATTTTGCCAAAAATCTGGGTGACGCGGTAGCATGGTTAACGCGATCTCGTGAATGGCCATACTTTGAAAAACGACATGAACGCGTGGGGCACACGTTTGCATGGGGCACGCGTTCACATGGTAGGGCTTGTGCGTCTAGCACCAGTCCAGCCCCATGCCATCACAACTTGCTGCCATGCACCCCTTATTACGCCGATTTTCAGGTCACGCGTTCGCGTGCTTGACGCGGACGCGTGGGAGGCATTTTTTCCACTTGACGCAGACGCGTCAGCGACGCGGTCGCGTGGGGTAATTTGTGCCAAAGGCACGCCTCCAGCCACACTCTCGCGTGACTCTCTGTTCGATTTCTTTTTCTTCCTGACGCACGTATGACGTGGACGCGTCGGCGATACTGTCGCGTCGCGTGCCATTTTTTTTATGCAATATGCAAATGAAGATGTAAACTATAGACACTAGTACTGAGAAGAGTTATTGAGAAAGGAAATAAAGAAATAAAAGAAAGAAACGATCATACCATGGTGGGTTGTCTCCCACCCAGCACTTTGCTTTAACGTCCTTAAGTTGGACGCTCCACTGGCTCAGTCTTCTGCTGTTGGTGGATCCTCCAAGAGGAAGACTTTTAACTCCTTGTTTTTCATCGCCTTCTCACCATGATATAGCTTTAAGTGATGTCCATTAACTTTGATGAATTTAGAGCTGGAAGGATGACATAGGTGGAAAACTCCGTATGGCTCGGCCTTCTCTACTCTATATGGACCTTCCCATCTTGATCTCAACTTGCCTGGCATGAGCCTCAGTCTAGAGTTGTAAAGGAGGACAAAGTCCCCAGGTTAGAACTCTCTCCTCTTGATGTGCTTATCATGCACAGCCTTCGTCTTTTCCTTGTATAGCCTTGAGTTCTCATAAGCTTCTAGGTGAAGGCTTTCTAATTCTTGCAGTTGCAACTTCCTTTCAGCTTCGGCTTTCTCAAATTCCATATTGCACTCCTTCACTGCCCAAAAGGCTTTGTGCTCTACCTCAACTGGGAGGTGATAGGCTTTTTCATAAACTAAGCAGAAGGGACTCATCCCAATGGGTGTCTTGTATGCCGTTCTGTATGCCCATAGTGCATCTTGTAGCCTGGTGCTCCAGTCTCTTCTATGAGGTTTGACTATCTTCTGCAAGATACGCTTTATCTCTCTGTTAGACACTTCGGCTTGCCCATTAGTCTGGGGATGGTAGGCTGTTGCCACTTTATGAATTATCCCATGCTTCTTCAGTAATCTCGTTAGTCCCCTGTTACAAAAATGGGTGCCTTGATCGCTTACGATTGCTCGTGGTGATCCAAAGCGACAAATGATATAGTTTCTAACAAAGGAAACAACAGTGTTAGCATCATCAGTGTGGGTAGGAATTGCTTCCACCCATTTAGAAACATAATCTACAGCTAACAATATATAAAAATGACCATTAGAATTTGGAAATGGACCCATGAAGTCAATACCCCAAACATAAAAAATTTCACAGAAAAGCATAGTCTGTTGAGGCATCTCATCCCTCTTAGATATATTACCAAACATTTGGCATGGGGAACAAGATTTACAAAATTCAGCAGCGTCTTTAAAAAGAGTAGGCCACCAGAATCCACAGTCTAAAATTTTTCTAGCTGTTCTTTGAGGGCCAAAATGTCCACCACTCTCACATGAGTGGCAGGCCTCTAAAATAGACTGGAATTCTGACTGAGGCACACACCGTTTAATTACCTGGTCAGCGCCACATCTCCATAAATATGGGTCATCCCATATATAATATTTGGACTCGCTTTTTAGCTTGTCTCTTTGATGCTTAGTAAAGTTCGGAGGAAAAGTGCGGCTGACTAGATAATTAGCTACAGGAACATACCAAGGGACTACTTCAGATACTGCTTGTAAGTTGTCGAATGGAAAATTATCATTTATAGGAGTGGAGGTATCCTTAATGTGCTCAAGGCGACTCAAGTGGTCTGCCACTAGATTTTGG
The DNA here is from genome assembly GCF_003086295.3 of Arachis hypogaea. Taxonomy (NCBI): domain Eukaryota; kingdom Viridiplantae; phylum Streptophyta; class Magnoliopsida; order Fabales; family Fabaceae; genus Arachis; species Arachis hypogaea. Next base: position 111,658,938 of record NC_092055.1, on the reverse strand, counting down.
TTGCCACTCCTATCCTTAATTTCTAAATCAAATTCTTGTAGTAGCAGTATCCAACGTATAAGCCTTGGTTTGGAATCTTTTTTAACTAATAAATACTTTAGAGCTGCGTGGTCTAAATACACTAATACTTTAGCACCAAGTAAATAGGCTCAGAATTTATCCAGAGCAAAAACAATAGCAAGAAGCTCTTTCTCAGTAGTAATGTAATTAGACTGAGCAGCGTCTAAAGTCTTAGATGCATAAGCAATTACAAAAAGGTCCTTACCTTCACGCTGAGCCAGCGCCGCTCCCACTGCATGGTTTGAAGCATCGCACATGATTTCAAATGGCTAGCTCCAGTCTGGTCCTCTCACAATTGGAGCTTGAGTCAGGGCGGTCTTCAGTTTATCAAACGCTTGTTTGCAATCCTCACTGAACTTGAACTCAATATCTTTCTGCAGTAGTCTAGATAAAGGTAGTGCAACCTTACTAAAGTCCTTAATGAATCTCCGGTAAAAACCTGCATGGCCAAGGAATGAACGAACTTTCCTCACAGAGGAGGGGTAAGGTAAACTAGAAATAACATCCACCTTTGTTGGATCTACAGAAATGCCAGTATTAGACACAACATGTCCTAGTACAATCTCTTGTTTTACCATAAAGTGACAATTTTTCAAAATTCAATACAAGGTTTGTACTGACACATCTATCTAATACTCTAGATAAACTATCCAAGCAAAGGCTAAATGAATCACCATAAATGCTAAAATCATCCATAAAAACCTCCATACAATTCTCAATAAGGTTAGAGAAAAGACTCATCATGCACTTTTGGAAAGTAGCTGGTGCATTGCATAAACCAAAGGGTATTCTCTTATAAGCATAAGTTCCAAAAGGACATGTAAAAGTAGTCTTTTCCTGATCTTCAAGTGCTATATGAATTTGAAAATAGCCTGTATAACCATCTAAAAAGTAATAATGGGATTTACCTGACAGACGATCAAACATCTGATCAATGAATGGCAAGGGATAATGATCCTTGCGAGTGGCTTGGTTGAGACGCCTATAGTCAATGCAAACTCTCCATGAATTCTACACTCTAGTTGTCAGAAGCTCTCTATGCTCATTTATTATTGTTATGATTCCAGACTTCTTGGGCACCACCTGTACTAGACTGACCCATTCGCTATCTGAGATGGGGTAAATGATATCTGCTTCAAGTAGCCTGGTCACTTCTTTCTTGAGAACTTCTAAGATGGTGGGATTCAGTCTTCTTTGAGGTTGACGGACAGGCTTTTCTCCCTCTTCTAGGAATATTCTATGCTCACAGACTTGAGGGCTGATGCCCACTATATCCGCTAGGCTCCATCCTATTACTTTCTTGTGTTTCCTCAGCACACTGAGTAGCTGTTCTTCTTGTTGGGAAGTGAGTTCCCTTGCAATGATAACTGGAAACTTCTGCTTGTCCTCAAGGTAAGCATACTTGAGGTGTGGAGGGAGGGGCTTAATTCTAATTTCTGCTCATGGTCAGGCTCTGGATTATCTGGGACTGGTGATAATGGTGAAGTGCTCTCATTGTCCTCCGAGAATGTCCCCACACTTGGACATTGCCCTATGTACTTCTCTTCTAATTCCTCCTGGTGAACTTCAGCCACAGTTTCATCTATGATGTTACACTGGGAGATAGAATGATCATCCAGAGGGTGCTCCATAGCTCCATTTAAATTGAATTTCACTATTCTGCCATCTATTTCAAAAGAATAAGTTCCAGAAAATGCGTCCAGCTTGAACTTTGAAGTCTTCAAGAATGGTCTTCCAAGCAGGATTGATGATGGCCTTCCTGAGTCATTAGGGGGCATTTCCAGGATGTAGAAGTCAATGGAAAATGTGAGCCCCTTAATGCTCACTAATACATCTTCAGCAATTCCAACCACTGTAATAATGCTTTTATCTGCCAACACAAAACGAGCTACCGACCTTTTTAAGGGAGGGAGCCTCAAAGTATCATATATAGACAAAGGCATTATACTAACACACGCTCCTAAATCACACATGCAGTTAGAAAATATCACACCTCCAATAGTACAGTTAACCATACATGGACCTGGATCACTACACTTTTCAGGTATACCTCCCATTAAAGCAGATATAGAACTACTTAAAGGAATAGTTTCTAACTCATTAATTTTGTCTTTATGTATATATAAATCTTTTAAAAACTTTGCGTATTTAGGCACTTGCTGAATAACATCAAAAAGGGGAACAGTTACCTCAACCTTTTTGAATATTTCTACCATTTTGGGATCAAGTTCCATCTGCTTCCTGGGCTTCCTTGCAATTTGTGGAAATGGAATAGGAATGGCACTTTCTGCAGCGTCTGCATCCTTTGGTGCTTCTTTCTGTGGTTGAGCTTCTTCTTCTTCAACCATGTCTTGTATGTCCTCTTCCTTTTCAACATCCTCTACTTCTACTACCTCTTCAGCTGAGGCGTGTTCTGATGGGATTGGCTCCTCTTGATTCCTCTCTTACAGTGTGGTTTCGGACCTTAGGGTGATGGCATTGATGCCACCCTTCAGATTGGGTAAGGGTTGAGAAGGAATTCCACTGGAGCTTGCATGTTGAGTGTTTAAAGTATTTGATGATCCCAGCTGAGAGATGAGAACTTGTATAGCGGATGTTAGACTGTTAATTGAACTTTCCACATTCTTTTGTCCTTGCGCAATGGATTGAAACACCTCGTCACTCGGAGAGGAATTAGATTGAGTGATCTGCGAAACTTGTTATTGGTTGTGCTGTGGTCCTTGGGATTGGCTCAGGTGAGGTACTCTATAAGGCTGGTTCTGGTTCTGTTGCCTGTTGTTGTTATTATTCCACCTCTCATTTCCTTGATTGTCTCTGCCTCCTCTATTATTGTTGTCCCTCCAGCCCCGGTTAGAATTATCTCTCTAACCTTGGTTGGAATTATCCTGCCATCCATGGTTGTAGCTGCCGCCTTGATTGTATCCTTGATTGGGGCGGTCATAGAAGTTATGAGTGGCTGCCACAGTGTTGTCTTCCTGCTGGAGCTACGGACATTCATCAGTATAATGGCTATAATCAGCACAGATTCCTCACACTCTCTATGGGACTAACTGTTAGCTTTTCTGCGCTTGTTGTTGACTCAACTGCATCTGCTTCAGTAAGTTGATCATTTCACATATACTCTGAGTTAGAGCAGTAGTCTCTCTGCTAGAGGATACCTCTGTAACAGTTTTTAACTGGCTTTGTTTCTGCCTGTGATTCTGAGTAGATTCAGCCAAGTCGCTGATCAGTTGTTATGCCTCATCAGTAGTTTTGTACTTTTTCATAGACCCATTGCTAGCACTTTCCAATGTGGTCTTATCTTGAGGTCTCATGCCCTGTGTGACGTAGCCGAGCAACACTATCTTGTCAATCATATGGTGGGGACATGCTTCCAGAAGATTGTTGAAGCGCTCCCAGTATTCATAGAGAGTCTCGGATTCGTCCTGAACAATCATGGAAATGTCTTTCCTCAGTCAGAAACAGTTGCTGCGGGTTGAGTGTAGTACCACTCTCTCGCCTTTCCCTCAAGAGAGAATGGAAAGGCTTTTAACAAAATAGAGGTTTCATCTGCACCATCACGCCTGACAGTAGAACAGGCTGCTTGGAAATTCCTAAGGTGTTTGATAGGCTCTTGAGCAGGTAAGCCATGAAACTTAGGCATCAAGTTGAGTAGTGCAGTCTTTATTTCAAAATCTGTAGCCACCGCTGGGTGGTGCGCTTGAAACGGTTGCATTGTAAAATCAGGGGCTCCAGCTTCCTGGATAGTAACTCTCCTAGGTGCTGCCATGTCACCTGCACGTAAATCAACCGAATCAGTAGAACGGGAGCTTGTTTCTTCCTTACGTGACATTTCAGATTCGCCCTCGGGGAGGACTAACCGATGCCAAGCTTGCCTTATACGTGAAATAGTTCTTTCAATCTCAGGATCAAATACTGGCAAGCTTGGATCAGGAAGTGAACGCGTCATTTAATGAAAGAAACATGCAGCTCATAGTAGCAAAAAAAATAAAATAAAATTCAAATAAATAAATTCCAATCAATAACTTAGCACTCTATTGCAACTCCCCGGCAACGGCGCCATTTTGAAGAATGGAACTCTCGCGTGATCTAGAATTTTCGCAAGTAAATTCCCGTTGTAAGTATAGCTTCTAGACCGATAAGAATTCCTTTCTTACAAAAGTTTTGGTTGTCACAAGTAACAAACCCCTTTGAAATTGATAACCGAAGTATTTAACCTCGGGTCGTCTTCTCAAGGAATTGCAGGGAGGTGTTCTTATTATTGGTTATGAGTCTTGTAAATTGGGGGTTTTGAAAGTAAAGAATAGGTAATTTAAATGACAAGTAAAATAAATTAACAATAATAAAATCTCTTGGCAAGGTATAAGAACTGGAAGTCCTATCCTAGTTATCCTTATCAATTGTGATGAGAATTGGATTTTTTCTCCCACTTAGTTAACCTTTACTAAATAAAGGAAAGTCAAGTAGACTAATTAGTTTAATCCTCAAGTCCTAGTCAATCCCTGTAGGAAGACTAGCTTTAGAGCGATCTAGATCAATTAGTAATATGCCAATTTCAACCACTGCTTTATTTGATAATTCAAGCATCACCAATTACTTAACCAGAGCTGAAAGGGAAGAGAATCTACTCGAATGAAAATAATTTGGATAAATCGAAAGCATTCATAGCATACATAAAACAATCTTATAACTGAAATACCTCAAATTATATTAAATAGAATATTCAAATGTAACATGGAAAAGTTCATAAATTAAATTGGAAAAATAAATAAAAAAGGAACATTGAACCTGGAACTCAGAAAAAATTGTAAGTTGAAATAATAAGAAATCCTAATTCCTTTAAGAGGAATCCTAATCCTAAATCCTAAGAGAGAGGAGAGAGCCTCTCTCTCTCTAAAACTACATCTAAATTATGAAAAGTGAATTATGAGTGTATTGATGAATGGATGCATTCTCCCACTTTATAGCCTCTAATCTGTGTTTTCTGGGCCGAGAACTGGGTCAGAAACAGCCCAGAATTCGCTGGTTTCGAATTCAAACACGCTGGTTTTTTGCCACTGCGATGCGTCTGCGTAGATCACGCATTCGCGTCACTTATCGTCAGGGAAACTATAACAAATTATATATCAAATCGATGTCCCGGATGTTAGCTTTCTAACGCAACTGAAACCGCATCATTTGGATCTCTGTAACTCAAGTTATGACCGTTTTAGTGCGAGAGGGTTGGCTGACAGCTTTGTAGTTCCTTCAATTTCTTGTATTCCTTCCACTTTTGCATGCTTCCTTTCCATCCTCTAAGTCATTCCTATCCTATAAACTCTGAAATCACTTAACACACATATCACGGAATCTAATGGTAATAAGAGAGGATTAATATTTAGCAAATATAAGGCCAAAGAAGTATGTTTTCAATCATAGCACAAATTCTTGGAAGGAATTGTAAAACCATGCAAATAGTATGAATAAGTGGGTAAAGAGTTGATAAAAACCACTCAATTAAGCATAAGATAAACCATAAAATAGTGGTTTATCAAACATCCACCAATGCTTGAATCTCTAATAAACTCCATCATTCCATGTCATTTGCATCAAGCCTTGATGGAGTCCTTCACAAGCTCGGAGCTCCCAAAATTGATCCACATCTTGTAATCCGGGATCCCAAACCTTGTTTTCACACCCGTCTTCAAATTGATCATCATAATTCCCTCCAGGTGATAAGCAAGCTGAATTCTCACTAAGGCACCAAACTATCCTCCTAGACCCATCCATTTGAGCACTAGTCCAACCTTTGCATCCAATCCTTGAAGCTTCAACCATAATGAGTTTAGATTTACACCGCCAACCACTAAACATCCTTCTCTTACGCTTCATTCCACAAAGCACCCTAAGTTGGCCATCCGTTTCAAGAAAACCAAATTCAAGTAGGATAATAAAGCAAAGAGTGACAAGTTTTACTCACTCAAATGAAGGATTATATGGCGGCCTAGGTAGAGAAGTTTTCAACGGTCTTGATAAAGCCCATTTCACTCCCGTCCATCCTCTTCTAAGGGCTTCCACCACTAGGCAAGGTTCTTCAAGCTCTACCTCTTGCCAAACTTCCTCAAGTTCACATTCTTCTTCACCAATTTCTTCTAGCTCTTCCTCATCACTCAAGTCATAAATAGGAGGTTGAGTGAAATCTACCTCAACATCAATTCCAATTTCAATGGGGAAGGATTTATCAAGCTTAAAAGGATCATATGTTGATGCGGAATCATCATAAATAGGGGAACTTGTTGCTTGCCCCACTTCCTCCAATTCTTCAAGCACATCATGCCTTGGAGGTTGTGCATTATCCTCCTCAACATCACCTTTAAACTCCATGGAAGAAGGTTCTTCAATTTGAGATTCCCAAGGGCATTCAATATCTCCTAAGTCTTCAACCACTTCTTCCTCTTCTTCAACAATCTCGGCTTCCTCTTCTTGTTGTACTTTTTGCTTCAACTTCTCTTCTTCACCTTGAAGCTCTAAATTATCCTTCTCATTGTGCTCCTCAATTAATCCTCCACATTTAACAATAAGGGTATCTTGGATAATTGAGCACAATGATGCCAATTGGCTCATCACTTCGGTTAAGCTAGCCACGGCTTCCCCTTGCTTTTGGCAACGAGTTAGAAGTTCTTGTTGTTCTTGTGTTAGGGGTTAGAGAGATTGGTCCAATGAAGGTGGTGGTGGAAGAGAGGGTTCATTATTTGAGGGAAAGGTATTGTAGTTGGAAGGTGGTTCATATTGGTGAAAGTCTTGAGGTGGTGTATATGGAATTGGTGGTTCTTGGGAGTATTGGTGTTGGAATGGTGGTGGCTCTAAGTATGGTTCATATGGTGGTTGGTATGGTGGATATGAGTTAGGGTCATATGGAGGTGAATGGTAGTATGAGGCTTGTGAATATGGTGGATAACAATGTTGAGTAAGGGGTTCATAAGCATATGGTGTTTGTGGTTGATAACCACAAGGAGGTCCACCACACACATTAGATTGGTATGCATCATGGTATGGCTCTTGATCATAGTACATTGGTGGGGGTTGTTGCCATGAAGGTTAATCAAATACTTGAGACTCCTCCCACCTTTGATTATCCCATCCTTGATGCATATCCTCATTGTAGCTTTCATTCCCTACAACATAGTTAGAACCAAACTCATAGCCAAAGTAGTGAGAATTCATAGTGAAAGTTAAAACAAAAACAAAAACTAACAAGAAACAAAGAAAACCAAATCCTAAAACTAGCAAAACTAGCAAACAAACCAAAAATCAAGATATCTACAATATTAACATATATACAATAACCAATAACAAGCACACATTGCAATTCCTCGGCAACAGCACCAAAAACTTGATAGAGTAAAATCGTCGGTTAAGAATTTCTTCTCGGTAAAAGAGAAATAACCTCGTTGCAAGTATAGTTCCAAACCGAAAAATAACACTCAATCAAAGTTTAATTTGTTTGTCACGAGTGCAAACCAATAAAAATACCGAGAGTATTAGATCTCGGGTCGTCTCTCAAAGGAATTGAAGTGAGGTATGCACATTATTGGTTATGGTATCCAAGGGGTGGTTTGCAAATAAGGGGACAAGAAATTAAATGGCAAGAAAGTAAATCAAACAACTAAATGTAACAAATACTAAAAAGAGAGACATTCATGGCAAGGATTGAGCATATATGCTTTCTATCTTAGTCATTAATCATCATACAATAATTAACAAGAGCTAATCCTATTTAGTCATCTCCAACATTAGAAGAAGGTACAATATTATCTTCACATGAGAGAAAGTTAAATAAGATTAGTTAATCTCAATCCATAAGTCCTAATCAACTTACTAATTGAATTAGCAAGACATTAGAGTCAATGGAAACAATTTTAACTAACAACCCTAGATCACCAACATAAATTGGGTATTAATGACTCAAGATTGCCTAATTTCTCTTTCCAAGCCAAAAATGCTAAAAAACTACTCTAAAGCACAACCAAGCATTTTGTCAAACACTTGGAAGGCATAAAAGGAAAGAATCATAAATTGCAAGAATAATAAAATCTTCTACTACCCAATGCAAGAAAAGTAAAAATAACAACTCAATTAAACAATAAAGGAACATAAAACATAAATTACATTAAATGAAAATCAAAGTAACAAGAGTGCTCATAAACATAAAAGAGTAGCTCAAAAGAGAAATTAATAAGGTAAACTAAGAGAATCAAGATGTAGGAACAAGAAATTATAAAGAGAACAATGTGAAAACAAGAATTAAACCAAAATCTAAAGTAGATCTAACCTAATTCTACCCTAATTCTAGAGAGAAGAGGGAGCTTATCTCTCTAGAAACTACCTAAAGCATGATCCTAAGCTAATCTAATTGCTCCCCCTTGACCCATCTTGAGCTCTGCATCAAATAGCTTCAGAAATGAGTTGGATTTGGGCCTGGAAAGCTCAGAAATTGCCCCCCAGTATATTCACTTTGATGAGGTCACGTGATCAGCGTCACACGTGCTCGTGGTCGACGCGTGTGCGTCGCTTGCAAATTCCCTCTTCACGCGTACGCGTGGGTGACGCGTGCGCGTGGCCATGAATATTCTTCTCACGCATACGCATGTGCGCGTGGCCTTAAATTCTCCAAATGCTCGTTTCTTCATGAATTTTCCACTTTGCATGCTTTTCTCTTCACTTCTTCTATCCAATACTTGCCTTATGAATCTGAAATCACTCAACAAACATATCAAAGGCATTGAATGGAATTAAAGTGAATTAGATTTAGCTATTTTAAGGCCTAAAAAGCATGTTTTCAATATTAAGCACAAATTTAGGGAGAATTACAAAAGCATGCTATTTCATTGAATAAATGTGAGATAATTTGATAAAATCTCCTAAATTAAGCACAAGATAAACTACAAAATTGGGGTTTATCAGGTTACCTGATGACAGACAAGTCGAACAACCTGGTCCATCTCCGGTGGATGCCACTACTTGCAAACTTTGAGAAGTACTGTGGGCTGTATTGGGTTTTGGCGGTGCTTACATAGACATACAATTCGCTGTGCGCTGCTGCATCCCGAGGCACCACAGACAAACATTGAAACTCGTCTGTCGCAATGAGTAACACGCATCTTCGAGATACCCTCTCTGTTTTTTTCAACAGTTGCCATTGATGCGTGAGCATCTTTCCTATCTTTTTCTAGTGAATTTGCATCTAACTTGTTGAGTTTAATTAAGAATTAATTATATTTTAGCCACTATGGATGCTATTTTGAGTTTTATGCAATTTTATTCATTTTAGGTAGCATTCGGATGGATCTGATGAAGTTTCTGCAGAGAAAGAGAAGAAACCAAGGAGATGACCAGCGAATACCGACGCGGACGCATGGCTCACGCGACCGCACGGAATGGAGGAAATTGCAATAACGCGATCGCGTGCCTGACGCGAACGCGTGGACTGGAATCTGCACAAATGACGCGAACGTGTGGACGACGCGGACGCGTCACATGAACGATCTGCAGAATTGACAGAAAACACTGGGGGCAATTTCTGGACTATTTTAACTTAGTTTTCAGCCCAGAAAACACAGATTAGAAGCTGCAAAATGGACAAATCAAGTGGTCCCCACCCATCAGCTGAAGACTTGTTAATTAATTCGAATTTAAATTCAAATCTTATTTTAGGAAAAGATATTATTTTAATTTTAATTTTAGAAATTTGATTTTTAAATTATTAGGATTAGTTATAAAAGGGATCCCAACAGGGTGGTTCTAGCACAACATTTTTTCCACAACATTATTCCATACAAATTTACATTCCATATTCCATGAGCAACTAATCCTCCATTGTTAAGGTTAGGAGCTCTGTCTATTGTATGGATTAATAATATTATTTTTCTATTTTGATTCATGTTTTGATTTATATTTCAATAATTGTTTTCGTTCTTTATTTTATGAATTTGGGTGGAACGGAAGTATGACCCATGTTCTATTTGAGTTCTTGTATAACTTGGAAAAGCTCTTTACTTGAACAATAGCTTGAAAACATATTATCCTGAATTTCTAATTGTTTGTATTTAACGGGATACGTGACATATAATCCCTTTATTTTTGGACAATTAGGATTCTTGTGGCATATAAACTGGAATTTGATCATCATCCTCTAATTGGAATCAATTGACCAAGAAATTGGCAGTTGATGAATTTTAAAGGAGACTAGGAAGGTCTAAGGAATTAGGGTCTAGTCACAAATAGTTTTCCATGAATTAAATCTTACATGATTAAAATTAGTTAATAAGAAAAGTCAATCCAGAAAATAGATAACTCTGAAGCCTTAACTGTTTTCCCATATATATTTCACAACTCATTTGCTGCTTGCTTTATGAAATTCTTAATTTACTGTTTAATGCTTTTTGAATACCAAAACACTCTTTTCTGTTTGTCTAACTAATCCTATCAAACACTATTGTTGCTTAATCCATCAATCCTCGTGGGATCGACCCTTACTCACGTAAGGTATTACTTGGTACGACCCGGTGCACTTGTTGGTAAGTTTGTGGGTTGTAAAATACCGCACCAAATTTTTGGCGCCGTTGCCGGAGATTGACTATATCCCTTTTCTTTGTCTCCTTAACGTCGTTTCTTTTTTATTATTTATTTTACCCTTTTTTTTGTTTATTTGTCTTACGTTCTTTTGTCCCGTAATTTTTTTATTTTATTTTTGTTTTCCTTATTCATTTTTTTTGGTTCATAAAAAAATATTTAGTATTAATATTTTTTTTCTGAAATTAAGTTTGGTGTTACCCAGTTAATTTTATTTTAATTTTTCTGTTTATTTTTCTTTTAAATTTTTGAATTTTTATTTATTTATTTTGTATGTTTATTTTATTATTTTACACAGGTTACCTCACAGGGACTTTTCTGCACTCTGACGTAGAGAGTCCCAATTTTTCTTGTTTTCTGCTTGTGTATGTGCAGGAATAGAGACAAAGAACATCTCTTAGACTTTGATCCTGAACCTAAAAGAACTTTCAGGCGGCATTTACAACAAGCAAGACTTTGCAAGGCTGCAGAATCCACTATGGCAAATAATAATGTTAATGCTAATGTGGTAAATCTGAATGGGGATGATCAACAAAGGAGAGTGCTTGGCTCTTATTCTGCTCCTACTGCAAATCTTTATGGAAAGAGCATTGTGGTGCCTCCTATAACTGCAAACAACTTTGAGTTGAAGCCACAATTCGTCACCCTGGTGCAACAAAATTGCCAGTATCATGGTCTTCCTCACGAAGACCCAAATCAATTTATATCTGATTTTCTGCAGATATGTGATACTGTGAAGACAAATAGAGTGAACCCAGAGGTGTATAAACTCATGCTTTTCCCGTTTGCTCTGAGGGATAAAGCAAAGCTATGGCTAGATTCACAACCAAAGGAGAGTCTGAATACTTGGGACAAGGTTGTTACAGAGTTTTTCACTAAATTTTTCCCACCAAAGAAGCTGACTAAGCTTAGGTTAGAGGTTCAGACCTTCAGACAGAAGGAGGGAGAAACACTTTATGAAGCCTGGGAGAGATACAAGCTACTGACTAGGCAATGCCCTCCGGACATGTTCTCCAAGTGGACTCAACTAGATATCTTTTATGAAGGCTTGGGCGAGATATCCAAGATGAGTTTAGATACTTCTGCAGGCGGTTCGCTACACAAGAAGAAGACACCAGAGGAGACCATTGAGCTGATTGAATTGGTTGCAAGCAACCAATATTTATACTCATCTAACAGGAATCCTGTGAACTCTGAGACCTCTCAGAAGAGAGGCGTGTTGGAAGTAAAAGCTGTGAATGCTCTTCTTGCTCAGAACAAGCTTATGTCTCAGCAAATAAATCTACTTACTCAACAGATGGGTGGCATGCAAGTCTCAGCTATCAACACCCAAAATCCACCACAGGAAATCTCCTATGACATGGCAGGTAATTTTGTTCAAAATGATAATCATGATTATGCTCAACCTTCTTATGAACAGGTGAATTACATGGGGAGTGGCCCTAGGAATCCCAACAATGATCCATATTCTAAGACATACAACCAAGGATGGAGAAATCACCCAAACTTTGGGTGGAGGGACCAACCTCAGAGACCTTAGAACTTCAACAATAGTTTTCAGGGTGGTTTTCAGCATAACAATGATTTGGAAGCAATATTGACAGGTTTTAGACAGGAAACCAGAGCATCCATCAAGAACCTGGAGATTCAAATGGGTTAATTAGCCACAAAGGTTAATAAAATTGATCAGAGGACCACTAATAGCCTTCCTGGTAACACAATTCCAAATTCAAGAGAGGAATACAAAGCTATCACCGTAATAAGTGAACAAGTGGCAAGTACCGAAGCACAAGTTATACAGAAAACCAGAGCCTCTATTAGAAACTTAGAGGTGCTAGTGGGCCAACTGAGCAAGCAAATACTTGAGAGGTCTGCAAGTACATTTCAAGGTGATACAGTGGTGAACCCAGGAGAAGATTGCAAGGGTATTCAATTGAGAAGTGGTAAAGTAGTTGGCTCTGAGACTAAGGCCAATGAAGAGCTAGTTGAAAAAGAAGCTCCAGAGGAGAAGAAGAAAGAAGTAGAACACGCCCCTCCAAAGCGTGCGGACAACCCATTCCCAGACTCTCTTGACACTTATTCTACTTTGCCAAAGGCTCCTGAGTACAAGCCTAAAATTCCATATCCTCATAGACTTCAAAAGGAGACCAAGGACAAACAGTTTTCAAAGTTCTTGGAAGTCTTCAGAAAGCTGGAAATAAATATTCCTTTTGCTGAGGTTTTGGAACAAATGCTTCTCTATGCCAAGTTCATGAAGGAGTTGTTGTCAAAGAAGAAGCCTTTAAAGGGAGATGAGACAGTGGTCCTGACTAAAGAATGCAGTGCCATCATTCAGAATAACTTACCAAAGAAGATGCCAGATCCAGGGATCTTTCAAATTCCATGCACCATCGGGAGTACGACCTTTGAGAAAGTGTTATGTGATCTGGGAGCAAGCATCAATTTAATGCCCTTGCCTGTGATGAAGAAGCTGCAGATCCAAGAGGCACAACCCACAAAGATAGCATTACAGATGACGGACAAATCTATGAAGCCTGCATACGAATTAGTGGAGAATATCTTGGTCAAAGTGGGTAAGTTCTTCCTCCCAGCAGATTTTGTGATTCTTGATACAGGGGAGGATGAGAATGCCCCTATAATTCTAGGAAGACCATTCCTAGCCACTGGAAGAGCTCTGATTGATGTAGAAGTGGGTGAATTAGTGCTTAGAGTGCATAATGAGCAACTGGTCTTTCATGTCTTCAAAGATGTACATTCAACAGGTGAAGAAGAGAGGTGCATGCAGGCTGAGCTTATTGATCCAAACCTTCAAGAACCCCTTGATGATGCACAGCAGAATTTGCAACTCAAACCTCCTGTGGCAACCGATAAAATTCTGCATGACATCAAACCTAAGTTTGGTGTTGGAACTACATCATCCACCAAGGAGGAGGTCCCCAAAAAGAAAAAAATACCCAGAGGATGGAGAAACAAAAAGATCCCCACTGAAGGTTTCTCCCCAGAAATGAAGGTGGTGTTGACCAGCAATTCAGCATGGGTTTATACAGTAATCAGAATTCTCTCTCTGGAGCATATTGAGCTACGTTATGGAGACACAGGAAAGAAGTTCAAAGTAAGGGGTGAAGAGCTAAGCCCCTATGATCCTCCTCCTTAGAGGAGCTGACCGTCAAGCTAGTGACGATAAAGAAGCGCTTGTCGGGAGGCAACCCGATAATTTCGTATCCTTAGCTATTTTTCGTAGTAGTAGTTTTCTTAGTTATTTTATTTTATTTTTATTGAGTTCTTACTAATTTTCTGATCATGCAACTATGTTCTTCCAGGAACCGAACACCTCAAGCTATATTTCAAAAAAAAAAGGGGGGGGGGGGGCACACGACGCACAAGCGTCATTGACGCGAACGCGTCAATCATGTGTGCGTAAAAAATAAAAATTGACAGAGAGTTGCGCGGGAGGGGCACTGGACTCATGCCTTTCCCACAAACGATCCCACGCGAATGCGTATCCCATGCATTCGCGTCGTTTATGATTTTCGCCATTCACGCGAGCGTGTCACCGACGCGAACGCATAACCTGCAAATTCGACGTAAAAGAGCGTTTAGGCAGAGAGTTGTGCCGGCTTGGGACAAGAAGTGTGCTAAAAGCACAAATTTGGTCACACGGACGCATGCCTGATGCTTATGCGTCATTATGAAAAAAATCGCGACCCACGCGTACGCGTGCCGTACGCGAACGCGTCGCTTGCGCCGCCCAGTTTTCTTTCTCTCTCTCCCAATCCTAATTCTCTCTTATTCTCTTATCCTTTTATTTTTCTTTCATCTTAATATTTTTCTCTTTTTATTTTCAGTTCTTCTTTGCTTGAAGACAAGCAAACCCTTAAGTTTGGTGTTGACGCTTCGCTTATAGGTTTTCTGTTTATTCTTATGGCACCAAAGGGAGGCGAATCATCTTCACGGAGGAGCACAACCTGAAAAATAAAACGTCCGCTAGGATAACTAAGGTGGTTGAGTTCCTTTCATTCTATATTCCTTCCCACTTTTACTATGTTATATTCTGATTTTCTGCTAGTTTGCTTTGTTTGCTGCATGATCCTTTATTAGTAGATTCATAGGTTATAGTTTAATTTTTCTGTTAAGTGCTTTAATTCTGAAAGATGTCTCATGTATTGCCCATTAAGCTTGAAATCAAAAAAAAAAAAGAAGAACAGATGTAGTGCATGAGAATTTGAATTTAATTTTTAGAGTGGTCTCACTTACTTAGATGTGGTGGTATTTTCTGTGATTCTGAATGCATGACTTGAACAGTGCATATTTTTTATAGTGAAGTTTATGAATGTTAAAATTGTTGGCTCTTGAAAGAATGATGAAAAAAGAGAAATGTTATTGATAATCTGAAAAATCATAAAATTGATTCTTGAAGCAAGAAAAAGCAGTGAAAAACACGAAGCTTGCGAAAAAAAAATTATATAAAATAAAGAAAAAAAAGAGAAAAGCAAGCAGAAAAAGCCAATAACCTTTCAAACTAAAAGGCAAAGGGTAAAAAGGATCCAAGGCTTTGAGCATTAATGGATAGGAGGGCCCAAGGGAATAAAATCCTGGCCTAAGTGGCTTAAATCAAGCTGTCCCTAACCATGTGCTTGTGGCGTGAAGGTGTCAAGTGAAAAGTTTGAGACTGAGCGGTTAAAGTCGTGATCCAAAGTAAAAAGAGTGTGCTTAAGAACTCTGGGCACCTCTAACTGGGGACTCCAGCAAAGCTGAGTCACAATCTGAAAAGGTTCACCCAGTTATGTGTCTGTGGCATTTATGTATCCGGTGGTAATACGGGAAAACAAAATGCTTAGGGTCATGGCCAAGACTCATAAAGTAGCTGTGTTCAAGAATCAACATACTGAACTAGGAGAATCAATAACACTATCTAGATTCTGAGTTCCTATGGATGCCAATCAATCTAAACTTCAAAGGATAAAGTGAGATGCCAAAACTATTCAGGATTGCAGTTGTAAACCCCACTATAAGAAGAGACATGAGCTTAATCGAACTCTCATTCTCATGCAAATTCACATCCTAAGCTTATATTAGTTTTTGGTTGCTTGAGGACAAGCAACAATTTAAGTTTGGTGTTGTGATACGTGAGCATCTTTCCTATCTTTTCCTAGTGAATTTGCATCTAACTTGTTGAGTTTAATTAAGAATTAATTATATTTTAGCCACTATGGATGCTATTTTTGAGTTTTGTGCAATTTTATTCATTTTAGGTAGCATTCGGAAGGATCTGATGAAGTTTCTGCAGAGAAAGAGAAGAAACCAAGGAGATGACCAGCGAATACCGACGCGGACGCATGGCTCACGCAACCGCGCGGAATGGAGGAAATCGCAATAACGCGATCGCGTGCCTGACGCGAACGCATGGACTGGAATCTGCACAAATGACGCGAACGTGTGGACGATGCGGACGCATCACATGAACGATCTGCAGAATTGACAGAAAACGCTGGGGGCAATTTCTAGACTATTTTAACTCAGTTTTCAGCCCAGAAAACACAGATTAGAAGCTGCAAAATGGATAAATCAAGTGGTCCCCACCCATCAGCTGAAGACTTGTTAATTAATTCGAATTTAAATTCAAATATTATTTTAGGAAAAGATATTATTTTAATTTTAATTTTAGAAATTTGATTTTTAAATTATTAGGATTAGTTATAAAAGGGATCCTAACAGGGTGGTTCCAGCACAACATTTTTTCCACAACATTATTCCATACAAATTTACATTCCATATTCCATGAGCAACTAATCCTCCATTGTTAAGGTTAGGAGCTCTGTCTATTGTATGGATTGATAATATTATTTTTCTATTTTAATTCATGTTTTGATTTATATTTTAATAATTGTTTTCGTTCTTTATTTTATGAATTTGGGTGGAACGGAAGTATGACCCATGTTCTATTTGAGTTCTTGTATAACTTGGAAAAGCTCTTTACTTGAACAATAGCTTGAAAACATATTATCCTGAATTTCTAATTGTTTGTATTTAACAAGATACGTGACATATAATCCCTTTATTTTTGGACAATTAGGATTCTTGTGGCATATAAACTGGAATTTGATCATCATCCTCTAATTGGAATCAATTGACCAAGGAATTGGCAGTTGATGAATTTTAAAGGAGACTAGAAAGGTCTAAAGAATTAGGGTCTAGTCACAAATAGTTTGCCATGAATTAAATCTTACATGATTAAAATTAGTTAATAAGAAAAGTCAATCCAGAAAATAGATAACTCTGAAGCCTTAACTGTTTTCCCATATATATTTCACAACTCATTTGCTGCTTGCTTTATGAAATTCTTAATTTACTATTTAATGCTTTTTGAATACCAAAACACTCTTTTCTGTTTGTCTAACTAATCCTATCAAACACTATTGTTGCTTAATCCATCAATCCTCGTGGGATTGACCCTTACTCACGTAAGGTATTACTTGGTACGACCCGATGTACTTGCCGGTAAGTTTGTAGGTTGTAAAATACCGCACCAGCCATCAGCCTTTGGAAGAAGCGATTTCCAGCTTTCAGCTGTGCCTGTGCCTCCCTGCCCTTCGTGATGAACAACTTCTGCAGCCTCTTGTACGTGATGCGCACGATGGCAGAAATCGGCAAGTACCGTGTACCCTTCAGCACTGCATTGATGCACTCTGACAGATTTGTTGTCATGTGACCAAACCGAGGACCGCTGTCGCAGTATTGTAGCCATATTTCTTTGTTCAATCTACTAGCCTAGTTCGCTATCTCTCAGGACAAACCTCTCAAGGCATCCATGTACCACTCGTACCTAGGCTTGCTTGAATTGTAAGCAGCGTTTATGAGGTATTGCTTGCCCTCGGCGGGCTTGAAACGAGACATGAAATTTGCGGCCATGTGTCTTACACAATAAGCATGGAACACCCAAGAAGGTTACTATCCACTATCATCGGCCTTTAGTGCAACCTTGATCGCCTGGAATCTATTAGAAATAATCAACAACCCGTCCTGTGGGGTGACATATTGTCTCAGATTAGTCAGGAAGAAAGACCATGACTCCGTATTCTCGGACTCCGCAATTGCAAAAGTAATAGGAGGATATTGTTGTTGTCGTCTTGTGCCACTATAATAAGCAACACACCACCGTATCTACCATACAAATACGTGCTGTCAACAGAAACAAACAGCTTGTAATGCTTGAAAGCCTCAACACATGACGGGAACGCCTAGAATACTTTTTCGAACATGCTACAGTCGCGGACCATAAGGCGCCCATCATAATAAGGTAAGGCCCTAAGCTCATATATCATTCCGGGACAATAACTCTGTAGTGCTTGTAGTAGCTTCGGCACCTTGTTGTATGACTCCTCCCAATCCCCGTATATCTATGCAATTGCCTTTTGCTTCGCCATTCAGACCTTTCTATACAAGGGTTTGAAGTGATAGCTTTGCCAAACTACACCCTACAGGACAAAGATGCCGACGGATGGGCTAGACTGTATCAACGGCAGGATGACCTTACAGATGAGGCTACTGTCCAATTGTCGATAGTCTTGGGACATGGTGGGTGCTAAACACGTATGCGCTCCACCAACCCTCCAGACCTCTCTAACAAAATAATACATTGATGGTTGGAAACTACCCTATATATAGCAATCATAAATGAGTAAATATGCCACAATTAAACTTGACCTCACCAGTATCTGAGGTTCTATCAGAGGGCTACACGGAGACTCTAGGGATATCCAGTCGCAGCTTGGTGGCAATACACATGGTACTTTAATTGGTCTGATTCAACCACTCGGTACTCAACACTTCTGCGAATGCTGTAGTTCTTCACACCTTGCATTATTGCATCTCTGCTTTTGAATCTGTGGCCGACACGAAACTCTACCCCACCATCTAGGTTGTAATCGTCTTCTCCGGTGTTAAAAAACAGAGATTTTTTATGTATCGCATCCAGATCCAAGGCATGATAGTGACTTGGTACATCTAATAGCGACAGAATCGGGTGGGTGGAGGCAAAATATAACGCACCGTTGCCTCAGCCGGCGTCTCCGGTATGAACTCCTATTCATCATCATATTCAGAGGAATCACTATTATTGCTATCCGCAACATACTCTTCGCTAGAGTCTTCATCACCCATGTCCATGTCTTCCACTGGACTAGCAACATAAATCGGTGGTGGTGCGAGAGATGGGTCATCCTGCACTAAGGTCGAGTGGACGGTTTCACTGCCACCAACATCACTAACCTCGACGGAAAATTCCATCACTTGTTCCGCCATGATTCTCCCATGGATGTCAAACATGAGTCGCACATGCTCGTCGCCTTGGAGCCAAAACAGGCAAAACCAAAAAACTCCGTTACCCAACGGTGCTAGTAACTTATACACTACCCTTCCGATCTCTTTTCTCCCTAAACCACAAAGGTTGCTCAATATTAGACTCTTCAACTCAGACAACGAACTTACCCGCCAAGTGCGTAACAGTATCGGATTATCACACTCAAATATCACCCCCATTGTCACTGTTTCTCATACGACAATTGGGATACACACAAATAACCACATATCCTCTACTACTGGACATTTTTGCCTATTTTTTGAAAGAAAAATGGAGGAGAAGAATATATGAATTGTATGTGGAGAATGCCAAGGGTTGCACATTCTTTTATAGCTGTTGGAAGTTTGTCTTACAGTATCTCGTTTACATTGTAAACGTTATAACTCAATACGTATCATGTTTATGGTGTAAACAAGATTAGCTTGCATGTATCTCGTTTATACTGTAAATGAGATATACATGTGTCACACGCACTGTCTTATCTCGTATACACTGTAAATGAGATAAGTAATCCTACGTATTTTTGAATAATTTTTAAAATTATTTATTTCAGTAAATAAAATATTTTTTTAATTTATTTAAATAAAAAATCCTATATTTGTGAGTGAAAATTATTGCTTTTGAAATTGGAATGAAGAAATTTGAAAGAATATTTAAAAACAAACCAAGTAAATAAAAGAAAGGAAGTTTTTTTTTTTAAAAAAAAACAAAGATTTACTCAATTAAATAGATGTGCTGTTTAATTTATTTTTAATATATTTAAATTTTAATATATATTCGGGTTAATAGTTAAATTAGTTCTTGAAAAATGAGTCATTCTCCAAATTTGTCTTTAAAATATTTTATAAACCAAATTAGTCATTCAAAAATTATAAGATAACATTTACCTTTTTTTTTCACTCCATTAACCATTTTTGTTAATAATTGATAATGTGAAATATTAATTGACTACATACATGATACATGATATGTTTAATTGGACACCAACTAGATATATTTATAAAATTATATCAATTTAATCTTTTTTTTTTTCAATTATATAAATCATAATCCTAATATAACCTAGAGACTAAATTGATATATTTTTATAAACATATCTAGTCAATTTCCAATTAGACATACTAGGTATCACATATATTGACAATTAACATTTTATATTATTATTTGTTGATAGAAATTGGTAATAAAAGAACAAAAGGATAAACTTGATTAATTTATAATTTTAAAGAAGTGGTCTGTAAACTTGTAGTCGAGTCTCAATGTCATTTCTGAACTTAAAATTGTCCCAAATTTGTCACTGAACTTAACAACGGTCAAGGTTGTGAGAATTGAACCGGTCAAATAACGGATTCAATAATTCAATAGGCCAATTGGAGTTGAACCGGAGATCGAATCAGTTTAATTAGATATGAAATAAAATTATTAAAAAATACCCTATAATTAACATGAACTTCAACACTATGAACATAATTAACAAAATTAACAAATACCATCAAGATTATGGAGATGAACCTGAACCTTAAGATTATAGACATATGTACCATTAAGATTATGGATATCTATATAATTAACCTGAACCTCAACATTATGTTAATCCATACAATTGCATCAAAAATCAATAAAATTAATAAGATTCCATCAATAATGAACAAAATTATTTTAGAAAAATTAACTCAGAAAAAGAATGAACAAGAATCAGAAAAAATGAACACTTACAAAAAGAATTAACTCAGAAATCAAAATCGTAAAAATCAAAGCAAGGGAAAAAAAGACAAGAAACAATGGAGGAATGCTTGTCAGAGGAAAAAGATGGCCAATCAGATACGAGTTTAGGGTGGCAGAGAGAGCAAAAAAGGCCTAAAGTCCACGTCGGCAGAAATAGATACTCTGCAGGACAAAAGCGGCCGATGATAAAAAACTTCCAATGACGACGATGGTAAAAGCTTTGAGTGGCAAGGGGTGGCAATAGCTGGTGGTCACTACCGGCGTTGATAGTGGTAAGGATGATGGAGGCATTTCTTCTGCTCGTTGGAGGAAATTAGGATTAGAAGGAAAAGGGAGGCATCATGAGGTTCGTTTGGGAATTGGGACTGGGTTAGTGGGTTTTATCTTTTTTTTTTTTTTTTGCGTCAAAATGATGCCGTTTCTAAGGCAAATTTATAATCTAATTAACTAATTGAACTAATAAACCCGAAATGCAATAGTCTAATTAGTTTAATTATCAATTTAATTTCGATAACTATGATGAAATGGGCCATTTCTTATAGAGTTAATACTCAAAGTGGTCTGTGAACTTGCAGTCGAGTCTCAATGTCATTTCTGAACTTAAAATTGTCCCAAATTTGTCACTGAACTTAACAACGGTCAAGGTTGCGAGAATTAAACCGGTCAATAAACCGGTCGAATAACGAATTCAATAATTCAATAGTCCAATCGGAGTCGAACCAAAGATCGAACCAGTTTAATTAAATATTAAATAAAATTATTAAAAAGTACCCTACAATTAATCTGAACCTCAATATTATGAACATAATTAAGAAAATTAATAAATACCATCAAGATTATGGAGATGAACCTGAACCTCAAGATTATAGACATAGGTACCATTAAGATTATGGATATCCATATAATTAACCTGAACCTCAACGTTATGTTAATCTATACAATTGCATCAAAAATCAATAAAATTAATAAGATTCCATCAATAATGAACAAAATTATTTTAGAAAAATTAATTCAGAAAAAGAATGAACAAAAATCAGAAAAAATGAAGACTTACAAAAAGAATTATCAGAAATCAGAATCGTAAAAAATAAAGCAAGGAAAAAAAGAAGAGAAACAATGGAGGAATATTTGTCAGAGGAGAAAGACGGCCAATCAGATACGAGTTCAGGGCGGCAGAGAGAGAGCAAAGAAGGCCTAAAGTCCACGTCGGCAGAAATAGATACTCGGCAGGACAAAGGTGGCCGGCGATAGAAACTTCAAACGACGACGATGATAGAAGCTTTGAGTGGTGAGGGGTGGCAACCGCTAGTGGTCACTACCGGCGCCGATAGTGGTAAGGATGATGGAGGCGTTACTTCTGCTCGTTGGAGGAAATTAGGATTGGAAGGGAGAGGGAGGCGTCATGAGGCTCGTTTGGGAATTGGGACTGGGTTTGTGGGGTTTATCTTTTTTTTTTGGGCGTTAAAATGTAGCCGTTTCTAAGGCAGATTACAAAATCTAGCCTTTAAAAAATTTGTCCGGTTCACTAGTTAATTGTCGGTTTAGCCAATTTTTTAACTGATTTTTTGCAGGACAGTTCTGGAGGTTAACTGGACCGGCCAAATGACCGATTTTCAAAACCTTGACAATGGTCATTTTTTAGATACTTTCCGGTGACAGAATGATGACGTAGTTGGTCAGAGGTCACGCTAAAAGCCACGCTGGACTGGTAAAATATCGTCATTTTATTTTTGGCGTCTAAATATAACATAAACGATGTCGTTTAGAGTATTTTGAGGGGTTTTAACTTGTTGGAGTTAGAAGAAGATGTTAAAACCCTTCAAAATACGCTAAACGATGTCGTTTATGTTCTGTATGGATGCTAAAAATGAAATGACAACATTTTATTTGTCCAATATAGCTTTTAGCGTGATTTCTGTCTAACTATGTTATCATTTTGCTACCGAAAAATATCTTAAAAATGATCATTGTTAAATTCAAAGATAAATTTAATACAATTTTAAATTTAAAGATAATATTAATTGACTGCAAGTTCACATACTACTTTGTGTATTGATTTGTTTTCTTTAGGGGTGAACGCGGATCGGATGGAATCGGATATGACCAAATTTTCGATCCGATCCGCAGTAAAATCATTGGATCGAATCGGATCAATATCTGCAATTTTTAAGTTTGGATCCGCTCCGTTTGCGGATTGGATCGGATATCGGATATATCCGCAAAATACAAAAATATTTTTAAAAACTTATTTTTATTAAAACAATATCAATAAAATTTATTTTTTATTTTTTTAAATATATTTACTTTTAAAATAATATTAATCATACTTTTCTTAAATAACAAATTAAAATAATATAATTTATATGATAATTATTAGTTGAAATAAAACATAAAAAGAATATTTACTTATTTATTTCTTTATTTTTGCGGATACACGCATATACGGATTGGATATGTGGATATCTACACAAAATTCGCAATTCGATCCAATTTGTGTGCAGATCCAATCTGATCTAATAGCCTTGCAGATCGAATCCATATTCACCGTTTTCGAATCGAATTTAAATAAACACCGCGAATATGCAGATCCGATCAACGAAGGTCGTGGTTTTCTTTTAAGTTATAGAACCTTAGAGAAAGTAAATAGTTATACGCAACTAGAATATAAACGTGCCACGTACTTTCCTCGATTTGGCAAGATCAGGTGCCACCGCCACATTCTCAATTGGCGAAAACAATAAACTAAACTAAAAACTAAATCTGATCTTTTACGCTGCCGATGGGAGCGTCTCAGTCTACAGAGCCCGCGGTTTCCGCCGAACAAAGGGAGGCAGAATCCGTCGCAGCCTCCACCGGTACTCTCCCTCTCCTCCACAAAGCCTTCTCCAACCTCTCCAATCCCCAAACTAATGCTGTCCCCTTCGAAAATCTTCCGGTGCGGTAACTACTCTCTCACACACACCACTTCTTACTCTTCTTTTTCTCTTCCTTTGATTTCTAACTTGCAAAGCACGTTCTTTTCAGCAATGCTTCGGTTTCGCACGCGAAGATCGAACCTACTCCGGCAACAGCGTCCCGGCTTCGTTTCCAGTTTTGTTGGATCACTTAGGTTCCTCAATCGTCGATCAATTTTTCGTTCCCGGCAAAGGTGGAATCGATTGGCTTCAGTTCGTTAATGGCTTCAATAAGTGCTGTGCTAGGGTTTCTGCGTCTGTTTCACTTAACATGCTTTTCAGAGTGTTTGCTGCAATGGCTTTGAAAGCGAATGTGCCTCTGCATTTGGTGTTTGAGTCTGAGGATGATGAATGCAAGATTAATGGTCACCTTCTTCCGAGTGATGTGCTTCTTCTTCTTTACGTGTGTTGGGTTATGTCTTGGGATTGTAGAAATTTGGGAAATTCTGAAAGGAAAGGGAATGTTAGGTTACCTGATCTTAGCCATTTGGTGTTGTCAGCGATCACATCTTGTAGCAAAGTTGAGGGTGGCTTCAATGTGTGGGATTGTGATGTATCAAGTTTGGGAGTTGAACTTCCTGCAGGGAAGTTTGTTACTTGGGTTATGAGTACGGTGCCATGTCTTCCAGATTGCTTAAGGCAGTATTTTCATGCAAGAATACAAATGGCAGGGGTAAGTTGTGATTTCATGAAATTAGGCAAAGATTCAAAATATTAAAAGCAAAGCATCCACTAAATCAGCCACCTAAACAAAATATATCAGAGAATATAAAATACACATTAAAAATTAATTAAATAATATATATATTTATACACAAATTGTGGTTGATTTGGTAGTTTATTTTTGGCGTGTGCACATGACAGTTTTTGCTATTGTATTGTTAACCATTGTAGCAATATAGCACCTATCTTTTTACCAATAGTCCTTTTAAGGTAAAAATGTTACATCTAGTTCTTAGGTGTTGACGTGTTGTAAAATGCACAAATAAGAAGCTGCTATTCTGAATGGCAGGATCAATTGGAATATTTGAATTCCTCTACTGGAGATATTTCATCTGCCGCAGCATGTGATTATATTTTAACCCAAGGAAGAGCGTGGGCAATATCTATCACACAAAAAAGTACAGTAAATGATGAGATTTCAAGAGTATTTTTATGCAGTGGAAGTGGAATGGATAAAAACCTTCTATATCGGTTTGCATCGCTAACCCTTAATCAGTCTCATATTTCTGTTCTGTGTTTTAGTCTCTGGGCCCTTCTTAGTTTTCAAAAAGCATAACCCCAATCACCCATTTTGGTGTTGCGGTGATTTTCTTTCTATTGACTTCTTGTTCATAATCATGATTTTGAAAGATACAAGATGGAAAAAGAAAATAACTATTGATAAAAGCTTACTTTGTTATAGGTCATCTACTCATGGACGAGGCCTCAATAGATTTTGGTCTCATGTAGAAGGTTACAAGGGTCCACTGCTAATTTTGATTGCCGCAAGTTCAGGAAATGCTCGTGAGGGAAGTTCCACTGATAGGAAATGGGTTATAGGTGCCCTGACAAGTCAAGGTCTTGAAAATAAGGATACCTTCTATGGAGCTTCTGGATGTTTATATTCAATAAGCCCTGTGTTTCATGCATTCCCACCCAGTGGTATGTCATAGAGGTGTTAACATTCCTTTCTTCCGCCTTTTTCCCATCCCCTTCCATGGTATATGATCAGTTTTGATGAAACGCTGAAACAATTATAAACGCTGTTGTTGGCAGGTAAGGAAAAGAATTTTGTTTATAGCCACTTGCATCCTACTGGTAGGGTGTACCAGGCGCATCCAAAACCAGTGGGAGTTGCATTTGGTGGAACTCCAGGAAATGAGAGAATATTTATTGAAGAAGATTTTTCCAAAGTGACCATTCGCCACCATGCTATTGACAAAACCTACCGTAGTGGTTCTCTCTTTCCGGATCAAGTAGATCTCTATGCCTTAATTTTGTAAACCTATAATGAGTAATGCTTGCATAAAAAGTAACTTCTGGTCTTTCTCAACGAAAAGAGAATGACCATCTTGTGAATTCTTCATGGCTGTCCAATTTAAGTTAATTGTGTCTCGTATTCCGGAGCTTCTGTTGATTAGTTATTGTTCCAGGGTTTCCTAGCCGTTGAAGCTGTGATTTCAGAAGTGGAAGTCTGGGGACTTGGAGGGGAAGTAGCAAAGAAAGTGCAAAGCTCGTACAAAAGGAGAGAAGAACTCTTCAATGAACAAAGACGAAAAGTATATCCTAGTTTGACCTATTTTATTGTTGACTTGTTGCCACCAAGTTCAATTTTGGTACAGATGTAACAGTGTTTCATGCTACTTTGTAGGTTGACTTGAAAACATTTGCGAATTGGGAAGATTCTCCTGAGAAAATGATGATGGACATGATGTCAAATCCAAATGCTGTCCAAAGGGAAGACCGCTGAGTTGGACCATGTGGTTTTGCATCCCTTAGTACAAGAATCCTCAGGCAGAATCATGGAATGCCATCTCGTTCGATGCTGCTGTGGTTATTCATTATTTTGGATTCTGATCCTCAGGTCACTGATGTATATATTGTGCTTGTGTTGTAATAATTGTCTTTACATGTACAATGTTGGGTGGGGGTGTGTTAACATAATCCTTTATAAAATTATGTATTCTATTAAAACATATCGCCATATCGGACATGGATGGGGGAACCTTGCATCAGAAGAGTATGATGTGCGAGTCAAATTTGGAATAAGGCTGCACAGTGCCTCAGCCAGGAACCATAGAGCTAAGTCTCTGTGTCTCGTGCATATATATCATTTGAGTGGAAAACACAACTAAAATATAGTTAAACTGATTCCGTAATTTGTATCATTAGGCTTTGTTTTGTTGAATGGATTATAGTGTAATCAAAGTGAGGAAAAAGATAGCGTTTCATTCATGTTTTCGCCAATAACGAGAAACATTGTAAATCGCAGTGGACTTATTTTGCCTCGCCTTAAAAAAAAAAGACCATTACAAAAATCTATCTAAATGTTTAGAACCAGTTGAATTTTAGTATTGGTTAATAGTTGACTATTTTCATGAAGACATCTTTGTGATAATATTGCGAATCGATGGATAATTCAATTAAACATATTTAGTTAAATATATTAAACTATTTAATGGTTTATAATATCATCTTCACATGATGTCTTCATTAGAGTAACGACTTTGGTTAATATCTTATGGCTACATATGTGATCGTCGGATATTGTTCTTGTTGCCTTGTTGGACTTGTAAAGAAGTTGCCATGTTGGGTTCTGAATTGCTGATCTTGTGGAAATTATGAACAAGAAGTTAATCGTGGGTTACCATCAAGCTCCCATCACTTTTCTTCGTAGAAACCTATGCTGATAAAATTCATCGAAAGATAGGCGATCCACTGCAATGGAGTGAGAAGTAATTAAATTCTTCTAAGTTAATTGATTGAACAGAAGGAAAATATAAGTAATACAGGAGATGCCAATAACCTGGATTTGAGCATAGTAGTTTTGAACAAACATCAAGACAATCAGGATCCAATCCCAAAGGAATGATCTGAGAAAATGGCAAGCCGGTAGATGATCTGATATTCTTTAACAGCTGAAATAAGCATCTTGTATCAGCCATGATTGGAGAATGAAACTTTTTATTCCTGTTTAAAGTCATGATGTTTACCTGAACATTATTTCTGCCATTAAAAGGAGGGTAGCCGTTTAGAAGCTCGAAAAGAATAACCCCAATACTCCACATATCTGCCTATAACACAAAACAAAATTTCACTAAACCCAATTTATAGATGTCAATGTTAATACTTAAAAGCAAAGACGGCTGGTGATACCTTGCTATCATATTTCTGGAACTGAAGAACTTCCGGTGCCATGTATAATGGCGTACCACAGACTGTCTCCGCATACTCGCCAGGACGTACAGTTCTTCATATTTTATGAAAGACAAAGAAGTTGGGGTAACAACATGAAACTAAATAAAAATACAAATTGCAACTACTTATATTTATTTCCCCTAAACTGATAACTACCTTGAGAGACCAAAGTCTGCAATCTTTAGAATCGCATCATCTCCGGGTTTTGATAGCAAAATGTTCTGATTCAACACCACCATCAATGCAAACAGATTTGTTTCCAGCAAAGTGATATTCGCTACAAATAGATTATCTTTTTCATGAACAATTCAAGCTACATACTAATGGCCCTCACAATCCCACCAATCGAAGTAATAGGCATCTCAAACCAAAGTAGCAACAATGTCACATACATTTTTCATTTTAGCTTTACCTCTGGTTTCAAATCTCTATGAATGATACCATGACTTTGTAATATTTTCATACCAGAACCTGCAAAACACTGAGACAAACTCCTTAGTTGCAAACTTGCAAGGCTAAAACAAGCACCAACACCAAAAGAATACTTCAATAAAGAATGCAGGTAAAAGAGTTACCAAGCTGCTGCATGAATCTTCTGGCAGTTTGTTGTTGAACTCTCCCATGGAATCGGATATAAGAAGCAAGGTTCCCTCCAGCACAGAACTCCATCACCAAGTACGCACATCCATCATACTAAAGTAGAAAACAGCAATAGCGAAAGTTTAAATAATAAAATAATAATAAAATGATCCTTCAATTATGCAACAAAGAATTGGTTTTCTCAACATATTTCACTTAAATTTAAAAAATAAGAAAAAGGGCATTCAAAGAAAAGCTAAAATTAAAAAAGAACCACCTGGAAGAAATCAAGGAGGCGAACGATGTTGGGGTGGTTGACGGAGGACAAGAAATTGAGCTCGCAGTGGAACGATGACTTAAGGCGAGGGCTGAGTTTGGAGAGGAAGACCTGTTTCACTGCCACCTCTTCGCCGGTGCCTCTTTGCTCCGCCCTCCACACCGCCGAGAACGACCCCTTTCCGATCTTCCGCTTCAGAAGGATGTCCTTTACTCTTACCGATTCGCTCTCTTCTTCTTCTTCTTCTTCCATTCCTGTTGATAGTGATAGAACTGCTGCTGCTTCTTTGACAAATTTGATCCACGATTGTTCTGTGTGGAATGTTCTCTTCTCTGCTATCCGTCTCTTTCACCGTTTCACGTGGAAAAAATTGTACGGACCAAATCAAACAGTTACTATTTAAATTTATTTTTTAATAGGACCAGCAACTTTATCAAATTCTGGCCAGCATAACCATCAAAGAAGAGTGAGTCATTGGATGAAATCTCACACTAATCTCACACCATTAAAAATCTCATTGATGACTATTTAATGGCTATGAATCCCAAAAGTTGCTGTCCCCTAATATTTCTCATATATATATATATATATATATATATATAAAATTTTGCAGCAAAAAAATGCCACATAACATCTCTTTATTATATCTAAATTAGAAATGTTTTTCGCCTTTTTACTTCAACTGCAAATACCTTTTCGCTTTTTTATTTTAATTGCAAATCTCTAATTACAAATCTATCATTTATCTATCATATATTGTATTTCTAATTTTACAATTAAAATGTGTTATATATCATTTTTTATTGTAATTGGAATTAAATTTTTTCTTTTAAAATTAAGAAATTCTCTTCTCTTCCTTACTAATTTTACAAGAAAAATGTATCGCATATCACTTTTTTATTATAATTGAAATTAAATCTTTCTTTCCAAAATTAAAGAATTCTTTCCTTCTCTTTACTAATTTTACAACAAAAATATGTCATATGTCACTCCCTCGTTACAATTGAAATCAAATCTTTTCCTCCAAAATTAAAGAGTTCTCCCATTCTTCCTTTTTCTTTCTCTATTTCTCTCATTCCTTCAACCACTCTATCTATTTTATATATCGTTATCAATATCAATGACTAATTACTAATTTGACAATCAAAATGTACAACATGACATTCTTTAATTGCATTAAAATTAAAATTAAAATATTAAAATTGAAATTAAAATATACCTATATTATGTATCATATATTACTATCTAATTTAATAATCAATTGTGTCACATGACACTCTCTTATTAAAATTGAAAAAAAAAATATTTTTTTCAAAATTAATAAACTCCCTTCCTAAATTCTATCATCTACCTCTTTCAATTTTCTATTTCTCTCTACTATTTTTATCATCCGATATTTTTTTACAATTAAAATAATTTTTTTCCAAAATTAACAAACTCTCACTCTCACTCTCACTCTCATTCTTCATCTTTATCTTCATCTTTATTTTTCTCTCTCTTTTTTCTCATTCTCTATTTTTTCTATCTTTCTATTTTACAAAAAACAAAATTAACAAAATAATATAATTTAAATAAAAAATAATATTATTATTGTTATTATCTACAAAATTTTTTAGTTTTTTTTATTTAGTTTTAAATTTTCACTGCTTATCTTTCTAATCTTTAATTTCATTTCTCTTCTTTCAAATATTTATTACATATAATTTGGAGAGAATATTAATGTTATAATTAAAAGTTAGAATCAAGATTCAATTCTTCAAAAAAATTAATTGAGTTAATTTTATAACTATCAGTATAATTTTTTATACTAATATCTAATTATATTTTTATATACACAGGAAAAAATATTATTTTTAAATAGCAAGTATAAAAATTAATTATTTCTATTTATATAACAGACTTAACAGTTAACACCCAATTAAATGTACAAGTATACACATTAAATTATTTTAAATTTTAGATAACGAATGTTAAAATTAATTATTAATAAAAAAATAGTTTTTTATATAAAAATAATAAATAAAAAATCTTATTATTTAATTTTTTATGTACAGATACCTTGGTCTTCTTAGTCAGAGACTTTTGTCAACCTACGACTTTTTTTTGTAAAAGTAATTTGATTTTATAAATCTTTTATGCCATGCATAATC
Source organism: Arachis hypogaea (assembly GCF_003086295.3). NCBI lineage: Eukaryota > Viridiplantae > Streptophyta > Magnoliopsida > Fabales > Fabaceae > Arachis > Arachis hypogaea. Next base: position 111,628,323 of record NC_092055.1, on the reverse strand, counting down.
TATACTATCAGAACAAAGTAAACCGTAATTTTAAAAAATTTATATTCTCATAATGTTATTACGGGTAAAAATATTAGTATTTATAAATGTAAGTAAACAAAAATTTGATTTTAACGTAAGCGAAATAATTTTCTAAATATATTCTATTAGGCTATGTTTGATTAGAAGGAAAGAAATAGAAAAAAAAAAAGAAAAAATTGAGTGGACTTTTATTTTTTTATATGTGTTTGGATGAAAGAAAAATAAGAAGGAAAGAAATGTTATAAAAAGACAATCTTACTCTTGTATTATAAAATATATTGAAAAAAAGTGAAGGAGTAATATTGGAAGTATAGAGAGAAAACAAGTTTTTTCTTTTTTTTTTTCAACAATCATCAATTTTTTTTATCCCTTTTCTTTTTTCTCTAATTTCTCTCCTCAACCAAACAATGAAAAATAATCATTTTCCTTCCCTTTTTTTTTTCTCTCTTTTCTTTCCTTCTATTTTCCCTTCAAACAAATATAACCTTAGTATCTCCAATAAGAAATTAATTTAATAATTGATAAAAAATGAAATAATTTAAATATATTGGTGGATGGTGTATTTTGCACATGTAAACTTGCAATTACACAGACATACAAAACGTACTCCACGATTGACACGAAAAAAGGATGTTGCATTTTGTAGGAAAAGACATCTAAACATTGAAAGGCGTCCTTGTTCCCTATCAAATGTCCAGTTTGACCATCTTGGGGCATACCAAATGTGACCTGTATTTGGCAGTGTATCAGAGCAAAACGTTACTTGCATTGACAGGAAGGACGCTTATATGTGTGACACGTGTACGTGAAGGAGGTGAGCTTGGTCTTTATAACACATATTGCGTTTGGTTGAAGGTGAGTACACTTTATAACAATACCAACGTTTATGTTTGAGGGAAGAAGAAGATTGGAAAAGAAGAAGAAAGAGGTTGAGTGTGTGAGTAAAAAAATTAGTGAAAAAATAGTTCATGATTTTACATTACCTCAAAAATATATTATGAATATTTAGACCATCCTCAATGAATAAGTATTTTTTTTGTATTTTAATTATATATAAGTTATATGTATTTGTGTTGTTATTTTTTTGGACAAAAATAAAATTTTATTTATGATAAAATAATAGTCTAATAAGACATTAACATAATCAATGAAAAGTCAAAAGACAAAGTGCACATGGGGTTTATCACCACCAATATTATAAAGAGATAAACAACATTAATAAGAGAAAGAAGAGAGTTTAGAATCATATTCCTCCACCGAAGAGCATGCAGCAGAGATGAGTTATTGTGGTAAGAGACGACGTCCTTCAAATATCCATTGGTTTTTATTCTTCCAAATCAGACAGAGTAAAGTTGCTACTTTTGCCACCTCCTTTTTATTCCGATGCAGTCTTTCCAATGATTTTGTAATTTCAGTCCATCATTTTCAAATGGGCTCATCAACACCCATTGTAGTTACTATATGGAATCCTACCAACCTCCAAGTGTCTTCAACTTTTGGACAGCTAAGTAAACAGTGGGTAATTATTTCTTTCCTTTGGTGACATCTTGGGCAAGCAGCATCCCTTACTCCTATTCTTTGAAAAATTCGCCGATTCATCAGAAGTCTATCATGCATCACTTTCCAAACGAAGACCTTCATTTAGCCGGGCATTGTAAGTTTCAAATTGAATTATAGAGGTTCAGATTTTGACAACGGTCTGACAATTGCTCTATTGGGAGATGGAAGAACTGATAAGTTATGTTATATGCACTAGAGACTGAATAGCAACCTGACTTCTCTCTCAACCAAGTAAGCATGTCTTTCCTTTCTTCGACTTTTGTCTGTATAATTGTTGTTGACATATCTAGGCTGAACAATTCATGTATTAATTCTTGGTTCCATTGTCTGTTCTAATTAATTTATTGTGAAACTCTATAAATGTATGTTTGATTTCTATTCTGACTGTCGCTCCGAATAAAATTGTACTCTTTTATCCACGGGTCTTCATAGATATTGATTTGATCTTCTCTACCCACTTTTTAGAGAAGCCCTTTTTTCAAAATTTTTCTGTCCTCTAGTAAAGTCCTCTATGTCCAAGATGGGTTGTTTCCCATAATAGCTTGAATATTTGAAATACTTAGTTCAAAGCTCAATGAGTGAGGCTTTGTAGCAAGTCTCCAACCCTGTTTTCCTAGCATAGCTAGGTTGTAAGTTTACAGGTCCTTAAAACCAAGTCCCCCCCCACTTCTTCTCCCTGAAAATAATATCGCATCTGATCCACTACAACAATTTCTTATCTCTCCTTTGACCCCACTAAAATTGCATCATCATTTTATGAATATCATCAAGTAAGACATCAGGTAGTTAGCTTATTGAGTATAGAAGTATAGCAGTTGCTACAACCTTAATCAATACTTCTCTCCCACTAATTGATAATAAGCTTTCCAGTGCTGAAGGTTCTTTACAACTTTATCCTTGATATAGCTAAATGTGGCAGTTTTAGATCTATTTATTGTAGCTGGTAATCCAAGATACTTGTCTTTGGCGCCAACATTAGGGACCTGTAGCAATGCTGCCAAGTTTGCTCGAACTGTTTCAGGGGTATTCTTGCTAAAAAAAAACTGCTAATTTTTGTAGGTTAACTACTTGTCCACTCACTTTACTGTATAATTGTAAGATATTCATAATATTTTGGAAGTTCCAGCTATTTACTTTGCTAAAAAGTATGGAGTCATCTGCAAAAAAAAAGATGAAAAATAGAGGTACAGCGGCTATTTAGTCTCAGACCAGTAATAACATCACTCTGTTCTCCTTTATGGAGCAGATGGGTTAAACTTTCTGCACAAAGAATAAAAAGATAGGGAGATAGAGGGTCGCCTTACTGTAACTCTCTCCGTGGTCTAAACAAACCAGGTTGTTGATCGTCCACAATAACAGAGTGTGAGACTGTACTCACACATTCTCTAATCCATCCAATACATCTTTCATAAAACCTCAATTGCTTCATCATCGCCCAAACAAACCTTCATTCTACCGGATCGTATGCCTTGCTTATATTTAGTTTCACTGCCATGTCATAACTACCATAACTTTTATTTTCCAAAAGTGCATAAACTCGTGCAATTAGAACATTGTCGCTAATTAAACGACCTTTAACAAAAGCACTTTGGTTATCACTTATCACCTTATTCATTAATAGCTACATCCTATGAATTAGTACTTTAGAGATAATTTGTAGAAAACACTACTTAGGCTAATCGGCCTTACCTGATTCATAGAAGTTGAATTTAGGACCTTCGGTATTAGGCATATTTAAGTGTGGTTAAAAGATTTAAGCAATCTTCCTCCTGAAAAGAAACTCCCAACAGTCTTGACCACTTTAAAACCAATGATGTCCCAATAGAATTAGTAGAACTTAGCACTAAAACCATCATCCCCAGGCACCGAGAAAGGTTTAATGGAGAAATCTACCTCCTTAATTAACCTCTTTTTCAGTAATCGGACGAGTGAGCCTGAATTTTATATGCCTATCCACCTTTTTCTTCATGTCGTCCAGTACTTCGGAAGGATCTCTAGGATTTGAGGTAGAGAATAGCTCCTCAAAATAGTTTTGAGCAATATCCGAGATGCCTGCAGGGTTAGATTTGAAGTTTCCTTCACTGTCTTCCAATCTGAGAATTCTATTCTGTCTGTTTTGGGTTTGAGTTCTCGCATGGAAAAAATTGGTGTTTTGTTCGCCCCAATTAAGCCGTTGAACCAGTGACTTTTCCTTCCAGTATGTCTCTTCCTTTTCATAAGCATCAACTAATTCTTCCTCCATTCTTCTTAACTCCTCTTTATTTACTTCTTCATTCTTGTTATTCTCCTCCTCAATTTTTTGTCAAAGCTCTAGGATGAGTTTGTTGGAGTTCTGGTTGGAATTCTTTTGCCATATTTCTACCATACAATGTCTACATTGTTTTAACTTCCAGTACAATTTAAACATCGGTGATCTCACAACCTCCAATTCCCAAAACTGCTTTACTATCCTCCTTGTCTCTTTCTTTTCGCACCATCTGTCTTGAAATTTGAACCTGTGCTTCTGCTGTCTCATATCCACATCAGAACTTAGGGATCTATGGTCTAACCCAATGTCCTCCAAATGTTGAATTGAAGCTCGCGAGTATGCTGACCTTAGTTGCATCGAGACTACACATCTATCCAACCTCTCTCGGATCAGGTTTGGACCGAACTGCTTGTTACACCATGTGAATTTTGGCCCTTTAAACCCAAATCCACCATCTGCCCTCTATTAACAAAATTGTTGAAAGTTTCTATTGAGGGTGTCGATTTCATCCGAACACCCTTTTTCTCATGATAGGCTAAAATAGTATTGAAATCACCTATTACAAGAAAATTCTCATTTGCATAATAAACCATCTCTAGGATTTCTTCATATTGACTTGATCTCATATTATCATCACAACTCAAATGCACCGCAAAAACATTCCACTCTTTTTGCAGCTGCTGTTCTTCCCACCTAAAGTGGATAAAAAATTCATCATGTTGCTGAATTGTTACCCGAGTTGCACTCTTCCAAGCCAGCACTAATCCCCCCGCAACTCCAATGGGATCTATACAATAAAACTGTCAAAGCCGACCTTCCTACATAGTCTTTCCACATGCGAAGTAACATTTTTTGTTTAAGATAAAAGCATTACTTCGAGAGAATGGGATTTATAAATCCCTTTAATGCTGTGAACTGATAAGAGTTTTCGCAAACCCTGACAGTTCTATGCCATCATCTTCATGGGTTATTGGGTGCCTTTTCTTGGGTGGAACTGATGTGGGATAAATGTCGGTTAGAAATTTTTACAAAAAAAAAAAAAATAATTCCGTTGCAAGTATAGTCCTAACCAAACAAATAACCCTCAATCAAAGTTTAAATTATTTGTCACAAGTACAAACCCCAATAAAAATAAATTGAAGTATTCAAACCTCGGGTCGTCTCTCAAGGAATTGCAGGGAAGTGTGCATTTTATTGGTTATGGGTTTGTATATTTTTGGGTTTTGGGTTTGATAGACAAGAAAATAAAGATAACAAGAAAATATAGCTAACAACTAAGAAAAGTTTTGGTAAGAAATGAGAATTGGAAGTCCTATCCTCATTATCATCCCCAATTGTGATGGCAAATGTAAATTGCCTTCACTTAGTTAACCTCTAACAAATGAAGGAAAGTCAAGTGCATACAATCAACTTGAGTTCACAAGTCCTAGTCAACTCATAGTGAAAGACTAGATTTAGTGACGCTCAAGCTAACCGACAATCTTCAATTACCAATCAACAAGAGATTTTGATAATTCAAGAGTCTCTAAATCACTCAACCCAAGTCAAGAGTACAAAAATCTACACTAAAATCCAACCAAGAATTTTATCAAATACTTGGAAGGCATAAAAGAAAAGCATCATAAAAGTGCAAGAAATATAAAACCTAAACTACCAAATGCAAGAATCAATAACTAACAATTAAAGAAAGCAACAATAAACATAGAAAACATAAATTACATTAATAGAAATCAAAAGTAACAAGAGTTCATAAACATAAAAATGACATAAAAGGGAAATTAACAATGTAAACAAAGAGATCCAAGACAATAAAGCATAAAAACATAAATGAAACTACACTAAAATAAGAATTAAAGAGAAATTAAACAAATCTATCCTAATTTCTAGAGAGAAGAGAGAGATTCTCTCTCTAGAAAACCTAACCTAAAGCATGGTAAAAACCTAATTATGACTACTTGGTTCATCCCCCTCCAATCTTTGGGTTCAAAAGTATCAGAAATGAGTTGGATTTGGGCCTCCTTGAGCTCAGAAATCGCCCCCAGCATGTTCCTTTAATGAGGTCATGTGACCAGTGTCACGCGTACACGTGGGTGATACGTGCGCTTCGCTTGGCAAAATTCCCTCTCACGCGTACGCGTGGGTGATGCGTGCGCATGGCCTTGAATCCACCAAATCCTCATTACTTCATGAATTCTCCACTTTGCATGCTTTTTCTTCATCCCTTCAATCCAACCTTTGCCTTATAAACCTGAAATCACTAAACAAACACATCAAGGCATCGAATAGAATTTAAGTGAATTAAATTTAACAATTTTAGGGCCTAAAAAGCATGTTTTAACTCTTAAGCACAATCTAGGGGAAATTCATAAAACCATGCTATTTCATTGAATAAATGTAGGAAAAGTTGGTAAAATCCACCAAATTCAATACAAAATAAACCATACAATTGTGGTTTATCAACCTCCCACACTTAAACAATAGCATGTCCTCATGCTAAACCAAGAAAGACAAGAAAGGAGGTATGGATATTTATTTAATGCAAACTATCTATATGAAATCTATCTATATGCATGCAACTACTTGGTCAAAACAATTCAATTTCCAAGAATACATATATGAACATAAGGGCTAAAGCAATCATAATCCAATTAAATCCAGAATTGAATTGAGTTATTAAAAAGAATTATAAACTTGCAAGATAAGAGATGATCATAGGTGAAAACATGTAATTGAATAATTGAACCCTCACCGGATGTGTATCCGCTCTAGTCGCTCAAGTGTATAGGGTTGATTCACTCAATTTCCTTATAATCATGCTTTCTAAGATTTGTTTTTTATCTAACAATCAACAATTATTCAATGCATGCATACAAATATCATGAGGACTTTTCTATAGGTTGTAATGGGATTAGGGTAAAGGTAAGGATGCATATGGTCAAGTGAGCTTGAAATTTGAACCTTTGACTAACTTAAGCTCTCATCTAACACATACAACAACCTATACAATTCAAAGCAAATGTAACTACCCATTCTTCACTTTTTCACACACTCATACATTCTTTTCAATTCACAACCCATATGCATTGCTATTATTACTTTACTTTGGGGCATTTTGTCCCCTTTTTATTGCTTTCTTTTTTCTCCTTTTTCTTATTTTCCTTCTTTTTTTCTTTTTATGTTTATAGTTTTTCCTTTTTTTTTCAAAATAAAATATATACAAGAGTATCAATGCATATGGTTTAAACACTTAATGTATGAGTATGTACCCAATTCCCAAGATCTTCAACAAAAATAGAAACATACACTTTATCTCTACCAATGTTTCCAAACTTTCCCACACTTAAATGACACACACTCTCACTAGCCTAAGCTAATCAAAGATCCAAATTAAGGACATTTATTATTTTCTGCTTTAAGGCTAGTAATGTGCTAAATTTAAGAATAAAAGGGGTTAAAATAGGCTCAAAATTGGCTAACAAAGGTGGATAAAAGGGTAAGGCTATTTGGGTAAGTGAGCTAAATGAAATGAAGGCCTCAATCATATAAATGCATTCATACACAGAATAATGGACATAAAGACTCAAACAAATCAAAGATTACAATCATATAAAGAGAATAATACACACAAGAATGAAAATAGTGGTTATACGATGCAACCACATAATTAGGCTCAAAACTCACAAGGTTGTGTGTTCTTAGCTCAAAAACATGTTCCACAATATGTAATTCAAGCAAGTTTCATGAAAAATTTTTACTCAAATCAATTGGGATATCAATGCCCTATATAAGAGGAGTTTTCTAGAAAAATTTCATTATTTTGACTAAGCTTGTTATATATATGCAAACTAAGAAAATGCAACTAAAAATTTTAAAAGACCTAAAAATAACAGAAAAAATTAAAATGCGAAAGTGCTAGGATTAGAAATTTGTCACCCAAAAATCGCTGATCGGTCGGAAGACCTCCCTACACTTAAAAGTTTGCACCGTCTTCGGTGCATTCAAAGATGAGCAAGGGGGTACGACGACTTTCCGGATTGCCACCTTCAGCTGGTGGATCAACCGGCTGCTGTATGTTCTTTTCTCTGCTTCCCTTTTTGCTTACAGTGAATCATCCTGAAAGATAGACAACAGGATAGTAAGACGAATAAATACAAAAGCAAGGAAGCATGAATTGTTGGAATGAGGTATGAATCACTAAAATGAAGTGAGTGAATAAGTGTGTGACATTAATGAACTAAGTGTGTCAGAACTGCACAAAAGGGGGGAAGCACTTCACTCATTTTAGTGTGCCTGAGATGCTTCAAAGGAAACTTGTTGGTTAAGACAACAACAAGGGATAAAGAAGTATGAAAGCATCCAAGAAAGAATCAAGCAACAAAGTATAACCTCAACAAAGAAATCCAACAATGACTATTAACAGCAATGATACCAAAATAGCATGCTATCAATAATCAGCAGCAATAAACAGTAAACAAGATTAATAATCCAACACTTATCATGAAAACAGAAAATTAAACTAACTAACTAACTACTAGCAACTAACAACTAACTAATATAAGGAAGATGATAGTAGATGGTAAATAATGGTGCTAGATGATGGTTGGAGAGGGGTAGAAGAGAGGAGAAGAGAAAAGAAGAAAAGAAATGGAGAGAAGAGAAGAAAAGAAGTGTGTGAAGCAGGGGTGCCCACGCGTATGCGTGGGGTGGCAAGTTTGGAATGCGACGCGTGCGCGTCTGGCACGCGTAGGCTTGGAATGGGGAAAATAGCGGGTGACGCGTACGCGTGGGACGAAATTGTGTTAGACGCACAGTGTTCGCACCCTTCGTGCACAACTCTCTATTTGGAATCATACAGCAGCAGCACTCACGCACCATTCCTGCATGGTGGTTTTTCGGGGGTCACGCATACGTGTGGGTGTTTGGAATCTTGGGGTCACGCGTACGTGTGGATGGGTGCTCTGTTTTTCAAAATTTTTCAAGTTCTAACACCAAACCAAGCATTCCAAACATCCAAACAGTCATCTAAGCACCACCAAACCTTATTAAATATACTAAACTACCAAATAAACTTAACTAACTAAACTAAACATGAAATTAAACTAATTTTACCAACATTTACAAAAGCAAAGAAATAAAAAGATGTTACCATGGTGGGGTATCTCCCACCTAGCACTTTTATTTATTGTCCTTAAGTTGGAAAATTGGGAAGCTCCTTATTATGGTGGCTTGTGCTTGTACTCATCCTTGAACTCCCACCAATGTTTGGGCTTCCAATAAACTTCAAAGTTCAAAATTAATAGCTCCAAGTTTTGATGAAGTTCAACACAAGCTAAGGGCTCCCAAAATTGATCCTCTTGAGGTCGGGATCTGATGTGTTATATTTGTCAGTATAGAATCTTCCAATAAAATTCCGTCGTTAGTATAGTCTAAACCAACAAGCTATAATGCACTAAATTTAGAAAATGTGTCACCAAAATTCAAAATCAATAACCGGGAGTAGAATCCCGGGTCGTTCTCCCTAGGAGTTGCCTTAAGATGCACATAATTGGTTATGAGTTCTCTTGGTATTTTGGAATTGAATACAAGAAGAGTAAATGAACTTGAATTAAAACAATGAGCAACTAACAATTAGACTAAGGAATACAAGAACTTAAGCTAGCAAGTGAATGACAATCAATCAATGTAAAATCCTTGGCTAGGATGTGAGAATTGGAATTCCTATCCTCATTGCCTCCATCAATTGTGATAATAATTTGTTATTGCTCCACTTAGTTAACCTCTAACTATGAAGGAAAGTCAAGTGGAGATAATCAATTTGAGTTCACAAGTCCTAGTCAAATCCTAAGGAAAAACTAGCTTTAGTGGCATTCAAATCAACTAGCAATTTCCAATTGTCAATCAACAAAAGAATTTGACAATTCAAGTATCTCCAATTACCCAACCCCCAAGCCAAGAGTGAAAATCTACTCCATAGCTATAATTGATATTTTCTCAAACACTTGGTGAACAAGAATGCAAGACATTATGAAATTAAGAAGAGAATTCAAAACTAAAGCTATCTACTACAAGCAATTAACCACAATCAAGCAATTAACAACAATGAATATGAAATTTCTCAATGTATTAATTGAAATCAATGTAAACAAGATCCAAATCCTAGATCTAAAATAACTAGAGTAAGAAGAATACTAAATTGAGAGTAGAATAATGAGGTCTACAAATTATAGCAATGAAAAATTGAATTCAAAACAAATCTAACCAAAAGATCCAAGTGAAATTGCAATTGAGAAAGCCAAAATCTAGAGAGAAGTGTGAGTTTCTCTCTCTAGAATCATAAATTGCAAAACTAGCTAAAAATTCTCTAATGTGTCAAATTCCCCTTCCTCCTTGGTCCCTTGGGTCTTTTCCCTCCAGAATTCAGCTCAAATTAGGCCAACCGCGATTTCACTAATGAAGTCACGTCCCGAGCGTCATGCGTTCGCATCGTCTAGATTTTTGCGAGCCACGCGTACGCGTCAAGCACGCATACATGATGAGCGGATAATTTATACCCTTTTTGGCATTGTTTTTACATAGTTTTTAGTATATTTTAGTTACTTTTTATTATATTTTTATTAGTTTTTATTCAAAAATCATATTTCTGGACTTTACCATGAGTTTGTGTGTTTTTCTGTGATTTCAAGTATTTTCTGGCTGAAATTGAGGGACCTGAGCAAAAATCTGATTCAGAGGCTGAAAAAGGACTGCAGATGCTGTTGGATTCTGATCTCCCTGCACCCGAAGTAGATTTTCTGGAGCTACAGAAGCCCAATTGGCGCGCTCTTAACTGTGTTGGAAAGTAGACATCCTGGGCTTTCCAGCAATATATAATAGTTCATATTTTTCCCAACATTTGATGGCCCAAACTGGAGTTCAAAGTCAACCTAAAATATCTTGGCGTAAAACGCCCAAGCTGGCACCAGAATTGGAGTTACACGCCCAAACTGGCACCAAAGTTGGCGTTTAACTCCAGGAACAGCCTAAGCACAAAAAAGCTTCAATGCTCAGCCCAAGAACACACCAAGTGGGCCCCGGAAGTGGATTTCTACACTATCTGTACTTAGTTACTCATTTTTTGTAAACCCTAGTAACTAGTCTAGTATAAAAACTACTTTTAGAGATTTATTTTACGTCTTTGGTTGAATCTTTTATCTTTTGAATTTGTATGTTCACGTTTGGAGGCTGGCCTCACGGCCATGCCTAGACCTTTTTCACTTATGTATTTTCTACGGTGGAGTTTCTACACCCCATAGATTAAGGTGTGGAGTTCTGCTGTTCTTCATGAATTAATACAAGTGCTATTATTTTTCTATTCAATTCATGCCTACTTCTTCTCTAAGATATTCACTCGCACTCCAACCTGATGAATGTGATGACCCGTGACACTCATCATCATTCTCACTTATGAACGCGTGCCTGACAACCACTTCTGTGAGATCAGAGTCTTCGTGGTATAGGCTAGAACCATTGGCAGCATTCCTGAGATCCGAAAAGTCTAAACCTTGTCTGTGGTATTCCGAGTAGGATCTGGGAAGGGATGACTATGTCGAGCTTCAAACCTGCGAATGTGGGGCACAAGTGACAGTGTGCAAAAGGACAATGGTCCTATTTCGATGCTAGCGGGAACCGACAGATGATTAGCCGTGCAGTGACAGTGCATATGGATTTGTTTTCATCCGAGAGGATCATACAGCTTGCCATGGAAGGAGGTAACGCATGGTTGGAAGAAGGCAATAGGAAAGCAGAGGTTCAGAAGCGACAAAGCATCTCCATAGGCTTATCTAAAATTCCCACCTGTGAATTACATAAGTAACTTTATCCTATTTTATATTTTTTTATGATTTTAATTATCAAAACCTCATAACCATTTGAATCTGCCTGACTGAGATTTACAAGGATGACCATAGCTTGCTTCAAGCCGACAATCTCCGTGGGATCAACCCTTACTCACGTAAGGTATTACTTGGACGACCTAGTGCACTTGCTGGTTAGTTGTGCGGAGTTGTGAAAAAGAGTTGAGATTAAGATTGTGCGTACCAAGTTTTTGGCGTCATTGTTAGAGATCACAATTTCGTGCACCAAGTTTTTGGCGCCGTTGTTGGGGATTGTTCGAGTTTGGACAACTGACGGTTCATCTTGTTGCTCAGATTAGGTAATTTTATTTTAATTTTGAGCTTTTTATTTTTATTCTTTTTATTTTCAAAAAAAATTTTTCAAAAAAAAAATTTCAAAAAAAAAATATAATAAATAAATAAAATAAATTATTCTATGTTCTTCAGAATTTTTAAGAATGAATTCTAGAGTTTCAGATGATATTTGAAGCCTGGCTGGCTGCTAAGCCATGTCTAATTTTTTTGGACTGAGGCTTTCACTTATCATTGCAAAAGCTTTTTGATTCTCATCAATTCAGCTGTTGTATGTCTGATTTGTATGCTGAAACTTGGCTAGCCATTGGCCATGTCTAATCTTTTAGACCGAAGCTTTCACATAAAGCCTGGCTGACTATTTAGCCATGTCTAAATTTTTGGACCGAAACTTTAGACTAACATTGCATGATTCTTGGAATTCCTATTAAAAATTTTGAATTTATTTATTTTCTCTTTCCAAATTAATTTTCGAAAAATTAAAAAAATTAATAAAATCATAAAAACTTAAATTTTTTTTGTGTTTCTTGTTTGAGTCTTGTGTCAAATTTTAAGTTTGGTGTCAATTGCATCTTTTTAATTTTATTAAAATTTTCGAAAATTCATGCATGTGTTCTTCATTAATCTTCAAGTTGTTTCTTGATGATTGTCTTTGTTTGATCTTTACATTTTCTTGTTTTGTATCTTTCCTTGTTTTTCATATGCATTTTTGATTTATTAGTGTCTAAAGTTTAAAAATTTTTTAATTTTGGAGTCTTGCATGTTTTTCTTTTCTTAAAAAAATTTTCAAAAATATGTTCTTGATGTTCATCATGATCTTCAAAGTGTTCTTGGTGTTCATCTTGACATTCAAAGTGTTCTTGTATATTTTTCTTATTTTGATTCATAATTTTTATGTCATGTTTCATTTTGATGTTTTTCTCTTTCTCATTAAAATTCAAAAATAAAAAAAAATATCTTTCCCTTATTTCACTCATAAATTTTGAAATTTTGAATTGATTTAGTCAAAAGTTTTAAAATTTGATTGTTTCTTATTAGTCAAGTCAAAATTTCAAATTAAAAATTCTATCTTTTTCAAATCCTTTTTAAAAATAAAATCTTTTTCATTCTTTTTATTATTTTCGAAAATTCTCAAAATAAATTTTCAAAATCATTTTCTTAATTTTGTTTCATATTTTCAAAATTAATGCTAACATTTAATGTTTAGATTCAAAAATTTTTAAGTTGTTACTTGCCTATTAAGAAAGGATCAATCTTTAAATTCTAAAATCATATCTTTTAGTTTCTTATTAGTCAAGTAATCAACTTTAATTTTCAAAAATCAAATCTTTTTAATTTTCTTTTCAAATCTTTTTCAAAATAAAATTTCAATCATATATTTTTCAAAATCAATTTCAAAATCTTTTCTAACTTCTTATCTTTTCAAAATTGATTTTCAAATCCTTTTCAATTAATCACTTAACTTTTTGTTTGATTTTAAAAGTTTACTATTTTAATCATATCTTTTTCAAAACCACCTAACTACTTTTTCGAAAATCACTAACCACTTTTTCAAAAATCTTTTTAATTAATTAATTTATTTAGTTTTCAAATTTTATTTTATTTCTTCCCTTAATTTTCGAACAATAACCAATAATTAAAATAAAAACAAAAATATTTTCCTTTTATTTTAATTTAAAATTCGAATTTTCTCTCTCTCTCATCTCTTTCTATTTATTTATTTATTTACTAACACTTTTCTTCTTCTTATAATTCGAACCCTCTCTGCCTCTCTGTGTTCGAATTCTTCTTCTTCTCCCTTCTTCATTCTACTCTTCTATTCTTCTACTCACATAAAGGAATCTCTATACTATGACATAGAGGATTCCTATTCTTTTCTGTTCTCTTCTTTTTCATATGAGCAGGAGCAAGGATAAGAACATTCTTGTTAAAGCTGATCCGGAACCTAAAAGGACTCTAAAGAGGAAACTAAGAGAAGCTAAAGCACAACACTCTAGAGAGGACCTGACAGAATTTTTCAAAAAAGAAGAAGAGATGGCCGAACCCAACAACAATGGTGGAGATACAAGGAAGATATTTGGTGACTTTATTGCACCCTCTTCTGACTTCTGTGGAAGAAGCATCTCAGTTCCTGCAATTGGAGTAAACAACTTTGAGCTTAAGCCTCAATTAGTTTCTCTGATGCAGCAGAATTGCAAGTTTCATGGACTTCCATTGGAAGATCCTCATCAGTTTTTAGCTGAATTCTTGCAAATCTGTGACACTGTTAAGATCAATGGGGTTAATCCTGAGGTCTGCAGACTTATGCTTTTCCCTTTTGTTGTAAGAGACAGAGCTAGGACATGGTTGGACTCACAACCTAAAGATAGCCTGAACTCTTGGAAAAAGTTGGTTAATGCTTTCTTGGCCAAATTCTTTCCACCTAAGAAGTTGAGCAAGCTTAGAGTGGAAGTCTAAACCTTCAGACAAAAGGAAGGTGAATCCCTCTATGAAGCTTGGAAAAGATACAAGCAATTGATCAGAAGGTGTCCTTCTGACATGTTTTCAGAATGGAGCATCATATGTATATTCTATGATGGTCTGTCTGAATTGTCCAAGATGTCATTGGACCACTCTGCTGGAGGTTCTCTTCATCTGAAGAAGACACTTGCAGAAGCCCAGGAACTCATTGAAATGGTTGCAAATAACCAGTTCATGTACACTTTGAAAGGAATCCTGTAAATAATGGGACAACTCAGAAGAAAGGAGTTCTTGAGATTGATACTCTGAATGCCATATTGGCTCAGAATAAAATATTGACTCAGCAAGTCAATATGATTTCTCAGAGTCTGTCTGGAATGCAAGCTGCATCCATCAATACTAAAGAAGCTTCCTCTGAAGAAGAAGCTTATGATCCTGAGAATCCTGGAATGGAAGAAGTGAATTACATGGGAGAATCCTATGGAAACACGTATAATCCTTCATGGAGGAATCATCCTAATCTCTCATGGAAGGATCAACAGAAGCCTAATCAAAGCTTCAATATTAATAATGGTGAGAGAGCACGGTTTGGCAATAACAAACCTTTTCCATCATCTTCTCAGCAACAGACAAAGAATTCTAAGTAGAGCCACTATGACTTAGCAACTGTAGTCTCTGATCTATCTAAGACCACTCTCAGTTTCATGACTGAAGCAAGGTCCTCCATTAGAAATCTGAAGGCACAAATGGGTCACCTGAGTAAAAGAGTTACTGAACTCCCTCCTAGTACTCCCCCAAGCAATACAGAAGAGAATCTAAAAAGAGAGTGCAAGGCCATAAACACGTCCCACATGGCCGAACCTGTAGAGGAGGGAAAGGCAGTGATTTCCAGTGAGGAAGACCTCAATGGACGTTCACTGGCCTCCAAGGAGTTTCCCAATGAGGAACCAAAGGAATCTGAGGCTCATATAGAGACCATAGAGATTCTACTGAACTTACTGTTGCCATTCATGAGCTCTGATGAGTATTCTTCATCTGAAGAGGATGAAGACATTGTTGAAGAGCAAGTTACTCAGTATCTAGGAGCAATTATGAAGCTGAATGCCAAGTTAATTGGTAATAAGACTTGGGAGGATGAACCCCCATTGCTCATCAATGAACTGAATGATCTGGTTCAACTGAAATTACCTCAGAAGAAATAGGATCCTGGAAAGTTCTTAATACCTTGTACTATAGCACCATGACCTTTAAGAAGGCTCTGTGTGACCTTGGGTCAAGTATAAACCTCATGCCCCTCTCTGTAATGGAGAAACTAGGGATCTTTGAGGTGCAAGCTGCAAGAATCTCACTAGAGATGGCAGACAATTCAAGGAAAGAGGCTTATGGACTTGTAGAGGATGTCTTAGTGAAGGTTGAAGGCTATTACATCCCTGCTGACTTCATAATCCTAGAGACTGGGAAGGATGAAGATGAATCCATCATCCTTGGAAGACCCTTCCTAGCCACAGCAAGAGCTGTGATTGATGCGGATAGAGGAGAGTTAGTCCTTCAAGTGAATGAGGACTACCTTGTGTTAAGGCTCAAGGATCTTCTTCTGTAACCATGGAGAGGAAGCATGAAAAGTTTCTCTCAATACAGAGTCAAACAGAGCCCCCACACTCAACTTCTAAGTTTGGTGTTGGGAGGCCAACATCAAGCTCTGAGTCTCTATGAAGCTCTCTAAGAGCTTCACTGTCAAGCTACTGACATTAAAGAAGCGCTTATTGGGAGGCAACCCAATGTTATTTAATTATATTTATTTATTTTCCATTGTTATTTTATGTTTTCTTTAGGTTGATGATCATGTGAAGTCACAAAAACAACTGAAAAATCAAAAACAGAATGAAAAACAGCATTAAAAGTAGCACACCCTGGAGGACAGGCTTACTGGCATTTAAACGCCAGTAAGGATAGCAGAATGGGCGTCTAACGCCAGCCTGGCAGCATTCTGGGCGTTCAACGCCAGAATGGGCAGCACTCTGGGCGTTTAACGCCAGAAAGGGCTGTCTGGCACAGGCTGGTGTTAAACGCCAGAAATGGGCAGTAGAGTGGCGTTTAACGCTAGGAAAGGTAGCAGAGCTGGCGTTAAATGCCAGAATTGGCACAGAATGGGCGTTTGAACGTCAGAATAGTGCAGGGACTCAAATTTCTTGACACCTCAGGATCTATGGACCCCACAGGATCCCCACCTACCCCACTTCTTCTTCTCTCCTCTTCACACCTTTCCATGACACTCTTTCCCATACACCCTTGACCAATCACCTCAATACCTCTTCTCCAAACACCATTCACCTATAAAATCTTACCCTCTTCTCCATACTCTCTTCACTACTCACATCCATCCATCATAAAACCCCACCTACCTCACCATTCAAATTCAAACCATTTCCCTCCCAAACCCTCCCCTTCATGACCGAACCCCCCCTCTCTTACCCTATAAATACCCCTCCTCACTACCTTCAATTTCACGCAACATACACACTACAATCCACCTTGGCCGAACCTACACCAAGCCTCCATCTCCTCCATTTCTTCTTCTTCTACTCTTTTCTTTCTTCTTTTGCTCGAGGACGAGCAACCATTCTAAGTTTGGTGTGGGAAAAGCTAAAGCTTTTTGTTTTCCATAACCACTAATGGCACCTAAGGCCGGAGAAACCTCTAGAAAGAGGAAAGAGAAGACAATTACTTCCACCTTCGAGTCATGGAAGATGGAGAGATTCATCTCAAAGGTCCATCAAGACCACTTCTATGAAGTTGTGGCCAAGAAAAAGGTGATCCCTGAGGTCCCCTTTAGGCTAAAAAAGAGTGAATATCCGGAGATCTGACATGAATTTCGAAGAAGAGGTTGGGAAATTCTCACCAACCCCATTCAACAAGTTGGGATCTTAATGGTTCAAGAGTTCTATGCTAATGCATGGATCACTAAGAACCATGATCAAAGTGTGAACCCGAACCCAAAGAATTGGCTCACAATGGTTCGGGGGAACTACTTGGATTTTAGTTCAAAAAATGTGAGGCTAGCATTCAACTTGCCAATGATGCAAGGAGATCCTCACCCTTTCACTAGAAGGGTCAAATTTGATCAAAGGTTAGACCAAGTCCTTAGGGACATTTGTGTGGAAGGCGCTCAATGGAAGAGAGATTCAAGAGGCAAGCCGGTTCAACTAAGAAGGCTTGACCTCAAACCCGTGGCTAGGGAATGGTTGGAGTTTATCCAACGCTCTATAATTCCTACTAGCAACCGGTCTGAAGTCACAATAGACCGGGCTATCATGATCCATAGTATCATGAATGGAGAGGAAGTAGAAGTTCATGAGATCGTATCCCTAGAACTCTACAAGGTGGCGGATAAGCCCTCTACTTTCGCAAGCTTAGCCTTCCCTCATCTCATTTGTCACCTATTTAATTCAGTTGGAGTTGTCATAGAGGAAGACACCCTCATTGAAGAGGATAAGCCCATCACTAAGAAAAGGATGGAGCAAACAAGAGAGCCCACTCATGGACCTCAACAAGAGCATGAGAAAGTTCCTCATCATGAAATTCCTGAGATGCCTCAAGGGATGCACTTTCCTCCACAAAACTATTGGGAGCAAATCAACACCTCCCTAGGAGAATTAAGTTCCAACATGGGACAACTAAGGGTGGAGCACCAAGAGTATTCCATCCTCCTCCATGAAATTAGAGAAGACCAAAGAGCCATGAGGGAGGATCAACAAAGGCAAGGAAGAGATATAGAGGAGCTCAAGCACTCCATAAGATCTTCAAGAGGAAGAACTAGCCGCCATCACTAAGGTGGACCCGTTCTTTAATTTCCTTGTTTTTTTATTTTTTCTGTTTTTCGACAATTATGCTTTATGTTTTGTCTATGTTTGTGTCTTTATTACATGATCATTAGTGTCTAGTGTCTATGTCTTAAAGCTATAAATGTCCTATGAATCCACCACCTTTCTTAAATAAAAAATGTTTTTAATTGCAAAAGAACAAGAAGTACATGATTTCGAATTCTATCTTGAAATTAGTTTAATTATTTTGATGTGGTGGCAATACCTTTTGTTTTCTGAATGAATGCTTGAACAGTGCATATTTTTGAATTTGTTGTTTATGAATGTTAAAATTGTTGGCTCTTGAAAGAATAAAGAAAAAGGAGAAATGTTATTTGATAATCTGAAAAATCATAAAATTGATTCTTGAAGCAAGAAAAAGCAGTGAACACAAAGCTTTTAGAAAAAAATGGGAAAAAAAAGAGAAAGAGAAAGAAAAAGCAAGAAGAAAAAGGCAGTAACCCTTTAAACTAAAAAGGCAAGGGTAGAAAAAGGATTCAAGGCTTTGAGCATTAATGGATAGGAGGGCCCAAAGGAATAAAATCCTGGCCTAAGCGGCTAAACCAAGCTGTCCCTAACCATGTGCTTGTGGCGTGAAGGTGTCAAGTGAAAAGCTTGAGACTGAGCGGTTAAAGTCGTGGTCCAAAGAAAAAAGAGTGTGCTTAAGAGCTCTGGACACGTCTAACTGGGGACTCTAGCAAAGCTGAGTCACAATCTGAAAAGGTTCACCCAGTTATGTGTTTGTGACATTTATGTATCCGGTGGTAATACTGGAAAACAAAATGCTTAGGGTCACGGCCAAGACTCATAAAGTAGCTGTGTTCAAGAATCAACATATTGAACTAAGAGAATCAATAACACTATCTGAATTCTGAGTTCCTATAGATGCCAATCATTCTAATTTTCAAAGGATAAAGTGAGATGCCAAAACTGTTCAGAAGCAAAAAGGCTACAAGTCCTGCTCATTTAATTGGAACTAAATTCATTGATAAGTTTGGAATTCATTGTATATTCTCTTCTTTTTATCGTATTTTGATTTCAGTTGCTTGGAGACAAGCAACAATTTAAGTTTGGTGTTGTGATGAGCGGATAATTTATACCCTTTTTGGCATTATTTTTACATAGTTTTTAGTATGTTTTAATTACTTTTTATTATATTTTTATTAGTTTTTATTCAAAAATTATATTTTTGGACTTTACTATGAGTTTGTGTATTTTTTCTGTAATTTTAGGTATTTTCTGGCTGAAATTGAGGGACCTGAGCAAAAATCTGATTCAGAGGCTGAAAAAGGACTGCAGATGCTGTTAGATTCTGACCTCCCTGCACTCGAAGTGAATTTTCTGGAGCTACAGAATCCCAATTGGCATGCTCTCAATTGCGTTGGAAAGTAGACATCCTGGGCTTTCCAGAAATATATAATAGTCCATATTTTTTCCGAAATTTGATGGCTCAAACTGGCGTTCAAAGTCAACCTAAAACATCTTGGCGTAAAATGCCCAAACTGGCACCAGAATTGGAGTTAAACGCCCAAACTGACACCAAAGCTGGCGTTTAACTCCAGGAACAGCCTAGGCACGAAAAAGCTTCAATGCTCAGCCCAAGCACACACCAAGTAGGCCCCAGAAGTGGATTTCTGCACTATCTGCACTTAGTTACTCATTTTTTGTAAACCCTAGTAACTAGTCTAGTATAAAAACTACTTTTAGAGATTTATTTTACGTCTTTGGTTGAATCTTTTATCTTTTGAACTTGTATGTTCACATTTGGAGGCTGGCCTCAAGGCCATGCCTAGACCTTTTTCACTTATGTATTTTCTACGGTGGAGTTTCTACACCCCATAGATTAAGGTGTGGAGTTCTGCTGTTCTTCATGAATTAATACAAGTACTATTATTTTTCTATTCAATTCATGCCTACTTCTTCTCTAAGATATTCACTCGCACTCCAACCTGATGAATGTGATGACCCGTGACACTCATCATCATTCTCACTTATGAACGCGTGCCTGACAACCACTTCTGTTCTATCTGCAATGGCTTGAGTGTGTATTTCTTGGCCTCCTGGTTCACGATGCATGGTTGCCTCTCCTGACAACAGAGCATTTCATTTCGTGAGATCAGAGTCTTCGTGGTATAGGCTAGAACCATTGGCAGCATTCCTGAGATCCAAAAAGTCTAAACCTTTTCTGGGGTATTCCGAGTAGGATTTGGGAAGGGATGACTGTGACGAGCTTCAAACCTGCGAATGTGGGGCACAAGTGACAGTGTGCAAAAGGACATGGTCCTATTTCGACGCTAGCGGAAACCGACAGGTGATTAGCCGTGCGGTGACAGCGCATATGGATTTATTTTCATCCGAGAGGATCATACAGCTTGCCATGGAAGGGGGTAACGCATGGTTAGAAGAAGGCAATAGGAAAGCAGAGGTTCAGAAGCGACAAAGCATCTCCATACGCTTATCTGAAATTCTCACCTGTGAATTACGTAAGTAACTTTATCCTATTTTATATTTTATTTATGATTTTAGTTATCAAAACTTCATAACCATTTGAATCTTCCTGACTGAGATTTACAAGGATGATCAAAGCTTGCTTCAAGCCGACAATCTCCGTGGGATCGACCCTTACTCACGTAAGGTATTACTTGGACGACCCAGTGAACTTGCTGGTTAGTTGTGCGGAGTTGTGAAAAAGAGTTGAGATTAAGATTGTGCGTACCAAGTTTTTGGCGTCATTGTTAGAGATCACAATTTCGTGCACCAATACGCGTCGATGAGATTTTCGCCCAGCCTCGCGAACGTGTCAAATTTTGCGCACCAATCTTAGCATCATGCTCCCACGCGTGCGCGTCGGCCACGCGTGCGCGTCACAGCTAATTCTCCAAAGCTCCCTTCTTTCACGTTCCTTCCATTTGTGCATGCTTCCTTTCTCTCTTCTAGCTATTCTTGCCCTATAAACTCTGAAATTACTCAACAAACATATCACGGCATCGAGTGGTAATAGAAGAGCATTAAAATATAGCATATTTAAGGCCTAAAAAGCATGTTTTCAACCATCAAGCAAAATTAGGAAGGAGACACAAAACTATGCATTTTATATGGATAAGTGTGATAGGATATTGATAAAACCCCCAAATTCTGCACAAGTTAAATGCTAAAATTGGGATTTATCAAATCTCTCCGTACTTAAACCAAGCATGTCCTCATGCTAAAAGGGATTGAAAGACCAAAGAATCATAGGAGAATGGGGATTTATTAAATGCAGTTTACCTATATGGATGCAACTAATGCAAATGTATCTATCTACTTGGTCAAATGTGAATCAACTTCCAAGAATATATATGAGCACATAGGGCCAAAATGACAAGATAATTCATGAATTCTACCAATTCAAACATCAAAGTAGAGTGTACATAACTTGCATGAAAAAAGCTCGTGAAAGCTGGGAACAAGGAGTTGAGCTTCAAACTCCTCACCGGAAGTGTTTGCACTCTATCCTCTCTAGTGTTTAGGGTTGACCACTCAATTCTCGTCTAATCATGCTTTCTAAGATTTGTTTTTCATCTAACAATCAACAATTATTCAATGCATGCATACATATATCATGAGGTCTTTTCATAGGTTGTAATGAGGTTAGGGCCAAGGTAAGGTTATATATAGCTATGTGAGTTCAAAATTCGAATTTTTGATTAACATAAGCTCTCACCTAACCTACAACCTATACAATTCTAAAGCAAACCTAACTACCTATTCTTCACTTTTTTTCACACACTCATGCATTTTTTTTTATCACATCCCATATGCATTGCTTATTATTGAACCTTACTTTGGGGCATTTTGTCCCCTTTTTATTTCTTTCTTTTTCTTTTTCTTTTCTTTCTATTTTTTAATATTTTTTTTCTATTTTTTCCTTGTCTTTTTTTCCTTTTTCAAACTAAAAAAAAAATACAAGAGCATCAATGCATATGGTTTAATTTTTAATGCATGAGTATGTACCCAATTCCCAAGATCTTCAACGAAAATACAAAACATACTTTTACCTCAACTAATGTCCCAAGTTTCCCCACACTTGAATGATACACACTCACTAGCCTAAGCTAATCAAAGATCCAAATAAAGGACATTTATTGTTTTTCGCTTTAAGGCTTGTAATATGCTAATATTAAGAACAAAGGGGACTTAAAATAAGCTCAAAATCGGCTAATAATGGTTGATGAAAGGTAGGCTATTTGGGTAAGTGAGCTAAATAAAATGATGGCCTCAATCATACAAATGCATGTATACATGGAATAATGGACATAAAGAATCAAACAAATCAAAGATCACAATATAGAAAAAGAATAATCACACAAGAAGAAAAAGTAGTGGTTATAAGATGTAACCACACAATTAGGCTCAAAACTCATATGCTTGTGTTCTTAGCTCAAAAATCATGTTCCTGAATAAATTTTTCAAGCAGGATTAACACAAAAAAAATTTTTTAAATTGGTAGGGTGCCCTAAAGACGATTTCTTGGAAGAGAAGTCATCACCCTAACCAAGTAGTCCTAACATGCAACAAGTGTTCAAATACAAAAACTAATCATGCAATCTATTCTAACTAACGAAAGAAAATCAAAATCATGGGTGTTGAAGAGAAAAGGGTTGTTACCTACGGAAGTCGGTAACCGACCTCTCCACACTTAGAAATTTGCACGGTCCTCCGTGCCATTGGTGATACGCAAAGTGGGATTCAGGTCGCCACTTCTACCATCCGTCTCTTGAGTGCTTGCTTCACTGTGGTCCGAAGTGGATGTGGAAATGTCTGGCTCTTCCATAGGCGGGTTAACACAACCCCAAAGCTTCTTCATGTAAGCAAATCGGCGTTTATTCTGCCGCTCATATCAATCCACTTTTTTAGTGAGCTCAAGAAGCAGTTGATGGGTGGATTTCTGTGGTGTTGAAGAAGTGGTAGGAGTGGTGGAAGGAGGAGCCATGTCAAGGCTTGTGGTGTCCGCCGGAGGCTTAAGATATTTTCCGCTCGGGACGATGTCACCATTCGCCGGAATTATTGCCTTCATGTCTCTAGCCCCGTGGGGAACACCAACAGCAGCAACCAAATCTGTTACCAGGGTTGGAAATGGGAGGTTACCCTTAGCATGGACGTGATAAACCCCGTTTTTAGGGTTTATCATGCATAGAATCTAAGGGTTTTATCAATGATCTTCCACACTTATTCAAATAAAACTGCATGATTTCGTGTCTCTTTCCCATTTTACCTCATAGATGATAATATGCTTCTTTTGCATCAAAATTGAGATATTGTAATCCTCCTCTATTACCATTAGATGCCTTGATCCGTTTGTTAAGTGATTTCAGAAGTTATAGGGCAAAAAAGGCCAAGGGGAATGGAGGAAGCATGCATGAACGGAAGGAGCATGAAACAAATCAAAGAATTGAAGTTTGGACATGCACGCGCATGCGCACCGTGCGCATACGTGTGGATGCGCTCATCCAGAGCCAGTGCAGTGGAGCCGAGCGAGGAGCCGGCGTGCTTATATGGCTGGGCCATATCTCTTATGACTCTCGCGCGCACCGTACGCCTACGCGCAGATCGCAAAAGAGCCCAAGGACGCGTACGCGCGCAGTGCGCGTACACGTCAATATGCGCACATGATTTTTTAAATGAAACACGTGCCCAGCGATTTCAAGGGGTTTCCAGGCCCTGTTTTGGAGCAGATTTTGGAGGGAAAAGCTTAAGAAGACCAAGGCTTAGGGGTGTTAGGGAAGGGGGAGTGATATTTTTGGAGATATTTTTAGGAAGTTAGTTACATTTTATTTTAAGAGAGAGAAACTCCAACTTCTCTATAGGTTTTCATCCTCCATTGCAAGTTTCCTTTGAATTCTTGGTGAGATCTATTGCTAATTGACTTTTTGTTTTGCTATAAGTGTAGATCTACTCTTCTTCTACTCTTGATTGATGTTCTTTTGGTTCAATTTCTTAGATCTAGATTCGGTTCACTTTGTTACTTTGAATGTTGATTAATGAATTGAGGTTTCATTTAATTGTGTGATTGTTGATGATTATTTGGAATAGATAGCTTTAATTCGGTTCTCTTCTCTCAATTACCTCATGTTTTCTATAATTGCCTACCAATTGTTTGTGATAATGACAACCTTAGCTATGGAGTAGATTCCTCTCACTTGGCTTAGGGGTTGAGTTATTGGAGATACTTGAATAGTGGATATCAATTGTAGATTATGAATTGAGAATTACTAATTAGCTTGGAGTGCACTAAAGCTAGACTTCCCTAGGGTGAGACTAGGACTTATGACTCAAGTTAGTTACTCTCACTTGACTTTCCTCCATTGTTAGGGGGTTAACTAAGTGAAGCAATAATCAACTCTTATCATAATTGAAGGAAACTATAATGATGGAACTTCCAATACTTACCCTTGGCCAAGGCTTTTATTTCCATTAATTGTTGATTGCTTTGCTAGTTTGAATTCTTGCACCAGCTCTCAAAACCATAAAAGCTTTCCTAATCAATGATGCACATTCTAAAGCAATTCCTAGGGAGAACGACCCGGGATCAATACTCTCGGTCATAGATTTTAGAATTGTTTGATGCGGTATTCGTATGTTGGTTAGACTATACTCACAATCGGATTTATCACTAGTTTCTAATCGGCATAAGAATATTTACGTTCATCAAAATGGCGCCGTTGCCGGGGAGTTGCTTATGTGTGCCATTCTATTAGTTAGTGTGAATATGTTAATATGTGAATACTTGCATTTCTCTCTTAATTGATTGTTTGCTTGTTTGATTGTTAGTTAGGATTAGTCTTTGTTTAGATGCCGATTGATGTCATGAGTTTTTTATCTCCTTCATTGTATGATGCGTTCACTACCAAATCCGAGCTTAGTACCCTTTGATTCGGAAATTGAAAGAACCTTGCTTCATATTAGGCAAGCTCGGAGGCGGTTGATCTTTGAGGAAGGTGAAAAGGTTCTTACCAATTCACCAACCATATCATCGTCATCCAACGAAGGCACCAATTACTCTTCCGTTGATACTACTAATAGTTTTCCTTTTGATCTATGTTTTGACAACATGGCCACTCCAAGAAGAGTTACTCTCAAGGAAGTGGGTGCACCGGATTTTGTTCTCCAACCTCTACATGTGCTTCATCCCAACTTGAATTCAAACTTTGAACTCAAGACCGCTCTCATCAATCTCTTACCAAAATTCCATGGACTTCCCGCACAAGATCCAATTAGACACCTCAAGGATTTTCATGGTGTATGCTCGACTACTAGGCGGGAAGGATCCGATGAAGTGGCTATATGGTTGTTTGCCTTTCCCTTCTCTCTTGAGGGAAGTGCCAAGGAGTAGTTCTATACCTTACCTAGTAATGTTGTGTCCGATTAGGATTTGCTTATGAGAGAATTCGTTGATAAGTTCATGCCCGTGGAAATGACGGACAAGTTAAGGAAGGAGATCTCATGTATTGTACAAGGCGAGATGGAAACTTTGTATGAATATTGGGAACGGTTTCGCAAACTTCTTGATTCATGTCCCAACCATATGATTGACACTCAAGTCTTGCTTAGCTATGTATGCCAAGGCATGAGATGCTTCAAGCAACGGTTCTTTGTCAAAGTATCAGACGGCGGAGGAGGCATGGCAACTCATTACCGACTTGGCCGAGTCCACTCAACATGCTAGACGAAGAGTCAACCGTCCAAAGGCCGTAAATGAAGTTTCCTCTAGTGGTGAGACCGCTACCCTTACCAAGACTTTGTGTGAAATGACAAGCCTTCTAAAGCAACTCCAAGTGAATCAACAACCACCTCCATCTCAACAACAACCTCCTCCTCAAAACCAACAATGTCAATAATTGGTCCCTCAAAGAGTGTGTGGCATTTGCTCATGCTACTCCCACTACACGGACAAATGTCCAAGTCTCCAAGAAGATAACACTCTAGCGGCTACCCACAACTTTTATGAATGCCCCTACTATGAATGTTCCAATCAAGGATACCATAACCAAGGGAGCAATTCTAACCAAGGGTACCCCCAACAAGGAGGCAACTATAGCCAAGGGAGTAACAATTCCAATCAAGGATGGAGGGATAGCTCCAACCAAAGTTGGCGGGACAATTATCAACAAGGAGGAAGGGACAACGAAGGCAACCAAAGGTGGAACAACAACACTTCACAAAACCGTTATTCACAAAACCCTCCAACCCAACAACCAAATCAAGGAAGGAACTATCAAACCTACATACCACCTCATAGACAACTACTTCCACCTAATCAACCCTAAGCACCACAAATTACCTACCCTTCCACATCTCCAAATCAAGATGACACACTCCGATCCATACTCCAAGGACAAAAGGAACTCCAAAACACCCTCAACTCAAGTCTTAATGGCCTCACTTCTACTCTCCAAGCTCTCATTGCTCGCATGGAGCCACCTTCTATTCCTACTCCTCAAGCATCAACCTCTAGTGCCATACCCTCTCAACCTTTGCCCAACCCCAAAGGTGGCATTAACGCCGTAACATTGAGGTCCGGAACGCAATTGAAGGAAAGAGATTCAACGGCACCTAACCCGATGAAAGTTGCTCAAGAAGAAGATGGAGTTGAGATAGAGGAAATTGAAGAGGAGGAGGAGTCACATGTAATAGTTGAAGATGAAGAACCACAACCAAGGAGTGAAGTCCCTAGAAAGGAATAAATTTTAGAGGAAGTGGCTCAACCAATTTCATTTCCTACATTGGCAAGAAAGGCTAAGAAGCGTGTGGAGCTTGACCCAACAATGGTAAAGATGTTAAAAAAAGTGGAGGTAACTATCCCCCTCTTTGATGCTATACACCAAGTGCCTAAATATGCGAAATTTTTTAAGGACTTGTGTATGAACAAAGATAGAATTCATGAGTTGGAAACCATTCCATTGGGTAGTTCCATTTCGGCTTTGATGGGATCCATTCCGGAAAAGTGTGTTGATCTGGGTCCTTGCCTAGTTTCTTGTGTCATTGATGGAGTCCAATTCATTGATTGTATGTGTGACCTTGGTGCATGCGTTAGTATTATGCCTCTTTCTATTTATCATCTATTGAAGCTCCTACCGTTGAAGCGGTCGGCGGCTAGGTTTGTCTTGGCGGACAAGAGCATAATAACCGTGTCGGGTATTACGAAAGATGTGTTGGTCGACATAAAGGGTTTGATATTCCCAATTGATTTCCATATCATTGAGATGCCACCAAGCGAATCCGAGAGGGCATCATCTATCCTACTTGGGAGGCCATTTTTGAGGACCTCTAGATTCAAGTTGGATGCCCATTCGGGAACTTACTCATTCAAGATAGATGGGAGAGTTGTAAGTTTTAGTCTAGAAGAAGCAATGTGGCAGCCACCGGAGAACCATTCCGTATTCCGATGTGATTTAATTGACAACATTGTGGCGGAAGTGCATTGCACAAAACTAGAAGAGAAAAAATATGATTGAAGAAAATAGTGAAGATCCAAGTGAAGAAGTTCAAGCGGCAAGCTAAGAGCAAAAGCTAGAATTGAAGCCATTACCACTCCACTTAAAGTATTCATACCTTGATGAAGCCCACAAGTTTCCGGTGATTATAGCAAGAGAACTCAATCCTCAACAAGAAGAGAAGTTGCTACTCATTTTGAGGAAGAACAAAAGGGCAATAGGGTGGAGTTTGGCAGATCTAGTGGGGATAAGCCCCCAAGTGTGTGAGCACCGTATCTTTTTGGAAGAGGGAGCTAGACCCGTGAGACAACCTCAAAGGCGATTAAATCCTACTATTTTGGAGGTTGTCAAGAAAGAGGTAACACGGTTACTTGAGGCGGACATCATCTACCCTATTTCGGATAGTGAATGGGTAAGTCCCGTTCAAGTTGTACCTAAGAAGTCCGGGGTAACCACAATTAAGAATGAAAGCGGGGAGCTCATAGCAACACGGGTGCAAAACTCTTGGCGAGTATGCATAGACTACCGGAGGTTGAATGCGGCCACTATAAAAGATCATTTTCCACTTCTGTTTATCGATCAAATGCTCGATTGATTATCCGGTAAGTCTCATTATTGCTTCCTAGATGGCTATTTGGGATACTTCCAAATATACATTGCTCTAGAGGACCAAGAAAAAACAACATTTACTTGCCCTTTTGGAACTTATGCCTACAAGCGTATGCCATTCGGCTTATGCAATGCACCGGCAACTTTCCAAAGGTGCATGATGAGCATATTTGCGGATTTTCTAGAGCAATGCATGGAGGTATTCATGGATGACTTCACGGTATATGGTGATTCTTTTGATCATTGCTTGGATAGTCTTGAAAAAGTTTTGGAAAGATGTACTAAAACCAACCTTGTCTTAAATTTTAAGAAATGTCATTTCATGGTCAAACAAGGCATTGTTTTAGGACATATTATTTCCAAAGATGGTATCTCCGTAGATCCGGCTAAAATTAATGTTATATCTAGTTTACCTTACCCCTCTTTCGAGAGGGAGGTCCGCTCTTTTCTTGGACATACAGGATTTTATTGGAGATTCATCAAGGATTTTAGCAAGGTAGCATTGCCTCTCTCAAGGTTGCTACAAAAGGATATTGAGTTTGATTTAAGCAAGGAATGCATGGAGGCTTTCAATAAGCTCAAGGTATCGTTGACCCAAGCTCCCATTGTGCGAAGGCCGGATTGGAGTAGGCCATTTGAAATAATGAGTGATGCTTCAAATTTTGCCGTGGGAGCCGCGTTAGCACAATGCGAGGGTAAGAATCCATATGTTATAGCCTATGCATCAAAAAATTAGATGGAGCCCAATCCAACTACACTACTACCGAAAAAGAATTTTTGGCCATTGTTTTTGCCTTGGACAAGTTCCGAGTATATTATCTCGGTTCAAGGGTGGTAGTGTACTTGGATCATGCGGCATTAAAGTATTTGTTGGTAAGAAGGAATCCAAACCGAGATTAATTAGATGGGTTTTATTGTTGCAAGAGTTTGACTTAGAAATCAAGGATAGGAGTGGTACGCAAAACCTAGTGGCGGACCACCTAAGTCGCCTTGAACACACAAAAGGCGATACTACTCCTATCAATGATTCTTTTCCCTTTGAGGGCTTGCATGCAATCTCAAAAACCATTCCTTGGTATGCACCAATCGCCAATTACTTAGTATCTCGCTCCTTCCCTCCTAATCTCTCCAAACACCAAAGGGATAAGCTAAAAAGTGAATCCAAATACTATGTGTGGGATGACCCATACCTTTGGAGATGTGGGGAAAATCAAGTAATTCAGAGGTGCATTCCACAAACCGAATTCCACTAAATCTTGGAAGCTTGCCACTCCTCCGAAGGAGGAGGCCATTTTGGACCTCAAAGAACGGCAAGAAAAATCCTAGATTGTGGCTTTTGGTGGCCAACTCTTTTCAAGGACTCTTCTCATTTTTGTAAATCTTGTTCTCAATGCGTTAGATTTGGTAATATCTCTAAGAAGGATGAAATTCCCCAAGGAACCATGCTATTTTGTGAGATTTTTGACGTGTGGGGAATTGACTTCATGGGGCCATTCCCAAATTCTAATGGTTTTCTCTACATTCTACTCGCTGTTGATTATGTGTCCAAATGGGTGGAAGCGATACCCACCCAGACAGATGATGCTAACATAGTCCTTTCTTTTGTGAGAAATAATATCATTTGTAGATTTGGGTCGCCACGAGCAATCGTGAGCGACCAAGGTTCACACTTTTGCAACAGAAGAATGGAAGGACTCATGAAGAAGTGTAGCATCATGCATAAAGTAGCCACGGCCTACCACCCACAAACAAACGGCCAAGTCGAGGTTTCTAATCGGGAAATTAAACGCATCTTGGAAAGGATTGTGAAACCCAATAGGAAAGATTGGAGTGCCAAGCTCACTGATGCATTATGGGCCTACCGAACAGCATACAAAACGCCAATTGGCATGAGTCCCTTTCGGTTGGTGTATGGCAAAGCTTGCCATTTGCCGGTGGAAATAGAGCATAATGCGTATTGGGCCATCAAGGAGTGTAACCCGAGTTTGGGTGGAGCCGGAATGGAGAGAAAACTACAATTAGCGGAGTTGGAATGTTTGAGGCTTGAAGCTTATGAGAATTCTAGACTTTACAAGGAAAAAATGAAAGCCGTGCATGATAGGAACATAAGAGGCAAAGAATTTAAAGCCGGTGATCTAGTCCTTCTTTACAATTCTAGATTGAGATTGTTGCCCGGTAAACTAAGGTCAAAATAGGAAGGCCCATATCAAGTAGTGAAGGCGGAACCCTATGGGGTTTACTATTTGTGCCATCCCTCAAGGTCGGATATCTTCAAGGTCAATGGGCATTGTCTCAAGTTGTATCATGGTGAGCAAATGAAGAGCAACAAAGAGGTTGAGGTATTCCTTTTGGAAGATGCACCTCTTGGCAAAGAACAATGAACAAAGAGGTTGAGGTATTCCTTTTGTAATTGTTTAGCTACACTTTTGCTTGATTAGCATTGCTTGTGCCTACCTTGGATAACTTGTTCATAAAGACTTGCATTGATTTTTCCATGAATGACTTGATTGTGTGGTAGAAGCACACTTCTCTTTAGATTTTGCATTGATTTTTGGTGTTTTTGACTTCTTTGGCTTGTTTGGCCAGTGAATACATGATAATTAGGCATTTTTTCTATTCATTCAAAAAAAAGAGGGGGGGGGGGGACAGGCATGCGTGCACTGTGCGTGTATGCGTCCCTAGGCTTTCGCAACCCGTGGGCCATTTACCAGAGAGTTGTGCAAATTCTGGGCCAGTTTTGGGCCCTGGGCATAACCAACATCACGCGTGCACACACGAAACGCGTACGCGTCCATGTTAATTCAGGCAAAAACACGCGTGCGCGCACTAGCCGCGTACGCATCACTACTACGTTTTGCGACCCTGGGCCATCGTCCAGAGAGTTGTGCCCTGGTTGGGCCAATTTCATGCTACTGGCCCAGCTCAACTCACGCGTAGGAGCACCTGGCGTGCACGCATACCTCGACCATAATGCCAATCGACGTGTCAGCGCACCGTGCGCGTCCGCGTTGCTCAACAAATTTTACTTCCTGGTACTTTTTCCTAAGAGTTGAGCCAGAGTTGGGGCCAGAGTTGTGCTGAGGGTACAACACATATGCACGCGCATGCGCAGCTTGCGCTCGCGCACACCCTCACATTTCGCTACTTCACGCACATGCGCACCGTGCGCGTCCGCGTCGTTACTAATTTTGCCCATGCGCGCGCAAGCATGCATGGCACGCGCGCGTCGGTTTTGCGAACCAATTGAATGAAAGTGTGCCTTTCTCCCTCCATTTTCTTTCCTTCTTTTTACCACCACCCCTCTTCTTCACCTCTACCCTCCTCTACCATCCCTACCTCTCATTCTCTGCCACCTCCGGTGGCAACCACCACCTCCGGCGGACCCACACCTCTTTTCCCTCTCCTCTTCTTCACTAACCTTTCTCTCACCTCCATACCCTATCTCCTTCTCCCCCTTCAAGGTACCCCTCCTTTCTAAATCTTTTGTCTTTAGTTCCCCTTCTTTTTTTTCCATCCCCCTAATTACATGCTCTTATTTTTTTAAGTAGTTGCATTCATGATCTCTTTGTTTATTGCATTTTATTTCTTTCTTTCCTTTCATTTTCTCATGGGTGTTCTAAGTGGAGCTTACTCTTGCATTGATGAGTTTGTTTGATTTACTTGCTTTCTTTTGTATTTAGTGGTGTGATATGATGATTGTTGATGCTTTATGGGATTCTACATTGTCACTCTTCTCTAAGTTTTTGTCATAAAGGGATGCACACCACGTGTTTCATATGACTTCTTGAAATCATTTTGACTAAGTGTTCTCTATTTTGGTGTTCCTTCTCATTCACTTGTTTGTTCATGTATACATTGAGCTTACTATATTTCTTGTTTCATTTCTACAAGCTCATCCCATATTTTACGTACTTCTTGTTGTTATTGTTATGAGTGTGCGCTTCTCATGCTTCGTGTTCGCATGCCTATACCGCTCATGTATCACATGCTAGTGACTAGCTATGATCTTCATTATTGTCTTAGTTACATATTGCAGCTGTCATGTATCTAAGCCACTTATTCTTTTGTGCTTTATCACTTGCATGATTATTCTTTCTTGGCGCCTCTTTAGGCTTAATTTCACCAACTTTCCTTCTTTTCTAGGATGGTGCTTGATGTTAGGATTTTTGCCAGTAAAGAATTTCATAAAAGCAGTCGCGTTGTATATATAGTCTCTAAACCGACAGAAATCCCTTCGTACAAACGTTTTGGTTATCACAAGTAACAAACCCCTTTGAAATTGATAACCGAGTATTCAAATCTCGAGTCGTCTTCTCAAGGAATTGCAGGGAAGTATGTTCTTATTATTGGTTATG
Source organism: Arachis hypogaea (assembly GCF_003086295.3). Classification (NCBI taxonomy): domain Eukaryota; kingdom Viridiplantae; phylum Streptophyta; class Magnoliopsida; order Fabales; family Fabaceae; genus Arachis; species Arachis hypogaea. The sequence goes on along the minus strand of NC_092055.1, from coordinate 111,595,554 downwards.
AGTTTTGTAAATTGGGGTTTTGGAAGTAAGGCGGGAATATGTTATATGACAAATAATTTAAATGGCAATTAAAAATAAATAAATAGCTGCAAGGCAAACTTTTGGCAAGGTATGAGAATTTGGAAGTCCAGATTTAGTTATTCTTATCAACAACAATGAAAGTTGAATCTTAATTCCACTTAGTTAACCTTTACTAAAGCAAAGGAAAGTCAAGGGACTAATTAGTTTGATCTTCGAATCCTATTTATTTCCTAAGAAAAGATTGGGATTATTGAAGTTCAACTCAATTGGCAAGATAACAATTAATAATTATGCTGTTGAATTGCATAACTCCTGAGTTACTGATTTCTTAACTAAAACCAAAAGGAAAAGAGTAAACCTACTGGAATAAAAAATGTCTTCAGATGGGAAGCAGTAATCATGTAAATAAAAGAAAGCAATCATGAATTGAAATACCTCAAATAACATTAATTAAGAAAATTATATGTAACATGGAAGAGTTCATAAATTATATAAAAATAAAGAACCTGGGATTGAGAGTCACTCCTAAAACTAAGAGAAGTCCTAAATCCTAAGAGAGAGAGGAGAGAACCTCTCTCAAAACTAATCTAAATCATGAGAAGTGAATTATGTGAGCCTCCCATGAATGGATGCATTCCCCCACTTTATAGCCTCTAATATGTGTTTTCTGGGCCGCAAACTGGGTCAGAAATAGCCCAGAATTCACTGGTTGCGAATTCAAATGCGCTGATTTCCGTCACTGCGACGCGGCCGCATGGATCACGCGATCGCGTCGCTTAGCGTCAGAGGAACTATAGCAAATTATATATCAAATCGAAGCCCCGGACATTAGCTTTCCAACACAACTGGAACTGCATCGTTTGGACCTCTGTAGCTAAAGTTATAGCCGTTTATGTGTGAAGAGGTCAGGCTGGACAACTTAGCAACTTCTTCATCTTCTTGTATTCCTTCCACTTTTGCATGCTTCCTTTCCATCCTCCAAGTCATTCCTGCCCTATAATATCTGAAAACACTTAACACACATATCAAGGCATCTAATGGTGATAAGAGAGGATTAATAATAAGCAAATATAAAACAAGAAGCATGTTTTCAATCAAAGCACATAATTAGGAAGGCAAATGTAAAATCATGCAAATAGTATGAATAAGTGGGTAAAGAGTAGATAAAAACCACTCAAATGAGCACAAGATAAACCATGAAATAGAGGTTTATCAACCTCCCCACACTTAAACAATAGCATGTCCTCATGCTAAGCTCAAGAGAAACTATAAAGGTGAAGAGGAATGATAGAATGTATGAAATGCAACCTACCTATATGAATGCAACTACATGCAAAAATGTTTCTACCCTACTTGGTTAAAAGCAAATAAGTTCTCCAAGACAAACATAAATCAGATTTCACTAATTCAAATTATACAATAAGAGACAAGTAAACTTGTAAGAAGACAGCTCATGAAAGCAGGGAACATAGAATCAAGCATTGAACCCTCACTGGTAGTGTATATCACTCTAATCTCTCAAGTGTATAGGGTTATTCACTCTACTCTTCTCTAGTCATGTTTTCTAAATCTTGTTCTTCATCTAACCAACCAACATATATTTAATGTACCAATGCAAATATCATGAGGTCTTTTCAAGGTTGTAATGGGGCTGAGGTAAAGGTAAGGATATATGTATGGCCAAGTGAGCTATAATATGAATCTTCAATTAACCTAAGCTCTCACCTAATATACATATACTCTATATACATTTAAATTCATAACTAGCTACCCATAATTCCCACTTTTGTATAATTTCCATACTCATGTACCAAATTTTCTTTAATTTTTATCACATGTGCATTGATCTTTTATTAACTTAACATTGGGGTAATTTTGTCCCCTTATTTATATATATATATATATATATATATATATATTTTCTTTTTTTCCTTTTTTTTTGTAGAGAAATAAACATAACTTATCAATACACATGGATTTTCTATTATTTTATCTATTTTGGTTTTTCATGAGTAGGTTCCCAAATTCCTAATATTCAAATAAATTAGAAACATGTTACATTCCCTTATCAACCCATGTTCCCACAATTTTCCCAGACTTATTTGATACACAATCTCTATCTTAAGCTAACCAAAGATTCAATTGGGATAATTAATTTGTTTTCTGCTTAAAGCTAGTGATGTGGTAAAATATAGAACAAATGGAGATTAAAAGGCTCAAAGTGGCTGACAAGGGTGATTTAAAGGGTAGGTTTATTTGGGATAAGTGAGCTAAAATCAAACAATGGCCTCAATCATATGCAAGGATGTAAATATATTAAATATTGGACATATAGAATGGAACAAAACTTAAGATTGCAATCATAGAGAAGTAAACACACAAGAATAAAAATTTATGGTTAAATAATGTAACCATATAAATAAGCTCAAAATCTCACAGGTTGTGTGTTCTTTGGCTCAAAAACCATGTTTCAAATACAACTTCAAACAAATTTAACAAAAAATTTTTCAATTTAAATTAGTGAAAATTTTCAAAAATAGGGTCTTTAGAAGAATTTTATTACTTTAACCAAGTAGTAACTAGATGCATAAAATCAAACAAATATGCAAATGCAACAACTAATTTAACAAAGAAAATTAAACATTGGTGCTAAAATATGAAGTGACTAACCCATGGAAGTCGGTATCGACCGACCTCCCCACACTTAAAGATTGCACCGTCCTTAGTGCATGCTGAGATGTGCAGGTGGACGGGCTGTTCCAACTGATGCTTTTCTTCAAGGATTGTGCTGATGGACTTGTTTGTCTCCCCATGTAAACGTCTTCCGGTTCCCTTTCGGGTGGCCATCCTGAAAGAAAAAGGGAAGAAGAGTAACCCAGAAATAGAGATAAGAAAATAAAAGAAGTATGGGTGGGTTAATGCCAAATGATAAGGGTCTCATTTACATGGTAGCTACAACATGCAAGTGAGAAAACAATAGAAGCACATGGCATACCAGTGGTGCAAAAATTGCAACAAGAGGGTGTGGGTAATGCAAAATAGTGTAAGTACATATCAATGCAAAAGGAATATCAGTATTTATAAAAATTAGCATTGACTTATTAATAATAATGCCCAATTAGAATAAAACAAGTCATGAAGCACCAAGATAATACCAGAAAAGATATAACAGTTGAATAAGAACATTTAACACCAATGAAAAATAATAAATTTAGAAAAGAAAATAAAAATATGCACAAAATGAAAATGCAATGAATGAAATATGCAAATAAATTAAGTAAAATAAAATCAAAGATAAGAAGAATGAGAAGGGAAAGAAAGGAAGAAGAAGTAAGTAGGAAAGGAGGGAGGAAAAATTAGGATTGAAGAAGAAAAGATAAGATATTTGGCAAATTAGGATAAGTTGTGTGGCGCAAGCGACGCGATCGCATGGGGCACTCGGTCGCGCGACTTGCGCTGATACTGATTGATGCGGTCGCGTCGGTCACGCGGTCGCGTGACCCGTTTTATGCTACTAGCGCGAGGGCAGCCTCACACTCGCACAACTCTCTGTTCAAAATCATTAGTTGCTAAATATTGGGTGACGCGATCGCGTGGGGCATGCGATCGCGTGAGTGGGCTTTCAGAAGGACATGACGCAGACGCGTGAGGCACGCGATCGCGTGAGAGGAACTGCGCGTCCAGCGCCAGTCCAGCACCACTCTAGCACAACTTTCGGGTGTGCACCACTTTGACATCGAAATCCTGGTCACGCGGTCGCGTGGGGCACGCGGTCGCGTGGGGCACGCGGTCGCGTGGGGCACGCGGTCGCGTGGGGCACGCGGTCGCGTGGGAGGCCATTATTCCCATATGACGCGGTCGCGTCAGCAACGCGGTCGCGTGGGATGATTTGTGCCATTGGCACGCCTCCAGTGCTGCTCCTGCATAACTCTCTGTTCATATTAATATTGTCCCCCATCTCCTTGCGACGCGGACGTGTTGCTGATGCGGTCGCGTCGCGTGCTCTCTTTTTTTTTATATCTGAAAAAAAATGCAGAATGCAGTGTTAATATGAATGTTATGCAAAAACTCTAGGTTCAATATAATAAAATAAAATAAAACTTGAAAACAAATAAAACTAAATAAAAATGAAAAAAAAGAACGATCATACCATGGTGGGTTGTCTCCCACCTAGCACTTTTAGTTAGAGTCCTTAAGTTGGACATTTGGTGAGCTCCCTGTTATGATGGCTTATGCTTGTATTCATCTAGGAATTCCCACCAATGTTTGTAATTCCAATAGCCTCCGGGATCCCAAACTAGGCATGTAAAGCCCTTGAGAAGTTTTAAACAGGTTTTCAGGCTTCCAGTATGCTGAATGTCAGAACAGACTCCAGGATCCCAAACTTTGCTTTTACACCCGTCTTCGTGTTGATCATCATGATTCCATTCGGGTAGCAAGCAATCTGAATTCTCACTAAAGCAGCCAAACAACTTTCTAGACCCATTCAGTTGAGCTTTACACCAACCTTTGCGTTTAAACTTAAAACTTCCAACCATAATGAACCTTGCAGGAGAATTCTTACCACTGACCATCTTCCTCTTACTCTTAATGTTACAAAGAGCTCTAAGTTGACCATCCGTCTCCAATAGCCCATATTCAAGTGGTATTAGAAAGCTAAGGGATATGAATTTTATCCACTTGAATGTTGTGAAGGATGATGGCAACTTAGGGGGAGGTATTGTTAACGAAATTGCAAGCTCCACTCCTTTGTGCTCTTCTCTGACAATTTTCACCTCTTTGCAAACTTCTTTAATTTCAACCTCTTCATCTTGGTAGATTTCTTCCAATTCAGTCTCTTCTGCACTACTTACCAAAGGCATAGGAGGTTGTGCTTCTTCTTCTTGAATCTCCATCTCTTGATTAACCTCTTCAAAGTCTTTAGCCATGACATGCCTTGGAGGTTGTACACTCTTCTCAACATCAACATCAAACACCGTGGAAGGAGGCTCTGTGACTGGACTTTCCAATGGAGGTACAGCATCTCTTAAGTTTGTAACCACTTCTTCCTTTTTAATAATTGCTGCTTTGTCCAAGTGTTTAAGTATAAAATCATACTCATCCTCGATGAATTTCTTTCCATGACAACTCCTTTCAACTACTCCTTCATCTTCAAGGGTGTCTCCTACCTTTACCCATAGGGCCTCCTCTAGCTCTTTATGAAGTATGGATTCGCGAAGATGATTCCTTCTTTTCTGTTCCATATCAATAGCATAATTGGAATCATCTTGCTCTTGGATTGATGGATGTGGGTTCTCTTCCATGGAAGGTGGTGATGGGATGAAAAGATCATTATGTGGTTGAAAAGGAAGTGCACTAGAGCTTAAGGGTTGGATTTTGGAGGTAGAGGGTTGGTTCATGCGGGATATAAGATTTTGGAGTGTAGAGGTGAGACCAATGATGTTAGAGATGAGTGTATTGTTATCCAATGGAGGTTGGGATGGATCTATGTATGGTTCATTTGGTTCATAGGGTGGTTGGTATGGTGGATGTGGGTTAGGGTCATGTGATGATGTCTGGTAGTAGGGGGCTTGTGAGTATGGTGGTCCAGAGTTGTGTTGAGGAAAGGGTTCATAGGCATATGGTGGTGATTGTTGATAGTCCATTGGAGGTGGTTGTTGCCATGAGGGTTGGTTAAATCCTTGTAGCTCCTCCCATCTTTGATTATTCCAACCTTGATGCCTGTTCTCATTATAGTTTCCATTCCTAACAACAACATTGGAATCAAACTTGAAGCGAGAGGGGCGAGAACTCATAGTTAGTTAATAAAATAAAAATAAAAACAAATTTTAAATTAAAAGGTTATTTAAATTTTGAATTTGAAAATTAAATTTTGAAATTTTGAATTTTAAATTTTTGAATTTTAAATTTTTGAAAATTGAAATTTGATTTTTGAAATAAGATATGATAAAATAAAAAATTTTAAAATAAAAACCAATAACCTCTTAACTTAAGAAAAAGCAAAAATAAAAACAAAAATAAAAACAAATAAACAAGCAAAAAAAATAAAAATAAAATATTTACAATAACCAATAATAAGGCACACGTTTGCAATTCCCCGGCAACGGCGCCATTTTGACGTTAGGATTTTTGCCAGTAAAGAATTTCATAAAAACAGTCACGTTGTAGATGTAGTCTCTAAACCGACAGAAATCCCTTCGTACAAATGTTTTGGTTGTCACAAGTAACAAACCCCTTTGAAATTGATAACCGAGTATTCAAACCTCGGGTCGTCTTCTCAAGGAATTGCAGGGAAGTATGTTCTTATTATTGGTTATGAGTTTTGTAAATTAGGGTTTTGGAAGTAAGGTGGGAATATGTTATATGACAAATAATTTAAATGGCAATTAAAAATAAATAAATAGCTGCAAGGCAAACTTTTGGCAAGGTATGAGAATTTGGAAGTCCAGATTTAGTTATTCTTATCAACAACAATGAAAGTTGAATCTTAATTCCACTTAGTTAACCTTTTCCTACTACTGTATTCACGCTAAGGGGAATCTACCTTTTCCCACTCTAGTGTCTGACTTAGTCGCCGCAGCCGGTGTTCCCCGAGAGACCAAGGATAGAAGGGCCATGATCCCGACGGAGATGTTATTCCAAATGGGAGGTACCTTTACCTTCCGGCGGATACCGAAGAGCCACACTTATCCGTCCCTATGCGCATCCCCTCTTCCTCATCCGCACCACCAAAGTCATCCATGCAACGTGATGAGCGGATAATTTATACGCTTTTTGGCATTGTTTTTAGTATGTTTTTAGTATATTTTAGCTAGTTTTCATTATATTTTTATTAGTTTTTAAATAAAAATCACATTTCTGGACTTTACTATGAGTTTGTGTATTTTTCTGTGATTTCAGGTATTTTCTGACTGAAATTAAGGGACCTGAGCAAAAATCTGATTCAGAGGCTGAAAAAGGACTGCAGATGTTGTTGGATTTTGACCTCCCTTCACTCAAAGTGGATTTTCTGGAGCTACAGAAGCCCAATTAGCACGCTCTCAATTGAGTTGGAAAGTAGACATCCTGGGCTTTCCAGAAATATATAATAGTTTATACTTTGTCCAAGATTTGATGGCCCAAACTGGCGTTCAAAGTCAGCATAGAAATTCTGGCGTCAAAACGCCAGAACTGGCATAAAAGCTGGAGTTAAACGCCCAAACTGGCACAAAAGCTGGCATTTAACTTCAAGAAAAGTCTCTACACATGAAAGCTTCAATTCTCAGTCCAAGCACACACCAAGTGGGCCCGAAAGTGGATTCTGCATCATTTACTCATTTCTGTAAACCCTAGGTTACTAGTTCTCTATAAATAGGACCTTTTGCTATTGTATTTAGAGACTTTTGATCTTTGATTAGTCTTATGCTATCTTAGACCTTTATGAGGGCTGGCCATTCGGCCATGCCTAGACCTTGTTCTTATGTATTTTCAACGGTGGAGTTTCTACACACCATAGATTAAGGTGTGAAGCTCTGCTGTTTTTCATGAATTAATGTAAAGTACTACTGTTTTTCTATTCAATTCACGCCTACTTCTTCTCTAAGATATACACTCGTTCTTCAACTTGATGAATGTGATGATCCGTGACACTCATCATCATTCTCACCTATGAACGCGTTCCTGACAACCACTTCCGTTCTACATGCAATCAAGCTTGAATGTGTATCTCTTGGGTTTCTAATCTAAGATTAGAACCTTCATGGTATAGGCTAGAATTATTGGCGGCCATTCCTGAGGTCCGAAAAGTCTAAACCTTGTCTGTGGTATTTCGAGTAGGATCTGGGAAGGGATGACTGTGACGAGCTTCAAACTCGCGAGTGTTGGGCATGTGACAGATGCAAAAGGATCAATGGATCCTATTCCAACATGATCGAGAACCGATAGATGATTAGCCATGCGGTGACAGCGCATTTGGAACATTTTCACTTAGAGGACGGGAAGTAGCCATTGACAACGGTGATGCCCAACATAAAGCTTGCCATGGAAAGGAGTATGAATGATTGGATGAAGGCAATAGGAAAGCAGAAGTTTAGGGGGAACAAAGCATCTTCATACGCTTATCTGAAATTCCCATCAATGAATTACATAAGTATCTCTATCTTATTTTATGTTTTATTCATATTTTAATTATCAATTCTCCATAACCATTTGAATCCACCTGACTGAGATTTACAAGGTGACCATAGCTTGCTTCAAGCCGACAGTCTCCGTGGGATCGACCCTTACTTACGTAAGATTTATTACTTGGACGACCCAGTGCACTTGCTGGTTAGTTGTGCGGAGTTGTGACAAAGAGTTGAGATTACAATTGTGCGTACCAAGTTGTTGGCGCCATTGATGATCACAATTTCGTGCACCACAACGCATAGAGGAACTCCACAAGAAGCTTGATCGTTATGAGCGGCGTAACCAACGCCGATACACTTTTGTCAAGAAGCTTCTAAGTTGCCTAGCACCGCCTATGGAAGAACCGAAAATTTCCACGTCCACCGGTACGAATAATGATGAAAGCGATAATGATGAAGAAGTGGATGGAGACGTGGAAGCTGATCAACCACTCCGACTCACTCAAGGCACGGAGGATCGTGCCAACTTCTAAGTGTGGGGAGGTCGGTCGGCCAACCAGTCTCCGTAGGTAACACCCGAATAAATTCCTTGAACCTCTTTTCTTAACTAGAGTAGATTGCATACTAGGTCTTTCATTTTTGGCATCTTTTGCATATTAGTATCTCTTAATAAATCCACTTGGTTAGAGCAATGACTTCTATTCTAGAAAACTAGAATTTTACGGCAAACCTACCAATTTTGAACTTTGAAAATCTTTTGATGCTTAACTTGTTTGAAGAATGTATTTTGGAACATGGGATTTGAGCCAAGACCACAAGCAAGTGAGTTTTGAGCCTAATGGTATGGTTACATCTTATAACCACTTATTTTTCCTTCTTGTGTGAAATTGTTCTCTTCCTATGATTGTGATCTTTGATTTGTTTAATTCTATATGTCTGTTATTCCTTGTATTCATGCATGTATATGATTGAGGCCATCATTTCATTAGCTCACTTACCCAAATAGCCTTACCTTTTATCTCCCATTGTTAGCTACTTTGAGCCTATGATTAACCTACTTGTTCTTAATTTAGCACATTACAAGCCTTAAAGCGGAAAACAATAAATGTCCTTATTTGGATCTTTGATTGGCTTAAGCTAGTGTGTGTGTGTGTGTATCATTCAAGTGTGGGAAAACTTGGGACATTGGGTGAATAAAAAGGTAGCCTGGTATTTTTATTGAAATGATTGGGAATTGGGTACATGCTCATGTATTGATAAAATATATAGACATTATGCATTGATGTTAAAGAAAAAAAGGAGAAAAGAAAAGAGAGAAAAAGAAAAATAGTATGAATATATATATATAGAAAAAGAAAGAAACAAAGAAAAAAGAAAGAAATAAAAAGGAGACAAAATGCCCCAAAGTAAAGCTCAATAAGGATCAATGCATAAGTGTTGTGAAATGAAAAGAAAATACATGAGTATGTTAAAAAGTGAAGAATGGGTAGTTAGGTTAGCTTTTGAATTGTATAGGATGTCATAGGTTAGGTGGAAAGTTTAAGCTTATCAAAGATTCAAATTTCAAGCTCACTTGACCAAATATGCACCCTTACCTTGACCCTAGCCCCATTACAACCTAAAGAAAAGACCCCATGATACTTGCATGCATGCATGGAATATATGTTGATTGTTAGAAGGAAAAAATTTTTTGGAAAAGCATGAAGTAGGGAAGGATTAAGTGATCAACCCTATACACCGAGCGAATAGAGCGCAAATACTTCCGGTGAGGGGTTCGAAGCTCAATTCCTTATTCCCGGCTCTCGCGAGCGTTCTTCATACAAGTTATGCATATTTCATTCTGATGACTAGAATTGGTAGAATTTCTATGTGCACATACATATGTGTCTTCTAGAAAGATTGAATTACTCTTGGCCAAGTAGATAGTAGCATGTACCCTAGTTGCATTCATGTAGGTAGATCGCATCACATGAGTCCTACACCCTTGTAGTCCTTTGATCTTTTGCTTTCCCATAGCATGAGGATATGCTATACTTTGAGTGTGGGGAGGTTGATAAACCCCGTTTTTAGGGTTTATCATGCATAGAATCTAAGGGTTTTAACAATGATCTTCCACACTTATTCATATAAAACTGCATGATTTCGTGTCTCTTTCCCATTTAACCTCATAGATGAGAATATACTTTTTTTGCATCAAAATTGAGATATTGTAATCCTCCTCTATTACCATTAGATGACTTGATCCGTTTGTTAAGTGATTTTAGAAGTTATAGGGCAAAAATGGCCAAGAGGAATGGAGGAAGCATGCATGAATGGAAGGAGCATGAAACAAATCAAAGAATTGAAGTTTGGACATGCGCTCATCCAGAGCCATCGCAGTGGAGCCGAGCGAGGAGCCGGCGCGCTTATATGGCTGGGCCATATCCCTTATGACGCTCGCGCGCACCGTATGCCTGCGCGCAGATCGCAAAAGAGCCCAAGGACGCATACGCGCGCAGTGCGCGTACGCGTCGATATGCGCACATGATTTTTTAAATGAAACACGTGTCCAGCGATTTCAAGGGGTTTCCAAGCCCTGTTTTGGAGCAGATTTTGGAGGGAAAAGCTTAAGAAGACCAAGGCTTAGGGGTGTTAGGGAAGGGGGAGTGATATTTTTGGAGATATTTTTAGGAAGTTAGTTACATTTTATTTTTAGAGAGAGAAACTCCAACTTCTCTCTAGGTTTTCATCCTCCATTGCAAGTTTCCTTTGAATTCTTGGTGAGATCTATTGCTAATTGACTTTTTGTTTTGCTATAAGTGTAGATCTACTATTCTTCTACTCTTGATTGATGTTCTTTTGGTTCAATTTCTTAGATCTAGATTTGGTTCAATTTGTTACTTTGAATGTGGATTAATGAATTGAAGTTTCATTTAATTGTGTGATTGTTGATGATTATTTAGAATAGATAGCTTTAATTCGATTCTCTTCTCTCAATCGCCTCATGTTTTCTATAATTGCCTACCAATTGTTTATGATAATGACAACCTTAGCTATGGAGTAGATTCCTCTCACTTGACTTAGGGGTTGAGTTATTGGAGACACTTGAATAGTGGATATCAATTGTACATTATGAATTGAGAATTTTTAATTAGCTTGGAGTGCACTAAAGCTAGACTTCCCTAGGGTGAGACTAGGACTTGTGACTCAAGTTAGTTACTCTCACTTGACTTTCCTCCATTGTTAGGGGGTTAACTAAGTGAAGCAATAATCAACTCTTATCATAACTGAAGGAAACTATAATGATGGAACTTCCAATGCTTACCCTTGGCCAAGGCTTTTATTTCCATTAATTGTTGATTGCTTTGCTAGTTTGAATTCTTGCACTAGCTCTCAAAACCATAAAAGATTTCCTAATCAATGATGCACATTCTAAAGCAATTCCTAGAGAGAATGACCCGGGATCAATACTCTCGGTCATAGATTTTAAAATTGTTTGATGCGGTATTCGTATGTTGGTTAGACTATACTCACGATCGGATTTATCACTAGTTTCTAATCAGCATAAAAATATTTACGTTCATCAGGACGCGACCCATCGCTTGTCGGATGAGGAGGGGGATGTTGACTGGCCTCTCCGTGAGAATGCACCAAACAAGGAGAGCTAAGTCCGCTGTGATGGATGACTCATGAGTGCTTAGAAGGACGAAGTGGGACAAGATTTGAGCCCACGCTCGAGCTTCCACAGTAAGCGCGCGTGCGTCAATGCACTTAGGTCGAAGCCTGAGTCTCCCTTGGGTCCAAAATGTCTCCGGTTGGGCAATGACCGTAAGGATCGAATCCCAATCAAAATCGGGTGTGTAGTGTTATAGAAAGACCTCTTGGTAATCGTCTGTCCCCTTCGCCACTGGCAAGACCTTAAGTATCCCTTGAATAGCTTCCTTCAAAACCAGGACTTGCTTCCGGTGCACAAAATCTGACTGAAGAGAAGGAGAGTGGTAGTTGGAGTAAAACTCCACCACCAAAAAAGGTTGGCTTCCTACGGTCTCTGCATTAAAAATTCCCATTGCCGTCGCTCAATGCGGGGTATCACAAACTGAACAATGTGCTCCGGAGGGGTGAGAAGGTGTTCAGAATGATAACTTCTTTCAACCATAGCAGGGAACACGAGCTCACAAAAGCAGTTGGAAAACCTTGTGGCATCCTCCGCAGGTTTGCCCTTCTTTTGCTCATCAATATGCATAATCTTTTGCACCCTCTTAGAGAGAGATTTAGCTTGAGGTGCATGGTGCGCCTTGGAGGTTGACCTTTGAGGTGCCCTTTTCCTAGGTGGCTTATTCGACGCGTTCTCCTTACCTTTTTTGGTGGCCATCCTGAAAAAAGAAGGAAAAGAGGAAACATTAAACTTAAAGAGACAACACCTGGATAATAACATGCAAGCGATGAGTAATGTCACAAAGGAATAAAGTGTCTTGAAGACATGACATCTGTAACATGTAAACAAGACAACAATGTAATCATAAGGCATAACACTAGCACAAGATGCAAGAGTGAAAGAGGCATGCAAACATAAGGCATGAAAAGAATAAGCTTAAGTATCAATAACAACACAAAGTAACACATGCAAGAAAGATAGTAAGCACAAGAAAATCATGCACCTAGTCTAACTCCAAGACAATGAAGCATGGAATGGGATAAGTTCGAGTTAGAGAAGGTAAACTCATAAATCTTGCAATATGCTATAAGGAAGCAAGTCATGGGTAATGAGCATGAGAGTGGTAAATATGAGCATAATGGGCTCAATGCACACAAAGAAAAACAAGTGTATGGAAGAGGAGCACTATATTGGAAGAATAATGTTAAAATGAACCCAAATTGGCATAGGTGCTTTTCAACAAACACTTGGTGTGCAATCTTCAAACAATAAGCAAGTTGGAAAAATTCAAACATGTAACAACCTAAAATGAAATTTCAAACATCAAAACAACACCACATAATCACAAAGGAGTCAAGAGATATCAAAATAACCTATCAATGCAAGAGAGAGCTCATAGTTCAACACCCATGGAAAATATAAAAAGAAAGAAAGCAAATAAATAACAAATTAAACAAAATGCCACTAAGAAGAAAAGGAAGAGAGTAATTAAGTGTAACTAATAAGAGAGAAATTTAAAATAAGATAAAAGAGAGGAAGTAGTAGAAGTAAAACCTTGAGAAGAAGAAGAAGGTAAGGTAGAGTGCAAGAGATAGTAGGGAAAGAGAAAGGAGAGGAAGAAAGGAGAGAGGGAATGTGGGACCGTCAGAGGTGGTGGTCGCAGGAGGCGGTGGTCGCCGGTGGTTGGGGTCGGAAACAAGGTGGTAGGAAAATGGGAGAAGAAAGGAAGAAGCAATGGAAGAAGAGAGTTGAAGAAAGAATTCAAAACAGGGCGTGCATCATATCAGGTGCGTCTGGGACGCGACGCGTGTGCGTCATCCATGCATACGCATGGGTAGCAAAAATGGGATAGGACGCGTACGCATCAGGTGACGCGCACGCGTGGACACAGTTGTGCCTTACGCACAAAGGCAGCATAAAGTCCGCACAACTCTCTGGTTTTTGTACCAGGAGTTGGCTACATGGCATGCGACACGTGCGCCTCGGCGACGCACACGCATAGATGGCGAGATTGGCAACCGACGCGTAAGCGCCGCCCACACTTACGCGTGGGTGGCAGTTGTGCTGCCCGCACAATTCTTGCATACTTCTCGCACAACTCTTTGGTTTTTGTACCAGAGATTCCAGAATTTGTAATCGACGTGTACGCGTCGCCCACGCCTATGCGTGGGGTGCGAAATTGACGAGTGACGCGGAAGCGTCACTGACGCTTGCGCGTGGGTGGCAGTTGTGCTCCCAACACCAGGCGCACACAAATGTTGTACAACTCTCTGGTTTTAGTACCAGGAGTTGAGGAAACGCATTGTCGCGCACGCGTCGACCACGCTTGCGCGTGGGTCAACTTTTTTTTTCATACACATGAGGAAGGGCAATAAGAACACAATCTTGGTAGTCATGCAAGCTAAATAGTTCAAAAACACTGAAAATTTTGTGCAACACTCAAGATTAAGCATTTCTACAACATTCGAATTCAACCAAACCAAGATCAAGAAAATCCTCATGAGCATCTCAATAAAAATTTAAACAAAATCAAGCATACTCAAACAAACTCACCAAATCAAGCAATCACAAAATCCAACAAAGATTCTAAAGGCTATATTGAAGAAACTATGTACAAAGGAAGATCATACCATGGTGGGGTATCTCCCACCTAACACTTTTCTTTAACGTCCTTAAGTTGGATGGTCATGAGCTCAGAGTTCTTCGCCTTCGGGTGCATCCTCAAGAAGGAACACCTCAATCTCTTTGTTGCTTTTCATCTTCTCACCATGATAAAGCTTTAGACGGTGACCATTAACTTTGAAGATTGTGGGGCTTGAAGGGTGACTCAAGTGGAAGACCCCATATGGCTCGGCTTTCTCCACTCTATAAGGTCCTTCCCACCTTGATCTCAACTTGCCTGGCATCAATCTCAACCTAGAGTTGTAGAGGAGGACTAGATCCACAGCCCTAAACTCTCTTCTCTTGATGTCATTGAGAAACCACTATTTCATGGTTTATCTTGTGCTTAATTGAGTGGTTTTTATCAACTCTTTACCCACTTATTCATACTATTTGCATGGTTTTACATTTGCCTTCCTAATTATGTGCTTTGATTGAAAACATGCTTCTTTGGCCTTAAGTTCCCTATGATTAATCCTCTCTTATTACCATTAGATGCCTTGATATGTGTGTTAAGTGATTTCAGAGATTACAGGGCAGGAATGGCTTAGAGGATGAAAAGGAAGCATGCAAAAGTGGAAGGAATACAAGAAGTTGGAGAAATTGCTAAGGTGTCCAGCCTGACCTCTTTGTACTCAAACGGCTATAACTTTAGCTACAGAGGTCCAAACGATGCGGTTTCAGTTACGTTGAAAAGCTAACATCTGGGGCTTCGATTTGATATATAATATGCCATAGTTTCCCTGACGCTAGGCGACGCGAACGCGTGCTTCATGTGGCCGCATCATAGTGACGAAAAATCAGCGTGTTTGAATTCACAACTAGCAAATTCTGGGCTGTTTCTGACCCAGTTTGCGGCCCAGAAAACACAGATTAGAGGCTATAAAGTGGGGGAATGCATCCATTCAGAAGACAGGCTTACACATTCACAATTTTAGGAGTAGATGTAGTTTTTAGAGAGAGAGGTTCTCTCCTCTCTCTTAGGATTAGGATTTAGGACTTCTCTTAGTTTTAGGAGTGACTCTCAATCCCAGGTTCAATGCTCTTTTATTTCTTTTCTCAATTTTGTTTATGACTCTCTATGTTTAGATTGATTTTCTATTTGATATATTTTGAGGTATTTCAGACTTATGATTGCTTTCTTTTATTTATGTAAATAATTTGGATTTTTTCCTTTTGGCTTTGGTTGAGTCATTGGTAACTCTTGAGTTATCAAACTCATTGTTGATTGAAAATTAGAATTAATTCGTCCACTTAACTTACCTTCATAGTTAGAGATTAACAAAGTGGGAGAAAAATCCATTCTCATCACAATTGATAAGGATAACCAGGATAGGACTTCCAGTTCTTATACCTTGCCAAGAGTTTATTTTACAGTTATTATTATTTTATTTTACTTGTCATTCAACATACTTTTTACCTTGATCCAAAACCCCAATTTACAACTCATAACCAATAATAAGAACACCTCCCTGCAATTCCTTGAGAAGATGACCCGAGGTTTAAATACTCGGTTATCAATTTTAAAGGGGTTTGTTATTTGTGACAACCAAACGTTTGTATGAAAGGACTTTTGAAGGTTTAGAAACTATACTTGCAACGAGGATTTATCCGCAAACACTACAAGAAAATAGAGTTATTTTAACACTTTTTTTTTAACACCATAATTAAATGTCAAAATTAATATATATTTTTGACAAATATCATAAATGTCAAATTTTCTATGTTTTCTTGATGAATAATTTGACCGTAGAAAATTACTCATCAATTTTGACACTCATTTGTTTTCAATTTACTCCACTATTTTTCTTCTTCTTTGGCTCTATTAATTTTGACATCACACTGCTCTCAGTTTAGGATTATACTACTCATTCTTTATCTTCAAAATCTCAAGTTATTCTTTAGTTTCAAGATCTCATCTCATTCTTTGTTAAAATTTTTTTTTGAGAATATTTTATAGTCAATAAATGTCAAAATAAATAGTATTTTTGATAATTAATAAGTATCACAGAAAATATGTTCTCAAAATTTTCTAACAAATTATTTTTGACAGTCAATATTTATCAAAATAAGATTTAAATTTTTTTCACAATCACTTATATGTTAAAAATACTATTTTTGACAAAACTTTTATTAACATATTTTCATAGTTAAAATAGTGTCAAAATTTATTTTTTTGACAAATTTTAATTTTCTTTTACACATTATAACCCTAAAAAATAATCTATATTGTTGTAGTGAAAATTTCCAGACCACGCAAAAGTTTCTCTCGTCAAAATGGCGCCGTTGCCGGGGAATTGCAAACGTGTGCCTTATTATTGGTTATTGTAAATATTTGCTTTTTACTTGTTTATTTGTTTTTATTTTTGCTTTTTCATGAATTAAGAGGTTATTGGTTTTTATTTTAAAATTTTTTATCTTATCTTATCTTATTTCAAAAATCAAATTTTAAAATTCAATATCTAAATTTCAATTTTCAAAATTTCAAAATTCAAAATTTCAAAAATTTAAAATTCAAAATTTCAATTTTCAGATTTTAAAATTTAATTTTTAAAATTTCAAAATTTAATTTTCAAATTTAAAAATTTAAATAACCTTTTAATTTAAATTTGTTTTTATTTTTGTTTTTTATTTTTATTTACCATCATGAGTTCTCACCCCATCGCTACGAGTCTGGTTACAATTATGTTGCAGGAAGAAGAAATTACAATGAGAACAGGGATCAAGGTTGGAACAATCAAAGATGGGAGGAGCCACAAGGATTTGATCAACCCTCATGGCAACAACCACCTCCAATGGACTATCAACAACCACCACCATATGCCTATAAACCTTCTCCTCAACATAACTTTGGACCACCATACTCACAAGCCCCTTTCCACCATTCACCTCCATATGACCCTAACCCTCAACCACCATACCAACCACCTTATGAGCCATATGAACCATATATAGAACCACCCCAATTCCAACCCAATTACTCACAAGAACCACCACTTCAATATTCACCATCTCCATATCCATCAATCCAAGAGCACTATGATCCTATTTATGAAAGTCGAGTGCATCAAGAGACAAAAGATCGTTTCAAGGAAACAGTGGATCGATTTCAGGCAACCATTCATCAATTGGAACAAGCGATAAATCAATTAGCTTCCCGACGTTCAGACACTCAAGGAACCGTCATGGCTTCATGTGGGCAATCTAATGAAGAACGTAGCATAAAGGAGATACTAGAAACTCCAGTGAACAGTACGGAGCATGACTTTGTACTGGAACAAGTAGAGGAAGCCGGAATTATTGAAGAAGAAGAAGTGGTTGAAGACTTAGGAGATGCAGAACCTCCATGGGAAAGTCCAGCCATAGAACCCCCTTCCAAGACGTTTGAAATTGATGCTGGGGAGGGTGTACAACCTCCAAGGCATATCACAGTTAAAGACCTGGAAGAGGTTGATCAAGAGATGGAGATTCAAGAAGAAGAAGCACAACCTCCCATGCCCTTGGAAAGCAATGAAGAGAAGATTGAATTGGAAGAAAGCTACCAAGAGGAAGAGGTTGAAATTGAAGAAGCTTGCAAAGAGGTGGTAATTATCAGAGAAAAGCACAAGGGAGTGGAGCTTGCAATTTCATTAAAAATACCTCCCCCTAAGTTGCCATCATCCTTCACAACATTCAAGTGGGTAAAATTCATATCCCTTAGCTTTCTAATTCCACTTGAATATGGGCTACTGGAGACGGATGGTCAACTTAGAGCTCTTTGTAACATTAAGAGTAAGAGGAAGATGGCCAGTGGTAAGAATTATCCTGCAAGGTTGGTGCACAAAATTGTTACTCTCTTACAATTTCGCACACATGACCAGCAAGTGCACTGGGTCGTCCAAGTAATACCTTACGTGAGTAAGGGTCGAATCCGACGGAGATTGTTGGTTTGAAGCAATCTATGGTTATCTTGTAAATCTTAGTCAGAAAGTCAATTATGTTTATCAGTTCAAATTGTAGAAAATAAAGGAGTGCGAATTAAATACTTGTTGTGCAGTAATGGAGAATATGTTGGATTTTTGGAGATGCTTCGTCCTTTGAATCTCTGCTTTCTCCCTATGTTCTTCCTCACGCACGCACGTCCCTCCTATGGCAAGCTGTATGTTGGAGGATCACCGTTGTCAATGGCTACCATCCTTCCTTTCAGTGAAAATGGTCCAGGTGCGCTGTCACCGCACGGCTAATCATCTGTAGGTTCTTGATCATACCGGAATAGGATTTGCTATCCTTTTGCGTCTGTCACTACGCCCAGCACTCGCGAGTTCGAAGCTCGTCACAGTCATCCAATCCCAGAATCCTACTAGGAATACCACAGACAAGGTTTAGACTTTCTGGATTCTCAAGGATGCTGCCAATGGATTCTAGCTTATACCACGGAGATTCTGATTAAGGAATCTAAGAGATATTCATTCTATCTGATGTAGAACGGAGGTGATTATCAAACACATGTTCATGGATTGAGGAAGGTGATGAATGTCATGGGTCATCACCTTCTCCATAATTAGGCGCGAATGGATATCTTAGATAGGAACACGCATGTTTGAATGGAAAACAGAGATACTTGCATTAATTCATCGAGGCACAGCAAAGCTCCTCAACCCCAACAATGGAGTTTAGAGACTCATGCCATCAAAAGGTACAAAGTTCAGATCTCAAAATGTCATCAGATGCAAAATAAATCTCTAAAAGTTGTTTAAATACTAAACTGGTAACCTAGGTTTACAGAAAATGAGTAGACTATGACAGATAGTGCAGAAATCCACTTCTGGGGCCCACTTGGTGTGTGCTGGGGCTGAGACTAAAGCTTCTCACGTGCTTGGGCTATTTTGGGCGTTCAACGCCAGGTTGTAACCTGTTTCTGGCGTTGAACTCCACTTTGTAACTTGTTTCTGGCGCTGGACGCCAGACAGCAGCATGGAACTGACGTTGAACGCCAGTTTACGTCATCTATCCTTGAGAAAAGTATGGACTATTATATATTGCTGGAAAGCCCTGGATGTCTACTTTCCAACGCAATTGGAAGCGCGCCATTTGGACTTCTGTAGCTCAAGAAATTCTATTTTGAGTGCAGAGAGGTCAGAATCCAACAGCATCAGCAGTCCTTTTTCAGCCTGAATCAGATTTTTGCTCAGCTCCCTCAATTTCAGCCAGAAAATACCTGAAATTACAGAAAAACACACAAACTCATAGTAAAGTCCAGAAATATGAATTTTTCCTCGAAACTAATGAGAATAAACTAAGAACTAACTAAAATATACTAAAATCTATATGAAATTAACCCCAAAAAGCGTGTAAAATATCCGCTCATCACAACACCAAACTTGAACTGTTGCTTGTCCTCAAGCAACTAGACAAATAAAATAGAAGACTAATAAGTCAAGAAGCAATAATATCTCAGAGTTTTTGAGTGAAGCTCAGATTCTAATTAGATGAGCGGGACTAGTAGCTTTTTGCTTCCGAACAGTTTTGGCATCTCACTTTATCCATTGAAGCTCAGAGTGATTGGCATCTATAGGAACTTAGAATTCAGATAGTGTTATTGATTCTCCTATTTCAGTATGATGATTCTTGAACACAGCTACTTTATGAGTCTTGGCCGTGGCCCTAAGCACTTTGTTTTCCAGTATTACCACCGGATACATAAATGCCACAGACACATAATTGGGTGAACCCTTTTAGATTGTGACTCAGCTTTGCTAAAGTCCCCAATTAGAGGTGTCCAGGGTTCTTAAGCACACTCTTCTTTTTTCTTTGGACCTTGACTTTAACCGCTCAGTCTCAAGTTTTCACTTGACACCTTCACGCCACAAGCACATGGCTAGGGACAGCCTGGTTTAGCCGCTTAGGCCAGGATTTTATTCCTTTAGGCCCTCCTATCCACTGATGCTCAAAGCCTTGGGATCCTTTTTATTTACCCTTGCCTTTTGGTTTTAAGAGCTTTTGGCTTTTTTTGCTTGCTTTTCTTTTTCTTTCTATTTTTTTTTCTGCAAGCTTTGTTCTTTGCTGCTTTTTCTTGCTTCAAGAATCATTTTTATGATTTTTCAGATTATCAATAACATGTCTCTTGTTCATCATTCTTTCAAGAGCCAACATATTTAACAGTCTTAAACAACAAATTCAAAAGATATATGCATTGTTCAAGCATTCATTCAGAAGACAGAAAGCATTGCCACCACATGTTACTAATTAGAATTTTTCTTATTAAAACTCGAATTTTATTGCCTCTTATTCAAAAGATCTGCTATTTTATTCATGTTTGCTGATGATGAGAAAAATAGACTATAACTTAATTGGAGATAAAATCAAAATAGACACTAATTACTACTATATGACTCCTAAGGTAAACTCCTATAACGACAACTATCAAAGAGTTAAAGCAGAAATTGGAATTTAACAACCTTTGTTCTGGGAAGTGGATGTTCCTCGGATCTGTGGGGTGCTTGGTCTTTCAAGAGATAACTTCTGGCGCTTTAATTCCCTCAAGTCACGCCCTTGCTCTTCCTGTTCTTTAATCAAATTGCAAAGAATTTGACTTTGTTCCTTCTGTTCCTTTATTATATGTTCCATAGCTTCTTGCATCTTGGTAACTGATGTTTCAATATACTCCCAATATTCAGATTGAGGGATTTCTGGGAGAAATTCCTGTGTTTTCTTCTTGATGGGGTCATCCTATGCTTGTTGTTTTTCCATTGATGCTTTGGTAATTGGTTTCTCAATTGAGATATACTCAGTTATTCCCATCCTTACTCCAGCGTCCTTGCAGAGCAGAGAAATCAAGCTTGGGTAAGCCAACCTGGCCTCTTTAGAATTTTTGTTAGCAATTTTGTAGAATTCAGTTGAAATCAGTTGATGAGCTTCCACTTCTTTTCCCATCATGATGCAATGTATCATCACCGCTCTTTTAACAGTGACTTCAGAACGGTTGCTAGTGGGCAGCAGGGAATGCCCAATGAAGTCCAGCCAGCCTCTGGCTACTGGTTTGAGATCTTCTCTTTTGAGTTGATTAGGAACACCCTTCGTGCTGGTGGTCCACCTGGCTCCAGGGATGCATATGTCCTCTAGAATCTTATCCAGGCTCTTGTTTGTTCTCATCATTCTCCTATTGAAGGAGTCTGGATCATCTTTCAGCTGAGGTAGCTTTAAGATCTCTCTGATCTTGTCAGGGTGGGTATGAATAATCTTTCCTCTGACCATGGTTCGATAGTCATAGATATCAGATCCAGATAGTCTTTGCCTGTCTGTATGCCACATATTAGTGTAGAACTCTTGGACCATATTCCTTCCCACTTTCATTTCAGGATTGGCTAGGATCTCCCAGTTCCTGATTCGGATTTGCTCCTGGATCTCCGGATATTCGTCTTCTTTCAGATCAAATCTAACTTCTGGGATCACTGATCTTAGACCCATTATTTTATAATAATGGTCTGAATGTTCTTTAGATAAGAACTTCCCTTGATTTCAAAGTGGTTTTGGAACGCTCTCTTTCTTGCCTCTTGAAGTGGGTTGTTTTCCCTTAGGAGCCATGCTCTTAGTGATCACGGATAAACACACCAAACTTAGAGGTTTGCTTGTCCTCAAGCAAAAGAAAAGAAAGGAGAGGGATAGAAGGAGAGCTAGGTGCAATTGTTGATGGAGGAGGGTGGAGGCTGAACCCATATATAAAGGGAGGGGGTGGGTTCAAAAATTTTGAAAAGATATGATAAAAAGATTGATTTGGAAAAGATAAGATAGAAGATATGATAAGAGAGGATATAGTTTAAAATTGAAAAGATATGAAAATTTTTTAAAAAAGATAAATCTAGATTTTGAAAAAGATAATGTGGAGATTTGAAAAAGATATTAGTTGAAAAAATTAGATTTGTTTTGAAAATTTGAAAAAGAGTTGGATTGAATTTGAAAAAGAGGGTTTGTGCTTATGGATTAAGATACATTTGAGATTTTTAAGGTAGGGTTTTTAGAAATTAGGGATTTTAGAAATCAGGGTTCTTAACATGTTTATGCAAGAAATCATGAATTGAAGCATGAAAATTAAGATTAAAATGAAAAATATGAAGAAAAAATGAATTTACCTCCTCCCCACCATCCTGGCGTTTGAACGCCCAAATGCTGCCTCTCCTGGGCGTTCAACGCCCAGCTGCTGCTTCTTTCTGGCGTTGAACGCCAGGAAGTCCTTTGTTACTGGGCATTTTTCTGAACGCCCAGAATGCTGTAAATCTGGCGTTAAACGCCCAGAAAGAGCTTCTTTCTGGCGTTTAACGCCCAGATGGCTATCCTCACTGGCGTTCAACGTCCAGTGGATGCTTCTGTTGGGCGTTTGAACGCGCAAAACAGACTTTTACTGGCATTTTCTTGCCAGTGAGCTCTTTTTCTCTATTTTGCGTGCAGAATCCTTCTGTAACCCTGTGAACTTATACAATTGACTTTTTACCTTAGGATCAGTGAACTTTATATAAACAAATAAAAATAAAAATAAAAAGAGGGCAAAATGCTTAGAGGATTGATGCCCCATGGCTGGGTTGCCTCCCAGCAAGCGCTTCTTTATTGTCTTTAGTTGGACCTTGCTGAGCTTTTAGTCTAGCTTCAGCCTTGAGCACTCTTGCTCAACATTGCCTTCAAGATAGTGCTTGATTCTCTGTCCATTGACAATGAACTTCTTATCAGAATCAATATCTTGAAGCTCCACATAACCATATGGTGATACACTTGTAATCACATATGGTCCCCTCCACTGGGACTTCAGTTTCCCGGGGAATAGCCTGAGCCTAGAGTTGAACAACAGAACCTTTTGTCCTGGTTCAAAGATTCTAGATGACAGCTTTCTGTCATGCCACTTTTTTTATTTTTCTTTATAAAGCTTGGCATTTTCGAAAGCAGTGAATCTGAATTCCTCTAGCTCATTTAGCTGGAGCAATCTTTTTTCTCCAGCTAATCTGGCATCAAAGTTCAGGAATCTGGTTGCCCAGTAGGCTTTATGTTCCAGTTCCACGGGCAGGTGACATGCCTTACCATAGACCAGTTGGTATGGAGAGGTCCCTATAGGAGTCTTGAATGCTGTTCTGTATGCCCACAGAGCATCATCCAAGCTTCTTGCCCAATCCTTTCTACGGGTATTTACAGTCTGTTCTAGGATTCTTTTTAGCTCTCTGTTAGAGACTTCAGCTTGTCCATTAGTCTGTGGATGATATGGGGTCGCCACCTTGTGGCGAATCCCATACCAGACCATGGCAGAGTAAAGCTGTTTGTTGCAGAAGTGAGTGCCCCCATCATTGATTAGTACTCTAGGGACCCCAAACCTGCTGAAGATATATTTCTGGAGGAACTTCAGCACTGTTTTAGTATCATTGGTGGGTGTGGCAATGGCCTCAACCCATTTTGATACATAGTCAACTGCCACCAGAATATAGGTGTTTGAGAATGATGGTGGGAAAGGTCCCATGAAGTCAATTCCCCATACGTCAAACAATTCAATCTCCAAGATTCCTTGTTGAGGCATGGCGTAACCATGAGGCAGATTACCAGCTCTTTGGCAACTGTCACAGTTACGTACAAACTCTCGGGAATCTTTATAGAGTGTGGGCCAATAGAAGCCGCATTGGAGGACCTTGGTGGCTGTTCGCTCACCTCCGAAATGGCCTCCATATTGAGATCCATGGCAATGCCATAGGATTCTCTGTGCTTCTTCTCTAGGAACACACCTACGGATTATTCCGTCTGCACATCTCTTAAAGAGATAGGGTTCATCCCACAAGTAGTACTTTGCATCAGTGATTAATTTTTTCTTTTGTTGCCTATTGTACTCTTTGGGTATGAACCTTGCAGCTTTATAGTTTGCAATATCGGCAAACCATGGTGTTTCCTGAATGGCAAATAAATGCTCATCCGGAAAAGTCTCAGAGATCTCAAGAGAGGGGAGGGACGTCCCTTCTACTGGCTCTATCCGGGACAGATGATCAGCTATTTGGTTCTCTGTCCCTTTTTTGTCTCTTATTTCTATATCAAACTCTTGCAGAAACAACACCCATCTGATGAGCCTGGGTTTTGAATCCTGCTTTGTGAGTAGATATTTAAGAGCAGCATGGTCAGTATACACAATCACTTTTGATCCCACTAAGTATGATCTGAACTTGTCAATGGCATAAACCACTGCAAGTAATTCTTTTTCTGTGGTTGTGTAATTTTTCTGGGCATCATTTAAAATGTGACTAGCATAATAAATGACGTGCAGAAGCTTGTCATGCCTCTGTCCCAATACTGCACCAATGGTGTGATCACTGGCATCACACATTAGCTCAAATGGTAATGTCCAGTCTGGTGCAGAAATAACTGGTGCTGTGACCAGCTTAGCTTTCAGCATTTCAAACGCCTGCAGACACTCTGTGTCAAACACAAATGGCGTGTCAGCAGCTAGCAGATTGCTCAGAGGTTTTGCGATTTTTGAAAAATCCTTTATAAACCTCCTATAGAATCCTGCATGCCCCAGAAAGCTTCTGATTGCCTTAACATTGGCAGGTGGTGGTAATTTTTCAATTACCTCTATTTTTGCTTGATCCACCTCTATCCCCTTGTTTGAGATTTTATGCCCAAGGACAATCCCTTCAGTCACCATGAAGTGACATTTTTCCCAGTTTAAAACTAGGTTGGTCTCTTGGCATCTCTTTAGAACAAGTTTCAGATGATCAAGACAGGAGCTGAATGAGTCTCCATATACTGAGAAGTCATCCATGAAGACTTCCAGAAATTTTTCCACCATGTCAGAGAAAATAGAGAGCATGCATCTCTGGAAGGTTGCAGGCGCATTACACAGCCCAAATGGCATCCTTCTATAAGCAAACACTCCAGATGGACATGTGAATGCTGTTTTCTCTTGATCCTGGGGATCTACTACAATCTGGTTATAGCCTGAGTAGCCATCCAGAAAGCAGTAATAATCATGACCTGCCAGTCTTTCTAGCATCTGGTCTATGAATGGTAAAGGAAAATGATCTTTTCTGGTGGCTGTATTGAGCCTTCTGTAGTCAATACACATGCGCCACCCTGTAACTGTTCTTGTAGGAACCAATTCATTTTTTTCATTATGAATCACTGTCATGCCTCCCTTTTTTGGGATGACTTGGACAGGGCTCACCCAGGGGCTATCAGAAATAGGATAAATAATCCCAGCCTCTAGTAATTTGGTGACCTCTTTCTACACCACTTCCTTCATGGCTGGATTTAGCCGCCTCTGTGGTTGAACCACTGGTTTAGCATTATCCTCCAATAAGATTTTGTGCATGCATCTAGCTGGGCTTATGCCCTTAAGGTCACCTATGGACCACCCAAGAGCTGTCTTGTGTATCCTTAGCACTTGGATAAGTGCTTCCTCTTCCTGTGGATTTAAAACAGAGCTTATGATCACTGGAAAAGTGTCACCTTCTCCCAGAAATACATATTTCAGGGATGGTGGTAATGGTTTGAGCTCGGGTTTAGGAGGTTTTTCCTCTTCCAGAGGAAATTTCAGAGGCTCTTTAATCTCCTCTGAATCCTCCAAATCAGGCTGAACATCTTTAAAGATGTCTTCCAACTCTGATTCGAGACTCTCAGCCATGTTGATCTCTTCTACCAAAGAGTCAATAAGATCAACTTTCATGCAGTCTTTTGATGTGTCTGGATGCTGCATGGCTTTGAGAGCATTCAACTTAAACTCATCATCATTGACTCTCAGGGTTATTTCCCCTTGTTGGACATCAATGAGGGTTCGTCCAGTTTCTAGGAAGGGTCTTCCTAGAATGAGAGTAGCACTCTTGTGCTCCTCCATTTTCAGCACTACAAAGTCAGTGGGAAAGGCGAATGGCCCAACTCTGACAATCATGTCTTCAATCACGCCTGATGGGTATTTAATGGAGCCATCAGCAAGTTGGAGACATATCTGGGTTGGTTTAACTTCTTCAGTTAAGCCAAGCTTTCTGATAGTGGATGCAGGTATTAGGTTGATGCTTGCCCCAAGATCGCATAAAGCTGTCTTGGTGCATTGACGTTCTAATATGCATGGTATCAGAAAACTCCCAGGGTCTTTAAGCTTTTCAGGAAAGCTTTTCAGAATGACTGCACTGCATTCTTCAGTGAGGAGAACTCTTTCTGTTTCTCTCCAATCCTTTTTATGACTCAAGATCTCTTTCATGAACTTGGCATAAGAAGGTATTTGCTCAAGTGCCTCTGCAAATGGAATCTTTATTTCAAGAGTCCTGAGATAATCTACAAAGCGAGCAAATTGCTTATCCTGCTCCTCTTTCCGGAGTTTTTGAGGATAAGGTATCTTGGCTTTATATTCCTCAACCTTAGTTGCTGTAGGTTTATTGCCTACAGAAGTGGTTGAAGAAGCCTTTTTAGAGGGGTTGTTATCAGCAGTTGTGTGTGTCTGATCCTTCACTGGCAATTGAGACGTCAACTCCTTGTCTGTTCCTGGCGTCTGAACGCCAGAACTGTGCCCATTTTGGGCGTTCAATGCCAGATCCTTGCTTGTTTCTGGCGTTGAACGCCAGTCCTTGCTTGTTACTGGCGTTGAACGCCAGTCTTGGGCATGGTCTGGGCGTTCAGCGCCAGCCTCCCACCAGGTTGCTGGCGTTTTAATGCCAGAATTACTTTTCCCTGGGCTCTTACTATCCTCAGGTGAATTTTGGGTGGTTTGCTCATTCCTTAGCTCTTTGCTGCCTTGAGGTGGGGTATTTAATATTTTCCCACTTCTTAATTGAACTTCTTGGCAATCTTCTGTTATTTGTCTTGACAGCTGCTGCTTTGTTTGCTTCAATTGTTCTTCCATATTTATATTAGCCATCCTTGTCTCTTGTAGTTTATCCTTGAATTCGGCTAACTACTTTGTTAGAAAGTCCAATTGCTGATTGAATTCAGCAGCTTGTTTTACAGGGCTGAGTTCAGCAGTCACTGTTTTAACCTCTTCTTTCATGGAAGGGTCACTGCTTAGGTACAGATGCTGATTCCTGGCAACTGTATCAATGAGCTCTTGAGCTTCTTCAATTGTCTTTCTCATGTGGATAGATCCACCAACTGAGTAATCCAGAGACATCTGAGCTCCTTCTGCAAGCCCATAATAGAAGATGTCTAACTGAACCCACTCTGAAAATATTTCAGAGGGACATTTTCGTAGCATCTCTCTGTATCTCTCCCAGGCATTATAAAGAGATTCATTATCTCCTTGTTTGAAGCCTTGGATGTCCAGCCTTAGCTGTGTCATCCATTTTGGGGGAAAGTATTGATTCAGGAATTTTTCTATCAGCTGTTTCCATGTCCTTATGCTGGCCTTAGGTTGGTTATTTAACCACCTCTTAGCTTGATCTTTTACAGCAAACGGAAACAGTAATAATCTGTAGACGTCCTGATCTATTTTCTTATCATGTACTGTGTCAGCAATTTGTAAAAATTGTGCCAGAAACTCTGTAGGTTCTTCTTGTGGAAGACCGGAATACTGGCAGCTTTGCTGCACCATGATAATGAGCTGAGGATTCAACTCAAAGCTACTGACTCTAATGGAGGGTATGCAGATACTACTCCCATATGAAGCAGTAGAGGGGTTAGCATATGACCTCAGAGTCTTTCTGGACTGTTCATTTCCACTTAGATCCATGATGGAGAAAGGGAGATAATGTCAAAATAAAAATATTTATTTTTATTTATTTATTTATTTATTTATTTATTTCGAAAATAAAATAAATTAAAATAAAATAAATAAAAATGAGTGAAGATTTTTGAAAAAATGAGGAGAGAGAAAGTGGTAAGGAAGTTTTGAAAAAGATATGATTTGGAAAAGATTTTAAATTTTAATTTTTTTTAAAAAATCTGAATTTTTAAAATTAATTTTCGAAAATTGTTTTAAAATTAGAGAGAAAAGATATTTTTGAATTTAGTGAGGAAAGAGAAAAACAATAAAATAGCACAAGATTTAAAATTTTTAGATCTAATGCTCCTTGTTTTCGAAAATTTTGGAGGGAAAACACCAAGGAACACCAAACTTAAAATTTTAAGATCAAGACACAAGGAAAACTCAAGAACACTTTGAAGACTCACAAGAACACAAGAACATGAAGAAGGAACACCAAACTTAAAATTTTTAGAAAACCAAACTAAAATTTTCGAAAAACAAAGAAAAATCAACAAGAAAATACCAAACTTAAAGTTTGGCACATAATTTAATAGAGAAATTATTATTTTTGAAAAAGATTTTAAAAAAAGGTATACCAAACTGCCACGGACTTAGACCAACGCTCTAGCCAATTGGACAGTAAATGTAACACTTGTTTTGAAGAAGGATATTTTTAACCAAGAACAATAATAAGAGACTCTAAACCAAAAAGAAAAATTCTCCTAATCTAAGAAACAAAATAAACCGTCAGTTGTTCAAACACGAACAATCCCCGGCAACGGCGCCAAAAACTTGGTGCACAAAATTGTTACTCTCTTACAATTTCGCACACATGACCAGCAAGTGCACTGGGTCGTCCAAGTAATACCTTACGTGAGTAAGGGTCGAATCCGACGGAGATTGTTGGTTTGAAGCAATCTATGGTTATCTTGTAAATCTTAGTCAGAAAGTCAATTATGTTTATCAGTTCAAATTGTAGAAAATAAAGGAGTGCGAATTAAATACTTGTTGTGCAGTAATGGAGAATATGTTGGAGTTTTGGAGATGCTTCATCCTTTGAATCTCTGCTTTCTCCCTATCTTCTTCTTCACGCACACACGTCCCTCCTATGGCAAGCTGTATGTTGGAGGATCACCGTTGTCAATGGCTACCATCCTTCCTTTCAGTGAATCATCTGTAGGTTCTCGATCATACCGAAATAGGATTCGCTATCCTTTTGCGTTTGTCACTACGCCTAGCACTCGCGAGTTCGAAGCTCGTCACAGTCATCCAATCCCAGAATCCTACTAGGAATACCACAGACAAGGTTTAGACTTTCTGGATTCTCAAGGATGCTGCCAATGGATTCTAGCTTATACCACGGAGATTCTGATTAAGGAATCTAAGAGATATTCATTCAATCTGATGTATAACGGAGGTGATTGTCAAACACATGTTCATGGATTGAGGAAGGTGATGAATGTCACGGGTCATCACCTTCTCCATAATTAGGCGCGAATGGATATCTTAGATAGGAACACGCATGTTTGAATGGAAAACAGAGATACTTGCATTAATTCATCGAGGCACAGCAGAGCTCCTCAACCCCAACAATGGAGTTTAGAGACTCATGCCATCAAAAGGTACAAAGTTCAGATCTCAAAATGTCATCAGATGCAAAATAAATCTCTAAAAGTTGTTTAAATACTAAACTGGTAACCTAGGTTTACAGAAAATGAGTAGACTATGACAGATAGTGCAGAAATCCACTTCTGGGGCCCACTTGGTGTGTGCTGGGGCTGAGACTAAAGCTTCTCACGTGCCTGGGCTGTTTTGGACATTCAACGCCAGGTTGTAACCTGTTTCTGGCGTTGAACTCCACTTTGTAACTTGTTTCTGGCGCTGGACGCCAGATAGCAGCATGGAACTGGCGTTGAACGCCAGTTTACATCGTCTATCCTTGAGCAAAGTATGGACTATTATATATTGCTGGAAAGCCCTAGATGTCTAATTTCCAACGCAATTAAAAGCGCGCCATTTGGACTCCTATAGCTTTAGAAATTCCATTTTGAGTGCAGAGAGGTCAGAATCCAACAGCATCAGCAGTCCTTTTTCAGCCTGAATCAGATTTTTGCTCAACTCCCTCAATTTCAGCCAGAAAATACCTGAAATTATAGAAAAATACACAAACTCATAATAAAGTCTAGAAATATGAATTTTTCCTCGAAACTAATGAGAATAAACTAAGAACTAACTAAAATATACTAAAATCTATATGAAATTAACCCCAAAAAGCGTATAAAATATCCGCTCATCAAAGGTTCATCATGGTTAGAAGTTTTAAGTTTAGACGCAAAGGTTGGAGTAAAGCTCAACTGAATGGGTCTAGGAAGCTGTTTGGTAGTTGCAGTGGGAATTCAAATTACTTATCACCCAGTTGGAAAAATACAGATCCCGACAAAGATGGGTGTAAAAGCAAGATTTGGGATCCTGGAATCTGCTCTGACACTTGTTACCCTGGGAGCCTAAGAATCTGTTTGAAGCTTCTTAAAGGCTTTACATGCTTAGTTTTGGACCCTGGAGGTTACTGGAGATACAAACATTGGTGGAGATTCCTGGATGAGTTCAAACATAAGCCACCATAACAGGGAGCTCTCCAAATGTCCAACTTAAGGACTTTAACTAAAAGTGCTAGGTGGGAGACAACCCACCATGGTATAATCATTCCTTTCTCAATTTTAATTTTATTTCGTTTTGTTTGTTTTTTTATTTTATTTTATTCTATTTTTATTGAACCTGGAATTATTCATAACATCCATATCAGCACTGCATTTGCATCTGCATATTGCATAAAAAAAAAGAGAATTGCACGTGACGCGACCGCGTCACCCACGCGTCCGCGTCGCCAGTGCATTGGGAAGAAAGAAAATTGAACAGAGAGTCACGCGAGAGCGTGGCTGGAGGCGTGCCAATGGCACAAATTACACCACGCGACCGCGTCGCCGACGCGACCGCGTCATATGGGAATAATGGCCTCCCACTCGACCGCGTGCCCCACGCGGCCGCGTGACCAAGATTTCAACGTCAAAGTGGTGCACACCCGAAAGTTGTGCTAGAGTGGTGCTGGACTGGCGCTGGGCGCGCAGTCCCTCTCACGCAAACGCGTGACCGACGCGACCGCGTCATATCCTCATAATGGCCACTCACGCGATCGCATGCCCCACGCGACCGCGTCACCCTGGATTTTGGCAATACTAAGTTTTGAATAGAGAGTTGTGCGACCGCGAGGCTGCACTCGCGCGACTAGCACAAATCGAGTCACGCGATCGCGTGCCCCACGCGTCCGCGTCACCCAACCTTATCGTGCACCACGCGACCGCGTCACCCATGCGACCGCGTCGCCAGCGTCGCACAACCTATCCAGATTAGTGCCAATTATCTTATCTTTTCTTTTCTTTTCTAATCCTAATTTCTTTCTTCTCTCTCCTTTCTCACTTTCTTTTTCTTCTTCTCATCCTTTTTCACTCTCATTCTATTTTATTTAATTTAATTGCATATTTTTATTCATTGCATTTTAATTTTGTGCATATTTTTATTTTCTTTTCTAAATTTATTATTTTACCATTGGTGTTCAAATGTTCTTATTCAACTGTTATATCTTTTCTGGTATTATCTTAGTGCTTATGACTTGTTTTATTCTGATTGGGTAACATTATTTAAATCAATGCTAATCTTTTATGACACTTGTACTTCTCTTGCATTGATATGAACTTATACTATCTTACATTACCCACATTTTCCTCTCCTATATTTCAAATCTTGCACCACTAGTATGCCATGTGCTTATATTATTTTCTCACATACATGTTAAAGCTTCCATGTAAATGAGACCCTTATCATTTGGCATTAACCTAATCATACTTCATTTATTTTCTTATCTCTATATCTGGGTTACTTTTCTTCCCTTTTTCTTTCAGGATGGCCACCCGGAAGAGAACCAGAAGACGTTTACATGGGGAGACAGACAAGTCCATCTGCAAAATCTTCGGAGAAAAGCGCCAGTTGGAATAGCCCGTCCACCTGCACATCTTAGCATGCACCGAGGACGGTGCAATCTTTAAGTATGGGGAGGTCGATACCGATCTCCATGGGTTAGTACTTTCTTGTCTCAACACTAATATTTTATTTTCTTTATTAGTTCATTGTTGCATTGCATAATAGATTGCATGTGTAGTTGATTGTTTGCATTTAAGTACTACTTAGTTGAAAAATAATAAGTTTCTTTTTAGGACTCTATTTTTGAAAAATTTCACTAATTTAAATTGAAAATTTTTATGTTAAAACTTGTTTGAAGTTGTATTTGGAACATGATTTTTGAGCTAAAGAACACACAACCTGTGTGACTTTGAGCCTAAATATATGGTTACATTATTTAACCATAAATTTTTATTCTTGTGTGTTTACTTCTCTATGATTGCAATATTTGCTTTGTTCCATTCTATATGTCCATTATTTAGTGTATTTACATGCTTGCATATGATTGAGGCCATTATTTGTTATTAACTCACTTATCCCAAATAAGCCTACCTTTTACATCACCCTTGTTAGCCACTTTGAACTTTTTAACCCCTTTTATTTCATAAACCACATTACTAGCCTTAAGCAGAAAAACAAAATAAAAATCCCAAGTTGAATCCTTGGTTAGCTTAAGATAGATATTGTGTATAATTTAAGTGTGGGGAATTTTATGGGAACATGGGATGATATGAAAAAAAAGGGGAATTAAATTGAATGAGTTATTTAAAAATTTGGGAAGCATGCTCATGTGAAATCAAAATAATTAAATTACCATGTACGTTGAAAAAAAAATATTAAGTAATTAAATAAGGGGATATATATATAAAAAAAAAGAAAAAAAAAAGAAGAAGAGAAGAAAAATGAAAAAAATATATTACCCCAAATGCAAAATAAAAAGAATCAATGCATATGGGACAAAATTCAAAAATAAGTTTGATACATGAGCATGTAATACAAAAGTGGGAAAAATTTGGGTAGTTAGGTAAAGTATTTTAAAATTGTATAAAGTATGTATATGTTAGGTGAGATCTTAGACTAATCAAGGATTCACTTTACTAGCTCACTTAGCCTTATATATACCCTTACCTTTACCTCAGCCCCATTACAACCCTGAAAAGACCTCATGATGTTTGCATTGGTATGCTAAATATTTGTTGATTGGTTAGATGAAGAACAAGATTTAGAAAGCATGATTAGAGAAGAGTAGAGTCATTGACCCTAGACACTTGAGAGATTAGAGTGATATATACTACCAGTGAGGGTTCAATGCTTGATTCTATGTTCCCTGCTTTCATGAGCTATCTTCTTACAAGTTTACTTGTCTTTTATTGTATAATTTGAATTAGTGAAATCTGATTCATGTTTGTCTTGGAGAACTTATTTATTTTTAACCAAGTAGGTAGAATCATTTTGCATGTAGTTGCATTCATATAGATAGGTTGCATTTTATACATTCTACTACTCATCTTCACCTTTATAGCTTCTCTTGAGCTTAGCATGAGGACATGCTAATGTTTAAGTGTGGGGAGGTTGATAAACCACTATTTCATAGTTTATCTTGTGTTTAATTGAGTGGTTTTTATCAACTCTTTACCCACTTATTCATACTATTTGTATGGTTTTACATTTGCCTTCCTAATTATGTGCTTTGATTGAAAACATGCTTCTTTGGCCTTAAGTTCCCTATGATTAATCCTCTCTTATTACCATTAGATGCCTTGATATGTGTGTTAAGTGATTTTAGAGATTACAGGGCAGGAATGGCTTAGAGGATGAAAAGAAAGCATGCAAAAGTGGAAGGAATACAAGAAGTTGGAGAAATTGCTAAGCTGTCCAGCCTGACCTCTTCGCACTCAAACGGCTATAACTTTAGCTACAGAGGTCCAAACGACGCGGTTTTAGTTGCGTTAGAAAGCTAACGACCGGGGCTTCGATTTGATATATAATATGCCATAGTTTCTCTGATGCTAGGTGACACGAACGCGTGCTCCATGCGGCCGCGTCGCAGTGACGAAAAATCAGCGTGTTTGAATTCGCAACCAGCAAATTCTGGGCTGTTTCTAACCCAGTTTGTGGCCCAGAAAACACATATTAGAGGCTATAAAGTGGGGGAATGCATCCATTCAGAAGACAGGCTTACACATTCACAATTTTAGGAGTAGATGTAGTTTTTAGAGAGAGAGGTTCTCTCCTCTCTCTTAGGATTAGGATTTAGGACTTCTCTTAGTTTTAGGAGTGACTCTCAATCCCAGGTTCAATGTTCTTTTATTTCTTTTCTCAATTTTGTTTATGACTCTCTATGTTTAGATTGATTTTCTATTTGATATATTTTGAGGTATTTCAGACTTATGATTGCTTTCTTTTATTTATATAAATAATTTAGATTTTTCCCTTTTGGCTTTGGTTGAGTCATTGGTAACTCTTGAGTTATCAAACTCATTGTTGATTGAAAATTGGAATTAATTCGTCCACTTAACTTACCTTCATAGTTAGAGGTTAACAAAGTGGGAGAAAAATCCATTCTCATCACAATTGATAAGGATAACCAGGATAGGACTTCCAGTTCTTATACCTTGCCAAGAGTTTATTTTACAGTTATTATTATTTTATTTTATTTGTCATTCAACATACTTTTTACCTTGATCCAAAACCCCAATTTACAACTCATAACCAATAATAAGAACACCTCCCTGCAATTCCTTGAGAAGACGACCCGATGTTTAAATACTCGGTTATCAATTTTAAAGGGGTTTGTTACTTGTGACAACCAAACGTTTGTATGAAAGGACTTTTGAAGGTTTAGAAACTATACTTGCAACGAGGATTTATCCGCAAAATTTCTAGACCACGCAAAAGTTCTTCTCGTCAGTCATGCACCGCCTTCATCCTCTCTTTGTGGAGCCTTGAATTCTCATAAGCTTCCAATCGAAGACACTCAAGCTCCATCAACTGTAACTTCCTTTCGATTCCGGCCCCTCCAAATCCTGAGTTGTATTCTTTTACGGCCCAATAAGCCTTGTGTTCTACCTCCACCGGGAGATGGCAAGCCTTCCCATAGACTAACTGGAATAGACTCATACCAATCGGTGTCTTATAAGTCGTTCGGTAAGCCCATAGTGCATCTGCAAGCTTAGAACTCCAATCCCTCCCTCCCATGAGGCTTCACAATCTTCTCTAATACGTGCTTGATTTCCCAGTTAGAGACTTTGACTTGGCCATTTGTTTGGGGGTGGTATGCCGTGGCCTCCTTGTGAATGATGCCATACCTTTTCATCAACTCTGTCATCCTCTTGTTACAAAAATGAGAGCCTTGATCATTCACGATTGCTCGTGGTGATCCGAAGCGACAAATGATGTTATTCCGAACAAAAGAAAGAACCACATTAGCATCATCAGTACGAGTGAAAATCGCTTCCACCCACTTGGAAACATAGTCAACAGCTAGCAGAATATATATGAAACCATTAGAATTTGGAAAGGGGCCCATGAAGTCAATACCCCAAACATAAAAATTTTTACAAAATAACATGGTTTGTTGGGGTATCTCATCCTTCTTGGAAATATTTCCAAACCTTAGTGAAGGTTGTGGTAGGCTTAGAGAAGGGGAGGTTGAATCTATGCCTTCCTTTTCAGTTGCTGTTATGACCCTTTTAAGCAAACTTTCAATTCTAATTCTGTTTGAACTCAGCAGTGAAAATTTATGAGACAATTTATTTTTGTCTCATGAATATCAGAAAACAGAACACAGCAGAGAAGAGAAAAGCTACCACCAGCATGTATCATGGTTCGGTTGCTTTGTGCTATGCAACCTACGTCCAGTCTCCTCTACAACTGTGGAAGAATTTCACTATAGTTAACAGTATTACATACACCAATTTCACAGGATTGACCCAATCCTTTCACACTCAAGTTCTAACCTAACTTGACATTGGCTATGCTAATACCTAACTATTCACTCTTAGTGCTAACCTAACTAAGAAAGGGAAACCTCACAGGTACAAGATATAAGACATAAACATACCTAAAGAAATCTGAAAATAACTCTAGGCTTTTCTCTCAAGTGTTTCACTCAGCCTTTTTCCACTCATGGCTTTTACTTGAGCTTTCTCACAATGCCTTTTCTCACAAGAAATTACAGAAAGATAAATATAGAAAAGTACATTACAATCTGTAAAACATGAAGGAGATTGACTTCATCAACAGCCTCTGTGCTATGCGAAAAACCAGATTAGCAAGCCTCTGATTTAGTTCTTCATATTGGCGGAATGCACCTTTGATTAGGTTACACTGTCCAGTTAGTTGAACTTCTTCAAAGAGCTCTCTTAGAACAAAACCTCTATTCACTGGTTTTCTCTCCTTACTTTCTGAATGAATAGCAAGCTTCTTTTATTTCCTTGCATGTTTCTTGGTTCTTCTTCCAAGGTTAACACCTTGAGCCTTGAGCTTCACCAACCCACAGATTCACTTTTTCTCCTTAATCCCCAGAGTAGAAACTTTCCTTTTGACTTCCTCATCTTGACCGAAAGCCATAAAACAGTAACCATAGAAATCTTCTCATGGTCAACTTGATCTGAACCCTTGAAAACCAACTTGGTCCCCAAGACATGTTTGAGACCGTGGATTTACAGCAGAGAAGAACATAAATCCTCTTTTCCATATAGCTCAAAACGGAGTGGCAGAGAGTTGAAGATTGAAGAGGAGAAAGTGTGTTGCATGTAAAAGGAAATGGGTTACCTTTAACCTAAGCTTGATTTGGTTTGAAATGGTTGATTAGACTTCTGAGTTTCAAGCTTGGACTTTCTCTTTCTTGCTTCTTTGATGATCACCTTAGGGAAGAAGCTTTCTCTTTCTCTTTCTCACTTTTCTGAGTTTTGTGATTTGACATGGTCAGGGAAAAAGGAACATTGAGTTGGTGAAAGCAAGTGAGAGGGAATTTGCTTGCTGAGTACAAATCGGGCTTAGATGTGGATATGGTTTGCTTGACCCGTTTTGATTTCTTCAGCTTGCTTCCTTTTGGGCTTTACTTGATTTACCAGCCCACCAACCTTGTTGTATTCTATTCATTCCAATTTGGGCTGTAATTCAAATTTTGGCCTGCAACATATGATAAATAATTAGCAATATATATTTATTAATTGATCAACACTAATTATTTATTTTGCCAAAAATAATGTTTGTCATCACTAATTAATTTAGTTAATTTCTTAACTCAACAATCTTCCCCTTGATGACAAACATGATTTAAGCAATAATAAAAAAGGAAATGAATTTGAGTAAGGTTTAGAAACTCCTTTTGATTTTTGTCATTTGCTTTTATGTTGCTCCCCCTTTCCTTTTCAAGATTAGCTCCCCCTGGATTTATGCTTTCCTCTTTGTTCCTGTTTTACATTGTACTTAAAAAGAGTACAATAACGAGCTATACACATTTATCTTGTCTAAGGGATATTAAATAAGCAACACCACATAATCAGCCCAACATCAAGCTAATATCAGCAGCAAAAGGATTCAGCATATGAAATCAAGAATTAATGCAGCAATCAGACAAAAATCCCAAAAGAAATACTAGTAGCTGTAGCATTGCCAAAAAAATTTTAGGACACATTTACCATCCAGCATCCTATTGCTATTACTCCCCTTTTTGTCATCAAGGGCAGATAATATGCAAGATCAACAAAAATAGCACCTTATAACCTGTAGAAGAGAGTTAGTGCACAGTCCTAATGAGCAGACAAAACAGTTCAACAGTAGCAAAAGAAATAGAATTCATCAGACAAAATGAGCAGACAGCAGCAGCTTCATGAAACAATTATTAGGCATCCGAACCATTTCCCTCCGAATCAACTCCTTCATCAGCATCAGTGGCAGGGTCTTCATCCTTGTGAAGGTTATCAATGAAAGTTATGAACACAGCCACTCTATCTCTTGACTTACAGAGGAAATTTTCGCACTTGCTTGCTAGCTTCCTTTGCTCTTTGCTTATAGCAATCAAGTGATTTGATTGGGAGACAAACTTCTGAACAACATCCTTGACAATATTCAGCAGGGCAGATTTCTGGCCAGTAGAGATATGAATGTCGCTTAACCTGAGGACACAGACAATAATGCCAACACAATAATCTAATGTATATACATGCTTATCTAGAATTCTATGGTTGCACAAAAGTCTAATAATCCATACAAGCACATATTGCAAACTATGGTAGCATGTAACAAACAATTCACCAGCACAACATAAAGTTCAAATGACTTAAAGTCATCCAGGTTTAGTTCACAAACAAGTCAGCCAAGTTTAGTTCACAAACAAGTCAAACAGGTTTCATTTCATAAACACAAGTCAATTAACAAACACAAGACTAATCAAAACTAATATCAATAATCTCAGTAAGTCTTATGTCTTATCAAGCCTCATATATGTATTTTTCTCCCCTTTTGTTATCAAGGTGAGAGAAATAAAACAAAACAGAACCTGCAAAATAGTGTGTCAGAGGCATGTTAAAGCTAGATGTTGCGTTTTGAAGTACTTAGAAAAATTCGGAAGAGAAATAAAGATAATATTTCAACCAGCAACACCATAGTTATATAACAAAACTCACAATGTGCAAAGACTAATTCTTGGTAAAAAATTATTAGAACCAAAAAGAGAGTTTCATATCATTTGAAGGTTTAAAAAAAAAAACAAAAAAAGACCACATGTATAATAAGATTCAAGCATGGTCCATGTCCATTTTTACACTACAAAAACCAGATCTCTCATTTCTTATTCAAGAAATGTCTCTTTGACTTGCAAAATAGAATTCTCAAACAAGACATTAGCACAATTAAAACAGAAGTTGCAATTTTCCAAAAATCGAAATGATGATAAAGAGAAATGTTAAGAGACATGCACAATACATGAATAAGTTTGCAATTGCAGCAAGTTAAGAGTGTTCTTGGAAAAAGAAAGTTCAGAACCCTATTCCAAGAAAGTTCAGAGCCCAGAAGATAAAATTCAGAGTGATGGTTCTTCTTCTGCCCAGAATTTTTTTATCCGAACCTATGAGACAAAGACTTCAACAAACACATCATTAATTTTCAAACAATGAATCATAACTCAAAATTCCTAGACAAGTCCTAAGCATGCAGAATCTATCCTCAGCTAATGGTTTTGTGAAAATATCTGCTAATTGCTCATCTGATTTAACAAATTGAATACTAATATCCCCCTTTTGGACATGTTCTCTTATTGAATGAAATTTCACTTCAATATGCTTAGTCCTAGAGTGCAAAACTGGATTTTTAGAAATATTAATGGCACTCATATTATCACACATCAAGGGAATATTCTCAGCATTTAATTTGTAATCAGCAAGCTGTATTTTTAACCATAAAAGCTGAGAACAACATGAAGAAGCAGCTATATACTCAGCCTCAGCAGTGGATAGAGCTACTGTTGGCTGTTTCTTACTGGACCAAATATTCAAGGACTTTCCAAGGAAGCAACATAGGCCTGAAGTACTCCTTCTATCAACTCTATCACCAGCAAAATCTGTATCACAATAACCAACTACAGAAAAATCATCAATCTTAGGATACCAAAGACCAAAGTTGGATGTGCCATGAACATATCTAATGATCTTTTTAACTGCAGAAAGATGTGACTCTTTTGGTTTGGATTGGAACCTAGAACACAATCCAACACTTTGCACAATATCGGGTCTAGAGGAAGTTAAGTACATAAGAGAACCAATCATTCCTCTATACCTAGTCTCATCAACATCTTTCTCAGTTTCTCCCTTATCTAATTTTGAATTAAGATGCATGGGAGTTCCCATAGGTTTGGCATTTTCCATACCAAATTTCTTAACTAATTCCTTGGCATACTTTTCTTGGTGAATGAAAATAACTTTTTCAGTTTGTTTAATTTACAGCCCAAGGAAAAAATTAAGTTCACCCATCATACTCATGTCAAATTCACTTGTCCTGAGTTTTCCAAATTCAGAACAAAGGGATTCATTGGCTGATCCAAAAATAATGTCATCAACATATATTTGGACTAGAATAAAAGAATCATTAGAGTTTTTGATAAATAGAGTTGTGTCAGTGGTGTCTCTTTGAAAACCATTTTTCAAAAGAAAAGAGCTAAGTCTCTCATACCAAGCTCTATGAGCTTGTCTTAAACCATAGAGAGCTTTAGATAATTTGAAAACATGATTAGAATGCTCTTTATTTTCAAAACTAGGAGGCTGCTCCACATATACTTCTCTATCTATCACTCCATTCAAAAATGCACATTTCACATCAATTTGATATAATTTAAAACCACAAAATGCCGCATAAGCTAAGAGAAGTCTTATGGCTTCTATTCGGTCAATAGGGGCAAAGGATTCATCAAAGTCTATTCCTTCTTCTTGGTCATATCCTTGTGCCACTAGCCTTGCCTTGTTTCTTGCAATGCTACCATCTTCTCCCAACTTGTTCCGAAAAATCCACTTGGTGCCGGTCACTTTCTTTCCACTTGGCCTTGGAACCAAAGTCCATACTTGGTTCTTTTCAAACTGAAGAAGCTCATCCTCCATAGCTTTAACCCAAGAAGGGTCATTGAGTGCTTCCTTGACGTTTTGAGACTCTATTTGTGAAAGAAGGGGAATGTTTGATCCTTCATTTGCCTTTCTAGTGGAAGACCTTGTTTGCACTCCACGAGAGACGTCCCCAATGACAAATTCCTCAGGATAATTCTTCAAGAATCTCCATTCACGAGGTCTAGTGGACTTGGATGCAGATTGAGATACCAAAAGATTCTGGGTGCTGCTGGCTTCAGGATTTCCTTCAGATTCATGAGACAAAATGGAATTGTCTCTCGAATTTTCAGCAGGTGTAGTTTCTGGTTCAGTTTGACCAGAATTTTCTTTTTCATGATTTTGAGTGATTTCATCTTCCTTCTGAGCCTGATTTCCTGCATCACAATCTTCCAAAATGCTTTGCACCAAGTTAGTATCACAAAATATAACATATATGGACTCTTCAATAATTCTAGCATCTTGATGATAAACCCTATATGCTTTACTAGTTGTGGAATATCCTACAAACAAACACTCATAAGCCTTTGGATCAAATTTTCCCAAATTTTCTTTGTTATTTAAAACAAAACATTTGCATCAAAAAATGTGCAAGTAATCTAAGTTTGGTGGGTAGCCTTTCCAAAGTTCATAAGGGGTTTTCTTCAAAAATTTTCTTATGATTGTTCTATTCAAAATGTGGTAAGCCGTGTTAACCGCTTCAGCCCAAAGGAATTTTGGAACATTACTCTCACAAAGCATAGCTCTTGTCATTTCTTGTATGCTTCTATTTCTTCTTTCCACAACACCATTTTGTTATGGTGTTCTTGGACAAGAGAAGTTGTGAGATATTCTAAATTCCTCACAAAAGGATTCAAATAAATTATTTTCAAATTCAGTTCCATGATCACTCCTTATAGAAGAGATTTTTAAATCCTTTTCATTTTGAATTTTCTTGCAAAAAGGTTCAAAGGCCGAAAAGGCTTCATTTTTGTGTGCAAGAAATAAAACCCAACCAAACCTAGTGTAGTCATCCACAATTACTAAACCATAATGTTTACCACCTAGGCTTTGAGTTCTTGTTGGACCAAATAAATCAATGTGTAGCAACTCAAGTGGTCTTTTAGTAGAGATGTCTTCCTTTGGTTTAAAAGAACTTTTGTTTGTTTTCCCATTTGGCAAGCATCACAAGAGATGTCTTTGTCAAACTTTATCAAAGAAAGACCTCTTACTAATTCTTTCTTTACAAGTTTGTTTATTTGAAACATACTTGCATGGCCCAATCTCTTGTGCCATAACCACTTTTTAGATTCTTTAGAGTGAAGACAAGCTACATTTTGATCTTTTAGTTCATCAAGAGTAAGTCCATACATATTATTAAAACGCTTGAAACATCACTTCATTTGTCTTTTCATTGACAACACAGCATTCAAGCTTTTTGAAGATAACTAAATATCCTAAATCACACAGCTGACTTATACTCAAGAGATTGTACTTCAAACCACATACCAAAAGTACATCATCAATGAAAGTAGATTGCTCATTACCTACTTTTCCAACAGCAATGATTTTACCTTTACCATCATCTCCAAAGGTCACAAAACCTCCATCATACTTGTTTAGTTTGATGAAGTAGGTTGACCTTCCAATCATGTGCCTTGAACATCCACTATCCATGTACCACATGTCCTTTTTGTTCTTGGATGCTAGGCAAATCTGCATGAAGAGTTTCAAGTAGCCTTAGGTATCCAAATTGATTTGGATCCTTTGAAGTTAATCCATCTTGGTTGCCCAAGTGCATTGAAATCACAAACAACATTGTAAACTTTGTTTCCAACAACTCGTTTTTTTTAATGAAACATTGTGCATATGAGTGACCAAATTTCTTGCAATTAACACAATGATTTTCTGATGTGTGTTGCTGAAACTGAGATGAGTTATATTGCTTAAAATGATTAGAGTGTTGAAATTTTCTGGTTTTTGGAGGAGATGAATTTCT
Source organism: Arachis hypogaea (assembly GCF_003086295.3). NCBI lineage: Eukaryota > Viridiplantae > Streptophyta > Magnoliopsida > Fabales > Fabaceae > Arachis > Arachis hypogaea. Next base: position 111,552,872 of record NC_092055.1, on the reverse strand, counting down.
TTTGACAAACTGATTTTTATTAAAGTTATTCCTCTTTGCAAAAGCATTTTCACCAGAATTTGTTTGAACATTTTTACCTTTCGAATATGAGGTTTTGTTGTAAAAAGGTGGTTTCTTGTAAGCAGCCTCATTTTTCGAAATATAACCCAAACCTGGCCGGTTAGAACTTGGTTCAGTTCTTGGTGAATGCTCAGTTTCACTTGTGTATACTTCATCAAATTTTTCTTCAAATGTTTGAGCATTTTCAATACCAGATTTGTTTGGTATGGTTTTGGTATTTGATGAAGAAGCCACAAACTTTATAGAGGAAATATTAGAAACTGCATCTTCCTTGGCTATGTAGCCTAAACCAGATTTTTCAAACAATGGTCTTTGACTTGGAAGTAATTTGTCTAAGTTACTAGAACCTTGAGCAAATTTTGCTAAGTCACTATTCAGCCTTTTAATCATATCATTTAATCTTTCATATTCAGCAATTAACTCATGAGAAGGATCCACAATGTGCTTTCCTTTTAATTTTTCAAGTTCAGATTTTAGAAATCTGTTTTTTTCAATGATGTCTAAAGCATATTCAGTTTCCTTCACTTTTCTTTTAAAAAATTATTTTCAGCTCTTAACACATCTCTTTCAGATCTGCACTCATTGTACTTGTCAAGCAGTTTTGAGCTGTTTAAGGTGAGATCATCAATAATAGCATGTAGATTATCCATAGACAAATCAAAGTAATTTACCTCATCAAAGTTTTTGTTTCCAGCTATGAAACAGTCTTTGTCTTCACCTTCAGACTCTTCTTCTTCATTGGAGTCGTTTTCGAGATCCTCCCAAGCTGCCATGAGCATTCTCTTCCTTTTCTTCTTTCCTTTGTCCTCCTTTTTGAGCTTTGGACAGTTTAGCTTGAAGTGTCCAGCCTCCTTGCAATGATGGCACGTCACATTGCTCAAGTCGATCTTGTGCTCCTTTGAGCTTGAACCCTTGTATTTGCCCTTGTTCTTCATCATCTTTCTAAATTTCCTAGCAAAAAACAAAAGCTCGTCATCAGAAATACCATCACTAGACTCACTCTCTTTTGGTTCTATTTGTGACTTGAGGGCTATTCCCTTTTTCTTTGAGTCTTTGTTTGTGTGTGTGGCTTCATAGGCAAGGAGTTTTCCTCTCAGCTCATCATAAGTTATGGGACTTATGTTGTTACTCTCAGTTAGGACAGTGGAAGTATTTTCCCATTCTTTTGTGAGGCTTCTAAGGAGTTTTCTCACCAAGGTTTGTTCTGCATAGTTTGTACCCATAGCATCAAGGTTGTTGATTATGATTGAGAATCTCTCAAACGCTTCATCAATGCTTTCTCCATCCTTCATGCTAAACATCTCGTACTCTTTTCGCAGCATATCAATCCTCGTTTCTTTTACTTGTTTTGTGCCTTCGTGTGTAACCTGGAGTTTTTCCCAGATTTCTTTGACTGTCTTGCATCTAGACACCTTCCGGTACTCTTCAAAGCTGATAGCACAGTGAAGAAGGTTGATTGCTTTAGCATTCAGCTCTATCTTCTTCTTATCATCTTCATACCATTCAGCTTCTTCTTTTGGAGTCACCACTCCATTAGCAATGGTTTTTGTTGGGATCTTGGGACCGCTCACAATGATCTTCCATATGTTGTAGTCAATGGATTGGATGAAAATCCTTATCCTTTCTTTCCAGTAGGAGTAGTTCTTCCCGTTGAAGAAAGGTGGCCGGTTGTTTGACTGGCCTTCAGTAAGGGTGTAGGCAACTGTGGTTGTGCCCAAGTTGTTCGCCATTGGATCTTTGCTCCAAGCGGTTAAGCTTGATTCTTGAGACCTTAGTTCCTGATACCAATTGAAGGTTGTGGTAGGCTTAGAGAAGGGGGGTTGAATCTATGCCTTCCTTTTCAGTTGTTGTTATGACCCTTTTAAGCAAACTTTCAATTCTGATTCTGTTTGAACTCAGCAGCGGAAATTTATGAGACAATTTATTTTTGTCTCATGAATATCAGAAAACAGAACACAGCAGAGAAGAGAAAAGCTAACACCAGCATGTATCCTGGTTCGGTTGCTTTGTGCTATGCAACCTACGTCCAGTCTCCTCCACAACTGTGAAAGAATTTCACTATAGTTAACAGTATTACATACACCAATTTCACAGGATTGACCGAATCCTTTCACACTCAAGTTCTAACCTAACTTGACATTGGCTATGCTAATACCTAACTATTCACTCTTAGTGCTAACCCAACTAAGAAAGGAAAACCTCACAGGTACAAGATACAAGACATAAACATACCTAAAGAAATCTGAAAATAACTCTAGGCTTTTCTCTCAAGTGTTTCACTCAGCCTTTTTCCACTCATGGCTTTTACTTGAGCTTTCTCACAATGCCTTTTCTCACAAGAAATTACAGAAAGATAAACATAGAAAAGTACATTACAATCTATAAAACATGAAGGAGATTGACTTCATCAACAGCGTCTGTGCTATGCGAAAAACCAGATTAGCAAGCCTCTGATTTAGTTCTTCATACTGGCGGAATGCACCTTTGATTAGGTTACACTGTCCAGTTAGTTGAACTTCTTCAAAGAGCTCTCTTAGAACAAAACCTCTATTCACTGGTTTTCTCTCCTTACTTTCTGAATGAACAGCAAGCTTCTTTTATCTCCATGCATGTTGCTTGATTCTTCTTCCAAGGTCAACACCTTGAGCCTTGAGCTTCACCAACCCACAGATTCACTTTTTCTCCTTAATCCCCAGAGTAGAAACTTTCCTTCTGACTTCCTCATCTTGACCGAAAGCCATAAAACAGTAACCATAGAAATCTTCTCATGGTCAACTTGATTTGAGCCCTTGAAAACCAACTTGGTCCCCAAGACATGTTTGAGACCGTGGATTTACAGCAGAGAAGAATAGAAATCCTCTTTTCCATATAGCTCAAAACGGAGTGGCAGAGAGTTGAAGATTGAAGAGGAGAAAGTGTGTTGCATGTAAAAGGAAATGGGTTACCTTTAACCTAAGCTTGATTTGGTTTGAAATGGTTGATTAGACTTCTGAGTTTCAAGCTTGGACTTTCTCTTTCTTGCTTCTTTGATGATCACCTTAGGGAAGAAGCTTTCTCTTCCTCTTTCTCACTTTTCTGAGTTTTGTGATTTGACATGGTCAGGGAAAAAGGAACGTTGAGTTGGTGAAAGCAAGTGAGAGGGAATTTGCTTGCTGAGTACAAATCGGGCTTGGATGTGGATATGGTTTGCTTGGCCCGTTTTGATTTCTTCAGCTTGCTTCCTTTTGGGCTTTGCTTGATTTACCAGCCCACCAACCTTGTTGTATTCTATTCATTCCAATTTGGGCTATAATTCAAATTTTGGCCTGCAACATATAATAAATAATTAGCAATATATATTTATTAATAAATCAACACTAATTATTTATTTTGCCAAAAATAATGTTTGTCATCACTAATTAATTTAGTTAATTTCCTAACTCAACACTTAGGCATTGTGGGCAAGAGTTACAAAAGAGAGATGCATCCTTAAAGAGTGTAGGCCACCAAAATCCGTAGTCTAGGATCTTCCGAGCAGTTCTTTGAGGACCAAAGTGGCCACCGCCCTCAGAAGAGTGGCAAGCCTCCAAAATAGATTTAAACTCGGATTGTGGGATACACCTCCTAATTATTTGATTGGCACTACATCTCCACAAATATGGGTCATCCCATACATAATATTTGGATTCGCTCTTGAGCTTATCCCTTTGATGTTGAGAAAAATTAGGAGGAAAGGTACCACCAACCAAGTAATTAGCATTGGGTGCATACCAAGGGATCACCCTGGATATTGCTAGCAAGCTCTCAAGAGGAAATGTATCATTGGTAAGAGTGAGGTTGCCCTTTGTGTTCTCTAGGCGACTCAAGTGGTCCGCCACTAAATTTTGGGAACCACTCCTATCTTTGATCTCTAGATCAAACTCTTGCAAAAGCAATACCCATCGGATCAATCTTGGTTTCGATTCTTTCTTGGCCAACAGATACTTCAAAGCTGCATGGTCCAAATATACTACCACTTTGGATCCAAGTAAATAGACCTGGAATTTATCCAAGGCAAAGACAATTGCTAATAATTCCTTCTCCGTGGTAGTATAATTAGACTGGGCTCCATCTAAAATCTTAGAGGCATAGGCAATGACATAGGGATTTTTACCTTTGCGCTGAGCTAGCGCCGCTCCTACCGCATAGTTAGATGCGTCACACATGATCTCGAATGGCCTACTCCAGTCAAATGCCTCCATGCAATCTTCCCTCAAATCAAATTCTACATCCTTTTGCAACAACCGAGAGAGAGGTAGTGCAACCTTACTTAAGTCCTTGATGAAACGCCGGTAGAAACCTGCGTGACCAAGAAAAGCACGGACTTTCCTCACAGAAGAGGGGTAAGGTAAACCAGAAATAACATTGACCTTTGCCAGATCAACATAAATACCATCATTAGAGACAATGTGACCTAAAACAATACCTTGTCTCACCATAAAGTAGCATTTTTGAAAGTTAAGCACAAGGTTTGAGTTAGTACACCGCTCTAATACTTTTGCAAGATTATCTAAGCAAAGGTCAAAGGAGTCCCCATAAACACTAAAATTGTCTATAAACACCTCCATACAATGCTCAAGAAGATCCGCAAATATACTCATCATACACCTTTGGAACGTAGCTGGTGCATTACACAAGGCAAAGGGCATTCTTTTGTAGGCATATGTTCCAAAGGGGCATGTGAAAGTGGTTTTTTCTTGGTCTTCTGGGGCAATGTGGATTTGGAAATAACCAGAATAGCCATCTAAAAAATAGTAATGAGATTTACCGGACAAGCGATCAAGCATTTGATCGATGAAAGGTAATGGGAAATTGTCCTTCCTGGTTGCCAAGTTCAAGTGCCTATAGTCAATACATACCCTCCATGAGTTTTGAACTCTTGTGGCTATAAGCTCCCCACTCTCATTCTTAATTGTAGTAACACCGGACTTCTTTGGAACCACTTGCACGGGGCTCACCCACTCACTATCCGAAATCGGATAAATAATGTCGGCTTCTAGCAACCGGGTGACCTCTTTCTTCACAACCTCTAGAATGGTGGGATTTAGACGCCTTTGAGGTTGCCGAATAGGCTTGGCTCCTTCTTCTAGAAAAATGCAGTGTTCACAAACTTGAGGGCTTATGCCAACTATGTCCGCCAAACTCCACCCAATGGCCCTCTTCTTTTTTCTCAAGATATGAAGCAATTTCTCCTCTTGTTGGGAGGTAAGCTCCTTTGCAATTATCACCGGGAGCTTTTGATTCTCTTCAAGAAAGGCATATTTTAGGTGGGATGGAAGTGGTTTCAAATCTACACTTTGTTCATAGCTTGACACTTGATCATCCGACAACACCAGAGGTGGTAAGGTATCTTCTTCACATTCATGGGGCTCCCCACACATGGACCTTGAATCATACTCTTCTTGCCATTAAGACTATCACGGTGGACTTTGGCCACAACATTATCAATCATATCACATCGGAAGATAGAATGATCCTCCGGTGGATGTCTCATGGCTTCATCAAGATCAAAGCTCACTGCTCTTCCATCGATCTCAAAAGAGTAGGTACCCAAAAAAGCATCCAATTTAAACTGGGAGGTCTTCAAAAACGGCCTCCCTAGCAAGATAGATGATGTTCTTCCGGAGTCACTAGGGGGCATCTCAAGAATATGGAAATCAATTGGGAAGACAAACCCCTTTATACCCACTAAAATATCTTCCGCAATGCCAACCACAGAAATTATACTTTTATCCGCCAAAACAAACCGGGCCACCGACCGTTTCAATGGTGGGAGTTTCAATGTCTCATAAACAGATAAAGGCATAATGCTAACACAAGCACCAAGATCACACATGCAATCAACAAATTGTACTCCATCTATAGTGCAAGTGACTAAACAAAGACCGAGATCACCACATTTTTCTGGTATATCACCCATCAAAGCAGAAATTGAGCTTCCCAATGGAATAGTTTCTAAATCATGAATCTTTTCCTTGTTCATGCACAAATCCTTTAGAAACTTAGCATATTTAGAGACTTGGCAAATAGCATCAAGAAGAGGAATAGTTACCTCAACCTTTTTGAATATCTCCACCATCTTGGGATCTAGCTCCACTTGCTTTTTGGTCTTCCTTGCCAACGTGGGAAATGGAATTGGAGTAGCTTCTTGCAAGACGTTTCCATCTTTAGGAATTCTGCCCCTTGGTTAAGCAATTACTTCTTCAACTACCTCTTGGATCTCATCCTCCTCTTCAATGTCTTCTACCTCCACAACATCCTCATCTTGAGTGACATCTCTTGGGCTTGGCTTATCAGGACTCCTCTCTTGCAACTTAGTGCCAGACCTCAAGGTGATGGCATTGATGCCACCCTTGGGGTTGGGTAAAGGTTGAGAGGGTAGTGCACTAGGGATTGAGGGTTGAGTATTAGAGGTAGAGGGTGGTTCCATACAGGAAAGAAGAGCTTGGATTGTAGAGGTAAGACCATTGATGCTAGATGTTCATACCCTGGGTCGAGCTATCCGACCTAGGGAGATCGAAGACAAAGCTACCGACCTCTTCAGGTCAAGACCCCCGACCTCTTCTTTAAAAGAGTTTGGCTAAATCGACATGAGGGGCCCAAACAGGCCCAAATGAAGGGATACAGCCCAATCTAAAGGCAGTTAAAGCCTATAAAGATAAGGGCGGCTACCCAGAAGATAAGCTGACCTCACTTAAAGATAAAGATAAAGATAACTAACTTTTCTTATCTAGAAAGGTCAGCCTACACTACTATAAATACACTGGAGCACCCAGGTATAACTCATACACTGATTCTACAAAAAAACCTGCTTAAAGCCCATGCTAACTTAAGCATCAGAGTCTCTTACAAATACCACCACCCTCCGGTGACAAACGATCAGCAGCATCTCCAGCTCCACCAGTTCCACCAAGTCGGACACGACAGTTCCGGCCACCACAACAGATCTCATTCGAGATCGACCTTCAGTTTCAGGTAACCCTTGGAACATTGGCGCCATTGCCGGGGATACTAGAAGTCATCCCTTCACCATGGCGGACGACCATGACAACGACCACGACTCTGGTTTGGTGGATAGAACGCCAAACAAAAACACGGACGCCACATCAAAAGATGTGCCTTAAAATAAGGGGGATAAACAACCCTCCAACCCAAACACAGAAATCTTGAAAGCCATCCGAGAACAACAAGAATGCCTCAAACAGCTCGAACAAGAGGCTGAACACCAGCGAGAAGCTGAAAGAGACCTCCGCAGAGAAACCAGGCGACGACGAGATCTAGAGGATAAGCTTCTAAAGCTCGAAGCTGACCTTAAGACTAGAACTAGTCACTCCAACCATGAGGATAACTCCCACAAGGACCAAGACCCCTTCAGCAAAGAGATCATGAAAGCTAAAGTTCCAAAAGATTTTATTTAATCTTAAAGCTCCTGACATGACATCATACGACGGTACCTCGGATCCCAACCATCATCTCAGCAATTTCAGGAGTAGAATGTATCTCACCGATACCTTGGATGCCGTTCGATGCAAAGCCTTCCCGACAACCCTGACAAAAGCAGCCATAAAATGGTTCGACAGTTTGCCTCCCAAGTCCATCACAAGTTTTGACGACCTAGCCAAAAAATTCTTTGTCAGATTCTCCATTCAAAAGGACAAAGCCAAACACGCCCCGAGCCTGTTAGGGATCAAGCAAGGAGAACGGGAAAGTCTCCACAATTACATGAAAAGATTCAACAAAGCATGTATGGACATACAAAGTCTGCTGATAAACCCATATTTTATGATTTATCTTGTGCTCAATTTGAGTGTTTTTATCAATTCTTCACCCACTTATTCAGATAAATTGCAAGGTTTTACTTTTCCTTCCTTATTTTATGATATATTTGAAAAACATGTTTCCTATGCTTTAAAAACATTAAATTTAATTATCCTTTATTACCATTCAATGCCGTGATTGATGCACGGAAACTTGTCTCTCAACAATTTTCCTTCGGCAAGTATACCGAATTGTCGTCAAGTAAAAACTCACAATAGAGTGAGGTCGAATCCCACAGGGATTGATTGGTCCAGCAACTTTAATTAGAGAAATGTTCTAGTTGAGTGAAGCAGAATTTGGTTTGAGAGTTGCAGGAAATTAAATGGTGGTAAAGTAAATAGTAGAAAATGTAAATGCTGAAAGTAAAGAGCTGAAAATAAATGACGGAAAGTAAATTACAGAATCTTAAATGGGAATGGGGAAGATGCTCATAAAAGTAAATTGCAGAAATTAAAGAGAATGGGTAAGATCAGAAATGGGGAATTCATTGGGCTTAGGAGATGTTGCATTCTCCGGATCAAGTTCATTTTCATCTCTTCCTCAATCAATGCGTTCATTGATCTCCTTGGCAATCTTAAGTGATCGAATTACAATTCTTTGTAATTCAATCTCTCAAATCTTGATCAATAGCCAATTTCTTGGTCAATTGCTCATGAGAAGAGATGAAGTATGGTCAATGATTATACCACATGCATTTCCAAATCAAGTGTTGGTAGAATTATAGTCACCATATCCATCCAACCCCAATTTGGTCCAACATGAGAAAGCATTTCTAGCATTATCTCTTCATTCCTCTTCCAAGGTTCAGAAGAGATCCAAGTATGAATAGCTTCTTTTCCAAGATAACTACCAAATTGGATGAATATTGAAAGCTTTCTAGCAAAATCAAGAGAAAAGATAGAAGAAGAATAATGAAAACTAATATTGATCCATCAAATTACAACAGAGCTCCCTAACCCAATGAAAGGGGTTTAGTTGTTCATAGTTCTGGAAATGGAAAAGAAAGAAAATGCAGAAAAGTAAAGATGAAGATTAAAACTAAAATTGAAACTTCAAAATTCATGAATGAAAAGTACAAAGAAAAGAAAGAGAAGGAAAAGTGTGTGAGGGGAGGGAGTCCAAAGACCCCTCTTCAATCCCCCATTCCAGAATCCCCCCTTGAATGTAAAAGCTAAGGCCCTTATATAGGCTCTCCTAAATTACAAAATGAAATTAAAAGCAATTTACAATTAAATGAAAATTCCTTTTCTAGATGCTTCTTGTGGCCTTGATTGGTTGACACTTGTAGGCTTGCTTCCTTGAGGTTGGGTGGTCCTTGAAAGAGAATCAAGTTGAGGTCCAGGTGCTAATTTCAGTGCTAACGTTAGCCACACTAACGCTACAGGTGTGACGTTAGTGCTGAAGTTAGTGTGGCTAACGTCACACTTGCTACCTAGTTGGTGTTTTTGGGGCTTAAAGGATGCCTCTGGTTTGTGCTCTAATTTCATGCCCGTTATAGAGTGTTATATATCGTTGGAAAGCTCTAAATGTCAGCTTTCTAACGCAACTGGAATCACCTCAATTGGACCTCTGTAACTCAAGTTATGCTCCTTTGAAAGGGATAGGGTTGTTGGCATAGTGGCTGGTGTTATTGGCAAACGTGAGTGCCAATAACATCCGTGATCAGGGGCTGAAAATTGCCAGGTTCTGGAGCTTAAAATTAATGTTCACCCCATACTATTATATATTGTTGGAAAGCCCTGGATGTCCACTTTCCAACACCTTTGAAAGCGCATCATTTGGAAATCTACAGCTCGAGTTACACTTTTTGGAAGGTGAAGAGGTCAGCTGGCCTTACTACAGGTTGATACCATGTTCATCTTTGCACTTTTGGGGCAGGTTTTCTCCCTCAAATTTAGTGTCCACCATGTAGTGCCATATATGCTTGAAAAGCTCTAGAATCCTACTTTCCAATGCCACTAGAATCACCTCATTTGGAGCTTTGTGGCTCAAGTTATTCTTGTTTGAAGAAGGCATGGTCAGGCTGCTGGGTGAGACTTTTGCCGACGTTAACTACCACGTTAATGTAGTTAACGTGGAAGCTAACGTGGGTCTTTTTGCTTCGCAAACGTTAGTGGAGATCACCTTTTCCACTAACGTTGGCATCTCCCTTTCCTTCCACGTTAGTTCCCACGTTAATGTAGTTAACGTGGAAGCTAACGTGGGTCTTTTTGCTTCGCAAACGTTAGTGGAGATCACCTTTTCCACTAACGTTGGCATCTCCCTTTCCTTCCACGTTAGTTCCCACATTAATGTAACTAACATGGAGACTAACGTGGGTCTTCTTGCACCTTCGCTAGCGTTATTGGCACTCACTTTTGCCACTAACGCTGCTCCTTCTTCAAAGTTGATGCCATTAACGTTCCCACTAACGTTCCAACTTTCCTTCCTTCCATGTTAGTGGCCAAGTTAGTGGCACTAACATAGCCACTAATGTGGCTCTTCTCTGCTTCTTGTTACCTGAAATCAATCAAACAAAGTGCATCAAAGTCTTGCTCTTAATCATGGGATCATGCATCATCCATTTTATCATTCAATTCATGCATAATTCTCATGAAATCATTCAAAATTCATAATGTTTGCTTGAATCATGGTGTGAATGCATTTTCATCCAAATAATTGTTTATTTTCTAGAAAATTACATGAAACCACCCTAAAGCATACAAAAAATGGCTAGTAAAACTAGCCAAGATGCCCTGGCATCACAACACCAAACTTAAATCTTGCTTGTCCCCAAGCAAGAAAAGAACTATGCACAAAGAATTCTCTTAATTGGAATGTATTGAAGAATTTCTTATGATGCCTTAGTAGGTGAAGTGAATAAGTGGCAGTGGGGTGAACTCTAATTTGTATGCTTATGCAAGGATTCCAGTACTCATTAGTCCTTACATTTTGGAAGTCTTATATCTTAGAACTTTCATTCAAATGATATTATGGAAATCTCTTTATAGATTATCACCTTGAAGCAGCACTTATTTTCTAGCATTTTTCTTTTTTTTTTGGAATTTGGCCTCGACTCTAGGTGTCATGTATCAAAGCGGCTTTTTAAGATAAGCTTTCAATCAATACTCCTAAACCAGTTGGTTTAAGGTATTAGGTGTTGAAGCACCCCTTAGGATTTACTTGCTCAAGCCTCTCTCTTTGATACACATCCACCACAAGCATATAACTAGGACAATAACTCTTTGAGTTCTTGTTTCTTTCTTTTTCTTCCTAGTAATTGATGCTCAGAGCCTTGGGCTTGTTCTTTGTTTTTCTTTTTCTTTTGTTTTCTTTTGTTACTGCTTCTTAGATCAATAGATTTTTGAGAAATTTCATAATACTTCTCTAAACTTCATTTCCTGTCTATGAGCTCCCATGCAAGTTTTCACAAACATGCAACCTCAATACACAATCATACAATTAGAACCTCCACTGCTCTTAATCTTTTGCTTGCCCCAAGATTTATAAAATTCTTCAACATTTTCCTTTCAAAAGAATGATTTCTTTGTTGCATTCTTAGAGATATTGGATGCAAGTAAAATTCAAGATGATAATCACGATATCATAGCAACATGTTACAAATCAAATATCAAATTATGCTTATTCTCAAGGAGTAATCACACATGCATACAAAGAAAATAGAAGACAATCATGCAAATTAAAGTGCTTGAAATAAGTAAGAGGAGAAAGGGACTTTACCACCTTGTAGTTTATCTTCATCATTGTTGTCCTTTTCCTCCTATTCTTTCCCTTCCCACACCATACTTAGAATGATTGCTTATCCTCAAGCAACAAGCGAAACAGTGGTGATGGGGTTTATGATGGATCATGAATGTCTTAAAATAAAGTGTGAGTATGCATGTGTTTCAGCAAGCAAGATTACTGATCACAATACAAGAAGTAAAACAGGGACAATGTGGTTTCATTAATAAGTGGTGTTGGCATGGTACTTTACATGAAAGTTAAGTGGCAACACTAAACTTAGTGTGACACTCTCAATTTAGAATGTTGCAAGTACCTAGTGAAGATTGAAAATCAAATTGTTGCATGGCAACACCAAACTTAGAATGCAATCATATGCCAAATTATTGAAAGTAAAATAAGCAAAGCAAGGAAATGTTACCTACGGTTGGGTTGCCTCCCAACAAGCGCTCTTTTAATGTCATTAGCTTGACATGTTGTTCATGAATTTCTTTCTCTTCTTCCAGTTTGTTAAGAGGAATGACCTCAAGAGGAAAGAGGAGCCAGTTAATGCCCCTTGTTTTGAGTGCCTCTCCCCAGCAAGCTTTCTTTTGTTGTTAGCTTGAGTAAACTTGCTTGTTGGGGTAGGGGTGGGATGGCTTTTGGTTGACCTTTTCTTCTTCATGGATATTGTCCTTCTTTTCTTGGTCACCATCCTCTTTTTAGTGCTCATGTTGATTGCCTTCACCACCTTGCTTTCAGGATTTGGGTATTGTATGATGGGTGGAGCATCCTCTTCATCAAGAACTTCTTGAATTGGTGGTTCAATGAACTCACCCTCTATGCAACTCTCTGTTTCATTGGAGTGTGGGCTCCCTTGATTGACTTCCTCCCTTTTTCTTGACCTTTGAATGAACTCCTCTGTTTCTGGAGAGAGTGGAGTGATCTCTCTTTGTGATCTCAGCTCTTCAATGAATTGTTCTTCAGAATAGAGTTGTGCATTCTGTCTCAATTTTTCTTTATGGTCTCCTTTTTCTATTTTCTCCTCTTCGTTTGTCTTTATTATTTCTTCAAGGAGGAGTTCTATCCTAGCGAGTCTCTCTTTTTCTCTACTTTTTTTGAGCTCTTCCATGATGAGTTCCATCCTAGCAAGTCTATCTAAAGGCGGTTGGGTAGGTTGTAATGGTTGGGCGGGGTTGGCTTGTAAATGGAATTGGTTGTTTTGTGGTTGTGAGTTCTGAAAGTGGTATGACTCTTGTGGGTAGTGGATTGAGTTTTGTGGATGGTGAAATGAATTGTATGGATTTGGGATAGACTTTTATGCTGAGGCATACTCAAATGATGAAGAATTTAGGCATGTAAAACTTGGAGGTGAGGTTGGATAATTGAGAGGTGATGGCTCTTGATGAATGGGGTATGAATGAGTGGAATCTCTTTGATTTTGATCTTCCAAGCCACAACCTGAGTAGTGATCAATTTCACCAAAATATGGACCATTTTGTGGCTCTGAAAAGTACCCCATTTCATGTTCTTGATACTCCCACCCACCATGAGCATAGTAAAGTGAATCATTCTGTGGTGGTGGAGATTTTCCCATGAAATTTGATTGACTAAAATATGATGGATGCTCCTTTCTTTCCTGCAGAAAGCTCTGTCTCAAACAATAATCACCAAAAGAAATTCGAATCTCCATTATCACAGATGAGGAAATTCCCAGTGAGGCAATATCACAAACAGTTAGTTAGCAAAAGAAAATAAAGAAACAAAAGAAAAATGCTCAATCTAGTTATCCTCCAATTTAATCATTGTTGATACAAAATCAATCCCCGACAACGGCGCCATAAACTTGATGCACGGAAACTTGTCTCTCAACAATTTTCCTTCGGCAAGTATACCGAATTGTCGTCAAGTAAAAACTCACAATAGAGTGAGGTCGAATCCCACAGGGATTGATTGGTCAAGCAACTTTAATTAGAGAAATGTTCTAGTTGAGCGAAGCAGAATTTGGTTTGAGAGTTGCAAGAAATTAAATGGTGGGAAAGTAAATAGCAGAAAATGTAAATGCTGAAAGTAAAGAGCTGAAAATAAATGATGAAAAGTAAATTGCAGAATCTTAAATGGGAATGGGGAAGATGCTCATAAAAGTAAATTGCAGAAATTAAAGAGAATGGGTAAGATCAGAAATGGGGAATTCATTGGGCTTAGGAGATGTTATTCTCGGGATCAAGTTCATTTTCATCTCTTCCTCAATCAATGCGTTCATTGATCTCCTTGGCAATCTTAAGTGATCGAATTACAAGTACAATTCCTTGTAATTCAATCTCTCAAATCTTGATCAATAGCCAATTTCTTGGTCAATTGCTCATGAGAAGAGATGAAGTATGGTCACTGATTATACCACCTGCATTCCCAAATCAAGTGTTGGTAGAATTATAGTTACCATATCCATCCAACCCCAATTTTGGTCAACATGAGAAAGCATTTCTAGCATGATCTCTTCATTCCTCTTCCAAGGTTCAGAAGAGATCCAAGAATGAATAGCTTCTTTTCCAAGATAACTACCCAATTGGATGAAGATTGAAAGCTTTCTAGTAAAATCAAGAGAAAAGATAGAAGAAGAATAATGAAAACTAATATTGATCCATCAAATTACAACAGAGCTCCCTAACCTAATGAAAGGGGTTTAGTTGTTCATAGCTCTGGAAATAGAAAAGAAAGAAAGTGCAGAAAAGTAAAGATGAAGATTAAAACTAAACTTGAAACTTCAAAATTCATGAATGAAAAGTACAAAGAAAAGAAAGAGAAGGAAAAGTGTGTGAGGGGAGGGAGTCCAAAGACCCCTCTTCAATCCCCCATTCCAGAATCCCCCCTTGAATGTAAAAGCTAAGGCCCTTATATAGGCTCTCCTAAATTACAAAATGAAATTAAAAGCAATTTACAATTAAATGAAAATTCCTTTTCTAGATGCTTCTTGTGGCCTTGATTGGTTGACACTTGTAGGCTTGCTTCCTTGAGGTTGGGTGGTCCTTGAAAGAGAATCAAGTTGAGGTCCAGGTGCTAATTTCAGTGCTAACGTTAGCCACACTAACGCTACAGGTGTGACGTTAGTGCTGAAGTTAGTGTGGCTAACGTCACACTTGCTACCCAGTTGGTGTTTTTGGGGCTTAAAGGATGCCTCTAGTTTGTGCTCTAATTTCATGCCCGTTATAGAGTGTTATATATCGTTGGAAAGCTCTAAATGTCAGCTTTCTAACGCAACTGAAATCACTTCAATTGGACCTCTGTAACTCAAGTTATGCTCCTTTGAAAGGGATAGGGTTGCTGGCATAGTGGCTGGTGTTATTGGCAAACGTGAGTGCCAATAACGTCCGCGATCAGGGGCTGAAAATTGCCAGGTTCTAGAGCTCAAACTTAATGTCTACCCATACTATTATATATTGTTGGAAAGCCCTGGATGTCTACTTTCCAATGCCTTTGAAAGCGCATCATTTGGAAATCTACAGCTCGAGTTACACTTCTTGGAAGGTGAAGAGGTCAGCTGGCCTTACTACAGGTTGATACCATGTTCATCTTTGCACTTTCGGGGCAGGTTTTCTCCCTCAATATTAATGTCCACCATGTAGTGCCATATATGCTTGGAAAGCTCTGGAATCCTACTTTCCAATGCCACTAGAATCACCTCATTTGAAGCTTTGTGGCTCAAGTTATTCTTGTTTGAAGAAGGCATGGTCAGGCTGCTGGGTGAGACTTTTGCCCACGTTAACTACCACGTTAATGTAGTTAACGTGGAAGCTAACGTGGGTCTTTTTGCTTCGCAAATGTTAGTGGAGATCACCTTTTCCACTAACGATGGCATCTCTCTTTCCTTCCACGTTAGTTCCCACGTTAATGTAGTTAACGTGGAAGCTAACGTGGGTCTTTTTGCTTCGCAAACGTTAGTGGAGATCACCTTTTCCACTAACGTTGACATCTCCCTTTCCTTCCACGTTAGTTTCCACGTTAATGTTACTAACGTGGAGACTAACGTGGGTCTTCTTGTACCTTTGCTAGCGATATTGGCACTCACTTTTGCCACTAACGTTGCTCCTTCTTCAAAGTTGATGCCATTAACGTTCCCACTAACGTTCTAACTTTCCTTCCTTTCACATTAGTGGCCAAGTTAGTGGCACTAACGTAGCCACTAACGTGGCTCTTCTGTGCTTCTTGTTACCTGAAATCAATCAAACAAAGTGCATCAAAGTCTTGCTCTTAATCATGGGATCATGCATCATCCATTTTATCATTCAATTCATGCATAATTCTCATGAAATCATTCAAAATTCACAATGTTTGCTTGAATCATGGTGTGAATGCATTTTCATCCAAATACTTGCTTATTTCCTAGAAAAATGCATGAAACCACCCTAAAGCATACAAAAAATGGCTAGTAAAACTAGCCAAGATGTCCTGGCATCAGTGATTTGTGTGTTAAGTATTTTCAAGTCTCATAGGGCAGGAATGGCTTAAAGGACAAAAAGAAAACATACAAAAATAGAAGGAAAGCAAAAAAAATGGAGTTTTGAAGAAAAGGCAGCGACGCGAACGCATGGATGACGCGAACGCGTGCCTAGCGCGAAATGGCATCGTTGCAAACGCGTGACTGACGCGGACACGTGCCTTGAGCAGAACACAATTGACGTGGACACGTGACCGACGCGTACGCGTGACAAGAAAGAACTCTAAACCACGCGAACGCGTGACCCACGCGAACGCGTGACGGACGCCACGTACAGGAATCTCCAGAAAACGTCCCCAGCGATTTCTGGACCCTTTTTTGGCCCAAATCCAAGTCAGAAACATAGAATATAAGCCAGAGAATGGAATAATCAACAAGAGAGAGGATATATAACTTTCATATACACAATTTTAGGATTAGATGTAGCTTTTAGAGAGAGAGGCTCTCTCCTCTCTCTTAGGTTTTAGAATTAGGATTTCTTTTATTTTATGGTTATTACTTCAATTACAGGTTCAATATTCCTTTAATTTATTTTCTACTTTTATTTATTCTATTACTTTAATTATTATTTATCCTTTCAATTTGGCTTATGAACCTTTCCATGTTAGGATTTGAATTTATGTTTAATTGCAATTTGAGGTATTTCAGATATAAGATCGTTTTATTCTATTTATGTTATTGATGTTTTCGATTTATCCAAATTATTTTCATTCGAGTAGATTTTCTTCCCTTTTGGCTTTGGTTGATTAATTGGTAACACTTGAGTTATCAAATTCAGCTGTGGATTGAAATTGGAGTTGCTAATTAATTCGAATCGCTCTAGAGCTAGCCTTTCCACAGGAGTTGACTAGGACTTGAGGATCAATTTAATTAGTCCACTTGACTTTCCTTTATTTAGTAAGGGTTAACTAAGTGGGCGCAAAATCCAATTCTCATCACACCTGATAAGGATAACTAGGATAGGATTCCCAGTTCTCATACCTTGCCAAGAGAGTTTTCTTTATAATTATTAATTTATTTTTCTTGCTATTTAAATTACTTGTTCTTTATTTCAAAAACCCAAACATATATCTTTTTACATAACCAATAATAAATCATACCTCCCTGCAATTCCTTGAGAAGACGACCCGAGGTTTAAATACTTCGGTTATCAATTTTATTGGGTTTGCTTAAGTGACAAACAAGTTTTTGTATGAAAGGATTATTGCTTGGTTTAGAAACTATACTTGCAACGAGAATTTATTGTGAATTCTAAACCATCAATCTTCAGTTCATCAAAATGGCGCCGTTGCCGGGGAATTGCAAACGTGTGCCTTATTATTGGTTATTGCAAATATTTTATTTTGCTTGTTTATTTATTTTTATTTTTGCTTTTTAATTTTTATTAGTTACTATGAGTTCTCACCCCCGTCGGTTTGAGTTTGGTTCTAATATTGTTGAAAGGAATGGAAGCTATAACAGGAACATGCATGAAGGTCAAAAAAATCAGAGATAGACGGAGCCACGAGGATCTGATCAACCCTTTAGGCAACAACACCTTCCAAGATACCATGGACAACAACCATTCTACAATGGATGCCAAGACAATAGTTACGGTGGACCTTCTCGTGACAACCAACCCTCACCAGTATACTACAGTCAAGAGCCATTCCGAGGTGCATACCAAGATGATAGATATGGTGGACCCCCTTGTGGTTACCAACAAGCCCCATCATACGCCTATAACCCACCTCATCACCATAACTATAAACCACCACACTCACAAGCCCCCTACTACCATTCACCTCTATATGACCCTAATCCGTATCCACCCCAATTTCAATCCAATTACTCCCATGAACCACCACTTCCCTATGCACTATGTCCATATCCATCACCCCAAGAATCAAGGGAGCGTCTCAAGGAAACAGTGGAAAAATTCCATGCAACCCTTCACCAATTGAATCAAGCGATAAATCGATTACCTTCCCGACGTTCGGACACTCAGGGAACCCACATGGCTTCATGTGGACAATCTAATGAAGAACGCAACATGAATGAGATACTAGAAACTCCACTGGATAGTAAGGAGCATGATTTTGTACTAAAACAATTGGAGGAAGCTGAAATTATCGAAGAAGAAGAATTGGTTGAAGATTTAGGAGATGCTGAACCTCCATGGGAATCCAGAATTGTGGAGAATTCCGTCAAAGAATTTGCAATTAATGCTAAAGAGGATAGTGCACAGCCCCCAAAGTAGGTATCTTATGAAGAACTAGACGGAATAACTCAAGAAGCGAGTTTCCTTGATAATGATAATCATGAGTCAAGTTCTCCTAGTAATGAACTTGCATCCGCAAGTGAATTTTTTGAGATTGAAGAATATTCCCCAAATGAATACGAAGATGATGCGGAGGTAGACTTTTCTCAACCTCCAACTTATGACTTGAGTGATGAGGAAGATATCGAAGACTTTGATCAAGACGTGGTTGCAGTTGAAGAAGTTTGCAAGGAAGTGGAGGAATTTACAGAAGAACACAGGGGAGTAGAGCTTGCAAAACCACTGGAAACACCTTTTCCAAGGCCATTACCATCCAATACAAATTTCAAGTAGGTAAAATCCTTAGCCTTTATCTTTACTTTTTCACTTGAATATGGTTTGCTTGAAACAGATGGCCAGCTTAGAGCTCTTTGAAGCTTTAAGAGTAAAAGGGAAATGGTTCGTGCTCAAGGCTGGTATGCAAGATTCAATGAGGTTCCACGCTTCACTTTGAAGTGTAGGGATTGGTTTCGAGTTCGATTGCATGGGTCTCGGAAGATGTTTGGTCATCTTGGTGAGAATACAACTTCCAAACCGCCCGGCTGGAAAAATATAGATCGAAACAAAGGCGGATATAAAAGCAAGGTTTGGGATCCTGGAATCTTTTCTGACATTCAGCACCCTGGGAGCCTGAAAACCTGTTTGAATTTAATCAAAGGCTTTACATGCCTAGTTTGGGACCCCGGAAGCTATTGGCAATCCAAACAGTGGTGGAAATTTTTGGATGAATTCAAGCACAAGCCACCATAGTAGGAAGCTCAGCAAATGTCCAACTTAAGGACTTTAACCAAAAGTGCTAGGTGGGAGACAACCTACCATGGTATGATCGTTCCTATTTCAATTTTGATTATATTTCGTTTTGTTTATTTTTCAGTTTTATTTTATTCTATTTTCATTGAACCTGGAATTGTTCACAGCACCCACATTAGCATTGCATGTTGCATCCTACATAAAAAAAAAAAGCGAGCCCTACGCGTGCGCATGGGCCACGCGTGGGCGTCCATTAGAAATCGGCGTAAAGATCCAACGCCCAGAAAGTTGGGCTGGAATCGTGTGGCTGGTGTGCATTTAGCACAAATTGGGCCACACGATCACGTCGGTGACGCGAAGGTGTCAACCTCATTATACCTCACCCACGCGATCGCGTCAGTAACGCGAACGCGTCACTTTCACTTCACGCACAACACGCGAAAGCGTGGGCGATGCATACGCGTCGCATGAAAATCCTTGCCCCCTAATTGGAAACAGAGAGTTGCACCAAAACGACGCTGGAATTGTGCGTCAGCACAATTCTGAGCGACGCGTCCGCGTCCCCCATGCGTACGCGTCACCTTCAATATCCCTCAACCATGCAATCGCGTTAATAACGCGTTCGCGTCATTCCCTTTTTGGCCCAATCACGCGATCGCGTGCTCCACGCGTCCGCGTGGATTTAAAATCACTAACACTCACCCACGGGAAACCCTACCCCCCCGCGTCACACTTCATCTTCTTCCTTCCTCCTCAGCACTCTCTCCTCCCTCCTCTGCAACCCACCACCGCCGACCCACCACCAGCACCGCCGCGCCGCCACCCCTGTCGCCTCAACCCCTCCTCGCGACACCCCCCTTCTTCCTTCCCTTCTTCCTCCCCTCCACGACCCTAACCCCATTGCTGCCGCCCCGTCACCGAGCCGCTCAGCACCATCGCAACCTACAAGACCTCCAGCCAACCACCACCACCCCCATTACCCTAACCAAACTCGCCCCTCTTCTCCCCTCTCTCTCATCAAACCCCACTACCGCCAAGGACCGCCGCCACACAGCCCTGCCACCACCGTGAAACCCCAGCGCCGCTGATGAGCGGATAATTTATACGCTTTTTGGCATTATTTTTAGGTAGTTTTTAGTAGGATCTAGCTACTTTTTAGTATATTTTTATTAATTTTTAAGAAAAATTTTTTATTTCTGGACTTTACTATGAGTTTGTATATTTTTTTGTGATTTTAGGTATTTTTTGGCTGAAATTGAGGGACTTGAGCAAAAATCTGATTCAGAGGCTGAAAGGACTGGAGATGCTGTTGGATTCTGACCTCCCTGCACTCAAAATGGATTTTCTAGAGCTACAGAAACCCTATTGGCAAACTCTCAATTACGTTAGAAATAGACATCTAGGGCTTTCCAGCAATATATAATAGTCCATACTTTTCCCGAGCTTTGACGATGCAAACTGGCATTCAAACGCCAACTTCCTGCCCTATTCTGAAGTTAAACGCCAGAAACAGGTTACAAACCAGAGTTAAACGCCACAAACAGGCTGTAACCTGGCGTTTAACTCCAAGGGAAGTCTCTACACGTGTAAATCTCAATGCTTAGCCCAAGCACACACTTATTTCTGCACTATTTGCACTTAGTTACTTATTTTCTGTAACCCTAGCTACTAGTTTAGTATAAAAACTACTTTTAGAGATTTATTTTACATCCAGTTTTCATATTTTGAAACTGAGACCTTTATACACATTTAGAGGCTGGCCTCACGGCCATGCCTGGACCTTTCACTTATGTATTTTCAACGGTGGAGTTTCTACACCTCGTAGATTAAGGTGTGGAGCTCTGCTGTTCTTCATGAATTAATCCAAAGTACTATTGTTTTTCTATTCAACTCAAGCTTATTCTTATTCTAAGATATTCATTTGCACTTCAACGTGTTGAATGTGATGATCCGTGACACTCATCATCATTCTCACCTATGAACGCGTGCCTGACAACCACTTCTGTTCTATCTGCAATAGCTTGAGTATGTATCTCTTAGCCTCCTGGTTCACGATTAGAGTCTTCGTGGTATAGGCTAGAATTATTGGCGGCCATTCCTGAGATCCAGAAAGTCTAAACCTTGTCTGTGGTATTTCGAGTAGGATCTAGGAAGGGATGACTGTGACGAGCTTCAAACTCGTGAGTGTTGGGCGTAGTGACAGACGCAAAACGATCAATAGATCCTATTCCAACATGATCAAGAACCAACAGATGATTAGCCGTGCGGTGACAGCGCATTTGGACCATTTTCATTGAGAGGACGAACGGTAGCCATTGACAACGGTGATCCCCCAACATAAAGCTTGCCATGGAAAGGAGTATGAATGATTGAATGAAGGCAGTAGGAAAGCAGAGATTCAGAAGGAGCAAAGCATCTCCATACACTTATCTGAAATTCTCACCAATGAATTACATAAGTATTTCTATCTTATTTTCTGTTTTAATTATATTCTAATTATCAAAATCCTATAACCATTTGAATCTGCCTGACTGAGATTTACAAGATGACCATAGCTTGCTTCAAGCTGACAATCTCCGTGGGATCGACCCTTACTCACGTAAGGTTTATTACTTGGACGACCCAGTGCACTTGCTGGTTAGTTGTACGGAGTTATGAAAAGAGTTGAGATTAAGATCGTGCGTACCAAGTTTTTGGCACCGTTTCAGAGATCACAATTTCGTGCACCAAGTTTTTAGCGCCGTTGCCGGGGATTGTTCGAGTTTGGACAACTGACGGTTCATCTTGTTGCTCAGAATAGGTAATTTTATTTTAATTTTAAGCTTTTTGTTTTTATTTTTATTTTTGAAAAAAAATTTTCAAAAATATTTTTATTTTGTTCTTCAGAATTTTTAAGAATGAATTCTAGAGTCTCATGATGATCTGTTGAAGTTTGGCTGGCTGTGAAGCCATGTCTAATCTTTTGGACCGAGGTTTCAACTTATCATCACAAGAGCTTGTTGATTTCTATCAATCTTGCTGTTGAATGTAATGATTTGCTAAATCTTGGCTGGCCATTGGCCATGTCTAGTACTATAGGCACCATGACCTTTGAGAAGGCTCTATGTGACATGGGGTCAGGGATAAACCTCATGCCCTTCTCTGTAATGGAGAAACTAGGAATCTTTGAGGTACAAGCTGCAAGAATCTCACTAGAGATGGCAGACAAATCAATGAAATAGGCTTATGGACTAGTAGAGGACGTGCTAGTAAAGGTTGAAGGCCTTTACATCCATGCTGATTTCATAATCCTAGACACTGGGAAGGATGAGGATGAATCCATCACCCTTGGCAGACCCTTCCTAGCCACAGCAAAAACTGTGATTGATGTCGACAGAGGAGAGTTGGTCCTTCAGTTAAATGAGGACTATCTTGTATTTAAGACTCAAGGTTCTCCTTCTGTAACCATGGAGAGGAAACATGAAAAGCTTTTCTCAATACAGAGTCAAACAAAACCCCCACATTCAAACTCTAAGTTTGGTGTTGGGAGGCCACAACCAAACTCTAAGTTTGGTGTTGGGAAGCCACAATCAAACTCTAAGTTTGGTGTTGAGAGGCCCCAACCCTACTCTGATTATCTGTGAGGCTCCATGAGAGCTCACTGTCAAGCTATTGACATTAAAGAAGCGCTTATTGGGAGGCAACTGACGATCGATTTTTTCTATCGGTAAAGAAATGTAAAAATATGTATTCGCGTTGTATGTATAGCTTCTAAACCAACAGAAAATCCTTTCGTACAAACGTTTTGGTTGTCACAAGTAACAAACCCCTAAATAAATTGATAACCGAAGTATTTAAACCTCGGGTCGTCTTCTCAAGGAACTGCAGGGAGGTATATTCTTATTAATGGTTATGAGTTTTGTAAATTGGGGGTTTTAAAGGTAAGGAACAAGTAATTTAAATGACAAATAAAATAAATAAATAACTGTAAAATAAACTCTTGGCAAGGTATGAAAATTCAGAAGTCCTATCCTAGTTACTCCTATGAGAATGGGGTTAATCCCACTTAGTTAACCCTTATGAAAGCAAGGTAAAGTCAAGTGAACTAATTAGTTAGATTCCCAAGTCCTATCCAACTCTTAAGGAAAGACTAGAGTTAGTGGAATACCAGTCAATTTAGCCGACATAACAACCAATCACGGATAGTTGATAACTCAAGAACTTCCAGTTAATCAATTATAGCCAATAATATGAAAAGCTAAACAAGAATCTTAGATCTGAAATACCTCAATTGCATTAATAAGAGAAAATCAATCTAAACATAAAGAGTTCATAAATCAATCTGGCAACATAAGTAATTGAATGAGAGCATTAAAGCATCTGAAAGTAAAAGAGAAATATAAAGTAAAAGGAATATTGAACCTGATGAAGACACTACAACAAATATGGGCTTTAGCAACGCCAAAATCTGCAATGCCTTAAAACCGTTCTCTTAGATGGTTTTAGACAACGGTTTTTCACAGTGTTACTGTTGAAGTTCAGTTTTCATTATTTTATAACAACAAAATAAAACCGTTCTTTTTGACTATTTTAAAGAACGGTTTTATAACCGTTACTAGAATTTGGTTTTAAGTAACGGTTTTTTAATGTTGTTTAAATAATTATACAAAAGATACGCTTAAAAACCGTTGCCAAAGTTGCTACACTTTAAAACTGTTCTCTTAGATGATTTTAGACAACGATTTTATAGTGTTGCTGTTGAAGTTTAATTTTTCATCAAGTTATAGTAATAAAATAAAACCGTTCTCTTTGACTATTTTAAAGAACGATTTTATAACCATTACAATAATTTTTTATTAAGCAACAATTTTTTAATATTTAAATAATTATACAAATTAAAAGATACATATAAAAATAGTTCTCTATAAATATTAAATTAGTAGAATACTCAAAAATTATTGTTATAAATAAATAACAAATATTATTTATAAAGAAAATAAATTTAAAATAAATTTATAATAAATATTATTTTTTGTTTCATTCTCACTTTTAAATTTAACATTTTTTTTACTTTTAAACAAATTTTTGAGAAACTCTTTATAGAACAAAACACAGAGCTTTGGTGTTTTTCCTCCTTTACTAACTCTAAATCTCTAATTATTAAATAAATTTTTATATTTTAATTATAAAATTTAATAATTATAAAATAATAAAAATTTTATATAATTTAATTTAAATAATTAATATTTTTATAATTTAATACTTTAAAGTTTATGAATAAAAAAATTAATTATATCCTAATTTTATTAAAATTAGGCACTCTTAATTCAAAAATACTCAAATCAAACCATAACCTAACCCTAATTTTTTATCTAACCCTACTTCTATTTCACACACTGCCCTCAGCACTTCCCTCACCCCCCCCCCACGTAACACACACCACATACATACACAGAGATGACAGAGAGGAAAAGAGGGAGCCTCCGTCGTGTCGCCACCGTTCAGCCCATCACCGCTGCCATGTTGCCACCGAGCCGCGGGTCACGATGGGAAGAGAGAAAGAGAGGCGCGCAGAGTTCAAAAGGAGAGAGAGAGGCCGAACGCGAGGGGGGAGGGAACCCTCATCGTTGCCGTTCGTGGAGTCTGCGCCAGCACTGTCGTCGCTGTAGCGGAGGAGCGTCCCTGTCTCTGCGAGCTGCCGCCATCAAAGCTTCTACTTCTGCTTTGTTGCTTCTGCTGTCACGCCGTCGTCCCTCTAGATATCGCTGCTTCTAAATTCCCTGTCACTAGTTCTCTGCTTCTGAATCCCCTGTCACTGGTTCTCTGCCTCCTCATTGTGGCTCAACCTCTGTTTAGGTAACTCAAATGTCTCTTATTCTGTGAGTTTAATTTATTTGGTTTCTATTTTGATTTGAAGAATTTTACAGATTAGAAGTGCAGAAGGAACCTAACCATTGCAATACTCTAACATTCTTGATCCAAATTATTTTATTTATCATCTACACTCAATATTTGTATAATGAAAAGTCCTACTGTATTGTTAAGCTTCTATTAATTTGTTAACAAAGTAGAACCCTACTGTTATAGTTAAGCTTCTACATGAATAAGCTTCTTTCAAAGAAATGGAACATGGCTCAAATATGACTTTTGATTTAGTCCCTTAACTTATTATTTAGTGTTTGTTTTGAGAAAGACAGTGTTATGTTAGTAAGGGGTTGCTTGGATGTCTTGGACTTTTTAATATTCTTATTTTAATTCCAATTGCCTTCATACTCAATTTCACCAAACTGGAACCTTTTCATACACTTACCCTGAAGCAGCTTGGTCTGATCATTGGCAAAGGTCAGTTATTCATTATTATTAGTAGCTTGACATTGTGGTTTAGTTCTTTTACTTTCATATTCATTGCATAGGACAATAATTTGTGCATTTTTTTCCTTTGAATCTACCGCTGCTTGTGCAATCTGATGATGAGAATTTTTTTTAATGGTCGAATATATGGCTAAATTTTTGCATAGGACAATAATTGGTTTCCATGTTGTGTTGTAATTGAAACCGTCTAATCTAAATAATTTTGTATTCCTTGGAAGGCCAGCGTGGAAGGAAGCTTGTGCTACTCTTCAAAAGCTCCTTTCAGGTACAAGTTGCAACCTCAATTTGTTCTTTTCTTTTACAAGTAGGACAAGGTGATTTGTGTGGTACAATATTGAAGGAATCTGGGTAGGAAAGAAAGAAAGAAATAAAAATAAAAGGAAAAGAATAAAATAGAGAAAAAATGTCATTTATTAGTTGAGCAAACAAACATTCTAATGCCTTAAACGCTACACTGGCTTCTACTTCCATTAACACTTTCACTGGTTTTGTTGGATGGAAATCTTCTTCTTTGTTTCCACATTCTAATGCCTTAAACGCTGCACTTTAACTCCCTTTCAACCCAAAACTGCACTTCTCCGTCACTTGCTCTGCCTCTTCTTCCGGTACCACAGTTTTTTCTTTCTTCTCATTATGCTCTTCATTTTGTTCAATTTAGCTTCTTTTTCTTTTTTATTTTTCTTTCAGTTCATTTATTTTTTGAAGTGGTAATGTAGCTACTTTATCTGTGTGATAATAAAGGTGACATTGCCGGTTCCTAATAGCATTTAGTTTTAACAAATTTGTTGCTTTAGATAGTGGTGCAAATTGTTATAGGGTTCTAGGAGAAGGTAATTCAGGTATTTTTGAGTCATTGAGATGAATCAATTAATGGATATTGTTGAATTTGATTGATTGAAGGCATGGAAAAAGAGGGAAAAAAGTTCTGTTAACAATTAACATTCATTTGTATGTTTTACAGAAATGAGTAATATTGTTCAAATTTGGAAGACTGTTATAAGCATTTCTTTCTCTTGATTACTCTTTCATTTTCTTGATTATACTCATTTAAGCAAGAGAAATTCATGATTTTTGTGATGATTTTATCTTCAGATCCTCTGCTGGTGAAGGCTGCCAGAGGAGAACCTGTTAGTCGGCAACCAGCAAGGATGATTTTGTCTTCATGATATATTTGAGCATTGTTTGTGTATTGACATTTGACAAATCTGTTTGTGGTATCAAATTATCTTCAAATCTTACATTTTGTTTGTGATTTTTAGTTGGCATTGATGCTTATATTTGCAAGTTACTCCAAAACTGTTGGTTTAAGTCGATTTTGAGGAGCATAGCTACATACTTATTAACAAATACTTGAACGAATGAAACTATATAATACTACGTCTTTTCTCTTAGCTTATTATGCTATACTAGTTCAGTTCGTTGTAATTACTGTGAGGAGCATAGCTGATGTGCGGAAAACGATCCGACACAAAACTCACCGGCAAGTGCACCGGGTCGCATCAAGTAATAATAACTCACGGGAGTGAGGTCGATCCCACAGGGATTGAAGAATTGAGCAATTTTAGTTTAGTGGTTGATTTAGTCAAGCGAATCAAGATTTGGTTGAGTGATTTGTGATTTGCAGAATTTAGATTGCATGGAAAGTAAAGGGAATGGGTAAATTGCATTGAATTTAAAGAGAACTGAAATTTAAAGTGCTGAATCTTAAAGAACAAGAAATTAAATGGCAGAAACTTAGAACGCAAGAAATGTAAATTGCAGAATCTTAAAGTGCAAGAAATGTAAATGGCTTGAATGGTAAAGGGAATTGGGAATTGGATTTGCAGAAATTAAACAAGGAAAAGTAAAATTGCAACAAGCATAAGAGTGGAAGATGAATTGGATTGAATCGGATCTTGAAACAGAAATGTAAATGAGCTTGAAAGCAGTAAACAGAGAATGTAAAATGATAATTCAGATCTCAGGACCCAAGAGACTAGATAACCAAGTCTAGATCTCAATGCCTTCCTAGATCCAACAAGAACAATTGCAAAGGAAATGTAAATTGCAGAGAAAGTAGATGAAGAAGCAATTATCAAAAATGGAAATTCAATTATGCAGTAAAATTAAACAGAGAGATCTCAGGATGAGATTGAAACAGAATTCCTTCAATTCTCCAACCCAAGAACTAAGACAAGAAAAGTAAAGAGTGCTGGGCAAGAACAAGGAAGAAGAGAGATCAATTCTCCTCCCAAATTCTCTTGAATTAAAACAACAATGCTAAATGTAAAGTTGAGCTCTCTACTAAGTGCACTCAATCCAAACCGAAAAGAAAGCTCTCGAAAAACTTAAATCCTATGCTATTTATACACTTTCTTCAAATGGTCTTCAAGCCTTCAATTGGGCCTTTGCTCTTGATGGAATTGGGTTGATAGAGGCCTTGGTTGATTGCTCTTGGAGTTTGGAGAAGAACCGAAGTGAACCGGGTTTGGAATCATGAAAGCTTGAGTAAAAGTTTGAGTAAAAGTTTGAGGCAAACTTTTACTCAAACTTTTTATATCAGCCACCCCATCCTTGCTGCTACCAACGTTTGAGCCAAAGTTTGGGGTCAAACTTTTGCTCAAACGTTGGCTCCCCCTTGCACACTCATGGCGCCAATGTTTGCCAAAAAGTTTGAGGCAAACGTTGGCGCAAACTTTTGCTCTCCAGGGTGTGTTGTTCATGGCGCCAACGTTTGCCAAAAAGTTTGAGGCAAACGTTGGCGCAAACTTTTGCTCTCCAGGGTGTTGATTTGTGATGCCAACGTTTGCCAAAAAGTTTGAGGCAAACGTTGGCTCAAGCTTTTCTCCCAAAAGTTTGCCAAAAAGTTTGAGGCAAACTTTTGCTCAAGCTTTTTGCCCAAAAGTTTGCACAAAAGTTTGAGGCAAACTTTTGGTCAAGCTTTTTGCTCTCTGGTTCGTTTTCACTTATTCCAAAAGTTTGAGCTAAAGTTTGAGGCAAACTTTTGCTCAAACTTTTTGTCCTCTCTTCCTCCTAGCCATTCCTTCTTGCTTCAACCTTTCTCCAAGCCTTCTTCACCTATCATTAATCAACCAAACACATCAAAGCTATGCTCAAAATCATGAGATATTCATTCTTTCATAATATGTGACAATTATAGCATAAGACCTCATGAAATTGCATTAATTCATCTATGGTTGATTAAATCAAAGGAAGCATGAAAATCTACCCAATTGGCTTGCTTATGGCTCAAGAAAGTGGATAATTCATTTGAAAACAAAAGAAAAAGACTAGTGAAACTAGGCTAAGATGACTTGTCATCACAACACCAAACTTAAAGCTTGCTTGTCCCCAAGCAAGAAAAGATTTATTGAGAAGAAAGAATGAAATGGAAGAGGATGTTCATGCTAGTAGAGTGTTATTGGAAGTTCATGGGGTCTTATGTGGATATGTAAACACTCACTTCTTATTGACTCTTAAGCCTAGAAAGTCTCCTTCAAGCTTCAAGTAACATACTGCTATGACCTCTCATTATTCCTTTATCCTTGGCTATTATTTTGTTCATAAGCTTTATTTGAGTGTCATGTCTAACAAGTTCATTGATTTCTTTATACTTGACACATTATTCACTATAGACACTTGGCTCACATTCCTTCTTAAAACATTGATGCCCAGTACCTCTTTGGGTTACTAAATGCCTTGTAGTTAGGTTGCTCTTGATAGTGGATTTTCAGCTGATGATCCCGGGTTAGTTAACCCAAGTCACCAAGTGTTGATGCACTCCAAAGAGCTTAATAATCCAAGCAGATCCTAGTACAAAGACACCACATGCATATATTCTAAGGTTCAAGCTATTGGTGTCCAGCTTTGTTTCTTTTTGTTTTCTTTTGTTCTGCCACTCTTTGGCTATTTCTTTTTCTCCCCTTTTTTCTTTTTTTTTTTATTTTTCTTTCTAACCAAGGATTTTTATTTGATTGAGATTCATAGACAGTAGGCCACTTTATACTTAGAAGGAAACATCCTAGTTCTTTTATTTACTAAGAGTGAGCTATTATACAATCACACACACATACCACCACTTACTTTTATTATACTTCTATCTAACAGAGAACTATCTCACTTCACATTCAAATATTTCTTTTATTGAATTGAAAATGCAGGGGACAAAGCATGCTTTTTGTTAAGTGAAAGTAAACACACAAGCACACATTTAGACTAGCTTACTTATTTTAAAAAAATTGATTCTACTTGTACTAGATGAACACTTTAGCAAGACATAAATCAAAGCATTTCTCAACAGCAGAAGTTAAGTATAGATACAACCTATTGGTTTACAGTTCTTTTGTTCTTCCTTCTGTTGTGCCCCTTTTGAGTTGTGGTGCATAATGTCTTCAAATGGTGGTTAGTTCCCTGCACAATTCTCAAAAGTTGCTTGCTTCTCAAGCCCTTAGTTGACTAGTTAGTATGCATGAATTGAGTGTGGCTTTTGGATTTAATTTGGTGTGGGAACACCAAACTTAATTCCTTGCCACTGTCTCTAATGCAACAGGTTGTACATTTATGAATTCTTTTGGCCTTGCTAAAGGTTATGGAACCAAAACAAAAAAAACAATTAACTGGTTGAATAATTTGTCTGATTGCTTGGATCTAGCATTATGCAGGAGGTAAGAGTATGCTTTTAAATGAGATTTTGGTGGAACACCAAACTTAGAATCCTTCATTCTCCCTTAAATTGTTTTGGTGTGCAACACCAAACTTAGATCCTTGCAATACAGACAAAACTACTCAACCTTTTTATTGAAATAGCTATGAAAAGAAAACTACCTCAGGTTGGGTTGCCTCCCAACTAGCGCTTCTTTATTGTCACTAGCTTGACATCTTGTTCTTTGATCATGGAGGCTGAAAAGCATAGTGCCTCAGCTTTTCTCCTCTTACTGTGAACTTCCTTCCGGTCTCCTTTTTGATGATCTCTAGGTGTTCAAGTGAAAGGACCCGGTTCACAGTGTAGTATTCAGATGATTGTGGGGACACCTTCATTGGTTGGGTGTTTAACACTACTTTATCCCCTGGTGAAAAGCCTTCAGTAGGGATCTTCTTGTTTCTCCACCCTCTTGGCCTCTTCTTCTTTTCTTTCTCAAAAGATACTCCTTGCCTAGGTGGTTCCTTATCTGAGATGTTGAATTTCTCATCTGGAGGTTTTGGATCTAGTCCCTCCTTGATTTCTTTGGTCTGTTGCACCATCTCTACTTCTTTCAAGCATGGATTTGGGAGTCTTGGAGCTAACTCATTGACTACCTCCTTCAAACTTTGCTCTCTGGCCTTATCCTCCGTACACTCTTCTTCTTGAGTGGACTCATGTGGGGTTTTAAAAACATGGAATGCTAGGTGCTCATCATGCACTCTTAACAACAATTCTCCTTTTTCAACATCTATCAATGCTCTGCCCGTAGCCAGGAAAGGCCTCCCCAGGATGATGGGAGTGTTAGGGTCTTCATCCATATCCAGGATGACAAAATCAGCTGGGAGAAAGAATTTTCCCACTTTTATCAACACATTCTCCACAACTCCCAGTGCTTGCTTAATGGATTTGTCAGCCATTTGGAGAACTATTCGTGTGGACTTCAGCTCAGAAATTTGAAGTTTCCTCATTAGAGACAAAGGCATCAAGTTTATACCTGCACCGAGGTCACAAAATGACTTCTCAATTGTTATGTTTCCTATGGTGCAAGGTATGTAAAAACTCCCAGGATCATCTTTCTTCTCTGGCAACTCTCTTTGGAGGATAGCACTACATTCCTTTGTCATCTCAACAATCTGTCCTTCCTTCAGGGATCTTTTCTTTGTGAGTACTTCTTTCATAAATTTGGCATATAATGGCATCTGTTCAAGTGCTTCTAAGAAAGGAATATTGATGCTGAGAGTCTTGAATATATCCAGGAATTTTGAGTATTGCTTATCCTCGTTTTCTTTTTTGAACCTCTGAGGGTACGGAAGTTTGGGGACATCTGGCTTCACCCCTTCCTTCTTCTCTTGTAGCTGTGTTTCAAGGATGTCCACATCTTTCTTTGAGCTTTTTGCATTCTTGGTCTTTCTCTCCTCTTCACTTCTCTCTTCTGTCTCTTCTTGTGGAACTTCTCTGTTGTGTTCTTCTTGATTGATGGCTTCCTTCTCCCTAGTCTTTTCACTTCCCACTATGATTGCTTTGCACTCCTCCCACTTTGTAGCTTTTCCTTTGTCCTTTGGATTGGAGATTGTATCACTTGGGAGAACATTGGTTGGCCGTTCAGCTTGTTTGGCCAATTGTCCCACTTGTCGTTCAAGGCTCTTTATGGTAGCTTCATTTCTCTCTTGCACTTTGACCAAGCTTTGAGTGGACTGAGCAATTGCTTGTATGGCTGCCTCAAGACTTGAAATTCTACTTTCATGATGGTCTATTGGTGGTATGATGGGGGTGGAATGTGGTTGCTGGAAGTTATTTGTAGGGGTAGTGTGGTAGTTTTGGGGGTTAGATGTTGGTGCGGACATGCTATTTTGATGAGTTTGTGGATTGTGGTGGGGTGGTTGATATGTATTTTGTGGTTTCTTGTATTGATTATTATTAGCATTTTGTTGGTCGTGGTTTGAGTAAGTTGTGTTTCTTGAGTTGTTTTGGTTTGAGTTTTTCTGCCACGGTTGCTGGCTGTGGGTGTGGTTATCTTCCCATCTGAGATTTGGATGGTTCTTCCAGGATGGATTGTAGGTATCACCATAAACCTCATTTTGGCCTGAGCCTTGGTTGTGCACATATTGAGGTTGTTCCTGCTGCTGATTTTCTTGGTTTTCTTCATTTTGTCCCCATGTGGTTGATGGTTGGCTTGTATTTACTGCTGCAACTTGTAAACTATCAATCTTTTTAGCCATCTGCTCGAATTGTTCTTGAATCTGCTGCTGCATTATCTTGTTTTGAGCTAGGATGGTGTCCACCCCTTCCATTTCTAACACTCCTTTCCTTAGTGATGGTTGGCATTGTCTCTGATGAGCAAAGAAGTATTGATTATTTGCCACCATATCAATGAGGTTCTGAGCTTCTTCAGCTGTCTTCATAAGTTGCATCGAGCCTCCTGCGGAATAGTCAAGTGCCTCTTGAGCTTTCATTGTCAGTCCTTCATAGAAATTTTGGAGTTTATCCCATTCATTAAACATCTCAGGAGGGCACTTTCTGATTAGAGCCTTGTATCTCTCCCAAGCCTCATAGAGAGGTTCAGCATCCATCTGTGTGAATGTTTGTACTTCGGTCTTCAATCTAATAATCCTCTGAGGCGGGTAAAATTTAGCAAGGAATTTGCTCACTAGATCTTTCCAATTGTTGATGCTATCTCTTGGAAATGACTCCAACCATTGAGTGGCTTTGTCTTTGAGGGAAAATGGAAATAGCAGCAATTTGTAACTGTCAGGATGCACACCATTGGTCTTCACTGTGTTACATATCCTCAGGAAGGTGGATAGGTGCTGGTTTGGATCTTCCAAGGGGCCTCCTCCATAGGAACAGTTGTTCTGCACCAAGGTGATGAGTTGTGGCTTCAATTCAAAGTTATTTGCATCGACATTTGGGGTAAGGATGCTACTCCCACAATGCCTTGGATTAGCAAGTGTATATGAAGCCAAGACTCTCCTCTGGGGTTGACCATTGTTGTTGGCCATTCTCACTGGTAGATTTGTTGGATTTGTTGAGTGTTCCTCCAATTCATGATATTCTTCATCTGATTCTTCCTCTCCAGCAACATTTTTTTCTCTTGCTTCTCTTCTTAGCCTTCGGAGGATTCTTTCGTCAGTTTCATGAAAGGTAGGGATCTCTCTTCTTGTATCTGACATACAAGCAAAACACAAGAATCACACAATACCAGAAAAGCAATAACACTTCAATCCATGGCTGAAGTGAAATATTAGTTAGCTTAGGCAAAAATTCAAACAGTTAGCGTGTTAGTCAAAAGTTAAAGAAACAGAAAAGAAAAAGTGCTTGATCTAGATCTCCACTTCACTTAATCATTGTCAATCTAATCAATCCCTGGTAACGGCGCCAAAAACTTGATGTGCGGAAAACGATCCGACACAAAACTCACCGGCAAGTGCACCGGGTCGCATTAAGTAATAATAACTCACGGGAGTGAGGTCGATCCCACAGGGATTGAAGGATTGGGAAATTTTAGTTTAGTGGTTGATTTAGTCAAGCGAATCAAGATTTGGTTGAGTGATTTGTGATTTGTAGAATTTAGATTGCATGGAAAGTAAAGTGAATGGGTAAATTGCATTGAATTTAAAGAGAACTAAAATTTAAAGTGCTGAATCTTAAAGAACAAGAAATTAAATGGCAGAAACTTAGAATGCAAGAAATGTAAATTGCAGAATCTTAAAGTGCAAGAAGTATAAATGGCTTGAATTGTAAAGGGAATTGGGAATTGGATTTGCAGAAATTAAACAAGGAAAAGTAAGATTGCAACAAGCATAAGAGTGGAAGATGAATTGGATTGAATCGGATCTTGAAACAGAAATGTAAATGAGCTTGAAAGCAGTAAACAGAGAATGTAAAATGATAATTCAGATCTCAGGGCCCAAGAGACTAGATAACCAAGTCTAGATCTCAATGCCTTCCTAGATCCAACAAGAACAATTGCAAAGGAAATGTAAATTGCAGAGAAAGTAGATGAAGAAGCAATTATCAGAAATGGAAATTCAATTATGCAGTAAAATTAAACAGAGAGATCTCAGGATGAGATTGAAACAGAATTCCTTCAATTCTCCAACCCAAGAACCAAGACAAGAAAAGTAAAGAGTGCTGGGCAAGAACAAGGAAGAAGAGAGATCAATTCTCCTCCCAAATTCTCTTGAATTAAAACAACAATGCTAAATGTAAAGTTGAGCTCTCTACTAAGTGCACTCAATCCAAACCGAAAAGAAAGCTCTCGAAAAACTTAAATCCTATGCTATTTATACACTTTCTTCAAATGGTCTTCAAGCCTTCAATTGGGCCTTTGCTCTTGATGGAATTGGGTTGATAGAGGCCTTGGTTGATTGCTCTTGGAGTTTGGAGAAGAACCGAAGTGAACCGGGTTTGGAATCATGAAAGCTTGAGTAAAAGTTTGAGTAAAAGTTTGAGGCAAACTTTTACTCAAACTTTTCATATCAACCACCCCATCCTTGCTGCTACCAACGTTTGAGCCAAAGTTTGGGGTCAAACTTTTGCTCAAACGTTGGCTCCCCCTTGCACACTCATGGCGCCAACGTTTGCCAAAAAGTTTGAGGCAAACGTTGGTGCAAACTTTTGCTCTCCAGGGTGTGTTGTTCATGGCGCCAACGTTTGCCAAAAAGTTTGAGGCAAACGTTGGCGCAAATTTTTGCTCTCCAGGGTGTTGATTTGTGATGCCAACGTTTGCCAAAAAGTTTGAGGCAAACGTTGGCTCAAGCTTTTCTCCCAAAAGTTTGCCAAAAAGTTTGAGGCAAACTTTTGCTCAAGCTTTTTGCCCAAAAGTTTGCACAAAAGTTTGAGGCAAGCTTTTGGTCAAGCTTTTTGCTCTCTGGTTCGTTTTCACTTATTCCAAAAGTTTGAGCTAAAGTTTGAGGCAAACTTTTGCTCAAACTTTTTGTCCTCTCTTCCTCCTAGCCATTCCTTCTTGCTTCAACCTTTCTCCAAGCTTTCTTCACCTATCATTAATCAACCAAACACATCAAAGCTATACTCAAAATCATGAGATATTCATTCTTTCATAATATGTGACAATTATAGCATAAAACCTCATAAAATTGCATTAATTCATCTATGGTTGATTAAATCAAAGGAAGCATGAAAATCTACCCAATTGGCTTGCTTATGGCTCAAGAAAGTGCATAATTCATTTGAAAACAAAAGAAAAAGACTAGTGAAACTAGGCTAAGATGACTTGTCATCACAACACCAAACTTAAAGCTTGCTTGTCCCCAAGCAAGAAAAGATTTATTGAGAAGAAAGAATGAAATGGAAGAGGATGTTCATGCTAGTAGAGTGTTATTGGTAGTTCATGGGGTTTTATGTGGATATGTAAACACTCACTTCTTATTGACTCTTAAGCCTAGAAAGTCTCCTTCAAGCTTCAAGTAACATACTACTATGACCTCTCATTATTCCTTTATCCTTGGCTATTGTTTTGTTCATAAGCTTTATTTGAGTGTCATGTCTAACAAGTTCATTGATTTCTTTATACTTGACACATTATTCACTATAGACACTTGGCTCACATTCCTTCTTAAAACATTGATGCCCAGCACCTCTTTGGGTTACTAAATGCCTTGTAGTTAGGTTGCTCTTGATAGTGGATTTTCAGCTGATGATCCCGGGTTAGTTAACCCAAGTCACCAAGTGTTGATGCACTCCAAAGAGCTTAATAATCCAAGCAGATCCTAGTACAAAGACACCACAGGCATATATTCTAAGGTTCAAGCTATTGGTGTCCAGCTTTGTTTCTTTTTGTTTTCTTTTGTTCTGCCACTCTTTGGCTATTTCTTTTTCTCCCTTTTTTTCTTTTTTTTTTGTTTTTCTTGCTAACCAAGGATTTTTATTTGATTGAGATTCATAGACAGTAGGCCACTTTATACTTAGAAGGAAACATCCTAGTTCTTTTATTTACTAAAAGTGAGCTATTATACAATCACACACACATACCACCACTTACTTTTATTATACTTCTATCTAACAGAGAACTATCTCACTTCACATTCAAACATTTCTTTTATTGAATTGAAAATGCAGGGGACAAAGCATGCTTTTTGTTAAGTGAAAGTAAACACACAAGCACACATTTAGACTAGCTTACTTATTTTAAAAAAATTGATTCTACTTGTACTAGATGAACACTTTAGCAAGACATAAATCAAAGCATTTCTCAACAGCAGAAGTTAAGTATAGATACAACCTATTCGTTTGCAGTTCTTTTGTTCTTCCTTCTGTTGTGCCCCTTTTGAGTTGTGGTGCATAATGTCTTCAAATGGTGGTTAGTTCCCTGCACAATTCTCAAAAGTTGCTTGCTTCTCAAGCCCTTAGTTGACTAGTTAGTATGCATGAATTGAGTGTGGCTTTTGGATTTAATTTGGTGTGGGAACACCAAACTTAATTCCTTGCCACTGTCTCTAATGCAACAGGTTGTACATTTATGAATTCTTTTGGCCTTGCTAAAGGTTATGGAACCAAAACAAAAAAAACAATTAACTGGTTGAATAATTTGTCTGATTGCTTGGATCTAGCATTATGCAGGAGGTAAGAGTATGCTTTTAAATGAGATTTTGGTGGAACACCAAACTTAGAATCCTTCATTCTCCCTTAAATTATTTTGGTGTGCAACACCAAACTTAGATCCTTGCAATACAGACAAAACTACTCAACCTTTTCATTGAAACAGCTATGAAAAGAAAACTACCTCAGGTTGGGTTGCCTCCCAACTAGCGCTTCTTTATTGTCACTAGCTTGACATCTCGTTCTTTGATCATGGAGGCTGAAAAGCATAGTGCCTCAGCTTTTCTCCTCTTACTGTGAACTTCCTTCCGGTCTCCTTTTTGATGATCTCTAGGTGTTCAAGTGAAAGGACCCGGTTCACAGTGTAGTATTCAGATGATTGTGGGGGACACCTTCATTGGTTGGGTGTTTAACACTACTTTATCCCCTAGTGAAAAGCCTTCAGTAGGGATCTTCTTGTTTCTCCACCCTCTTGGCCTCTTCTTCTTTTCTTTCTCAAAAGATACTCCCTGCCTTGGTGGTTCCTTATCTGAGATGTTGAATTTCTCATCTAGAGGTTTTGGATCTAGTCCCTCCTTGATTTCTTTGGTTTGTTGCACCATCTCTACTTCTTTCAAGCATGGATTTGGGAGTCTTGGAGCTAACTCATTGACTACCTCCTTCAAACTTTGCTCTCTGGCCTTATCCTCCGTACACTCTTCTTCTTGAGTGGACTCATGTGGGGTTTTAAAAACATGGAATGCTAGGTGCTCATCATGCACTCTTAACAACAATTCTCCTTTTTCAACATCTATCAATGCTCTGCCCGTAGCCAGGAAAGGCCTCCCCAGGATGATGGGAGTGTTAGGGTCTTCATCCATATCCAGGATGACAAAATCAGTTGGGAGAAAGAATTTTTCCACTTTTACCAACACATTCTCCACAACTCCCAATGCTTGCTTAATGGATTTGTCAGCCATTTGGAGAACTATTCGTGTGGACTTCAGCTCAGAAATTTGAAGTTTCCTCATTAGAGACAAAGGCATCAAGTTTATACCTGCACCGAGGTCACAAAATGACTTCTCAATTGCTATGTTTCCTATGGTACAAGGTATGTAAAAACTCCCAGGATCATCTTTCTTCTCTAGCAACTCTCTTTGGAGGATAGCACTACATTCCTTTGTCATCTCAACAATCTGTCCTTCCTTCAGGGATCTTTTCTTTGTGAGTACTTCTTTCATAAATTTGGCATATAATGGCATCTGTTCAAGTGCTTCTAAGAAAGGAATATTGATGCTGAGAGTCTTGAATATATCCAGGAATTTTGAGTATTGCTTATCCTCGTTTTCTTTTTTGAACCTCTGAGGGTACGGAAGTTTGGGGACATCTGGCTTCACCCCTTCCTTCTTCTCTTGTAGCTGTGTTTCAAGGATGTCCACATCTTTCTTTGAGCTTTTTGCATTCTTGGTCTTTCTCTCCTCTTCACTTCTCTCTTCTGTCTCTTCTTGTGGAACTTCTCTGTTGTGTTCTTCTTGATTGATGGCTTCCTTCTCCCTAGTCTTTTCACTTCCCACTATGATTGCTTTGCACTCCTCCCACTTTGTAGCTTTTCCTTTGTCCTTTGGATTGGAGATTGTATCACTTGGGAGAACATTGGTTGGCCGTTCAGCTTGTTTGGCCAATTGTCCCACTTGTCGTTCAAGGCTCTTCATGGTAGCTTCATTTCTCTCTTGCACTTTGACCAAGCTTTGAGTGGACTGAGCAATTGCTTGTATGGCTGCCTCAAGACTTGAAATTCTACTTTCATGATGGTCTATTGGTGGTATGATGGGGGTGGAATGTGGTTGTTGGAAGTTATTTGTAGGTGTAGTGTGGTAGTTTTGGGGGTTAGATGTTGGTGCGGACATGCTATTTTGATGAGTTTGTGGATTGTGGTGGGGTGGTTGATATGTATTTTGTGGTTTCTTGTATTGATTATTATTAGCATTTTGCTGGTCGTGGTTTGAGTAAGTTGTGTTTCTTTAGTTGTTTTGGTTTGAGTTTTTCTGCCACGGTTGCTGGCTGTGGGTGTGGTTATCTTCCCATCTGAGATTTGGATGGTTCTTCCAGGATGGATTGTAGGTGTCACCATAAACCTCATTTTGGCCTGAGCCTTGGTTGTGCACATATTGAGGTTGTTCCTGCTGCTGATTTTCTTGGTTTTCTTCATTTTGTCCCCATGTGGTTGATGGTTGGCTTGTATTCACTGCTGCAACTTGTAAACTATCAATCTTTTTAGCCATCTGCTCAAATTGTTCTTGAATCTACTGCTGTATTATCTTGTTTTAAGCTAGGATGGTGTCCACCCCTTCCATTTCTAACACTCCTTTCCTTAGTGATGGTTGGCGTTGTCTCTGATGAGCAAAGAAGTATTGATTGTTTGCCACCATATTAATGAGGTTCTGAGCTTCTTCAGTTGTCTTCATAAGTTGCATCGAGCCTCCTGCGGAATAGTCAAGTGCCTCTTGAGCTTTCATTGTCAGTCCTTCAGAGAAATTTTGGAGTTTATCCCATTCATTAAACATCTCAGGAGGGCATTTTCTGATTAGAGCCTTGTATCTCTCCCATGCCTCATAGAGAGGTTCAGCATCCATCTGTGTGAATGTTTGTACTTCGGTCTTCAATCTAATAATCCTCTGAGGCGGGTAAAATTTAGCAAGGAATTTGCTCACTAGATCTTCCCAATTGTTGATGCTATCTCTTGGAAATGACTCCAACCATTGAGTGGCTTTGTCTTTGAGGGAAAATGGAAATAGCAGCAATTTGTAACTGTCAGGATGCACACCATTGGTCTTCACTGTGTTACATATCCTCAGGAAGGTGGATAGGTGCTGGTTTGGATCTTCCAAGGGGCCTCCTCCATAGGAACAGTTGTTCTGCACCAAGGTGATGAGTTGTGGCTTCAATTCAAAGTTATTTGCATCGACATTTGGGGTAAGGATGCTACTCCCACAATGCCTTGGATTAGCAAGTGTATATGAAGCCAAGACTCTCCTCTGGGGTTGACCATTGTTGTTGGCCATTCTCACTGGTGGATTTGTTGGATTTGTTGAGTGTTCCTCCAATTCATGATATTCTTCATCTGATTCTTCCTCTCCAGCAACATTTTTTTCTCTTGCTTCTCTTCTTAGCCTTCGGAGGATTCTTTTGTCAGTTTCATGAAAGGTAGGGATCTCTCTTCTTGTATCTGACATACAAGCAAAACACAAGAATCACACAATACCAGAAAAGCAATAACACTTCAATCCATGGCTGAAGTGAAATATTAGTTAGCTTAGACAAAAATTCAAACAGTTAGCGTGTTAGTCAAAAATTAAAGAAACAGAAAAGAAAAAGTGCTTGATCTAGATCTCCACTTCACTTAATCATTGTCAATCTAATCAATCCCCGGCAACGGCGCCAAAAACTTGATGTGCGGAAAACGATCCGACACAAAACTCACCGGAAAGTGCACCGGGTCGCATCAAGTAATAATAACTCACGGGAGTGAGGTCGATCCCACAGGGATTGAAGGATTGAGCAATTTTAGTTTAGTGGTTGATTTAGTCAAGCGAATCAAGATTTGGTTGAGTGATTTGTGATTTGCAGAATTTAGATTGCATGGAAAGTAAAGGGAATGGGTAAATTGCATTGAATTTAAAGAGAACTGAAATTTAAAGTGCTGAATCTTAAAGAACAAGAAATTAAATGGTAGAAACTTAGAACGCAAGAAATGTAAATTGCAGAATCTTAAAGTGCAAGAAATGTAAATGGCTTGAATTGTAAAGGGAATTGGGAATTGGATTTGCAGAAATTAAACAAGGAAAAGTAAAATTGCAACAAGCATAAGAGTGGAAGATGAATTGGATTGAATCGGATCTTGAAACATAAATGTAAATGAGCTTGAAAGCAGTAAACAGAGAATGTAAAATGATAATTCAGATATCAGGACCCAAGAGACTAGATAACCAAGTCTAGATCTCAATGCCTTCCTAGATCCAACAAGAACAATTGCAAAGGAAATGTAAATTGCAGAGAAAGTAGATGAAGAAGCAATTATCAGAAATGGAAATTCAATTATGCAGTAAAATTAAACAGAGAGATCTCAGGATGAGATTGAAATAGAATTCCTTCAATTCTCCAACCCAAGAACCAAGACAAGAAAAGTAAAGAGTGCTGGGCAAGAACAAGGAAGAAGAGAGATCAATTCTCCTCCCAAATTCTCTTGAATTAAAACAACAATGCTAAATGTAAAGTTGAGCTCTCTACTAAGTGCACTCAATCTAAACCGAAAAGAAAGCTCTCGAAAAACTTAAATCCTATGCTATTTATACACTTTCTTCAAATAGTCTTCAAGCCTTCAATTGGGCCTTTGCTCTTGATGGAATTGGGTTGATAGAGGCCTTGGTTGATTGCTCTTGGAATTTGGAGAAGAACCGAAATGAACCGGGTTTGGAATCATGAAAGCTTGAGTAAAAGTTTGAGGCAAACTTTTACTCAAACTTTTCATATCAGCCACCCCATCCTTGCTGCTACCAACGTTTGAGCCAAAGTTTGGGGTCAAACTTTTGCTCAAACATTGGCTCCCCCTTGCACACTCATGGCGCCAACGTTTGCCAAAAAGTTTGAGGCAAACGTTGGCGCAAACTTTTGCTCTCCAGGGTGTGTTGTTCATGGCGCCAATGTTTGCCAAAAAGTTTGAGGCAAACGTTGGCGCAAACTTTTTCTCTCCAGGGTGTTGATTTGTGATGCCAACGTTTGCCAAAAAGTTTGAGGCAAACGTTGGCTCAAGCTTTTCTCCCAAAAGTTTGCCAAAAAGTTTGAGGCAAACTTTTGCTCAAGCTTTTTGCCCAAAAGTTTGCACAAAAGTTTGAGGTAAACTTTTGGTCAAGCTTTTTGCTCTCTGGTTCGTTTTCACTTATTCCAAAAGTTTGAGCTAAAGTTTGAGGCAAACTTTTGCTCAAACTTTTTGTCCTCTCTTCCTCCTAGCCATTCCTTCTTGCTTCAACCTTTCTCCAAGCTTTCTTCACCTATCATTAATCAACCAAACACATCAAAGCTATGCTCAAAATCATGAGATATTCATTCTTTCATAATATGTGACAATTATAGCATAAAATCTCATGAAATTGCATTAATTCATCTATGGTTGATTAAATCAAAGGAAGCATGAAAATCTACCCAATTGGCTTGCTTATGGCTCAAGAAAGTGCATAATTCATTTGCAAACAAAAGAAAAAGACTAGTGAAACTAGGCTAAGATGACTTGTCATCAATAACTATATACTTATTAATGCTTATTATGCTATACTAATTAGTTTAGTGAGATTGTATTATTATTAGTTATTATTGATGGATCACGTGAATTAACCTCAATTTCTTTTGGGTTATTAACTCACCTGGTGTGGAACTTCTTAGTTTATGCATTTTTATTTTAACCAAGAGATTTATTCTTTCATGTAGGTAGGTTCTTTCAACCAAAGCACTCTAGCTTCTCAAGCAAAGAACATGGTCTCTGCTCCCATCCTTTTCATTCTTTTTTTTCTTAATTCATAATTAAGGAAGATACTAATATACTTGAGTTTTTTCTAACTTAGCCTTTGCTCATTGGGTTCAAGTCAGAACTTTTATAGCATGAAGTATATATTGTCTTTAAATTCGCCAGACAAGGTTGGTACATAACTTTGTGTTTGTCTTTTTAATGCTTATTATTCAGGTATTCTAATTTGCCAAAAATGTTTATACAGATAAAGATCAGATTTAAGATTCTTTCTAATTCTTTATGTGGAGCAGTTACCATTAAAGCCAAGAGAGTCCACTCGAGCTGGGTTACCACACCAACTTTGTTGAAGAAAAATGAAGAAATTGTCACCCTTAGGCTATAGTATTTTTGTATTTTGAAAAATGATGATGATATAAGTAAAAGTAGTTATGACCTAGACTAGTATTATGTTATTTTGCAATGATGATATATTGTGATTGTGGATCTTATAACAATTTTTATAAGTCAAATTTGTTGGTAAATGTTCAATTAGTTTTCTTTAGTAATTTGATTTAAATAGTTTAGATTATTTATTGACACTAAATTAAAAAAAAAGTTAGAACTATTTTTATTCATGAGAAAACTATTGTAAATAAAGAATTATATATTACAAAAAACCGTTGTCAAAAGTTACAAAAGGCAATGGTGTTAAAACCGTTGTCAAAGACAACTAAAAAATGAGAATAGTATTAAAACCGTTGCCAAAAATGATACTATTGGCAATGCTTTAAAACCGTTGGCTTTGTGAATAATAAAACTACAACAGTTTAAAACCGTTGCCTATCCAGTTATGGATTTAACCCGTTATGTCATGAAAGAGAACGGTTTAAAACCGTTGCTTATTGAGTAACGGTTCGTTGTATAAAATTTTCTTTCAAAACCGTTGTCTATGCTAGTAACTTTGGCAACGGTTATTTTGTTACCGTTGCCTTAGGTAAAAAACCGTTGCCTTTGAGCATTGGCAACGGCCGCATATACCACAGGTCAAAAACCGTTGCCAAAGCGTTGCCTAAAGTTTTAGGAACGGTTTTTCAATCTACGGCAACGGTTTTTGACCGTTGCGAAAACCCTTATTTGTTGTAGTGAGAGTTGAAATTCTAAATCCTTAAGAGGAATCTTAATCCTAAAACCTAAGAGAGAGGAGAGAACCTCTCTCTCTAAAAACTACATCTAAACTATGAAAAGTAAATAATTGAAGGCCTCCTCATAAATGGATGCATTCCCCACTTTATAACCTCTAATCTGTGCTTTTTGGACTTGGATCTGGGCCAAAAAGGGTTTCAGAAATCGCTGGCAGCGTTTTCTGCAGTTTCTGGTACGTGGCATCTGTCACGCGTCCGTGTGGGTCACGCGGTCGCGTCATCTGGAGTTTTTCTTATCACGCGTTCGCTTCGGTCATGTGTCCGCGTCATCTGTGTTCTGCTTAAGGCGTGCGTCCGCATCAGTCACGCGTTCGTGTCGCTTCTTTTTCGCGCTAGGCATGCGGCCGCGTCGTCCATGCGTTCGCGTCACTGCCAGTTTCTTCAAAAAATCCATTTTGTGCTTTCCTTACATTTTTGTATGTTTCCTTTCCATCCTTTAAGTCATTCCTGCCTTAGAAGATCTGAAACTATTCAACACACAAATCACGGCATCGAATGGTAATAAAGGGTAATTAAAATAATTATTTTTAAAGCATAGGAAACATGTTTTTCACATAATAAGGAAGGAAAAGTAAAACCATGCAATTTACATGAATAAGTGGGTGAAGGGTTGAATAAATCACTTAAATTGAGCACAATATATATCATAAAATATGGGTTTATCAGCAACCCAATGTTATTTAATTATATCTATTTATTTTTCATTGTCATTTTATGTTTTCTGTAGGTTGATGATCATGTGAAGCCACAAAAACAACTGAAAAATCAAAAACAGAATGAAAAATAGCATTAAAAATAGCACACCCTGGAGGATAAGCTTATTGCCGTTTAAACGCCAGTAAGTAGCATCAGACTGGCGTTTAACGCCAGAAAGAAGCATCAAGCTGGCGTTAAACGCCAAAAATAAGCTACAAGCTGGCGTTAAATGCCAGAAACAAGCTACAAGCTGGCATTAAATACTAGAAACAGGCTACAGTTTGGCGTTAAACGCCAGAAACAAGCTACAAGATGGCGTTAAACGCCAGAAACAGGCTACAGTTTGGCGTTTAATGCCAGAAACAAGCAGCAGTCTGGCGTTAAATGCCAGGATTGCACTCTAAGGGCGTTTACACGCCTAAATGGAGCAGGGATGATAAGTCCTTGACCCCTCAGGATCTGTGGACCCCACAGGATCCCTACCTATCCTACCTCTCTCTCTCTCTCTCTCTCTCTCTCTCTCTCTCTCTCTCTCTCTCTCTCTCTCTCTCACTCTCCCACCTTTTTATAACACTCTTTCCCAAATACCCTTCACCAATCACCTCCATCACCTCTTCACCAATCACATCCATCCACTCTTTCCCAAAAACTCCACCTACCTCCAAATTCAAAATCCTTTCTCTCCCAAACCCAACCCTAATACACGAAACCTAACCCTCTCCCCACCCCTATATAAACCCCTCACCACTCCTTCATTTTCACACACTACAACCACTACTTCTACCCCTTGGCTGAAACACATATCTCCCTCTATCTCCTCCATTTTCTTCTTCTTCTACTACTTTCTTTCTTTTTTTTCTCGAGGACGAGCAAACCTTTTAAGTTTGGTATGGTAAAAG
This sequence comes from Arachis hypogaea, assembly GCF_003086295.3. Taxonomy (NCBI): domain Eukaryota; kingdom Viridiplantae; phylum Streptophyta; class Magnoliopsida; order Fabales; family Fabaceae; genus Arachis; species Arachis hypogaea. The sequence continues at coordinate 111,507,885 of NC_092055.1, read as the reverse complement.
CATTGCTTTTGTTTTTTCATAACCATTTATGGCATCTAAGGTCAGAGAAACCTCAAGAAAGAGAAAAGGGAAGGCAATTGCTTCCATCTCTGAGTCATGGGAGATGGAGAGATTCATCTCAAAGGTCCATCAAGACCACTTCTATGAAGTTGTGGCCAAGAAAAAGGTGATCCCTGAGGTCCCTTTCAAGCTCAAAAGGAGTGAGTATCCAGAGATCTGACATGAGATTAGAAGAGGAGGATGGGAAGTTCTCTCCAATCCTATTCAACAAGTCGAAATCTTGATGGTTCAAGAGTTCTATACAAATGCATGGATCACTAGGAACCATGATCAAAGTATGAACCCGAACCCAAAGAATTGGCTTACAATGGTTCGGGGGAAATACTTAGATTTCAGTCCAGAAAATGTAAGGTTGGCATTCAACTTGCCAATGATGCAAGAAAACGCACGCCCCTACACTAGAAGGGTCAACTTTGATCAAAGGTTGGACTAAGTCCTCATGGACATATGTGAGGAAGGAGCTCAGTGGAAAAGAGACTCAAGAGGCAACCCAGTTCAATTGAGAAGACCGGACCTTAAGCCTGTGGCTAGAGGATGGTTGGAGTTCATCCAACGCTCTATCTTTCTTACTAGCAACCGATCCGAAGTAACTGTGGATCGGGCCATCATGATCCATTGTATCATGATTGGGGAGGAAGTGAAAGTTCATGAGATTATACCTCAAGAACTCTACAAGGTGGCTGACAAGTCTTCCACTTTGGCAAGGTTAGCCTTTCCTTACCTCATTTGTCACCTCTGCAATTCAGCAGGAATTGACATAGAGAAAGATACCTTCATTGATGAGGACAAGCCCATCACTAAGAAAAGGATGGAGCAAACAAGAGAGCCCACTCATGGATCTCAACAAGAGCATGAGGGAATTCCTCATCATGAAATCCATGAGATGCCTCAAAGGATGCACTTTCCTCCACAAAACTATTGGGAGCAAATTAACACCTCCCTAGGAGAATTAAGTTCCAACATGGGACAACTAAGGGTGGAGCACCAAGAGCATTCCATCCTCCTTCATGAAATTAGAGAAGACCAAAGAGCCATGAGGGAGGAGCAACAAAGGCAAGGAAGAGACATTGAGGAGCTCAAGCACTCTATAAGATCTTCAAGAGGAGGAACTAGCCGCCATCACTAAGGTGGACCCGTTCCTTAATTTCCTTGTTCCTTATTTTTCTATTTTTCATTTTTTATGCCTTATGTTTTATTTATGTTTGTGTCTTATTACATGATCACTAGTGTCTAAGTGTCTATGCCTTAAAGCTATGAATGTCCTATGAATCCATCACCCTTCTAAAATGTAAAATGTTTTAATTACAAAAGAACAAGTACATGATTTCAAATTCATCCTTGAAATTAGTTTAATTATTTTGATGTGGTGACAATTCTTTTTGTTTTCTGAATGAATGCTTGAACAGTGCATATGTCTTTTGAATTTGTTGTTTATGAATGTTAAAATAGTTGGCTCTTAAAAGAATAATAAAAAAGGAGAAATGTTATTGATAATCTGAAAAATCATAAAATTGATTCTTGAAGCAAGAAAAAGCAGTGAAAAACAAGGCTTGCGAAAAAAAAAGGGAGCGAAAAAAATAAAAAAAAAGAAAGAAAAAGAAAAAGCAAGCAGAAAAAGCCAATAGCCCTTTAAACCAAAAGGCAAGGGTAAAATAAAAAGGATACAAGGCTTTGAGCATCAGTGGATAGGAGGGCCTAAAGGAATAAAATCATGGCCTAAGCGGCTAAACTAAGCTGTCCCTAACCATGTGCTTGTGGCGTAAAGGTGTCAAGTGAAAACTTGAGACTGAGCGGTTAAAGTCGTGGTCCAAAGCAAAAAGAGTGTGCTTAAGAACCCTGGACACCTCTAATTGGGGACTCTAGCAAAGTTGAGTCACAATCTGAAAAGGTTCACCCAGTTTTGTGTCTGTGGCATTTATGTATCCAGTGGTAATACTAGAAAACAAAGTGCTTAGGGCCACGGCCAAGACTCATAAAGTAGCTGTGTTCAAGAATCAACATACTGAACTAGGAGAATCAATAACACTATCTAAATTCTGAGTTTCTATAGATGCCAATCATTCTGAACTTTAAGGGATAAAGTGAGATGCCAAAACTGTTCAGAGGCAAAAAGCTACTAGTCCCGCTCATCTAATTGGAGCTAAGTCTCATTGATATTTTGGAATTTATAGTATATTCTCTTCTTTTTATCCTATTTGATTTTTAGTTGCTTAGGGACAAGCAACCATTTAAGTTTAGTGTTGTGATGAGCAGATAATTTATACGCTTTTTAGCATTGTTTTTAGGTAGTTTTTAGTAGGATCTAGCTACTTTTTAGTATATTTTTATTAGTTTTTAAGCAAAAATTACATTTCTGGACTTTACTATGAGTTTGTGTATTTTTCTATGATTTCAGGTATTTTCTGGCTGAAATTGAGGGACCTGAGCAAAAATCTGATTCAGAGGCTGAAAGGACTGCAGATGCTGTTGGATTCTGACCTCCTTGCACTCGAAATAGATTTTCTGGAGCTACAGAAACCCAATAGGTGCGCTCTTAATTGCGTTGGAAATTAGACATCCAGGGCTTTCCAGAAATATATGATAGTCTATACTTTTCTGAATTTTAACAACGCAAACTGGCGTTCAAACGCCAACTTCCTGCCCTATTCTGAAGTTAAATGCCAGAAACAGGTTACAAACCAGAGTTAAACGCCACAAATAGGCTGCAACCTGGCGTTTAACTCCAAGAGAAGTCTCTACACGTGTAAAGCTCAATGCTCAGCCCAAGCACACACCAAGTGGGCCCCGGAAGTGAATTTCTGCACTATCTGCACTTAGTTACTTATTTTCTGTAACCCAAGCTACTAGTTTAGTATAAAAACTACTTTTAGAGATTTATTTTACATCAATTTTTCATATTTTGAAACTGAGACCTTTGTACACGTTTGGAGGCTGGCCTCACGGCCATGCCTAGACCTTTTACTTATGTATTTTCAACGGTGGAGTTTCTACACCTCAGAGATTAAGGTGTGGAGCTCTGCTGTTCTTCATGAATTAATGCAAAGTACTATTGTTTTTCTATTCAACTCAAGCTTATTCTTATTCTAAGATATTCACTCGCACTTCAACCTGTTGAATGTGATGATCCGTGACACTCATCATCATTCTCACCTATGAATGCGTGCCTGACAACCACTTCCGTTCTATCTGCAATAGCTTGAGTGTGTATCTCTTAGCCTCCTGGTTCACGATCAGAGTCTTCGTGGTATAGGCTAGAATTATTGGCGGCCATTCCTGAGATCCGAAAAGTCTAAACCTTGTTTGTGGTATTCCGAGTAGGATCTGGGAAGGGATGACTGTGATGAGCTTCAAACTCGCGAGTGTTGGGTGTAGTGACAGACGCAAAAGGATCAATGGATCCTATTCCAACATGATCGAGAACCGACAGATAATTAGCCGTGCGGTGACAGCGCATTTGGACCATTTTCACTGAGAGGACGGATGGTAGCAATTGACAACGGTGATCCCCCAACATAAAGCTTGCCATGGAAAGGAGTATAAATGATTGAATGAAGGCAGTAGGAAAGCAGAGATTCAGAAGGAGCAAAGCATCTCCATACACTTATCTGAAATTCTCACCAATGAATTACATAAGTATTTCTATCTTATTTTATGTTTTAATTATATTCTAATTATCAAAATCCCATAACCATTTGAATCTGCCTGACTGAGATTTACAAGATGACCATAGCTTGCTTCAAGCTGACAATCTCCGTGGGATCGACCCTTACTCACGTAAGGTTTATTACTTGAACGACCCAGTGCACTTGCTGGTTAGTTGTGCGGAGTTATGAAAAGAGTTGAGATTAAGATTGTGTGTACCAAATTTTTGGCGCTATTTCAAAGATCACAATTTCGTGCACCAGCCCCCGTGTCAACCACCCAACCCAACACCATCTCTCTGAGCCCTAATTCTATTCCTCTACCCACCAGGTTCTGCCAAACAGCGATTCCTCTTTCCGTTAGTTAGTTTTTTTCGAATTATGTTCAAATTAGGATAGTTAGAGATGCATGATCGTAGTGGATTTTAGGTGGTTAGGTAGCTAGGATGTGGTTAGTGGATTTAAGCCTGATAATTGCGCCGTTCTTGTTATTTGCTTAACCTGTTTTTATCTGATTTGCAATTCTGAATTAGCTGTGATGATGATGTTGTTCATATGTTGCTCTTTCATGTTTGATGCTGCTGTTACACTGTTCTTTAATTTGTTAATCTTTTTAGCACTATTTAATGTCATATGAACTGATTTTCTTGCTGTTTATTACCCGAAAACATTCAATTTTAGCCGGAATGCTGCCCAAAATTTTTTTGAGCAAATTGTTTCACTCAACTCCTGTTCATGAATTGGTTTTGGCAATTTCAAGTTTTGCACTGTTTGGTTTCAAGCTAGCCAATTCATGAATGAATGGGCTTGCATTCTTGATGTGCGGAAAACGATCCGACACAAAACTCACCGGCAAGTGCACCAGGTCGCATCAAGTAATAAAAACTCACGGGAGTGAGGTCGATCCCACAGGGATTGAAGGATTGAGCAATTTTAGTTTAGTGGTTGATTTAGTCAAGCGAATCAAGATTTGGTTGAGAGATTTGTGATTTGCAAAATTTAAATTGCATAGAAAGTAAAGGGAATAGGTAAATTGCATGAAATTAAAGAGAACTGAAATTTAAAGTGCTGAATCTTAAAGAACAAGAAATTAAATGGCAGAAACTTAGAACGCAAGAAATGTAAATTGCAGAATCTTAAAGTGCAAGAAATGTAAATGGCTTGAATTGTAAAGGGAATTAGGAATTGGATTTGCAGAAATTAAACAAGGCAAAATAAAATTCAACAAACATAAGAGTGGAAGATGAATTGGATTGAATCGGATCTTGAAACAGAAATGTAAATGAGCTTGAAAGCAGTAAACAGAGAATGTAAAATGATAATTCAGATCTCCGGACCCAAGAGACTAGATCACCAAGTCTAGATCTCAATGCCTTCCTAGATCCAACAAGAACAATTGCAAAGGAAACGAAGAATTGTAAATTGCAGAGAAAGTAGAAGACAGAAGCAATTAACCAAATGGAAATTCAATTATGCAGTAAAATGAAACAGAGAGATCTTAGGATGAGATTGAAACAGAATTCCTTCAATTCTCCAACCCAAGATCCAAGACAATTGTAATTGAAATTGAAAGCATGAAAACTAAGAGGAAGGGAATTCAATTCTCCTTCCCCGAGACTTAGAAATTAAAATTCACTCAACACCAAAAGCTCTCCGAAAACTCTTTATGAAAACTAAAAGGAAAAGCACTCTTAAAAACTTAAATCTAAAGCTATTTATACACTTTCTTCAAATGGTCTTCAAGCCTTGAATTGGGCCCTTGCTCTTGATGGAATTGGGTTGATAGAGGCCTTGGTTGAGTGCTCTTGGAGTTGGAGAAAGAACCGAAGTGAACCGGATTGGGAATTATAAAAGCTTGAGTAAAAGTTTGAGTAAAAGTTTGAGGCAAACTTTTACTCAAACTTTTCATATCAGCCACCCCATCCTTGCTGCTACCAACGTTTGAGCCAAAGTTTGGGGTCAAACTTTTGCTCAAACGTTGCCTCCCCCTTGCACACTCATGGCGCCAACGTTTGCCAAAAAGTTTGAGGCAAACGTTGGCGCAAGCTTTTGCTCTCCAGGGTGTGTTGTTCATGGCGCCAACGTTTGCAAAAAAGTTTGAGGCAAACGTTGGCGCAAACTTTTGCTCTCCAGGGTGTTGATTTGTGATGCCAAAAGTTTGCCAAAAAGTTTGAGGCAAACTTTTGCTCAAGCTTTTTGCCCAAAAGTTTGCCAAAAAGTTTGAGGCAAACTTTTGCTCAAGCTTTTTGCCCAAAAGTTTGCACAAAAGTTTGAGGCAAACTTTTGGTCAAGCTTTTTGCTCCCTGGTTCGTTTTCACTTATTCCAAAAGTTTGAGCTAAAGTTTGAGGCAAACTTTTGCTCAAACTTTTTGTCCTCTCTTCCTCCTAGCCATTCCTTCTTGCTTCAACCTTCCTCCAAGCTTTCTTCACCTATCATTAATAAACCAAACACATCAAAGCTATGCTCAAAATCATGAGATATTCATTCTTTCATAATATGTGACAATTATAGCATAAAACCTCATGAAATTGCATTAATTCATCTATGGTTGATTAAATCAAAGGAAGCATGAAAATCTACCCAATTGGCTTGCTTATGGCTCAAGAAAGTGCATAATTCATTTGAAAACAAAAGAAAAAGACTAGTGAAACTAGGCTAAGATGACTTGTCATCACAACACCAAACTTAAAGCTTGCTTGTCCCCAAGCAAGAAAAGATTTATTGAGAAGAAAGAATGAAATGGAAGAGGATGTTCATGCTAGTAGAGTGTTATTGGTAGTTCATGGGGTTTTATGTGGATATGTAAACACTCACTTCTTATTGACTCTTAAGCCTAGAAAGTCTCCTTCAAGCTTCAAGTAACATACTGCTATGACCTCTCATTATTCCTTTATCCTTGGCTATTATTTTGTTCATAAGCTTTATTTGAGTGTCATGTGTAACAAGTTCATTGATTTCTTTATACTTGACACATTATTCACTATAGACACTTGGCTCACATTCCTTCTTAAAACATTGATGCCCAGCACCTCTTTGGGTTACTAAATGCCTTGTAGTTAGGTTGCTCTTGATAGTGGACTTTCAGCTGATGATACCGGGTTAGTTAACCTAAGTCACCAAGTGTTGATGTACTCCAAAGAGCTTAATAATCCAAGCAGATCCTAGTACAAAGACACCACAGGCATATATTCTAAGGTTCAAGCTATTGGTGTCTAGCTTTGTTTCTTTTTGTTTTTCTTTTGTTCTGTTGCCATTTTTGGCTTTTTCTTTTCTCTCTTTTTTTTTGTTTTTCTTTTTAACCAAGGATTTTTATTTGATTGAGATTCATAGACAGTAGGCCACTTTCTACTTAGAGGGAGACATCCTAGTTCTCTTATTCACTAAAAGTGAGTTATCATACAATCACACATACATACCACCACTTACTTTTATTGTACTTCTATCTAACAGAGAACTATCTTACTTCACATTCAAACATTTCTTCTTATTGAATTAAAAATGCAGGGGACAAAGCATGCTTTTTGTTAAGTGAAAGTAAACATACAAGCACACACTTAGACTAGCTTACTTATTTTAAGAGTGATTCTACTTGTACTAGATGAACACTTTAGCAAGACACAAGTCAAAGCATTTTTCAACAGCAAGAGTTAAGTGTAGATACAACCTATTGGTTTGCAGTTCCTTTGTCCTTCCTTCTGCTGTGCCCTTTTTGAGTTATGATGCATAGTGTCTTCAAATGGTAGTGAATTCCCTGCACAATTCTCAAAAGTTGCTTGCTTCTCAAGCCCTTAGGTAATTGGTTAGTGTGCAAGACTTTCTTATAGGCTTTTGAACTTACTTTGGTGTGTGAACACCAAACTTAGTCCCTCGCCACTGCCTCTGATGCATCAAGTTAACCACATGTGAAATCCTTGTGTCTTTGCTAAAGGCAATAAAACTAAAAACTAGAAACAGACAATGATTAAATGATTTATCTGATTGCTTGGAGCTAGCAACCCTTTATGCAGAAGGTGAGAATGTGTTTGTAAATGAGATTTCAGTGGAACACCAAACTTAGAATCCTTCATTCTCCCTTAAATTGTTTTGGTGTGCAACACCAAACTTAGCTCCTTACAATACAGGTGAATCTACTTAACCTTTTTATTGAACTAGCTATGAAAAAAAAAAGAACTACCTCAGGTTGGGTTGCCTCCCAACAAGCGCTCTTTTAATGTCACTAGCTTGACATCCTTCATTCTTTGATCATGGGGGCTGAAAATCATAGTGCCTCAACTTTTCTCCTCTTACTGTGAACTTCCTTCCAGTCTCTTCTTTGATGATCTCTAAGTGTTCAAGTGAAAGGACCCGGTTCACAGTGTAATATTCAAATAATTGTGGAGACATCTTCATTGGTTGTGTGTTTAACACTACTTTATCCCCTGGTGAAAAGCCTTCAGTGGGGATTTTCTTGTTTTTCCACCCTTTTGGCCTCTTCTTCTTCTCTTCTTTCTTAGGAGATGATTCATGCCTTGGTGGTTCTTTATCTGGAATGTTGAGGTTCTCATCTGGGGGTTTTGGATCTAGTTCCTCCTTGATTTCTTTGGTCTGTTGCACCATCTTTACTTCTTTCAAGCATGGATGTAGAAGTCTTGGAGTTAACTCATTGAATGCCTCCTTCAAGCTTTGATCCGTGGCCTTATCCTTCATACAATCTTCTTCTTGAGTGGGCTCATGTGGGTTTTTAAAAACATGGAATGCTAGGTGCTCATCATGCACTCTCAGCAACAATTCCCCTTTTTCAACATCTATCAGTGCTCTGCCCGTAGCAAGAAAAGGCCTCCCTAGGATGATGGGGGTGTTAGGGTCCTCCTCCATGTCCAAAATGATAAAATCAGCTGGGAGAAGGAATTTCTCCACTTTTACCAATACATTCTCTACAACTCCAACTGCTTGCTGGATGGATTTGTCAGCCATTTCAAGGAGTATTCGTGTGGATTTCAGCTCACAAATTCGAAGTTTCCTCATTAGAGACAAAGGCATCAAGTTTATGCTTGCACCAAGGTCACAGAATGACTTTTCAATTGTTATGTCTCCTATGGTGCAAGGTATATAAAAACTCCCAGGATTATCTTTCTTCTCTGGTAACTCTCTTTGGAGAATAGCACTACATTCTATTGTCATCTCAACAATTTGTCCTTCTTTTAGGGACTTTTTCTTTGTCAGCACTTCCTTCATAAATTTAGCATACACTGGCATCTGTTCAAGTGCTTCTAAGAAAGGAATATTGATGCTGAGGGTCTTGAATATGTCTAGGAACTTTGAGTATTGCTTATCCTCATTCTCTTTTTTGAACCTCTGAGGGTATGGAAGTTTGGGGATATGTGGCTTCACCCCTTCCTTCTTCTCTTGTAGTTGTGTTTCAAGGATGTCCTTATCTCTCTTTGAGCTTTTTGCATTCTTGATTTCTTGATCTTCTTCACTTCTCTCTTCTGTCTCTTTTTGTAGAACTTCTCTGTTGTGTTCTTCCTGTTTGATGGCTTTCTTCTCACTTTCCACTATAATTGCTTTGCACTCCTCCCACTTTGTAGCTTTTCCTTTGTCCTTTGGATTGGAGATTGTATCACTTGGGAGAACATTGGTTGGCCGTTCAGCTTGTTTGGCCAATTGTCCCACTTGTCGTTCAAGGCTCTTCATGGTAGCTTCATTTCTCTCTTGCACTTTGACCAAGCTTTGAGTGGACTGAGCAATTGCTTGTATGGCTGCCTCAAGACTTGAAATTCTACTTTCATGATGGTCTATTGGTGGTATGATAGTGGTGGAATGTGGTTGCTGGAAGTTACTTGTAGGGGTAGTGTGGTAGTTTCGGGGGTTAGATGTTGGTGCGAAAATGCTATTTTGATGAGTTTGTGGATTGTGGTGGGGTGGTTGATATGTATTTTGTGGTTTCTTGTATTGATTATTATTAGTGTTTTGTTGGTCGTGGTTTGAGTAAGTTGTGTTTCTTGAGTTGTTTTGGTTTGAGTTTTTCTGCCACGGTTGCTGGCTGTGGGTGTGGTTATCTCCCCATCTGAGATTTGGATGGTTCTTCCAGGATGGATTGTAGGTGTCACCATAAACCTCATTTTGGCCTGAGCTTTGGTTGTGCACATATTGAGATTGTTCCTGCTGCTGATTTTCTTGGTTTTCTTCATTTTGTCCCCATGTGGTTGATGGTTGGCTTGTATTCACTGCTGCAACTTGTAAACTATCAATCTTTTTAGCCATCTGCTCAAATTGTTCTTGAATCTGCTGCTGCATTATCTTGTTTTGAGCTAGGATGGTGTCCACCCCTTCCATTTCTAACACTCCTTTCCTTAGTGATGGTTGGCGTTGTCTCTGATGAGCAAAGAAGTATTGATTGTTAGCCACCATGTCAATGAGGTTCTGAGCTTCTTCAGCTGTCTTCATGAGTTGCATTGAGCCTCCTGCTGAATAGTCAAGTGCCTCTTGAGCTTTCATTGTCAGTCCTTCATAGAAATTTTGGAGTTTATCCCATTCATTAAACATCTCTGGTGGACATTTCCTGAGTAAAGCTTTGTATCTCTCCCATGCTTCATATAATGACTCTCCATGCATCTGAGTAATTGTTTGAACCTCTGTTTTGAGCCTGATGATCCTTTGAGGAGGATAAAACTTTGCTAAGAACTTGCTCACTAGATCCTCCCAATTGTTGATGCTTTCTCTTGGAAATGACTCTAACCATTGAGTGGCTTTGTCCCTCAGGGAAAATGGAAACAACAACAATTTGTAACTGTCAGGATGTACACCATTGGTCTTCACTGTGTTACATATCCTCAGGAAGGTGGATAGGTGCTGGTTTGGATCTTCCAAGGGGCCTCCTCCATAAGAATAGTTGTTCTACACCAAGGTGATGAGTTGGGGCTTCAATTCAAAATTATTTGCATCGACATTTGGGGTAAGGATGCTACTCCCACAATGCCTTGGATTAGCAAATGTATATGAAGCCAAGACTCTCTTCTGGGGTTGACCATTGTTGTTGGCCATTCTCACTAGTGGATTTTTTGGATTTGTTGAGTGTTCCACCAATTCATGATATTCTTCATCTGATTCTTCCTCTCCAGCAACATTTTTTTCTCTTGCTTCTCTTCTTAGCCTTCGGAGGATTCTTTCGTCAGTTTCATGAAAGGTAGGGATCTCTCTTCTTGTATCTGACATACAAGCAAAACACAAGAATCACACAACACCAGAAAAGCAATAACACTTCAATCCATGGCTGAAGTGAAATATTAGTTAGCTTAGGCAAAAATTCAAACAGTTAGCGTGTTAGTCAAAAGTTAAAGAAACAGAAAAGAAAAAATGCTTGATCTAGATCTCCACTTCACTTAATCATTGTGAATCTATTTCAATCCCCGGCAACGGCGCCAAAAACTTGATGTGCGGAAAACGATCCGACACAAAACTCACCAGCAAGTGCACCGGGTCGCATCAAGTAATAAAAACTCACGGGAGTGAGGTCGATCCCACAGGGATTGAAGGATTGAGCAATTTTAGTTTAGTGGTTGATTTAGTCAAGCGAATCAAGATTTGGTTGAGAGATTTGTGATTTGCAGAATTTAAATTGCATAGAAAGTAAAGGGAATAGGTAAATTGCATGAAATTAAAGAGAACTGAAATTTAAAGTGCTGAATCTTAAAGAACAAGAAATTAAATGGCAGAAACTTAGAACGCAAGAAATGTAAATTGCAGAATCTTAAAGTGCAAGAAATGTAAATGGCTTGAATTGTAAAGGGAATTGGAAATTGGATTTGCAGAAATTAAACAAGGCAAAATAAAATTCAACAAACATAAGAGTGGAAGATGAATTGGATTGAATCGGATCTTGAAACAGAAATGTAAATGAGCTTGAAAGCAATAAACAGAGAATGTAAAATGATAATTCAGATCTCCGGACCCAAGAGACTAGATAACCAAGTCTAGATCTCAATGCCTTCCTAGATCCAACAAGAACAATTGCAAAGGAAACGAAGAATTGTAAATTGCAGAGAAAGTAGAAGACAGAAGCAATTAACCAAATGGAAATTCAATTATGCAGTAAAATGAAACAGAGAGATCTTAGGATGAGATTGAAACAGAATTCCTTCAATTCTCCAACCCAAGATCCAAGACAATTGTAATTGAAATTGAAAGCAAGAAAACTAAGAGGAAGGGAATTCAATTCTCCTTCCCCGAGACTTAGAAATTAAAATTCACTCAACACCAAAAGCTCTCCGAAAACTCTTTATGAAAACTAAAAGGAAAAGCTCTCTTAAAAACTTAAATCTAAAGCTATTTATACACTTTCTTCAAATGGTCTTCAAGCCTTGAATTGGGCCCTTGCTCTTGATGGAATTGGGTTGATAGAGGCCTTGGTTGAGTGCTCTTGGAGTTGGAGAAAGAACCGAAGTGAACCGGATTGGGAATTAAAAAGCTTGAGTAAAAGTTTGAGTAAAAGTTTGAGGCAAACTTTTACTCAAACTTTTCATATCAGCCACCCCATCCTTGCTGCTACCAACGTTTGAGCCAAAGTTTGGGGTCAAACTTTTGCTCAAACGTTGGCTCCCCCTTGCACAGTCATGGCGCCAACATTTGCCAAAAAGTTTGAGGCAAACGTTGGCGCAAGCTTTTGCTCTCCAGGGTGTGTTGTTCATGGCGCCAACGTTTGCAAAAAAGTTTGAGGCAAACGTTGGCGCAAACTTTTGCTCTCCAGGGTGTTGATTTGTGATGCCAAAAGTTTGCCAAAAAGTTTGAGGCAAACTTTTGCTCAAGCTTTTTGCCCAAAAGTTTGCACAAAAGTTTGAGGCAAACTTTTGGTCAAGCTTTTTGCTCCCTGGTTCGTTTTCACTTATTCCAAAAGTTTGAGCTAAAGTTTGAGGCAAACTTTTGCTCAAACTTTTTGTCCTCTCTTCCTCCTAGCCATTCCTTCTTGCTTCAACCTTCCTCCAAGCTTTCTTCACCTATCATTAATAAACCAAACACATCAAAGCTATGCTCAAAATCATGAAATATTCATTCTTTCATAATATGTGACAATTATAGCATAAAACCTCATGAAATTGCATTAATTTATCTATGGTTGATTAAATCAAAGGAAGCATGAAAATCTACCCAATTGGCTTGCTTATGGCTCAAGAAAGTGCATAATTCATTTGAAAACAAAAGAAAAAGACTAGTGAAACTAGGCTAAGATGACTTGTCATCAATTCTCACTCTTTCTGGTTCCCGAATTACTAAATTGCATTATTGATGATTTCTTTTCTTTTCTTTTGCAATTTTATAAATTATCATCAATAAACTGAAATCTTTTCCTGAATATGAGTTGATTGTTCTTCACGTTTGTGAATTTATTGTTAACTAGGAAACCCATTATCATGCCACTTACTTTCACTTTCTTTTTACTTACTAACCGCTTTAACTCAAGGCATGATTACTATTTTTTCTAATTAACAAGAACCCACAATTTACTTATATTTAACTCATTTCATGCTTCTATTGCTCTTTTGCCTTTATGCTTATATTGATCAATCATATTTGCTTACCTGTTTTCCTGCTTTAGTTCTTAAACTGTATCCTGGAATTTTTGCTTTTCAGGATGTCTGACCCTAAAAGTAAAGGAAAGGGTAAAGCAACCACTGGCAAAAGAAAAAGAGAAGAAGCTTCTACCTCTATTTTGGATATCCTCGACGACGATTCCTGGCGGGAGAAGAACTTTACCCCGCAGGAAAAGGCCGATCAGTTACTGCCTGCCACAGACCCTGTCAAGTTTACCAGCAGATACTGTGAGCTAAAGTATCCAGTTTTTGCCACTTCCAGAAATCTATACCTGGAAAGGACCCTCAAAATTCCAGAAGAACTCAAACAATACACTTCAGACCAAATTAAACAGAGAGGCTGGTTCTTCTTGGAAAGAAACTTGACTGAGATAAACTCATCCTGGGTCAGGGAATTCTATTGCAACTACTTCAAAATATCCCTGGATGCAGTCCAACTCAGAGGCAAGCAGATACTGGTTACTGAGGAGGCACTTGAAGAAATCCTCCAACTTCAGCCTAAGTCAGATCAGCCAGATGGTTACCAAAAGGCTGAGGAAGATATGAGATTCATGAGATTTGACTGGGACGCAGTCAAGAGGACTATAGCTCTTGATCCTACTGTCCCCTGGGTCATGGGCAAGTCCGTAGTGGCCCCCAAAGGAATTAAGATCATTTATCTGAACGATGAGGCTCGGATTTGGTAGCAGATTCTCAGTAACTATGTGATGCCGAGCACTCATGAGACAAAGGTGCCAGCTGCTATGATTACCCTCATCTGGTGTGTGATGGAGGGAAATGACTTATATCTCCCCTGATTCATCCGGTATTACATCGCCAGGGTCCATGTTAGAGGCACTCTCCCCTTTCCATACTTGATTACTCAGTTGGGCCGCCGAGCTGAGGTGCCCTGGGAGATTGCTGATGAAAATCCCACTGCTGCAGACTACAAGAAGATCATTCCTCACAGTAGGAAGTGTCAGGCTTTAGGCTACAGACCTCAATTTCTCACTGACTTTGTTGAGGCAGCCACATCTTCTGCTACCCCTTCAGGCCCTGCTGCACCTGCCACCACTACTGCACCCTCACCTGCTTCAGAGCCCATCTACCACCTCGTGCATCACTTATTTGACCGGTTGGACCAGATGGAGCGCCGCAACCAGCGGTGATATGAGAGATCTGAGCGTCGCAACAAGCGACGCTATGAGCACTTAAAGTTGATGATCCGATCTGGCCACCACGACATCCCCTCCGAGGCTGACACCCCTTCTGAGCCATCTGAGGAGGAGGCGGACGATCATGAGGAGGAGGCACATGCAGAGGCTGAGCAGGCAGGACCTGAGCAGGCTGCGCCACACCGTGAGGAGATCCATTAGATACAGCTGGCTGATCTAGAGATCCCTCTACAGGCAGAGCCTCCACCTCAGCATGCAGACCCTCCGACACTCATGTAGACTGCAGAGCCTCAGACCACCACAGAGACACCTACTGCACATCCTTCCGGAGATGACACTTCTTCACACCCAGCTTGAGTGAGCATCGAGGACGATGCTATTATTTAAGTGTGGGGAGGTCGCTATCTCCGGCGAACTTTATTTTGGTGAACCACTTTTCAGACTCTCTTTTTATCCTATTTTGCTTATTTTTTTGTATTTTATTTTGTATTTTTATTTTATCTTATTTTATTTATCTTCCAGTACTTGCACACTTTTCTGTATTTTTACTATATTTCTGCATTTTGCACTTTGGTTTATATATTTATCTTAGATATCTAGTTTAGTTGCACTTTTAGCTTATTAAGTTGTGATATAGAATATATGGATTAATTAGTTTAGTTTACCCTTTTAGCATACGATAATTTGGATTAATTGGAAATAAAAAGAGTAAACTAGAAACTTTAGTTTAACAGAATCACAACAATCCACACTGTATATATATATAGCAACAAATGTGAGTTAGTTAACAACATTTCTTCAAGGAAGAACACTAAGATTTTAGGAGCCATCCTAAGATTCACATTGAGAATAATGGGAACTCTTGTTTTCTACTTGCATGGCATACATAAATGATATATGGTTTTTGAGCCAACGAACACACAACCCGTGAGTTTTTTAGCTTAATTGTATGGTTACATTTAACCATAAATTTCATTCCTGTGTGTTTCGCACTTCTTTTCTATGCTTGTAATCTTTACTTTGTTTTAATCTATATGTCCAATATAGAATGTAGATACATACCCACATATGATTGAGGTCATTATTTGAATTTTTTCTCACTTATCCCAAATAAGCCTACCTCCTACATCACCTTTGTTAGCCCCCTTGAGCTTTTTAAATCCCCTTTTGTTCTATAACCACATTACTAACCTTAAGCAGAAAGAACAAATTAAAAACCCCAAGTTGAATCCTTGGTTAGCTTAAGATAGAAATTGTGATGCACACTAAGTGTGTGGAAACGTGGGAACATGGGTTGATAGAAAAGGATTAAATTAATAAAATAATCAGGATTTTGGGAGCATACTCATATGAAACCAAAATAAATAAAAATACCATGTGCATTGAAAATTGTTATGCTTATGATTTAAAAATAATAAAAAATATATATATATATATATATATATTTATTTAAATAAATAAGGGGACAAAATTACCCCAATAATAGGTTAGTGAAGAAATCAATGCACATGGAGGTAAAAACAAAATAAACTTGGTATATGAGTATGTGAAAAGAAAATGGGAAAATTGGGCAACCCAGGATAATTTTAAATTTTTATAGAGTATGTATATGTTAGGTGAGATCTTAGACTAATTAAGGATTCAACTTATAGCTCACTTAGCCTTATATATATATATATATATCCTCACCTTCACCTTGGACCCATTACAACCCTGAAAAGACCTCATGATGTTTGTATGTATACATTGTATATTTGTTAATTGGTTAGATAAAGAACAAAGTTTTAGAAAGCATGAATAGAAAAGAATAGAGTGATTAACCCCAAACACTGAGTGAATAACAGAGTAAACACAAAATCCAGTAAGGGTTCAATAGCTCATCTCCATATATCCAGATTTAATTATTTAACTGTCTTGCAAGTTTGTGAAATATTTTAACCCAACTCAATTGTGAAAGTATTTTAATATGGCTTGGTTTTAATTTTACATATATACATTAACATGGAGGAAAACTCACGACTAAGAGAGACATCAAAATCTGGATTCTCCTACCCATCTAGGGACAAGGACAAAGAATCCAAGAAGAAAGAAGACCAGCCCAGTGGGAAGCCAAGAAAGTACCACAACTACACCCCATTTCGGGTGTCCCTTGTAGATGTTTACCAAGAAATATGCAACACTGAGAAGATCCTTCCACCTCACCCAATCAAAAGCAAAAAAGGAGGGGGAAATCGGGTAGAGTATTGTGAGTACCATCGAATTTACGGACATCCCACTAATGAATGCTTCGACCTAAAGAATGTCATAGAGAAGTTGGCAAGAGAGGGTCGACTAGATCGGTACTTAGCTAACAAGATGGATGAACCAAGAAAAAGAAGAAGGGATGAAGAGGTCGGACGAACAGAACGACCACCTCACACTCCTGATGTAACACCCTAACTACCAAAGCTCACGCTTCCGGCTGCGCGACTCTGATAGCTCGGACATTACGACAACACTTATACTATTTAATACTAAAATATGAGCCTGTTTAAAACTTTAAACTGCAATACCGATCCAAAAGAATACTTTCCTTCGATAACGTATATTCACAGAATACCATACAACTTACAAAAGTTCATAAAGAGTACATCCATATATATATAATATTACAAGCATTAGACAATACAATTCCTATCCCTCTTACAGAATATCTCAAGATAAAGGCGAGGGTACAAATAATAGTCTAAAGCAATACAGAGCATTTCAACAACAACTAAATAAACTTTTCATGACTTCTGCGCCCATATCCTGAAAGGGGGAAAATGTAGGGGGGTGAGAACATCATCCTCGAAAGGGTTCTCAGTAGAGGGTTTTTAGAAATTACTGTAATAGGATACGTGAAGATAAACCGTACCAGTGATTAATAACTGTCTTATGCCTCTTTTCAAAAACAACGATTTACAATAAATAGAAATCTGAAATCTTTTCTGAAAGAGGAACAATTCAATTCTCAAAAACTCAAAAGCCTTTCAAAATGGTTTATCAATGCTGAACCAAAATAGCCTTTCATATTCTTCCAAACCAGAACACAACCAAAACCAACCATCGGTCCATCTCATTTCAACCACAGCCCTAGGCCCAAACAATCCAACCATCAACCAATCACCACAATCCAACAGAGTCCCAGTCGCAAACACAGATAGGAAGTCAAGCACAAACAAACAGTTACAGCAAGTAGAACAAATAGCAGTTAATCACAAGTAATCACAAAGGAAAACCAAGTACAATATGTACACTCAAATAATGTCACATAGATGCATATGATGCATGCCTGTCCCTAGTGGCTGATGATATCATCTGTCGGTTATAGAGCCAACCCGACAAGTCCTGGTAGCTAACCATTGGACTGTCCCTCTGTTGCGCATCCCCAACTCGAGTTATACTCATCATAAACTTGATCATAATCATGATCCATATCCATCACCTTCACTGGTGAATATTCACGGGGGCGAGCTCATCCGGGGCTTTCACAGTGCCCGGCCACACTTACGACATAGGGTCAACAGAGTATCAAGTCTCAACCTGGAGCACGTGGTGGTAAGCCACTGCTACTACCCAGGGAAACTCGTATCTCAGATAGTGGAAGTGCAAAAATCACAATTATCAATATCTCAGCATATATGCATTCATTCTCAGCCATGGATCAACATCCATCTCAGCCATCCGGCTCACGGTTCAATCCAGAACCAGCCAATATTGATAATCATACACAGCCATTCCGGCTCACGGTTCAATCCAGAACCAGCCAACATTCATAAATCATACACAGCCATTCCGGCTCACAATAAAACAGCACTTCCACCATTCAACATCATTAAATTCATAAAGTCGGCATTTAAGCCATAAATCATTTTCTCAATTCATTTCACTTTGAAATCGAGTTTCAACTCTTTTCAGCCTTGGCTATAAAGATCTCATTTCTCAAATCATCTCAGGCTCATAAGCTACTTTTACTCAAGGTAAATTCCCCTTTGAAAACAATGCCACTTTTGGCATCCTCTTTCCAAGCTTTCATAACCATGGCAAGTTAAAGATTTATTTTGAAACATTCAAAATCATCCATTTAACAATGGGATTTTATAACAAAAGTTCCTTGGCAGAGTCCCAAGTCTTTAGGGGAGAATAACATAACTCATTTCGCCAAATTCATTTAAAATCATTAAAACCTTGGCTTTCTGATTTGAGTAATAAAATAGGATCTAAACCAAACCGAGTCACGTAATCATTTACTTCTTTCAAAGCTGTTTCCTTTACTTAGGCAAAATCAGCTTTAACCCCCATGATAAATTCTATAGCGTTTTAACTGTTCAAAATTGTTTTAGTCTTGCAAAAATTCAGAATTCAAAGAGTACTTAAAACCTTTCTCAAAACATTTCAAAATGAAACTTGTCAATAGACATTCAGGTTCTTTCAAAGTCATTGAAACTTCTTTAATTGAAACCCCCAAGTCAAATTCAAAGGTATAAACCCTTTTCACATTCAAACAGCTTTAAAACACAAGTTTCATCTAAATAACTTTCTCCTGAAAGAGATACAATGCCTTTCTCAAGAAGCAAGACTAAATCACAATTTCCTCTTTACTAATTCATTTCGAAAGCATGAATCATCCTTTTCTCGAGAATTCAAATAAAATAGTAGAAGTCTTTAACTCATCATTTTTCCAAACAACATTTCAATAAAGACTTAGATGTTATATAAATTTCCGCAGCATCTCCCCTAAAACTTGGACTTTGCCACCCGATTCGAGTCCCAACAAAACCATTCCACAATCCTTTTCCAACAGCCCAAAATCCAAAATCAATTCAAAGGCAAGCCAAAATTCAACAGTCAACCTCAATACCGTATTTCCAGAAAACCGTTTCAAAATCAACTCATTATCAGCCGAATAAACTCATTTCTAAAGCTTTAAAGAAACGGTTCAGCAACAATCATTTATCAAAAACCAGATCATTTAAAGCCAGGCAGGCTGAAATCAAGAGTGTATTCTATTTTACACATTCTCAAAAAAATCCATTCAATTTAAATCAATTTCAAACGGATTCAACTCGATCTCAAAGCTTTAAAAGAATCAATTTCAAAAGCATCTCGTTTCACAAAGCCACACAACAGTCGAGTCAAACAAACACCATAATCATACAAAACAACCAAACAATACATAGGACTGATACAATCACCAAATACACATCCGCACATCAGTACCCATATGTAATAACTCCAATAATAAACTATAGTTTTCGGAAAGCGCCCCTACCTCAAAACGCAGTTCCATAACCCAAATGTCTCACAGAGTCCTTTCCGCCTCAACTCGAACTGACGGCAACCAAAACCTCAGCTCCCAGCCACCTTCGCAATAACCATAACAACACTAATCGCAACATATAATAATCAGGACCTGACCCCACGTTACCAAAAATTCATATTCATTAACCAAACACAACGAAATACTAACGCGAGGCTTTCCGAAACATACTTACTTACCAAAACGAAGAAGAAACGGCTGAACCGAACAACGGCGGTCTCTGAACCGGTTCGGCGGCAGCCCGGTAGCCACCTCAAACGACAGCGGCGATCGGACTCCGGCGTTGGTAACTGAAACCCACATACAGAGGCGATAAAGCTTCCGAAATCTTAAACGAATGAAAACCAAGTTCAAAGCCCTTACCGGTAGAGTTTTTCGGCGACGACAGAAGTAGCCAGAAGCTCCGGCGGTGGCTCTGGTGGCCTCAGAACTCCAGCAATAGTATCAGAAGCGCCAGCTAAGCACCGCGGAGCAGTAGGTTGGTAGTGGCAGAGGTAGGCGGCAGTGAAAGGCAGTGGCGAAGGTAGGCTTCTCCTCCATCGTGTTCTGGCCCTCCAGTAATGTGGTGTACGGCGCCGGCGTGTAGGGCGATGGCAACGACCCCATTCACGACAGCGGCGGTGACAGCGGCGGTTTCAACCTCCCGCACGCGTCCTTTCTTCTTTGTCTGTGGCTATGGGTTGCGCTCCCTTCAGTTCGCAGGTCTGCCTCCGACGCAGCGCAAGGATGATCGGCGACGACACGGGCTCCTCGTGCGACAAATCGGCGGCAGCTTCACAGTGTGCGGTGACACGGTTAGGCCGTAGCAGCAACGTGCGATGGCTTCTGCAGTAGCTCCTCGCGAGTGCTCTCCCCTCTCTCCTCCATCGATGGTGACAACGACGGCACTGGCAGCGAGGAAGATGATCGGCTCGGCGGCTGCGTCGCCCTCCTCCCCTCTCGGATCTGTTCCTCGCTCTCTCATCCTCTCCGGTGCAACACTGCGGCGCGGCGGCAGTGACGCCCACCGGCGCCGTCCTTCATCTCTTCTCAGATCGGCAGTCCCTTTCCCCTTTTCTCCGTTTTCTGTTTCTGCCTCTTTCCTTTCATGGAAGAAGAGGAATGAAACCGTGTGTGCTGCTGTTAGAAGGGAGGGATGCAGCAGTTGTGAGGAAACCGGGTCATGGGTTAGGGTTTCAGGGGTAGGGTTTCATTTTCAAAAATTAGGGTTAGGGTTACTTTTGTAATTTCAAATAAAAATAGGGACAATATAGTAGTAACTAGAAATGAATTTTTAACCCAACAATAATAATGTATAAAAATACTATTTGCTCATCAATTTCACAAATTATTCTCAATAAAATGCTCAAATCAAATAATTAGAAATAATATACTTAAGTTCTCTATTTTTCCAAAACAGCAGTATTAATATTTAAAATACTAATATTTAATCCGAATCATATAAAATCTTTATTATTTCTCAACTACTAACTTTATAATTCAAATATAGAAAATAATTCAATAATTGTAAAATTGGATAATAATCATAACTTATCTCAAATTCAATAAATCACAACCTGCCTTAATTATCTTTAATAAAATAATTTCTGAAATTAAGGCTATAAATAACTATATGATTTTGAGACTTGATCATAATAAGACTTTTCAAAAGTTCTGGGTCTTACACCTAAAAGACATGTCCACATGATAAATGGAGGATTCGCAGGAGGAGGAATCTCTAAATCTTCTCGCAAAAGACACCTAAAAGAAGTATATCATGTCAGGGAAGGAGAGAGGTCAACTGACCTCCTCACAGTTACCTTTACTAAAGAAGATGTAATAGGCGTCATCCTAGGACATGATAATCCCATGGTCATTACAATCATATTGGCCAACGCTAATCTTCACTGGACACTAGTAGACCAAGGAAGTTCTGCGGACATCTTGTTCAAATCCGCCTTCGACAAACTTGGCTTACAAGAAAAAGAGCTCCGAGCATATCCGAATAGCTTATTCGGGTTGGGAGATACTCTAATCCAACCACTTAGATATATCTCACTACATACAACCTTCGGAAAGGGAACCCGGTCAAGGACACTCAACATAGACTACAACTCAGCCTACAATGCCCTAATAGGTCGAACAACATTGAACCAGCTCGCAGTAGTAGTTTCAACTCCACATCTATGTATGAAGTTCCCAACTCCAGAAGGGATCGCCACGATAAAAGGAGACCAAAAAATTGCATGCCGCTGTTACAATGAAAGTCTGAACCTCAAAGGCAACCCCAAAGGAGAGGAAGTCAACACCATTGAACTCAGGGGAGTTCGAGCTCACGAAGAATCCCGCCCACAACCAGAAGGCGAGACTGAAGAGGTCCAAATCGGTGATGCTCAGGATAAAACAACAAATATCGGGGGAACCTTGAAAAGAGACCTGAAGGAGTCTTTGATACAATTCCTAAAGAAGAACGCCGATCTCTTTGTATGGAAGGTTGCAGACATGCCTAGCATAGATCCCAAACTAATGTGCCACAAACTGGCGGTATACCCAGCATCTTGGCCAGTGCAGCAGAAGCATAGGAAGCTCGGACCAGAAAAGTCCCAAGCTGTGGAAGAGCAGGTGCAAGCCCTACTGGAGGCAGGATTCATAAGGAAAGTCAAATACCCACTATGGCTAGCCAACATTGTCTTGGTGAAAAAGTCAAATGGGAAGTGGCGGATGTGCACTGACTACACCGATCTCAATAAAGCTTTCCCAAAAGATCCCTACACACTACCAAGTATAGACGCTCTAGTGGATGCATCTTCAGAATACAAGCACCTCTCCTTCATGGATGCTTATTCAGGATACAACCAAATCCCGATGTATCCACCCGACCAAGAAAAGACCTCGTTTTTAACTCCCAAAGCAAATTACTGCTACATCGTCATGCCGTTCGGACTCAAGAACGCAGGAGCTACCTACCAAAGATTAAAGAACAAAGTCTTCGTGGTAGAAGCTGGCAAATTCTTGGGCTTCTAATAAACCACTATTTTATGGTTTATCTTGTACTCAATTGAGTGGTTTATATCAATTCTTTACTCACTTATTCATATGATTTGCATGATTTTATGTTCTCCTTCCTGATTTTGTGCTATGATTGAAAACATGCTTCTTTGGTCTTAAAATTACTAATTAATAATCCTCTTTTATTACCATTCGATAACTTGATTTGTGTGTTAAGTGTTTTCAGAGTTTACAGGGCAAGAATGGCTTAGAGGATGGAAGGGAAGCATGCAAAAGTGGAAGAAATACAAGAAACTGAAGGAACTGCTAAAGTTGTCCAGCCTAACCTCCTGGTACTAAATCGACCATAACTTGAGCTACAGAGGTCCAAATGATGCAGTTCCAGTTGCGTTGGAAAGCTAACGTCTGAGGATTCGCAATGATATATAATTTCTCATAGCTGCCCCGAAATCAGGCGACACGAACGCGTGGATCACGCGGATGCGTGACCTGGCAAAAATGCAATCCACGCTAACGCGTGGACGATGCTTCCGCGTGACTTTGCAGTGACCTGTACGTACCAGAAATTGCTGGGGGCGATTTTTGGGCTGTTTTTGACCTAGTTTTTGGCCCAAAAAACATAGATTAGAGGCTATAAAGTGGGGAAATTGATCCATTCATTCATACAACAAGACACAACATTCATTCACATAATTTTAGGTTTTAGATGTAGTTTTTAGAGAGAGAGGCTGTCTCCTCTCTCTTAGGATTTAGGATTAGGATTAGGATTAGGATTTCTATTATGATTAGGCTACTTCTCTTCATTCTAGGTTCAATGTTCCTTTAATTTATTTTCTACTTTTATTTATTCTATTACTTTAATTGTTATTTATCCTTTCAATTTGGCTTATGAACTCCATGTTAGAGTTGATTTCTTTATTTAGTATAATTTGAGATATTTCATACTTATGATTGCTTTCTTTAATTTATGTTATTGATGCCTCTAATTAATCCAAATTATTTTCGTTCAAGTAGATTTTCTTCCCTTTTGGCTTTGGTTGAGTAATTGGTGACACTTGAGTTGTCAAACTCAGCTGTTGATTGAAAATTAGAAGTTGCTGATTGATTTGGATCCCTCTAAAGCTAGCCTTTCCATAGGAGTTGACTAGGACTTGAGGAATCAAGTTGATTGGTCCACTTGACTTTCCTTTATTTAGTAAGGGTTAACTAAGTGGGAGAAAAATCCAATTCTCATTACACCTGATAAGGATAAATAGGATGGAATTTCCAGTTCTCATACCTTACCAAGAGTTTTCTTTATAATTATTAATTTATTTTTTTTGCTATTTAAATTACTATTTCCCTATTTCAAAAACCGAAAAATACCCAATTTCATAACTAATAATAAATCATACTTCCCTATAATTCCTTGAGAAGACGACCCGAGGTTTAAATACTTTGGTTATAAATTTTATTGGGTTTTGTTACTTGTGACAACCAAAACTTTTGTACGAAAGGATTCTCTGTTGGTTTAGAAACTATACTTACAACGCGATTATTTTTATAAAAATTCTTTACTAGAAGAAATCCGTTCGTCAAAATGGCGCCGTTGCTGGGGAATTGCAAACGTGTGCCTTATTATTGGTTATTGTAAATATTTTATTTTGCTTGTTTATTTATTTTTATTTTTGTTTTTAATTTTTATTAGTTACTATGAGTTCTCACCCCCGTCGCTTTGAGTTTGGTTCTAATGTTGTTGAAAGGAATGGAAGCTATAACAGGAACATGCATCAAGGTCGAAACAATCAAAGATGGAAGGAGTCACGAGGATCTGATCAACACTTTCGGCAACAACACCTTCCAAGATACCATGGACAACGACCATTCTACAATGCATGCCAAGACAATAGTTATGGTGGAGCCTCTCGTGACAAACCACCTCCACCAAATTACTCTGGTCAAGAACCACTTCGAGGTGCGTACCAAGATAATAGATATAGTGGACCCCCTTGTAGTTACCAGTAAGCTCCATCATATGCCAATGAACCACCTCCTCAACATAGCTTTGAACCACCATACTCACAAGTCACCTACAACCATTCACCTCTATATGACCCTAAATCCTATCCACCCCAATTCTAATCCAATTACTCCCAAGAACCACCACTTCCATATGTACCATGTCCATATCCATTGACCCAAGAATCACAGGCTCACCTCAAGGAAACAGTGGATCAATTTCATGCAACCCTTCATCAACTGGAGCAAGCAATAAATTGATTACCTTCTAGACGTTTGGACACTCAAGGAACCCCCATGGCTTCATGTGGAGAATCTAATTAAGAACGTAGCATGAAGGAGACACTAGAAACTCCGGTGGACAGTAAGGAGCATGACTTTGTACTGGAACAAATGGAGGAAGCCGTAATTATTGAAGAGGAAGAAGCGATTGAAGACTTAGGAAATGATGAACCTCCATGGGAAAGTCAAGTCCTAGAGCCTCCTTCCAAGATGCTTGAAATTGATGTTGAGGAGGGTGTACAACCTCCAAGACATATCATGGTTGAAGACTTTGAAGGGGATGATCAAGAGATGGATGCAATCATTAATGAATTCTTATCTACATTTGAATCCTCTCCCATTAGACTAGATATGGAGATCAAAGAAGAAGAAGCACAACCTCCCATGCCCTTGGTGAACAATGAAGAAGAGATTGAATTGGAAGAAAGCTACCAAGAGGAAGAGGTTGAAATTGAAGAAGCTTGCAAAGAGGTGGAAGTTGCCAAGGGAGAGCACAAGAGAATGGAGCTTGAAATCACCTTGCCAAAGTTGCTGGAGACCTCTCCGCCTAAGTCACCATCATCCTTCACAACATTCAAGTGGGTAAAATTTATATCCCTTAGCTTTCTCATCCCACTTGAATATGGTTTACTTGAGATAGATGGTCAACTTAGAGCTCTTTATGGTTATAAGAGTAAGAGGGAGATGGTTAGTGGTAAGAATTGTCATGCAAGGTTCAATATGGTTGCATGCTCCAAATTGAAGTATAAGGGTTGGTATAATTCTCAATTGAATGGGTCTAGGAAATTGTTTGGATGTCTCCGTGAGAATTCCGACTGTTCACTACCCAAGTGGAAAAATAATGATCAACAAGAAGACGGGTGCAAAAGCAAGGTTTGGGACCCTGGAATTCATTCCAACAATCAACACTCTTGGGGCCTTGTCACTTGCTTCAACTTGCTTGAAGACTTTATACGTCTAATTTGGGACCCCGGAGGTTATTGGAAGTACAAACATTGGTCGACATTCCTGGATGAGTTCAACCACAAGCCGCCATAACAAGGAACTCACCAAATGTCCAACTTAAGGAATTTAACTAAAAGTGCTAGGTGTGAGACAACCCACCATGGTATGATCGTTCTTTTTCCGTCTTAGTTTTATTTTATTTTGTTTTATTTTTAGTTCTATTTTATTTTATTTTTTTTCTTAGTGTTTATTCATATAGCCTGCATTTGTATTTGCATACTGCATATATATATATATATATATAAAAGAGGCACGTGACGCGTAAGCGTCGCTGACGCGTCCGCGTCATATGTGCATTGGACACGAGAAGAAAGGAAGCAGAGAGTCACGTGAGAGCGTGGCTGGAGGCGTGCCTTAGGCACAAATATGCCCATGTAACTGCGTCGCTGACGCGCTCGCGTCGTTTGCGAAATCAGCCCCCCACGCGTCCGCGTCACCCACGCGACCGCGTGACCCTGCAAAATCGACGTAAAAGGGTGTATGGCAGAAAGTTGTGATGGAGTGAGGTTGGAATGATGCTAGAAGCACAAGCCCTATCACACGAATGCGTGACCCACGCGTCCGTGTCGTTTTGAATATATGGCCATTCACGCGATTGCGTCACCCACGCGCACGCGTCACCCAAAAATTTTGGCAAAATACAAACAAAACAGAAAGTCGTGCGAACGCGAGGCTGCTCTCGCGCCACTAGCACAAATCAAGTCACGCGAACGCGTGCCCCACGCGTCCGCGTTGCGTGCGACGCACAGTTTATCCAGATCAGTGCCAGAATTCCTATATTTTCTTCTCCAATCCTACTTATCTTTCTATTATCATTCTTTCTTCTTTGTTCTATCTTTTCTTATTCTTTCCTCCTCCCTTCTTTCTTAGTTTCTTTTTCTTCATCTCTTTAACTTCTCATTCTTATTCTCTTTCATTCTATTTTACTTAATTTATTTGCATACTTTTATTCATTGCATTTTAATTTTTTGCATACTTTTATCTCCTTTTCTAAATTTATTATTTTTCTATTGGTGTTAAATTTTCTTATTCAACTGTTACATCTTTTCTTGAATTATTCTGGTGCTTCAGAATTGTTTTACTCTTACTGGGTATTATTCTTCATAAATCAATGCTACTCCTTCATGATACTTATATTATCTTGCATTGACATGAACTTACACTATCTTGCATTACCCACACTCTCTCCTCCCCTTTGTTGCAAATTTTGAACCACTGGTATGCCACGTGCTTCTATTATTTTCTCACTTGTATGTTGTAGCTACCATGTAATTGAGACCCTCATTATTTGGCATTAACCCACCCATACTTTATTTATTTTCTTATCTTTATTTTTGGATTACTTTTTCTTCTTTTCCTCTTCTTTCAGGCTGGCCACCGAGAAAGGAAAACTAAAAACGTTTACATGGGACAACAGACAAGTCAATCTACACAATCCTTGGAGAAAAGTGTCAGTTAGAGCAACTCGTCCACTTGCACATCTTAGCATGCACCGAGGACGGTGCAATCTTTAAGTGTGGGGAGGTCGATACCGACTTCCAGGGGTTAGTTACCTTCTTTTCAACACCAATGTTTTATTTTCTTTGTTTGTTCATTGTTGCATTTGCATGTTTGATTACATATTTATTTGATTTTGTGCATATTTTACCACCACTTGGTTAAAGTAATATTTTCTTTTCCAAGAAATTATTTTATAATATTTCACTAATTTAAATTGAAAAATTTTTGATAAACTTGTTTGAAGAAATATTATTTTGGAACATGGTTTAGAGCTCGAACACCCAAAACTAGTGAGATTTTGAGCCTATTTGATTGGTTGCATCTTATCAATCAATATTTTTCTTTTGGTGTGTGTTGTTCTCTCTAAAATTGTGATCTTTGTCTTGCTTAATTCTATATTTCCATGGTTTGATGTATGCATGCACTTATATGATTGAGGCCTTTGTTTTAATGAGCTTACATACCTATATGGTCTTACCCTTTCATTATCCTTTGCAAACCAATTTGAGCTTATTTTACCCCTTTTATTCTTTACTTTAGCACATCATTAACTCTAAGCGGAAAACAATAATGTCCTTAATTTGAATCCTAGGTTAGCTTAGACTAGTGAGAGTGCTCATGAATTAAGTGTGGGGAAGTTGGATTTGGAAACATTTGGTTTGAGAATTGAGTATGTTAGAATTTTCTGAAAATGTGAAAGAATGTTGAGAATATGTTCATGCATTCAATACCTTAATCATATGCCTTGAGAAAAGCAAAAGAAAGAAAAATTATGATTTAAAAAAATGATGAAAAAAAAGAAAAATAAAGGAGAAAAATAAAAGAAAAAGAGTAAATAATAAAAGGGGACAAAATGCCCCAAAGTAAATGGTGAAAGCAATTCATATGTACTGTACTCAAAATTAGAATGCATGAATATGTGAAAAACATGGTTAATGGATAGTTAGATGTGGTATTATGATTACATGGATTGTCTTAAGTTAGGTGGGAAAAGTTTAAGTTAATTAAGGATTCAGATTTTAGTCCACTTGGCCAAATACAATCCTACCTTGACCCTAACCCCATTACAACCCTTAAAAGACCTCTTGATATGTGTATTTGTGCATCAAATTTGTGTTGATTGGTAGAAGAAGAGCAAGCCTTAGAAAGCAAGATTAGTAGAGAATTGAGAGAGTCGAACCTTAAACACTTGAGTGATTAGAGTGTATACACTTCCGGTTAGGGTTCGATGCTTGATTCTTTGTTCCCGGCTTTCACGAGCTATTTTCTTTTACAAGTTTACTTGTACTTCATTTTTATGATTTGAATTAGTGAAATCCAATTCATATTTGTTCTTAAAAGATTTATTTACTTTTTACCAAGTAGGTAGAAGTATTTTTGCATTTAGCTGCATTCATATAGATAGGTTGCATTTCATACTTATCTACCATTCCTCTTCACCTTTATAGCTTCTCTTGAGCTTAGCATGAGGACATGCTAATGTTTAAGTGTGGGGAGGTTGATAAACCACTATTTTATGGTTATCTTGTGCTCAATTGAGTGATTTATATCAATTCTTTACTCACTTATTCATATGATTTGCATGATTTTACGTTCTCCTTCCTGATTTTGTGCTATGATTGAAAACATACTACTTTGGTCTTAAAATTACTAATTAATAATCCTCTCTTATTACCATTCGATAACTTGATTTGTGTGTTAAATGTTTTCAGAGTTTACAGGACAGGAATGGCTTAGAGGATGGAAAGGAAGCATGCAAAAGTGGAAGGAATACAAGAAACTGAAGGAATTGCTAAAGCTGTCCAGCCTGACCTTCTGGTACTAAATCGACAATAACTTAAGCTACAGAAGTCTAAATGATGTGGTTTTAGTTGCGTTGGAAAGATAACATCCGGAGCTTTGCAACGATATATAATTTGTCATAGCTGCCCCAAAGTCAGATGATGCGAACGCGTGGATCACGCGGACGCGTGACCTGGCAAAAACGCAATCCACGCTAACGCGTGGACGACACTTCCGCGTGACTTTGCAGCGACCTGTACGTACCAGAAATCGCTGGGGGCGATTTCTGGGCTATTTTTGACCCAGTTTTTGGCCCAGAAAACACAGATTAGAGGCTATAAAGTGGGAGAATCGATCCATTCATTCATACAACAAGACACAATATTCATTCACATAATTTTAGGTTTTAGATGTAGTTTTTAGAGAGAGAGACTCTCTCCTCTCTTTTAGGATTTAGGATTAGGATTAGGATTTAGGATTTCTATTATGATTAGGCTACTTCTCTTCATTCCAGGTTCAATGTTCCTTTAATTTATTTTATACTTTTATTTATTCTATTACTTTAATTGTTATTTATCTTTTCAATTTGGCTTATGAACTCCATGTTAGAGTTGATTTCTTTATTTAGTATAATTTGAGGTATTTCAGACTTATGATTGCTTTCTTTAATTTATGTTATTGATGCCTCTAATTAATCCAAATTATTTTCATTCAAGTAGATTTTCTTCCCTTTTGGCTTTGGTTGAGTAATTGGTGACACTTGAGTTGTCAAACTCAGCTGTTGATTGAAAATTGGAAGTTGCTGATTGATTTGGATCCCTCTAAAGCTAGCCTTTCCATAGGAGTTGACTAGGACTTGAGGAATCAAGTTGATTGGTCCACTTGACTTTCTTTTATTTAGTAAGGGTTAACTAAGTGGGAGCAAAATCCAATTCTCATCACACCTGATAAGGATAACTAGGATGGGATTTCCAGTTCTCAAACCTTACCAAGAGTTTTCTTTATAATTATTAATTTATTTTTCTTGCTATTTAAATTACTGGTTCCCTATTTCAAAAACCCAAAAATACCCAATTTCATAACCAATAATAAATCATACTTCCCTGCAATTCCTTGAGAAGACGACCCGAGGTTTAAATACTTCAGTTATAAATTTTATTGGGTTTTGTTACTTGTGACAACCAAAACTTTTGTATGAAAGGATTCTCTGTTGGTTTAGAAACTATACTTAAAACGCGATTATTTTTATAAAAATTCTTTACTAGCAGAAATCTGTTCATCAGCTTCATGCTCACACAGAGAGGAATTGAGGCAAATCTAGATAAATGCCGGGCTACACTCAACATGAAAAGTCCAACCTGTGTTAAAGAAGTACAACAGCTCAACGGAAGACTAGCAGCTCTGTTCAGGTTCTTAGCCGGTTTGGCCATAAGATCCCTCCCCTTTTATACCACATTATGGAAGGGAAAGAAGTTAGAATGGACTGAAGAATGCGAAAAAGCTTTCCAAGATTTCAAGAGTTTCTTGGGGCAACCACCCATTCTTACCCGGCCACGGGAGGGAGAACCACTCGTACTATACCTGGCAGTAGAAAATCGGGCAATAGCTTCAGCACTAGTTAGAGAGGACGAAAACGGGCAATAACCCATCTACTTCATCAGCAAAGCCTTATAAGGGGCCAAACTAAACTATCAAAAGATAGAGAAGTTTGCCTATACTCTCATACTCACTTCCTGACGACTTCGCCCATACTTTCAAGCATACACTATCAAGGTGCGGACTAGTCAGCCCATAAAAGGCATTCTACAGAAGACAGACTTAGCTGGGAGAATACTGCAGTGGGCAGTTGAGCTGTCTAAATTCGATTTGCAATATGAAGCTCGAACCACAATCAAATCACAGTATCTGGCCGACTTCATCGCTGAATACACTGATACCCCGGGATCTCCCACAAAGTGGAATCTATACGTGGAAGGATCTTCAAACAAAACCGGGAGTGGAGCAGGTGTGATAATAGAAAGCGACTAGGGAACCCAAATCAAACTCTCACTAAAGTTCAAATTCCCTGCTTCAAATAACCAAGCCGAGTACAAGGCACTATTGGCTGGTTTGAGGCTGGCTAAGGAGCTAGTAGTTCAAAAGCTCACCATCTTCAGTGATTCTCAAATAGTTACCTCACAAATAGAAGGGAAGTATCAAGCTAAAGATCCCATCATGAAGAAATATCTGGACAAGACTAGAGAATAGCTCGGACAACTCGGGGAATATGAGATCCAACATATACCTCGGGAATAGAATGCTCGAGCTGATGCACTCTCAAAACTAGCCAGCACCAAACCAGGAGACAATAATAGAAGCCTCGTCGAAGAAACATTGCAAATCCCATCAATCTTAGAAGAAGAAAAGGTCCTAACCATATCATGTGAGGATCAGGGGTGGATGACCCCCATAATCAAATACCTCAAAATAGATACACACACTCCCCACAGACAAGAAAGAGGCAAAGCGTCTAATACGAGAAGCACAGTATTACACAATGGTGGGCGACGTCTTGTACAGGAGAGGGTTCTTAACACCCCTCCTAAAATGTGTACCGACCTCCAATATAAAAGAGGTCCTGGAAGAAGTACATAGTGGCATATGTGGAAACCACCTTGGGGCACGAGCTCTTTCCAAAAAGGTACTCCGAGCTAGATTCTTCTGGCCGACCTTGCAAAAAGAAGCAACAGAGTTCGTCAAGACATGTTTACCGTAACAAAAGCATGCTAACTTCCACATCACCCCACCAGAAGAGCTCATAAGTATATCATCACCATGGCTGTTCGCAAAATGGGGACTAGACCTCCTCAGACCCTTTCCCCAAGGATCAGGACAAGTCAAATTTCTCATCGTAGGGGTGGACTATTTCACAAAATGGATTGAGGCAGAACCCCTGGCCAATGTCACTGCTCAAAGAAGTCGGAAATTTCTGTACAGAAATATTATTACAAGGTTTGGAGTCCCCTACTCCATCACCACAGATAATGGCACTCAATTTACTGATACCGATTCCAGAAATTTGGTAGCCGACTTAAAAATAAAGCACCAATTCACATCCGTGGAACACCCACAAGCTAATGGACAGGCAGAAGCTACCAACAAAGTCATACTAACCGGGCTAAAATGAAGACTACAAGGTGCAAAGGGAGCTTGGGTCGAGGAGCTCCCACAAGTCCTATGGGCATATCGGATAACTCCACACTCCACCACAGGAGAATCACCCTTCCGACTGGCTTACAGAATAAAGGCAATAATCCCAGTAGAGATAGAGGAAGGATCCCCCAGAACAATCCTCTACAGTGAAGATACCAACTCCCAAACTCAAAGGGAGGAACTCGACTTACTCCTAGAAGTCCGAGAAAGAGTTCGGATTAGAGAGGAAGCACTAAAGCATCAAATGGCTTCAAGGTATAATCGGAGAATAGTCCAGCGAAGCTTCGCCAACAATGATCTCATCCTAATCCGAAATGACATCGGAGCAGGTCGGTCAAGAGAGGGGAAGTTAGCAACTAACTAGAAAGGACCTTACTGAGTTATAAAGGTACTGGGAAAAGGCTACTATAAGGTATCCGACCTAGAGAGGCGAGAGCTACCAAGGTCATGGCATGCCTGTAACCTAGTTAGAAAGTAATAAAGATCTTAGGTCAATGTGCACTCTTTTTCCTGAAAAGGTTTTTTAATGAGACACCAAGGCAAGATCTATAAAATTGCTCGATTTAGAAGGATAAAGAACTTATATGTATATACTCTTGTCTATTTTATATTTTTTCTACTTGAATAAAGATTTTCAAATTCCATAAAAAAGTTATCTGCCGAGACGTATTAATCTGAGTGCAAGAATTCACCGTCCGAATACGACAAGGTCGGCAAGATGAAAACCAAATTCATCATCCGATCACGACAAAATCGGCAAGATGAGAACCAAAATCAACACCCGATTACAAGGAAGTCGGCAAGGTGAAAGCAACAAAAATAGATTAATGCAGGAAGTTATAAAAAGTAATCCATAAAAAGTTGCCTGACGAGGCCTAGCTAAAAATGGACTACTAAAAATAACTTAAGAAGTACCGACACAGAAGTCGGACAAAGGCAATCAACAAAAGTTATAAAAAGCAATCCATAAAAAGTGGCCTGACGGGGTCTTACTAAAAATGGATTACTAAAAATAACTTACGAAGGTTCGACAAGAAGAAGTCAGACTAAACCGAGCAAAGTGACAAAAGTTGTAAAAAGTAATCCATAGAAAGAGACCTGGCGAGGTCCGAGTAAAAATGGATTACTAAAAACAACTTACGAAGGTTCGACAAGAAGAAGTCAGACTAAACCGAGCAAAGCGACAAAAGTTATAAAAAGTAATCCATAGAAAGAGACCTGGCGAGGTCCGAGTAAAAATGGATTACTAAAAATAACTTACAAAGGTTCGACAAGAAGAAGTCGGACTAAACCAAGCAAAGCGACAAAAGTTATGAAAAGTAATCCATAGAAAGAGACCTGGCGAGCTCCGAGTAAAAATGGATTACTAAAAATAACTTAAGAGGGTTCGACGAGAAGAAGTCGGACAAAACCGACCAATAAAAGCGGTATCTCAAACCGACAAAGTCAACCATCTAAAAGCAGACGTCGCTTTGCTCGAAGAGCTACGGCTCCAAAACAAGGCTCTCAAAATTGTTCAAAGACCAACTAGAAAGGTCCACCAGAACACTAAAAAGTTGCCAAACAAGTTAGCTTCAAGGGTCGTCTTGCCCAACCAAAAAAGGCAAAGCAAAGATCTCATAAAAAAGAGGTCAGACAGCAGAGTACCAACACTCTATAAGGATCTACCAAATTTTCAAAGGTTGCAAAAGAGCGATCAACATATCAAAAAGAGCATCAGCAATCATTAAAAGAGACTCAGAAGGCGGCCTGAAAGAGGGCCTCAAGAGTTCAAAAGCATTTTGTTTTTCTAAAGTTGTGCAGAAGCAACTAACAGTCAGAAGAACCAAATCACAACAAAAATTACAGAAATAAAGTTCAAAAGCCCACAAGTCGGGCTGAGGAGATAAAAACACATAAATCATAAAGGGTGCAAAGATTCCCCAAAAGCTGCGTCAGTAACAGAAGGAGGAGGAATGATATCCACAGGGACGGCGTCCACGGTCCCATCCTCACGATTGAGTATCTCACAATCCACATCAGGTTGAGAACGGTCGACCTCAGCAGAAGGATTTGAAGAAGTCGTGGCTGCAGAGGCTTTGGCCGGGGGTGCAGGAGGAGGCCCATCATCTTCATCATCTGGGGCAGGCACTATTTCCCCATCTTCCACCACATTGTCTAAACTAAAAAGAGTCAAGTCGAGTTCAGGAGCAAGAACTCGGACCTGCGCCTTTAAGTTTTCGTAAGCGCCTGTAACAGTGTCCACCAAATGGCCCTGAAGATCGGCATAGTCCACGTGGGCAGTTTCAAGCCTCCCCCTTAGCTCCAACACCTCTCGACATAAGTGCGGGTGTAACTCTCCTTATGCTTTTTTTGCCATATCCTCTGCCGAATTTGCAGCTGACTCAGCCCTGACGGCCCTCGACTTCTCCTTCTCGAAATCCAATTCTAGCTTAATAACCCTGGCATCAAGTTCATCCTTCAGACTTTTAATCCTATCAAATTCTGACTTTGCATCCTCCAAGAACTCTTTAGTGGCATAAACTGGGGAACCCTGCACAATTCAAAACAAAGCCGCACCCATATGAGCCATCCAGATGCTGTTATTAGTGATAAAATTCAAGTGATGAAGAATGGACACATCGTCCATAGGAAGTCGACCATAAGGAGAATTTCGGTTATCAACAAATCCCACGGCATCAAAGTCAGGGGCATCCAAATCATAAGGTTCAATAGTTTTTTGTTTTTTAGGAAGAGGACCAACACTCGGAGAGAAAGTAGCACCAGATGAAGGTCGAGCTGGATCAGAGGGGATAATTCGGACCTGAGGAGTTGGAATAACCTTCCTCGGCCCAGAAGCACTCGACGATGGTTTCTTTGGAGGAACTTGGAAAGACTCCCCCTCCGTAGACTTTGCCGAGATGTTGGAAGTAGCCGTCGCCTTCTTCGCCATACGAAAATGCTTCATAGAATCTGTAGATGTCACCATCTCTACAAAAAAGAAACCAAGAAAACAAGTCACAAATAGATAAAAATTCAACCACAAAGCAAAACTATTGAAAAGAAGTCAACCACTACCCAGTTCAGCTTGAAGAACGGAAGGATCTGAAAGAAACTTCTTTGTATCAAGATGAGGGGGTTCCCCCCAGTTTTCCTCTAACACATTTACAAAGGCCTGCTAAACCTCGTCCAAACTTTTCCAGGAATACCTGGATACTACTACGTTCTTCTGCCAGCACAAAGGGAAGGAAGGCTCATCATTTTCATCCAAAAAGAAGGGCCGAGCTCCCTCAACAGCTCGGACCTTGAAATAGTAGTTTTTAAAGTCCCTAAAGGACTCGTCATACATTGAGAAAACTTTTTTTCCCTGAGTAGCTCGGAAAGAAACCCAGGAGGCTTTCTTCTTTGCTACCCCGGGATTTGTCAACACAAAGAGATAAAGGAAGAGAGTTTTGGTAGGTCGGATATCTAGTTCTTGACACATCAGTTGAAAGATTTTTATGAAGCCCCAAGAGTTTGGGTGGAGCTGAGAAGGAGCCACATTACAAGACCAAAATAACTCGGTCTCAAAAGAGGTGAAAGGAATGGTAATATTCAACTGACTAAAGAAATAGTCATAAGCATAAAAGAAGGGACGTTCCCCTTGAACCAAAGAGGGAAAACTGACTCTCTCTTCAGGATCAGGCGACACTAGCTCATAATTCTTCTCCTGATCCCTATCACTACAAATTCTATGATGCCTCTTAAGTCGCACACAATACTCAGAATCAGCAACGGTAACACACATCAATAGAATGGAATCCAGCCAATCAGACATGCTATCCGGAATCTTAGTAGATATCTCAACATTTTTTTACGAGAAGACATGGGTCAACTACTCCTACATAAAGAAAAGGAAAATGGGATTACTACCAAACAACTCGGTCAAATAAGGAAATAACTCAGACAAAAGCAATATGAACATCAAAAAAGGAAACCCCAGGATTCACACTCAGATCTAGGGGCATCCTTTGGAGGCAGTAACAAGGCAAGAGCCCGAAAGGAAAGAAATCGACATTCTATCTCTCAAAAGTACAAATCCTTCTCTAGCAAACATCACCACATACAAAGTAGTAAGAAAGACATCATCGTCAACAAGAAACATCAAAGTTGCAACCCTTTCTACGAACAGTTTATCACCCAAGCAACAAAAAGCTACAGACCCAATTTACCAACAAATTTGCAAAGGCCAAGACTTTCGATCAAAAAGATACGACCACAAAAAGAAACAGACATCGTGACAAAAAATAAAACCCTAAGGAAGCAAAACAACCAGGTGCGCATCACAGTAAAAGGGTATAGAGACTACCACAAGGATGAAAGCTTTCACAAAAAATCATAAAAACACGATGACGAAAAGAAATCAAAACCCTCAGAAACGAAGATTAATCGCACACAACAGACATGTAAAAAGATGACGAAGGCATAAGAGGGGAAGAACATACCAACCTGAAGAAGAAGAAGAAAGCAACAACCGTTTCAAAGATTGTCAGGAAGATCAGAAAAAGACGGCAATAGACCCACGCCAAACAAACTTCTTCGAAAGCAGGAAATAGGAAACGAGATGCGAAAGCAGAAGGGGGCAAAAAGGAGTGAAACGTCGTTATCAAGAGAAAGAGTGAAAAGAAAGGAGAAGAGAAACTAAAAAAGGGCTTAAAAATTCAAAATGAAGTGAAAATAGGGAAATGGCAAAAGGAGTTAATGAGCATTTAATCCTCGCACGTTTCCAAGAAAAGCGCAACGCGCGTTACAATTAAAAAGAGGAGGAAAACGCTTCGCATTCAAGAGAACCCAGCAGAAGTTATATAATGCTCGAGCTCGACTTCTCCAAAAAAGGGTCGAAGTCTGAAGACACGACCCTAAAAAAGTAAAGATCGAGCTCAAGCAGGGGCACTATTCATACCTTGGGTTGAGCTATCTGACCTAGGGAGATCGAAGAAGACAAAGCTACCGACTTCTTCAGGTCAGGACCCCCGACCTCTTCTTTAAAAGAGTTCGGTCAAATCGACATGAGGGGCCCAA
Source organism: Arachis hypogaea (assembly GCF_003086295.3). Taxonomy (NCBI): domain Eukaryota; kingdom Viridiplantae; phylum Streptophyta; class Magnoliopsida; order Fabales; family Fabaceae; genus Arachis; species Arachis hypogaea. Next base: position 111,470,335 of record NC_092055.1, on the reverse strand, counting down.
ACAGGCCCAAATGAAGGGATACAGCCCAATCTAAAGCTAGTTAAAGCCTGGAAAGATAAGGGCAGCTCCCCAGAAGATACGATGACCTCACTTAAAGATAAAGATAAAGATAACTAACTTATCTTATCTAGAAAGGTCAGCCTACACTACTATAAATACACTAGAGCACCCAAGTATAACTCATACACTGATTCTACAAAAAAACCTGCTTAAAGCCCATGCTAACGTAAACATCGGAGTCTCTTGCAGGTACCACCACCCCCCGGTGACGAAGGATCAGCAGCATCTCCAGCTCCACCAGTTCCACCAAGTCAGACACGACAGCTCCAACCACCACAACAGATCTCATCCGAGATTGACCTTCAGTTTCAGGTAACCCTCGAAACACTAGAGTTAAGTGAAGCTTGAAACTCTTTTTGTCCTTGAAGAATAGAACAGAGTGTTTCATCTTGGTTGAAGGAAGAAGGAGGGTCGGTGATTTTGGGCACTTGTGGTTGGTTGAGTTGAGGTGCTTGCCTTTGGTGGGGTGGTTGGTAGGTTTTATAGGTTTTTCCTTGGTTTTGGTGTTGGTATGGAGGGTTTTGTTGGTGGTTGTTATTCCACCTTTAATTTCCACCATTGTCTCTACTTCCTTAGTTGTGGTTGTCCCTCCATCCTTGGTTGGAATTGTCTTGCCAACCTTGATTGTAGTTACCCCCTTGATTATAGTTACCTCCTTATTGAGAATACCCTTGATTTGGGCAGTTGTAATAGGCATTAGTAGCCGCCAAGGTATTATCCTCTTGGAGACTTAGGCATTCATCGGTATAATGGGAGTAACAAGAGCAAATTCCACACACTCGTTGAGGGACCAATTGTTGACATTGTTGTGGTATAGGAGGTGGAGGTTGCTGTTGATTGAGTTGGAGTTGCTTGAGGATATTGGTCATCTCTCCCAAGGTCTTGGTAAGGGCGGCGGTCTCACCACTAGAAGAAACTTCATTTATAGCTCTTGGATGATTGTTTCTTTGTCTAGCAAGTTGCGTGGACTCGGCCAAATCGGTGATAAGTTGCCATGCTTCCTCCGCTGTTCTATACTTTGTCAAGGAACCATTACTTGAAGCATCCAAGAGGATCTTGTCTTGAGGTTTCATTTCTTGGAAAAAGTAGCTAATTAACACTAGAGTGTCAATCATGTTGTGAGGACATGAGTCAAGAAGTCTCCGAAAACGTTCCCAATACTCGTAGAGAGTTTCCAATTCACCTTGGACAATGCATGCAATTTCTTTCCTTAACCTATCCGTCACCTCTAGAGGAAAGAATTTATCTAAGAACTCCCTTCTAAGCAAATTCTAATCACCAATAATCTCATCGGGCAAAGTGTAGAACCACTCCTTAGCTCTTTCCTCAAGAGAGAATGGAAAAGCAAATAACCAAATAGCAACCTCATCAGAACCCTCCTACCAAGTTGTTGAACATACGCCTTGAAAGTCCCTAAGGTGTTGTTCACACCCTGGGTCGAGCTATCCGATCCGGGATGTTCAGTAACAAAGCGACCGACCTCTTCAGGTCAGGCTATCCGACCTCTACTTAAAGAGCTCGGCCTAATCGACAGGAAAGCCCAAAAAGGGGCCCAACTTAAGGAATACGACCCAAATCCAAAGGCATCCCAAGCCTACAGAGAGAAGCGCGATTCCCTTGAAGATAAGCTGACCTCACTCAAAAGATAAGATAAGATAAGATAAGATAAGATAACTAACTTATCTTATCTAAGAAGGTCACTCCACACTATTATAAATATACTGGAGCACCCAGGTATAACTCATACTCTGGTTCTACTAAAAACCTGCTTAATACCCTTGCTAACTTAAGCATCGGAGGAGTCCCTTGCAGGTATCCCCCACCCTCCGGTGGCGAAGGATCAGCAATGCAGCTAGTCCAACAAGTCGGACACGACAGCTTCGGCCGCCACTCACCAGCCAGACACGTCAGCACTGACCAGTATAGAAGATCTCGACCGAGATCAACCTCCAGTTTCAGGTAACCCTCGGAACATTGGCGCCATTGCCGGGGAACGTGGAAGTCATCCTATCACCATGGCGGACGACCATGACAACGACCACGATTCAGATCTAGAGGATAGAACACCGCACAAAAACGCGGGCAATACGCTGAAAGATACCCCTGAATCTAACGAGGACAAAAACTCATCAAATCCGGGAGTGATAGAAGCGCTTCAAGATCGTTTAAAGCAACTTGAAAAAGAAACCCAGCACCAACGAGAAGTTGGGAAGGATCTACAAAGAGAGGTAAGGCGACGCCGAGAATTAGAAGATAAACTTATAAAACTCGAAACCGATCTCAAAGCCAAAGCTACTCGGTCCACCCCTGAGGATAACTCTCGCAAGGATCAAGATCCATTCACTAGGGAAATCATGAAGACCAAAATCCCTAAGGACTTCAAACTTCCGGATATGACTTTATACGATGGCACTACAGATCCCAACCATCACCTCAGCAATTTCAGAAGTAGAATGTACCTCACCGACGCCTCAGATGCAGTTCGCTGCAAAGCTTTTCCAACGACTCTCACAAACACAGCAATCAGATGGTTCGACAACCTACCTCCGAAGTCCATCTCAAGCTTTGATGACTTAGCCAAAAAGTTCCTGGTCAGATTCTCCATCCAAAAGATAAGGCTAAGCACGCCCCCAGCCTATTAGGAATCAAGCAAGGAGATCGGAAAAGCCTTCGCAACTACATGGAAAGATTCAACAAAACATGCCTAGACATACAAAGCCTACCAACAGAGGCCGCCATCATGGGCCTCATCAATGGCCTAAGAGAAGGACCTTTTAGCCAATCTATATCAAAAAAGTACCCCACATCTCTAGACGAAGTGCAGGAATGAGCGGAGAAATACATCAACATGGAAAAAAATTCTCGACTAGGAGAAACCTCAAAATCCGGATTCACCTACCGAGACAAAGACAAAGAGTCCAAAAAGAAAGAAGATTGACATGGGGAAAAAATTAAAAAATATCATAATTACACCCCTCTTAGGGTGTCCTTGGTGGATGTTTACAAAGAAGTCTGCCACACAGAAAAAATACCCCCAACTCGACCACTCAAAGGCAAAAGAGGAGGAGGAAACCGGAATGAATATTGTGAATACCATCGAGTCCATGGGCACTCTAACAACGAATGCTTTGACTTAAAAAATGTCATTGAAAAATTAGTAAGAGAAGGAAAACTAGATCAGTATCTAGCCACCCGGGACGATGAGCAAAGAAAAAGAAGAAGAGACGAGGAGGTTGGACGAACCGAGCGATCACCTCGTACACCAGAAAGACATGTCCATATGATACACGGAGGATTCGCAGGAGGAGGAATCTCCAAATCATCTCGCAAAAGATATCTCAAAGAAGTATATCATGTCGGAGGAAAGGAGGAAGCACCCGACATCCACGCAATTACGTTTACCAAGGAAGATGCATCCGGCATCATCTCAGGACACGACGATCCCATGGTCATCACCATTATACTGGCAAATGCAAATCTCCACCGCACACTGATAGACCAAGGGAGCTCTGCCAACATCTTATTCAAAACTGCCTTCGACAAGCTCGGCCTGGAAGATAAAGAACTCAAAGCATATCCAAACACCCTGTTCGGACTGGGAGACACTCCAGTACAACCACTGGGATACGTCCCGCTACACACAACCTTCGGAAAAGGAAACCAATCCAGAACACTCAAAATAGACTACATCGTGGTCGACGTGAGTTCAGCCTACAATGCCCTAATAGGTCAGACAACATTAAATCAACTCGGCATAATAATCTCAACTCCACATCTATGTATAAAATTCCCAACTGCAGAAGGGATAGCTACGATAAAAGCAGATCAAAAGATGGCACGCCGCTGTTATAACGAAAGTCTAAACCTCAGAGGCAAAGGAGAAAAATTCCACACAATCGGACTTGGTGGAGTTCAGAGGTGAGAAGAACTCCATCCACAACCTGAAGGTGAAGTAGAGAAAGTCCAGATCGGAGACATCCCGAACAAAACAACCAATATTGGCATGATTCTAAAAGGAGACATAAAAGAATCACTCGTACAGTTCTTACTAGACAATGTCGACCTCTTTGCGTGGAAGGCTGCAGACATGCCAGGCATAGACCCCGAGTTAATGTGTCATAAGCCTGTAGTCTACCCTGGATCTCGGCCGGTACAACAGAGGCGTAGAAAGCTCGAACCTGAAAGATCCCAAGCTGTGGAAGAGTAGGTACAAGCTCTACTGGAGGCAGGATTCATAAGAGAAGTCACGTAGCCACTATGGTTAGCTAATGTCGTCTTGGTGAAAAAATCAAACGGGAAGTGGCGAATGTGCACCGACTATACAGATCTCAACAAAGCCTGCCCAAAAGACCCTTATCCACTCCCAAGTATCGACGCTCTGGTAGATGCCTCCTCCGGATATAAATATCTCTCTTTTATGGATGCATATTCCGGATATAATCAAATCCCCATGTATCTACCCGATCAAGAAAAAATATCGTTTTTAACACCAAAAACAAATTACTGCTACATTGTGATGCCTTTTGGTCTCAAGAACGCGGGAGCTACTTATCAAAGGCTAATGAATAAAGTCTTTTCAGATCATATCGGAAAAGTCATGGAAGTCTATATGGACGACATGTTGATAAAGACACAAAGTGAAGAGACATTATTGTCCGACCTGGTCCAAGTGTTCGACACTATAAGGAAGCATGGCATGCGACTCAATCCTGCAAAATGCACCTTTGCAGTAGAAGCTGGCAAGTTCTTAGGTTTTATGCTCACACAAAGAGGAATTGAGGCAAATCCAAATAAATGCCAGGCCATACTCAACATGAAGAGTCCAACTTGTGTCAAAGAGGTACAACAACTCAATAGAAGATTGGCAGCCTTGTCCAGATTCCTAGCGGGATCAGCAATAAGATCTCTTCCCTTCTATGATACTCTAAGGAAAGGAAAAAAGTTTGAATGGACAACGGAGTGCGAACAAGCCTTCCAAGATTTCAAAAGATTTCTAGGACGGCCACCTATCCTATCTCAGCCACGAGAAGGAGAACCACTCATATTATACCTCGCGGTAGGGAGTCGGGCGGTAGCCTCAGCACTAGTTCAAGAAGACGACAGTGGGCAACAACATGTATACTTCATCAGTAAAGCGTTACAAGGATCCGAGCGGAACTACCAAAAAATAGAAAAGTTTGCCTATGCTCTCATACTAACATCTCGACGACTTCGCCCGTACTTCCAAGCTCACACCATTAAGGTTCGAACCAACCAGCCCATAAAAGGGATATTGCAGAAGACAGACCTAGCAGGCAAAATTTTACAATGGGCAGTCGAGTTGTCCGAGTTCGACCTTCAGTATGAAGCTCGGACAGCCATCAAATCACAATACTTAGCCGACTTCATTGCAGAATTTACAAACACCCTGGAAACCCCCACAGAATGGAATCTCTATGTGGACGGTTCCTCGAATAAAACTGGAAGCGGCGCAGGTGTGATAATTAAAAGTAATCAAGGAACCCAAATCGAACTCTCTCTCAAATTCGGGTTCCCTGCCTCAAACAACCAGGCGGAATATGAGGCACTACTAGCTGGTTTAAAGCTGGCTAAAGAGGTCGGGGCTCAAAAACTCATTATCTTCAGCAACTCACAGGTGATCACTTCACAAATAACGGGGAGCTACCAAGACAAGGACCCCACTATGAAAAAGTACCTGGGTAAAGCCAGGGAACAACTCGGACAACTCCGGGAGTATGAGATACATCACATACCCCGCGAACAAAATGCCCGGGTTGATGCACTCTCAAAACTAGCCAGCACTAAACTAGGAGGCAACAATAGAAGCCTCATCCAGGAAATACTACAGAACCCGTCAATCTCGGAAGAGGAAAAAGTCCTAGCCATAACAGGTCTAGATCAAGGATGGATGACTCCTATAATTAACTATCTCAAAAGAGAAATACTTCCTACAGATGAGAAGGAGGCAAAAAGGATAAAACGGGAGGCACAATACTACACTATCATAAACAATACTCTTTACAAAAGAGGAATTTTAACACCCTTGTTAAAATGTGTACCAACTTCCAACACGAGGAAAGTTCTGGAAGAAGTACACAGTGGCATCTGTGGCAATCATCTCGGAGCACAAGCGCTCACCAAAAAAGTACTCCGGGCAGGATTTTATTGGCCAACTCTACAAAAGGAGGCCACAGAGTTTGTAAAGACATGTCTCGCATGTCAAAAACATGCCAACTTTCACATCGCCCCACCAGAGGAGCTCATCAGCGTAACCTCACCTTGGCCATTTGCAAAATGGGGACTCGACCTTCTCGGACCCTTTCCTCAGGGATCGGGACAAGTTAAATTCCTCATAGTAGGGGTAGACTATTTCACAAAGTGGATCGAGGCAGAAACCCTAGCTAATGCTATTGCTCAAAGAAGTCGAAAATTCCTATATAGGAACATTGTCACAAGGTTCGGGGTTCCATACTCCATCACCACAGACAATGGCACCCAATTCACAAATGCAGGCTTCAGAAAATTAGTAGCCGACTTGAACATAAAGCACCAGTTCACTTCCGTCGAACATCCCCAGGCCAATGGACAAGCCGAAGCTGCCAACAAAGTCATATTGGCTGGGCTAAAACGGAGATTACAAGACGCAAAGGGAGCTTGGGCCGAAGAGCTCCCACAAGTCCTATGGGCATATCGAACAACGCCACATTCCACCACAAAGGAATCGCCCTTCCGATTAGCATACGGGACGGAGGCAATGATCCCAGTGGAGATCGAGGAAGGGTCGCCTAGAGTGGTCCATTACAATGAGGAAGCCAACTCCCAACTTCAAAAGGAAGAGCTCGACCTACTTCCCGAAATCCAGGAAAGAGCTCGGATCAGGGAAGAAGCACTAAAACGTCGAATGGCTTCCAGATATAATCAAAAGGTAGTGCCAAGAGGTTTTGTTGAAGATGATCTCATCCTAATCCGAAATGATATTAGAACAACTCGACCTGGAGAAGGAAAGCTGGCAGCAAACTGGAAAGGACCCTACCGAGTCATAGAAGTACTTGGGAAGGGCTACTACAGACTGTCCGAACTCGAGGGGCGAGAGCTTCCCAGATCATGGCACGCCTGCAACCTAAGAACGTACTATAGCTAGGAATGGTAAGGGATCTCAGCACAGGGTGTACTCTTTTTCCTGAAAAGGTTTTTTAATGAGGCACCAAGTTGAGATCCACAAATTATCCGACTTAAAAGGGTAAAAACTCTACATGTACATATTTGCATTTTCTTTCAAATAAAATATGTTAGACGTTCTACAAGTTTTCAAGACGCATTAATCTGAACTATTCATCGCACGATTATAAAGCAACAGATCGGCAGAAAGTGAAAGTAAAATTCACTGCTGATGGTGTTTTTGTGGAAAAACGAATTCCAAACACACAAATCTAACCGGCAAGTATATCGGGTCGCATCAAGTAATAATAACTCACGTGAGTGAGGTCGATCCCACAGGGATTGATGGATCAAGCAACTTTAGTGGGTGATTAGTTTAGTCAAGCTAACATTGAGTGATTGGGTGAAATTGATCAACAGAATGTAAAATTGCAAAGAATTTAAATTGCAGAAAGTAAATGGAACTGAAACTTAAAGAGCAAGCAATGTAAATTGCAGAAACTTAAATGACAAGAAATGTAAATTGCATCAAACGTAAAGGGGAGTGGGAGCAGGGAAATTAAATGAAAGCAATGGATCAAAGCTTAGAACAATTGCAAGGAAATTAAAATTGCATGAAAAGTAAATTCAGATCACAGTGGCTCAAATGTAAAGTGCAGAGGAACACACGTGCAGGAAAGTAAATTGGGAGCAATATGAGCAGAAAGTAAAAATTGCAGAGAAGGAAATTATAGCAGAAAAGGAAATCAGCAAGAAGACTTAAATCAATTTTGAAATCTCAAAGAGCACTCAACAATTTCAATGAAACAGTAAAAAAAAAACAGCAAAGCAAAATTGCTTGAGAATCAAAGAGAGAATAAAGACTAGAAAACAAAGAGACTAGAAAACAAGTCAAGATCTCAATTCCTTCCTTGATCCAACAGCAAACAGATTGAAGAATAAAGACAAATGGAAGCAGTAAATGAAAGCTTTGGTTCAAATCACAATTTCTTGAATTATGCATAAAAATAATAAGAGAAGTTGCTGATGGAGAATGAAAACAGAATTTCTTCCAATCTCAATCCAAAATTTCAAAACAGAAAAGAAAACTAAGAGAGAAAGCAAAATGAAAACTAAAGAGTGCAAAACTCCCTATTGGAGCTAGCCTTCTCAATCGAGCTCTCTAAGAAATGAAGAAGATGCCTTTTTATAGGCTTTTCACAAAATGAAAATGAAAATGAAAAATGAAATTCTAAACAAATTACAATTAAAAATAAATTCCTAAGCTAACTTGTTCTTGTGCCTTGAAGTGATGTCCATGGGCTTTTAAATTTTGGTGCAGGATTGAATTAATTTGATTTTTGGACCATGGGTCACACTCCCAGGGCAAAGCTTTCCCCCAAGAGCTTTAAAGCTCTCTGTAAGAGCTCTATTGGAAGCACCCCTTTGTTTTGGAGAGAAACTCCAAGTTCGAACCATGATGGAAGCATTTTGTGAGTCCTTTTTCTTACATTTTCATGAGGAGACCCAAATAAAGCTCTCAAGGAGAGCGCTGCTTCCTTGCTTCCCTTGGTCTCCCTCTTCGAATCCTGGTGAAGCCACTTTAATTCATTTTTGCTTATTTTTGGTCCTTAAAGATGCCTTTCACTCGTACCTCAATTTCATGCTAAATATGGATTTTCATATATCATTGGAAAGCTCTGAATGTCAGCTTTCCAACACAACTAGAAGCACATCAATCGGATTTTTGTAGCTCAAGTTATGGCCCTTTGAAGGAGGCATGGTCATGCTGTAAGCGCCCAAGTTTAACTTAGCGAAAATTTTTTGCCTCCAAACTCATTTTCCTTGAGGCAAACCCGAAAAAGCTCTTGGGCAAAGCTCTTGGCAAGAGCTTTGCATGTGATCTTGCCTTGCTTCCTTCTTCCATGTGCTTTTGATAAAGCTCTTGGCAAGAGCTTGGCTTTTGTTTATTTGAAGTAAAGCTCTCCACAAGAGCTCTAAGCTCTTGGCAAGAGCTTTGTGCTCTTGCTCCTTGTTTTGAGCCACGCTTTTCTTCCTTTGGGCCACGCTTCTCTTCCTTGATTTTGTCATGGGCCACGCTTTTAAAAGCGTAGCCTAAGCCTCCAAAGTGTGCTCCAACTTCAAAGTATGCCCCAAAGCTCTTTTTTCCTTTTTAGCTTATTTTGTGCTTCTTTGCTTCTTTTTCTCCTTATTTCCTACAAGATTTATAAAATTAAAAGATCAAAGAAATATACCAATTAAGTACAAAAGCATTCAATATTTAAGCATAATTCATCAATTTCTTGTATGAAAAAGCATAGAAAAACATGACATGGTAACATGTCATCACAACACCAAAATTAAACCTTGCTTGTCCCCAAGCAAGAAAAGAATCATGCAATTAAGATTGACAATCCAAGGTAAGAAGAATAGCAACTCAATGTTCATGGTAAGCTAGTTTTCTAAGCATGCTACAATCACAAAAGAAATGTAAATAATTGATGCTTCTATCTAGCTCAATTTATGAAATCTTTTCCTTATTTTTCTTCCTTGAAACAAGCTTTTGATTTTCTTATTAGCTTCTCCTTTTGGGTGCTTTGCCCCATGAGTTAATAACAAAGCTACGATTCTAAATGCTTTGTTTTTAAGTATTACCACTTGATACATAAGCACCACAAGCATTTGAATTAGAGGACTTCATTAAGCTCATTTTTCTTTTCTTTTCTTGACTCTCTAATCATTGATGCTCAGAACCTTGAGCTTTGAGGGAGTGCTTTTGCACTTGAGCCTAGCCTTGACTTCTAAATATTTTGTTTTCAAGCATTTGGCTTGATACATAAACACCACAAGTACATAACAAATAAATTGCCATTGGTACTCAGAGCCTTCAGCTTTCTCATTCTTTCCCTTTTTTCTTTCTTGCTTTATTTGTATTTATTTCCTTCAAGGTTTTCATGATTATGAAAGATTTCACAAAATGTCCTAGATGAAAACTTCAATTAAATAAAATCCAATGCAATTGAGCAATAATTAATCATACTAGCTTTTCAATACTTGTATGCACATGCTAAACTCTTCTTTAATGCCTTATTTGTTTATGATCATGATACTTTACTGCTTTAAGCTTTACAAAACTCAAGTTGGTAGTCATAATGGCATGGCAACATGTTACAAATCAATATTCAAGCTATGCTTATTCATACCACACATGCATACATAGAATATAAAGACAATCATGAAAAATAAAGTGCTGGAAACAAAGGAGAGGAAAAGGAACTTTACAACCTTGTGGTCCATCTTCTCTATTGTTGTCATTTTCCTCTTATTCTTCCCTTTCCCTTGCCAAACTCAGAATGCTTGTTCATCCTCAAGCAATAATTAGAACGATGGCTATGGGGCTAAGATGGATCATGAATGTCTTAGACAATAAAATGTTAGCAGTACATGTGTTGCAAGCAAGCAAAATTTAAGATAAAAATCAAGGCACAGAGAAACAGGAACATTGTGATTGTAAGCAGAAGAAGGTGTGCACAATACTTTGCATAAAGAGTAAGTGGCACACCAAACTTAGTGTGACACTTTCACTTGGAATTGATGCAAGTATCTAGTAAAGATTGGAAGCAAATTTTTGTTGCATAGTGGTGCACGAATTGTGAATCACACTTTTCACACTCGTACCACTAACCAGCAAGTGCACTGGGTCGTCCAAGTAATACCTTACGTGAGTAAGGGTCGAATCCCACGGAGATTATTGGTTTGAAGCAATCTATGGTTATCTTGGAATTTTCAGTCAGGAAATCAATTATATTTATTAGTTGAATTGCGAATAAACAAGAGAGCATGGATTAAAGGTTACTTGTTATGCAGTAATGGAGAATATGTTGGAGTTTTGGAGATGCTTTGTCTTCAGAATCTCTGCTTTCCTCTGTCTTCTGATTCACGCACGCACGTCCTCCTATGGCAAGCTGTGTGTAGGTGGATCACCGTTGTCAATGGCTACCATCCATCCTTCCAGTGAAAAGGGTCCAGGTGCGCTGTCACCGCATGGCTAATCATCTGCAGGTTCTTAGTCGTACCGGAATAGGATTTACTATCCTTTTGCGTCTGTCACTACGCCCAGCACTCGCGAGTTTGAAGTTCGTCACGGCCATCCAATCCCAGAATCCTACTCGGAATACCACAGACAAGGTTTAGACTTTCTGGATTCTCATGAATGCCGCCATCAATCTAGCTTATACCACAGAGATTCTGATTAAGGAATCTAAGAGATATTCATTCAATCTGATGTAGAACGGAGGTGATTGTCAGACACACGTTCGTGTATTGAGGAAGGTGATGAGTGTCACTGATCATCACCTTCTCCATAGTTAGGCGCGAATGGATATCTTAGATAGGAACACGCATGTTTGAATGGAAAACAGAAGTACTTGCATTAATTCATCGAGACACAGCAGAGCTCCTCACCCCCAACAATAGAGTTTAGAGACTCATGCCATCAAAGAGTACAAAGTTCAGATCTAAAATGTCATGAGATACAAAATAAATCCCCAGAAGTTGTTTAAATACTAAACTAGTAACCTAGGTTTACAGAAAATGAGTAAACTATAACAGATAGTGCAGAAATCCACTTCTGGGGCCCATTTGGTGTGTGCTGGGGCTGAGACTAAAGCTTTCACGTGCCTGGGGCTGTTTTGGGCGTTCAACGCCAGCTTTGGATCCTTTTCTGGCGTTGAACTCCAACTTGCAGCTTGTTTCTGGCGCTGGATGCCAGAATTGGGCAGAGAGCTGGCGTTGAACGCTAGATTATGTCATCTATCCTTGAGCAAAGTATGGACTATTATATATTTCTGGAAAGCTCTAGATGTCTACTTTCCAACACAATTGGAAGCGCGCCATTTGGAGTTCTGTAGCTCCAGAAATTCCATTTTGAGTGCAGGAAGGTCAGAATCCAACAGTATCAGCAGTCCTTTTTCAGCCTGAATCAGATTTTTGCTCAGCTCCCTCAATTTCAGCCAGAAAATACCTGAAACTACAGAAAAATACACAACTCATAGTAAAGTCTAGAAATATGAATTTTTCCTAGAAACTAATGAAAATAAACTAAAAACCAACTAAAACATACTAAAATCTATATGAAATTAACCCCAAAAAGCGTATAAAATATCCGCTCATCACAACACCAAACTTGAACTGTTGCTTGTCCTCAAGCAACTAGACAAATAAAATAGAAGACTAATAAGTCAAGAAGCAATAATATCTCATAGTTTTTGAGTGAAGCTCAGATTCTAATTAGATGAGCGGGACTAGTAGCTTTTTGCTTCCGAACAGTTTTGGCATCTCACTTTATCCATTGAAGCTCAGAGTGATTGGCATCTATAGGAACTTAGAATTCAGATAGTGTTATTGATTCTTCTATTTCAGTATGATGATTCTTGAGCACAGCTACTTTATGAGTCTTGGCCGTGGCCCTAAGCACTTTGTTTTCCAGTATTACCACCGGATACATAAATGCCACAGACACATAATTGGGTGAACCCTTTTAGATTGTGACTCAGCTTTGCTAAAGTCCCCAATTAGGGGTGTCCAGGGTTCTTAAGCACACTCTTCTTTTTGCTTTGGACCTTGACTTTAACCGCTCAGTCTCAAGTTTTCACTTGACACCTTCACGCCACAAGCACATGGCTAGGGACAGCTTGGTTTAGCCGCTTAGGCCAGGATTTTATTCCCTTAGGCCCTCCTATCCACTGATGCTAAAAGCCTTGGGATCCTTTCTATTACCCTTGCCTTTTGGTTTTAAGAGCTTTGGCTTTTTCTGCTTGCTTTCTCTTTCTTTCTCTCTTTTTTTTTGTAAGCTTTGTTCTTTGCTGCTTTTTCTTGCTTCAAGAATCATTTTTATGATTTTTCAGATTATCAATAACATGTCTCATGTTCATCATTCTTTCAAGAGCCAACATATTTAACAGTCTTAAACAACAAATTCAAAAGACATATGCACTGTTCAAGTATTCATTCAGAAGACAGAAAGCATTGCCACCACATGTTACTAATTAGAATTTTTCTTATTAAAAACTCGAATTTTATTGTCTCTTATTCAAAAGATCTACTATTTTATTCATGTTTTCTGATGATGAGAAAAATAGACTATAACTTAATTGGAGGTAAAATCAAAATAGACACTAATTACTACTATATGACTCCTAAGGTAAACTCTTATAACGACAACTATCACAGAGTTAAAGCAGAAATTGGAATTTAACAACCTTTGTTCTGGGAAGTGGATGTTCCTCGGATCTGTGGGGTGCTTGGTCCTTCAAGAGATAACTTCTGGCACTTCAATTCCCTCAAGTCACGCCCTTGCTCTTCCTGTTCTTTAATCAAATAGCAAAGAATTTGACTTTGTTCCTTCTGTTCCTTTATTATTTGTTCCATAGCTTCTTGCATCTTGGTAACTGATGTTTCAAGATACTCCCAATATTCAGATTGAGGAATTTCTGGGAGAAATTCCTGTGTTTTCTTCTTGATGGGGTCATCTTGTGCTTGTTGTTTTTCCATTGATGCTTTGGTGATTGGTTTCTCAATTGAGATATACTCAGTTATTCCCATCCTTACTCCAGCGTCCTTGCAGAGCAGAGAAATCAAGCTTGGGTAAGCCAATCTGGCCTCTTTAGAATTTTTATTAGCAATTTTATAGAATTCAGTTGAAATCAGTTGATGAACTTCCACTTCTTTTCCCATCATGATGCAATGGATCATCACTGCTCTTTTAACAGTGACTTCAGAACGGTTGCTAGTGGGCAACAGAGAATGCCCAATGAAGTCCAGCCATCCTCTGGCGACTGGTTTGAGATCTTCTCTCTTGAGTTGATTTGGGACACCCTTTGTGTTGGTGGTCCACCTGGCTCCAGGGATACATATGTCCTCTAGAATCTTATCCAGGCCCTTGTCTGTTCTCATCATTCTCCTGTTTAAGGAGTCTGGATCATCTTTCAGCTGAGGTAGCTTTAAGATCTCCCTGATCCTGTCAGGGTGGGTATGAACAATCTTTCCTCTGACCACGGTCCGATAGTCATAGAAAGCAGTCCCAGATAGTTTCTGCTTGTCAGTTTGCCACATATTAGCATAGAACTCCTGAACCATGTTCCTCCCTACTTTCGTTTCAGGATTAGCTAGGACTTCCCAGTTCCTGATTCGAATTTGCTCCTGGATCTCCGGATATTCATCTTCTTTCAGATCGAATCTAACTTCCGGGATCACTGATCTCAGACCCATTATTTTGTTATAATGGTCTGAATGTTCTTTAGATAAGAACTTCCCTTGATTCCAAAGTGGTTTTGGAACGCTCTCTTTCTTGCCTCTTGGAGTGGGTTGTTTTTCTTTAGGAGCCATGATCTTAGTGATCGCAGATAAACACACCAAACTTAGAGGTTTGCTTGTCCTCAAGCAAAAGAAAAGAAAGGAGAGCGATAGAAGGAGAGCTAGGTGCAATTGTTGATGGAAGGGGGGGCGAACCCAAATTTAAAGGGAGGGAGGGTGGGTTTTCGAAAAAAGAGAAAAAGATATGATAAAAAAGATTGATTTGGAAAAGATAAGATAGAAGATATGATAAGAGAGGATATAGTTTAAAATTGAAAAGATATGAAAGATTTTTGAAAAAGATAGATCTAGATTTTGAAAAAGATAAAGTGGAGATTTTGAAAAATATATTGATGAGTTGAAAAGATAGATTTGTTTTTAAAAAGATTTGAAAAGAGTTGGATTGAATTTGCAAAGAGGGTTTGTGCTTATGGATTAAGATATATTTGATATTTTTAAAGTAGGATTTTTAGAGATTGGGGATTTTAGAAATCAGGGTTCTTAACATGTTTATGTAAAAAAAAATCATGCATTGAAACATAAAATTTAAAATTAGAATGAAAAATATGTAGAAAAACGAATTTGGCTCCTCCCTACCATCCTGGCGTTTGAACGCCCAAACACTGCCTGTTTTGGGCGTTCAACGCCCAAATGCTGCTCTCCTGGGCATTCAACGCCTAATTGTTGCCCTTTTCTGGCGTTGAACGCCAGAAAGCTATCCTTTATTGGCATTCAGCGCCCACTGGATGCCCCTTTTGGGCGCTGAATGCCCAAAATGGGCCTTCACTGGCGTTTTCTTGCCAGTGAGCTCCCTTTCTCTGTTTTGTGTGTAGATTCCTTCTGTAACCCTGTGAATTTATGAAAATGATGATTTACCTTAGTATCAATGAACTCTATACAAAAAAATAAAAATAAAAATAGAAATAGGGCAAAATGCTTAGAGGATTGATGCCCCATGGCTGGGTTGCCTCCCAGCAAGCGCTTCTTTATTGTCTTTAGCTGGACCTTGCTGAGCTTTTAGTCTAGCTTCAGCCTTGAGCATTCTTGCTCAACGTTGCCTTCAAGATAGTGCTTGATTCTCTGTCCATTGACAATGAACCTCTTATCAGAATCAATATCTTGAAGCTCCACATAACCATATGGTGATACACTTGTAATCACGTATGGTCCCCTCCACCGGGATTTCAATTTCCCGGGGAATAGCCTGAGTCTAGAGTTAAACAGCAGAACCTTCTGTCCTGGTTCAAAGATTCTAGATGACAGCTTTCTGTCATGCCACTTTTTTTTATTTCTCTTTAAAAAGCTTAGCATTTTCGAAAGCTATGAATCTGAATTCCTCTAGCTCATTTAACTGGAGCAATCTTTTTTCTCCTGCTAACTTGGCATCAAAGTTTAGGAATCTGGTTGCCTAGTAGGATTTATGTTCCAGTTCCACGGGCAGGTGACATGCCTTACCATACACAAGTTGGTATGGAGAGGTCCCTATAGGGGTCTTGAATGCTGTTCTGTAAGCCCACAGAGCATCATCCAAGCTCCGTGCCCAATCCTTTCTACGGGTACTTACTGTCCATTCTAGGATTCTCTTTAATTCTCTGTTAGAGACTTCAGCTTGCCCATTAGTTTGTGGATGATATGGAGTAGCCACCTTATGGCGAATTCCATACCGAACCATGGCAGAGTAAAGCTGTTTATTGCAGAAGTGAGTGCCCCCATCACTGATGAGT
Organism: Arachis hypogaea; assembly: GCF_003086295.3. Taxonomy (NCBI): domain Eukaryota; kingdom Viridiplantae; phylum Streptophyta; class Magnoliopsida; order Fabales; family Fabaceae; genus Arachis; species Arachis hypogaea. The sequence goes on along the minus strand of NC_092055.1, from coordinate 111,454,061 downwards.
ACTCTAGGGACACCAAACCTGCTAAAGATATGTTTCTGGAGGAACTTCAGCACTGTTTTAGTATCATTGGTGGGTGTGGCAATGGCCTCAACCCATTTTGATACATAGTCAACTGCCACCAGAATATAAGTGTTTGAGTATGATGGTGGGAAAGGTCCCATGAAGTCAATTCCCCATACGTCAAACAACTCAATTTCCAAGATTCCTTGTTGAGGCATGGCGTAACCATGAGGCAGATTACCAGCTCTTTGGCAACTGTCACAGTTACGTACAAACTCTTGGGAATCTTTATAGAGTGTGGGCCAATAGAAGCCACATTGGAGGACCTTGGTGGCTGTTCGCTCACCTCCGAAATGGCCTCCATATTGAGATCCATGGCAATGCCACAGGATCCTCTGTGCTTCTTCTCTAGGCACACACCTACGGATTATTCCATCTGCACATCTCTTAAAGAGATAGGGTTCATCCCACAAGTAGTACTTTGCATCAGTAATTAATTTCTTCTTTTGTATCCTGTTGTACTCCTTGGGTATGAACCTTGCAGCTTTATAGTTTGCAATATCGGCAAACCATGGTATTTCCTGAATGGCAAATAAATGCTCATCCGGAAAAGTCTCAGAGATCTCAAGAGAGGGGAGGGGCGTCCCTTCTACTGGCTCTATCCGGGACAGATAATCAGCCACTTGGTTCTCTATCCCTTTTCTGTCTCTTATTTCTATATCAAACTCTTGCAGAAGCAACACCCATTTGATGAGCCTGGGTTTTGAATCCTGCTTTGTGAGTAGATATTTAAGAGCAGCATGATCAGTATACACAATCACTTTTGATCCTACTAAGTATGATTTGAACTTGTCAATGGCGTAAACCACTGCAAGTAATTCTTTTTCTGTGGTTGTGTAATTTTTCTGGGCATCATTTAGAACGCGACTAGCGTAATAAATGACGTGCAGAAGCTTGTCATGCCTCTGTCCCAACACTGCACCAATGGCGTGATCACTGGCTTCACACATTAGCTCAAATGGTAATGTCCAGTCTGGTGCAGAAATAACTGGTGCTGTGACCAGCTTAGCTTTCAGCGTTTCAAACGCCTGCAGGCACTCTGTGTCAAACACAAATAGCGTGTCAGCAGCTAGCAGATTGCTTAGAGGTTTTGCAATTTTTGAAAAATCCTTTATAAACTTCCTATAGAATCCTGCATGCCCCAGAAAGCTTCTGATTGCCTTAACATTGGCAGGTGGTGGTAATTTTTCAATTACCTCTATTTTTGCTTGATCCACCTCTATTCCCTTGTTTGAGATTTTATGCCCAAGAACAATCCCTTCAGTCACCATGAAGTGACATTTTTCCCAGTTTAAAACTAGGTTGGTCTCTTGGCATCTTTTCAGAACAAGTTTCAGGTGATCAAGACAGGAGCTGAATGAGTCTCCATATACTGAGAAGTCATCCATGAAGACTTCCAGAAATTTTTCCACCATATCAGAGAAAATAGAGAGCATGCATCTCTGGAAGGTTGCAGGCGCATTACACAGCCCAAATGGCATCCTTCTATAAGCAAACACTCCGGATGGACATGTGAATGCTGTTTTCTCTTGATCCTGAGGATCTACTGCAATCTGGTTATAGCCTGAGTAGCCGTCCAAAAAGCAGTAATAATCATGACCTGCTAGTCTTTCTAGCATCTGGTCTATGAATGGTAAAGGAAAATGATCCTTTCTGGTGGCTGTATTGAGCCTTCTGTAGTTAATACACATGCGCCACCCTGTAACTGTTCTTGTAGGAACCAGTTCATTTTTTTCATTATGAATCACTGTCATGCCTCCCTTTTTTGGGACGACTTGGACAGGGCTCACCCAGGGGCTATCAGAAATAGGATAAATAATCACAGCCTCTAGTAATTTGGTGACCTCTTTCTGCACCACTTCCTTCATGGCTGGATTTAGCCGTCTCTGTGGTTGAACCACTAGTTTAGCATTATCCTCCAATAAGATTTTGTGCATGCATCTAGCTGGGCTTATGCCCTTAAGGTCACCTATGGACCACCCAAGAGCTGTCTTGTGTGTCCTTAGCACTTGAATAAGTGCTTCCTCTTCCTGTGAATTTAAGGCAGAGCTTATGATCACTGGAAAAGTGTCACCTTCTCCCAGAAATGCATATTTTAAGGATGGTGGTAATGGCTTGAGCTCGGGTTTAGGAGGTTTTTCTTCTTCCAGAAGAAATTTCAAAGGCTCTTTCATGTCCTCTGAATCCTCTAAATCAGGCTGAACATCTTTAAAGATGTTTTCCAACTCTGATTCGAGACTCTCAGCCATGTTGATCTCTTCTACCAAAGAGTCAATAAGATCAACTTTCATGCAGTCTTTTGATGTGTCAGGATGTTGCATGGCTTTGACAGCGTTCAACTTAAACTCATCATCATTGACTCTCAGAGTTATTTCCCCCTGTTGGACGTCAATGAGGGATCGTCCAGTTGCTAGGAAGGGTCTTCCTAGAAATGAGAGTAGCACTCTTGTGCTCCTCCATTTCCAGCACAACAAAGTCAGTGGGAAAGGCGAATGGCCCAACTCTGACAATCATGTCTTCAATCACGCCTGATGGGTATTTAGTGGAGCCATCAGCAAGTTGGAGACATATCCGGGTTGGTTTAACTTCTTTAGTTAAGCCAAGCTTTCTGATAGTGGATGCAGGTATTAGGTTGATGCTTGCCCCAAGATCACATAAAGCTGTCTTAGTGCAATTACCTTCTAATGTGCATGGTATCAGAAAACTCCCAGGGTCTTTAAGCTTTTCAGGGAAGCTTTTCAGAATGACTGCACTACATTCTTCAGTGAGGAGAACTCTTTCTGTTTCTCTCCAATCCTTTTTATGACTCAAGATCTCTTTCATGAACTTGGCATAAGAAGGTATTTGCTCCAGTGCCTCTGCAAATGGGATCTTTATTTCAAGAGTCCTGAGATAATCTGTAAAGCGAGCAAATTGCTTATCCTGCTCCTCTTTCTGGAGTTTTTGAGGATAAGGTATCTTAGCTTTATATTCCTAAACCTTAGTTGTTGTAGGTTTATTGCCTACAGAAGTGGTTGAAGAAGCCTTTTTAGAGGGGTTGTCATCAGCACTTGTGTGTGTCTGATCCCTCACTGGCAATTGAGTGCCAGAGTTAGAAGCTGGAGTGACGTGAGACGCCAACTCCTTGTCTGTTCCTGGCGTCTGAACGCCAGAACTGTGCCCATTTTGGGCGTTCAGCGCCAGATCTTGCCCATTTTGGGCGTTCAACGCCAGATCCTTGCTTGTTTCTGGCGTTGAACGCCAGTCCTTGCTTGTTACTGGCGTTGAACGCCAGTCTTGGGCATGGTCTAGGCGTTCAGTGCCAGCCTTCCACCAGATTGCTGGCGTTTTAACGCCAGAATTACTTTTCCCTGGGCTCTTACTGTCCTCAGGTGAATTTTGGGTGGTTTGCTCATTCCTTAGCTCTTTGCTGCCTTGAGGTGGGGTATTTAATGTTTTTCCACTTCTTAATTGAACTGCTTGGCATTCTTCTGTTATTTGTCTTGACAGCTGCTGCTTTGTTTGCTTCAATTGTTCTTCCATATTTATATTAGCCATCCTTGTCTCTTGTAGTTTATCCTTGAATTCGGCTAACTGCTTTGTTAGAAAGTCCAATTGCTGATTGAATTCAGCAGCTTGTTTTACAGGGCTGAGTTCAGTAGTTACTGTTTTAACCTCTTCTTTCATGGAAGGGTCACTGCTTAGGTACAGATGCTGATTCCTGGCAACTGTATCAATGAGCTCTTGAGCCTCTTCAATTGTCTTTCTCATGTGGATAGATCCACCAGCTGAGTAATCTAGAGACATCTGAGCTCCTTCTGCAAGCCCATAATAGAAGATGTCTAACTGAACCCACTCTGAAAACATTTCAGAGGGGCATTTTCGTAGCATCTCTCTGTATCTCTCCCAGGCATCATAAAGAGATTCATTATCTCCTTGTTTAAAGCCTTGGATGTCCAGCCTTAGCTGTGTCATCCATTTTGGAGGAAAGTATTGATTCAGGAATTTTTCTGTCAGCTGTTTCCATGTCCTTATGCTAGCCTTAGGTTGGTTATTTAACCATCTCTTGGCTTGGTCTTTTACATCAAATGGAAACAGTAATAGCCTGTAGACATCCTGATCTACCTCCTTATCATGTACTGTGTCAGTAATTTGTAAAAACTATGCCAGAAACTCTGTAGGTTCTTCCTGTGGAAGACCGAAATACTGACAGCTTTGCTGCACCATGATAATGAGCTGAGGATTCAACTCAAAGCTACTGACTCCAATGGAGGGTATGCAGATACTGCTCCCATATGAAGCAGTAGAGGGGTTAGCATATGACCCCAGAGTCCTCCTGGACTTTTCATTTCCACTTAGATCCATGATGGAGAAAGGGAGATGATGTAAAATAAAAAAAATTTTATTTTTATTTATTTATTTATTTATTTATTTATTTCGAAGATGAAATAAATTAAAATAAAATAAATAAAAATGATTGAAAATTTTCGAAAAATTTGAGGAGGGAGAAAGTGGTTAGGAAGTTTTGAAAAGGATATGATGATTTTTGAAAAAGGTTTTAAATTTTTAAATAAAAATCCGAATTTTAAAGGTGAATTTCGAAAATTTGCTTTAAAATAGAGAGAAAAGATATTTTTAAATTTAAAGAGGAGAGAGAAAAACAATAAGATAGCACAAGATTTAAAATTTTTAGATCTAATGCTCCTTGTTTTTGAAAATTTTGGATGGAAAACACCAAGGAACACCAAACTTAAAAATTTTAAGATCAAGACACAAGAAAAACTCAAAAACACTTTGAAGACTCACAAGAACACCAAACTTAAAATTTTTAGAAAACCAAACTAAAATTTTCAAAAACCAAAGGGAAATCAACAAGAAAACACCAAACTTAAAGTTTGGCACAAAATTTAATAGAGAAATTATTATTTTTGAAAAATTTTTGAAAAGAAAATAAATGACTCTGACTCAAAAGACAAAAATTTCCTAATCTAAGCAACAGGATTCACCGTCAGTTGTTCAAACTCGAACAATCCCCAGCAACGGCGCCAAAAACTTGGTGCACGAATTGTGAATCACACTTTTCACACTCGTACCACTAACCAGCAAGTGCACTGGGTCGTCCAAGTAATACCTTACGTGAGTAAGGGTCGAATCCCACGGAGATTGTTGGTTTGAAGCAATCTATGGTTATCTTGCAATTCTCAGTCAGGAAATCAATTATATTTATTAGTTGAATTGCGAATAAACAAGAGAGCATGGATTAAAGGTTACTTGTTATGCAGTAATGGAGAATATGTTGGAGTTTTGGAGATGCTTTGTCGTCAGAATCTCTGCTTTCCTCTGTCTTCTGATTCACGCATGCACGTCCTCCTATGGCAAGCTGTGTGTAGGTGGATCACCGTTGTCAATGGCTACCATCCATCCTTCCAGTGAAAAGGGTCCAGGTGTGCTGTCACCGCACGGCTAATCATCTGCAGGTTCTCAGTCGTATCGAAATAGGATTTACTATCCTTTTGCGTCTGTCACTACGCCCAGCACTCGCGAGTTTGAAGTTCGTCACGGCCATCCAATCCCAGAATCCTACTCGGAATACCACAGACAAGGTTTAGACTTTCCGTATTCTCATGAATGCCGCCATCAATCTAGCTTATACCACGGAGATTCTGATTAAGGAATCTAAGAGATATTCATTCAATCTGATGTAGAACGGAGGTGATTGTCAGACACACGTTCGTGTATTGAGGAAGGTGATGAGTGTCACTGATCATCACCTTCTCCATAGTTAGGCGCGAATGGATATCTTAGATAGGAACACGCATGTTTGAATGAAAAACAGAAGTACTTGCATTAATTCATCGAGACACAGCAGAGCTCCTCACCCCCAACAATGGAGTTTAGAGACTCATGCCGTCAAAGAGTACAAAGTTCAGATCTAAAATGTCATGAGATACAAAATAAATCCCCAAAAGTTGTTTAAATACTAAACTAGTAACCTAGGTTTACAGAAAATGAGTAAACTATAACAGATAGTGCAGAAATCCACTTATGGGGCCCACTTGGTGTGTGCTGGGGCTGAGACTAAAGCTTTCACGTGCCTAGGGCTGTTTTGGGCATTCAACGCCAGCTTTGGATCCTTTTCTGGCGTTGAACTCCAACTTGCAGCTTGTTTCTGGCGCTGGACGCCAGAATTGGGCAGAGAGCTGGCGTTGAACGCCAGATTATGTCATCTATCCTTGAGCAAAGTATGGACTATTATATATTGTTGGAAAGCTCTGGATGTCTACTTTCAAACACAATTAGAAGTGCGCCATTTGGAGTTCTGTAGCTCTAGAAATTCCATTTTGAGTGCAGGGAGGTCAGAATCCAACAACATCAGTAGTCCTTTTTCAGCCTGAATCAGATTTTTGCTCAGCTCCCTCAATTTCAGCCAGAAAATACCTGAAATTACAGAAAAACACACAACTCATAGTAAAGTCCAGAAATATGAATTTTGCCTAGAAACTAATGAAAATAAACTAAAAACCAACTAAAACATACTAAAATCTATATGAAATTAACCCCAAAAAGCGTATAAAATATCCGCTCATCACATAGCAACACCAAACTTAGAATGCAGTCATATGTCCATTTTATTTGAATTAAAACTAAACAAAAGAAACTGTTATATGTTAAGTACAATTACCAAGCCAAGAATATGTCATGAATAAGGATCTCGTGGTGATGTATTAACAAAAATAGTTAACAAAAGAAAGCACTAAAAACAAGTAAATGAATAAAACAAAGAGAGAAACTAAATTATCCAACTAAGAAGAAAAATGACACTGCAAAGGGCATTATGATTATGCATACAAGTGGTGTTGCTGAATTAATTGCATAGAAAATAAGTGGCACACCAAACTTAAAATCTTGGTGTGTCTCTTTCATTTTTGATTTGATGCAATCATCCAAAAATATTGAAAACAATTTGTTGCAAGGCAACACCAAACTTTGAATGTAACCATATGCCAATTTATTGAATTTAAACAAAGCAAAGAGAGAAATGTACCTACGGTCTACCTGTTCTTCACTTTCTTTCTCTTCTTCCAGTTTATTAAGAGGAATGTCTTTAAGGGGGGAGAAGATTCAGCTACTGTCCCTTGTCTTGGCCTTTCCTCAGCAAGCTTCCTTTTGCAAATGGCTTGATTGATCTTCCTTGCTGGATCAGGGACAGGGTTGGTGCTCTTGCTAGTTGCCTTCACTCCTTTGGATTCAAGACTTGGTTGCTGTGTGATTATTGGAGTTTTGTCTTCATCCTGAGCCTTTTGAATTGGTGGCTCAATGAGCTCTTCCTTCATGTACTTCTCTGCCCCACTTGAGTGTGAATTTTCTTGAATGACTTCCTCACTTTTTTGTTCCTCCACTCCTTTCTTTGCACTCAACATTTGACTTAATAGTTCTTTTATGGAGGAGGTTTGTTGTTCTTCCTAAGATTTCTTCATCTCCTCTTCATATTTTTCGATCACAGATTCAAGGAAAGTTTGTGAGGGTTGTGAATGTTCATGTTCCTTTGTCACCTCAAGTGCAGTTTCATTTTTAACCACCTCATTCTTCATTGAAAGTTCACTTGATGCAGTAGCCTTCTCATCTTGCTCTTCCACTTTATCTTTCACATCCATCAATTGGTCTTCATTTTCTTTGCTTAGTAGTTCTAAGCGTTTCTCTGTGTCCTCCAATTGCTCATCCATCTCCTGAGAAAGGATTTCTAGTTCTCTCCATGATTGTTGCTGTTCCTCCACAATCTGTTAAACATGGACTCAAGCTTTGAGAGTCCTTGGCTCGTGGAAGTTTGTGTTGAGGCCTATTTAGGTGATGAAGAATTTTTAAATGTAGAAGTGGGAGGTGAGGTTGGACAATCTCTCATGTGAGTTGACTGCTCAGAATTTGCAGTTTCTTGGTAATACTCCCAACCACCATTGGAATAATGACTTGAATCATCTTGTGGTGGAGAAAAATATCCCATATGATTTTCTTTCTCATCTTGTGGTTCTGAAGCATAGCTCCATGAATTGGAGTGCCCAGAATTTGAAGTTTCTTGGTGATATTCCCAGAAAAGGAAATCAGCAAGAAGACTTAAATCAATTTTGAAATCTCAAAGAGCACTCAACAATTTCAATGAAACAGTAAAAAAAATAGCAAAGAAAAATTGCTTGAGAAAGCTAAACAGAGATGAAATTCAGCTTAATTGCAAAATGAAATTGAAGATCTCAGGAAATCAAAGAGACTAGAAAACAAGTCTAGATCTCAATTCCTTCCTTGATCCAACAGCAAACAGATTGAAGAATAAAGACAAATGGAAGCAGTAAATGAAAGCTTTGGTTCAAATCACAATTTCTTGAATTATGCTGAGAAATAACAAGAGAAATTGCAGATGGAGAATGAAAACAGAATTCCTTCCAATCTCAATCCAAATTTTCAAAACAGAAAAGAAAACTAAGAGAGAAAGCAAAATGAAAACTAAGAGTGCAAAACTCCCTATTGGAGCTAGCCTTCTCAATCGAGCTCTCTAAGAAATGAAGCAGATGCCTTTTTATAGGCTTTTCACAAAATGAAAATGAAAATGAAAAATGAAATTCTAAACAAATTACAATTAAAAATAAATTCCTAAGCTAACTTGTTCTTGTGCCTTGAAGTGATGTCCATGGGCTTTTAAATTTTGGTGCAGGATTGAATTAATTTGATTTTTGGACCATGGGTCACACTCCCAGGGCAAAGCTCTCCCCCAAGAGCTTTAAAGCTCTCCGTAAGAGCTCTATTGGAAGCACCCCTTTGTTTTGGAGAGAAACTCCAAGTTCAAACCATGATGGAAGCATTTTGTAAGTCCTTTTTCTTACATTTTCATGAGGAGACCCACGATAAAGCTCTCAAGGAGAGTGCTACTTCCTTGCTTCCCTTGGTCTCCCTCTTCGAATCCTGGTGAAGCCACTTTGATTCATTTTTGCTTATTTTTTGTCTTTAAAGATGCCTTTCACTCGTGCCTCAATTTCATGCCAAATATGGATTGCCATATATCGTTGAAAAGCTCTGAATGTCAGCTTTCCGACACAACTGGAAGCACATCAATGGATTTCTGTAGCTCAAGTTATTGCCCTTTAAAGGAGGCATGGTCATGCTGTAAGCGCCCAAGTTTAACTTAGCGAAAATTTTTTGCCTCCAAGCTCATTTTCCTTGAGGCAAACCCGAAAAAGCTCTTGGGCAAAGCTCTTGGCAAGAGCTTTGCATGTGAGCTTGCCTTGCTTCCTTCTTCCATGTGCTTTTGATAAAGTTCTTGGCAAGAGCTTTTAAGCTCTTGGCAAGAGCTTGGCTTTTGATTATTTGAAGTAAAGCTCTCCACAAGAGCTCTAAGCTCTTGGCAAGAGCTTGGTGCTCTTGCTCCTTGTTTTGAGCCACGCTTTTCTTCCTTTGGGCCACGCTTCTCTTCGTTGATTTGGTCATGGGCCACGCTTTTAAAAGCGTGGCCTAAGCCTCCAAAGTGTGCTCCAACTTCAAAGTATGCCCCAAAGCTCTTTTTTTTCCTTTTTAGCTTATTTTGTGCTTCTTTGCTTCTTTTTCTCCTTATTTCCTACAAGATTTAAAAAATTAAAAGATCAAAGAAATATACCAATTAAGTACAAAAGCATTCAATATTTAAGCACAATTCATCAATTTCTTGTATGAAAAAGCATAGAAAAACATGACATGGTGACATGTCATCAACTACACGATCACGATAAAGACCAGCAGAGATGAAAACCAAAATTCATCTCAAGGTCGACTAAACAAGGATTGAATTCACCTTCTACAAATCGGCAAAGATGAAAACAGAATAATGCAAGAAGTTATCGAAAGTGATCCGGAGAAAAGACCTGACGAGGTCTTAATGGATTGCTAAATAATAACTTAAAGACTGGCCGACGTTAAGAAGTCGGACCAAGTCAAACCAAGTTATAAGTAAACCCTGGAAAGAGGTCTGGCCAACCCTATAAAAGAGGATTACTTTAACTTAGAAGGGCCCGACATGACGTAGTCGGCCCAAAACATAAAAGTGATAAAAGTAATCCCTGAAAGAGACCTGAACAAGGTCCAAAAAAGAGGATTACAAAAATAACTTAGAAGGGCCCGACATGACGAAGTCGGCCCAAAACATAAAAGTTATAAAAGTAATCCCTGAAAGAGACCTGAACAAGGTCCAAGAAAGAGGATTACAAAAATAACTTAGAAGGGCCCGACATGACGAAGTCGGCCCAAAGCACAAAAGTTATAAAAGTAATCCCTGAAAGAGACCTGAACAAGGTCCAAGAAAGAGGATTACAAAAATAACTTAGGAGGGCCCGACATGACGAAGTCGGCCCAAAACACAAAAGTTATAAAAGTAATCCCTAAAAGAGACCTGAACAAGGTCCAAGAAAGAGGATTACAAAAATAACTTAGGAGGGCCCGACATGACGAAGTCGGCCCAAAACACAAAAGTTATAAAAGTAATCCCTGAAAGAGACCTGAATAAGGTCCAAGAAAGAGGATTACGAAAATAACTTAGAAGGACCCAACGCGAGGGAGTCAGCCCAAAACGTAAGGTAATCCTTAAAAGAGACCTAAGCAAGGTCCAAAAAAGAGGATTACTAACAACTCAGACAAATCGACATGACAAAATCGATCTCCCGAAAGCTTTAGCGTTATACGAAGTAAATTCGGACAAAAACCCAAAGAGGTCAGACAACGAAAAGTTCCAACACTCCCAAAGACCTAGAAAGGTACCTGGACGAATGCAGAGGGACATGTTACGAAAAAACACAAGTTATGATAATAACAAGCCCAAAAGGTTACCAAAACTAACCCCAAGGGCTTGGAAATTACTTTGTTTTTCAAAATAAGGTTGCTAAACAAGCAACTAGGAGTACAGCGAAAGTCAGAAACATCATTTACAAAATAAAGAGTTTAAAAAGCCCACAAGCCGGGCTACCTACACAAGCAATTAGAAAATTCACTACGAATCCTAAGGCTCTTTAGCAGCATCAACACGGGGTGAAGGAGGACGAGTCCGAAGAGGTACGGCATCCACAGTTCCATCATCTCGATTCAAGATTCGACAATCAGGTTCTGACTCGGGATGACTGGCCTCAACCGAAGGAATTGAAGAAGTCGGCACCTCAGATACTTTGGCAGCAGGCACGAAGGGAAGATCAACATCATCGTCATCAGGGTCATCAAGAACAATCTTGCCATCCTTTACAACATTGTCCAGACTAAAGAGAGTAAGGTCGGCCTCAGGTGCAATAACTCGAACCTGCTCCTTCAAGTTCTCATAAGCAGCATTCACACTGTCCACAAGGTGACCCTGGAGCTCGGAATCATTAACCCGGGCCGATTCCAACTCCTCTCTAAGACGCATCACTTCCCTATAGGACGTGACGTAGCTATCCTTGTGCCTTAATACGGTGTCTTCAGCCAACTTCACGGAAGCAGCCAAGGCCATAGAACTAGCCTTTTCACCCTCTAATTCTTTTTCCACCTTCGCCAACTTTACCTCCAGCTCCTCCTTCCAACCTTTTATTCTATTAAACTCCGCCTTAGCCTCCAGCATGAAAGATTTTGTAGCATGAACCGGGATACCCTGAGCAGTTCAAAAAAGAGTCGCACCCATATGAGCCATCTTCACACTACTTCTAGTTATGAACTCCAGGTGATGAAGAATGGACACATCATCCATTGGAAGACATCCATAGGGGGAAATCTGTTGATCGACAAACTCGACGGCATCAAAATCAGGGGCATCAAGGTTAAAAGGCTCAGATGTTTTTTGCTTTTTCGGAGGAGGAGCGCCAGCACCAGCAGCTGAAGTTTGCGAAGGGTTAGTCAGACGAACCTGGGGAGTAGGGATCACCCTCCTCGGCCCAGGTGACCTCGGCACGGATGGCTTCGACTGAACCTAGGACGACCCCTCTCCGGCCGCTTTGGCCGAGATGTTTTGGGCTACAGTAGCCTTCCTGGCCCGCTTGAATGCCTTCATAGATTCATTATTTTTAATCATATCTGCAAGCAACACATAACAGTGAGAAATCAAGTTACAAATCAGAAAAGAACTTGCAGAAAATAAAATCAACAAACAAAGAAAGGAAATCGATCACTACCAGCTCAGCCCGGAGAAGTGAGGGGTCCCCTAAGAATTTCTTGGTATCAAGATAGGGAGGCTCCCCCAATTCTCCTCCAATACAGTCACAAAGGCCTGCTCGACCTCGTCCAACATCTCCCATGAATACCTCGACACAACAATGTTCTTTTGCCACTCTAAAGGAAAAGTGGGTTCATCATTCTCATCCAGAAAAAAGGGCTGAGCTCCTTCAACAGCTCGGACCTTGAAGAAATAGTTCTTAAAATCACGAAACGACTCGTCATACATAGAAAAAACTTTCTTCCCTTGCGAAGCTCGGAATTAAACCCAGGCAGCCTTTTTCTTCACTACCCCAGGTTTTGTCAAGACAAACAAATAAAAGAAAAGGAATTGTGAGGCAGGGACGTCAAGTTCATGACACAACAATTGAAAGATCTTTATAAAGCCCCAAGAATTGGGGTGAAGTTGGGATGGAGCTACATTGCAAAACCACAACAAATTAGTCTCAAAAGGAGTAAAAGGAATGGTGATGCTCATCTGGCCAAAAAAGAAATCGTATGCATAGAAAAAAGGACGGTCTCCAGCAACTCAAGTAGAGAAACAAACTCTCTCTTCAGAAGTAGGGGGTACAAGCTCATAATTCTTTTTCTCACTATCACTATTACAAACCCTATGAAATTGCCTAAGCTGCTGACAAAATTCAGAATCAACCAAAGAAACACATAAAAGAACCATCGAATCCACCCAATCAGCCATGCCCTCAGGGACTTGAGAAGATGTTTCAACAATGTTCTTGCGAGAAGACATGAGGTCAACTAGTCCTACAGCAAGAAAAGAAGAAAATAGATTACTAACCCAAACATCTCGGATAAAGTCAAAAACCATATCAGAACAGCTCGAACAAGCATGACACCAGAGCAATACAAGCAACAAAAGGAAACCCCAGGACCCACACTAAAGATCCAGGGGCATCCTTTGGAGGAAACTTATGGAACAAGGACTCAGGAAAACCTACAAGTCTACATCTCTACACATCTTAACAGGAAGATAACACTCTAAGAAGAAAGCCACGAGCTACAAATCAAATAAAGTCATCAAAATAACTACCTCCCAAATTCACAGTCACAGACGGAACTACCAAGCAACGAAAGTATCAACAAGAAGTCATCAAAGACGCCACCTTTTTCAGAAAATAAACACCCCAAACAAACAAGCCACTAGAAAAAATCGTTACTTTCTACAAAGGATCATCAATAAAATCATCAACATAGTAAAAGTCATCAAAAGGAGCAACCTTCTGGGCAAAGTAAAACAGATTCATGAAAAACTAGAAAAACATGTAGCACAGCGACAAGCGAGCACGACAATGCAAAAAGATTCAAGTTTTCCAAACATGCATTCAAACAAAACCAAAACTTTACCAAGAACCGAAGGAAAAAACAACAAAAGAAGCACAAAGAAAGAAAAACCAACCTGAACAAAGGAAGAAACATCGAAGGAGATTGAAGATGGAAAGACGGAATCACCCAGAAAATCACCGAATGACGCCGTAACGCAAGAAAGGCAAAATTTAGGTGAAAGCAGAAAGCGAGAGAGTAAAGGGAGAAGTTACAAAGAAAAACGAAAGAAGAGAAACCGTTTCTGTGTGCAAAATTCAAAATAAAAAGCCAAGGAAAATGGGGCAATTAAAACCAATTAATAAAGGTATTAAACCTTCACACGTTCCCAAGAACAGAGCGCTGATATAAAAGCGCGCGCTCTCAGAAGAAAACGTTCCACATTCAAAACTCTACAAAGAAAGAAGTCGACAAATGCTCGAGTTCGGCTTCACCAGAGAAGGATCGAAGTCTAGGACTCGACCTCAAAAAGGAAGACCGAGCTCAAGCAGGGACACTGTTCACACCCTGGGTCGAGCTATCCGATCCGGGATGTTCAGTAACAAAGCGACCGACCTCTTCAGGTCAGGCTATTCGACCTCTACTCAAAGAGCTCGGCCTAATCGACAGGAAAGCCCAAAAAGGGGCCCAACTTAAGGAATACGACCCAAATCCAAAGGCATCCCAAGCCTACAGAAAGAAGGGCGGTTCCCTTGAAGATAAGCTGACCTCACTCAAAAGATAAGATAAAATAAGATAAAATAACTAACTTATCTTATCTAAGAAGGTCACTCCACACTATTATAAATACATTGGAGCACCCAGGTATAACTCATACTCTGATTCTACTAAAAACCTGCTTAATACCCTTGCTAACTTAAGCATCAGAGTCCCTTGCAGGTACCCCCCACCCTCCGATGGTGAAGGATCAGCAGTGCAGCCAGTCCAACAAGTCGGACACGACAGCTCCGGCCGCCACTCAGCAGCCAGACACGTCAGCACCGGCCAGTACAGAAGATCTTGACCGAGATCAACCTCCAGTTTCAGGTAACCCTCGGAACAGGTGTCTAATAGGATCTTGAGCGGGAATTCCATGGAACTTAGGGAGAAGATTAATCAAGGCAGTTTTAAGCTCAAAATTAGCATTCAACTCTGGATGACGTACTTGAAGCGGTTAAAGAACAAAGTCCAGAGCACGGGCTTCCTTAAGAGTGACTCTTCTTGGAGCGGCCATAATATCGGTACCTAATTCAATGGAAGAGGTATTAGTAGTATTAATGGAAGAGTAGATAGTTCCTTCCTCAAATGACGCTTCGGATTCAACCTCGGATAAGGTTGGTGAATTGGTAGAAACCCTTTCACCACCTCCAAAGGCTAACCGACGCCGAGCTTGCCTAATATGGAGTAAAGTCCTCTCAATTTCAGGATCAAATGTAGCTAAGCTCAGATCTGGTAATGAACGCGTCATTCAATGAAAGAAGCATAGAGCTCATGACAACAAAATGCACTAAAAAAAGATTAATCCTAACTAACAATTGAACTAGCAATCAATAAAAAAAATTCAAGTATCCACATATCAACATATTTACACTAACCAATAACATGGCACACATATGCAACTACCCGGCAATGGCGCCATTTTGATGTGTTATATTTGTCGGTATAGAATTTTCCAATATAATTCTGTCGTGAGTATAGTCTAAACCAACAAGCTATAATGCACCAAATTTAGAAAATGTGTCACCACAATTCAAAATCAATAACCGGGAGTAGAATCCCGGGTCGTTCTCCCTAGGAGTTGCCTTAAGATGCACATCATTGGTTAGGAGTTCTCTTGGTAGTTTGGAATTGAATACAAGAAAAGTAAATGAACTTGAACTAAAACAATGAGCAACTAACAATTAGACTAAGGAACACAAGAACTTAAGCTAGCAAGTGAATGGCAATCAATCAATGTAAAATCCTTGGCTAGGGGTGAGAATTGGAATTTTTATCCTCATTGCCTCCATCAATTGTGATAATAATTGGTTATTACTCCACTTAGTTAACCTCTAACTATAAAGGAAAGTCAAGTGGAGATAATCAATTTGAGTTCACAAGTCCTAGTCAAATCCTAAGGAAAGACTAGCTTTAGTGGCATTCAAATCAACTAGCAATTTCCAATTGTCAATCAACAAAAGACTTTGACAATTCAAGTGTCTCCAATTACCCAACCCCCAAGCCAAGAGTGAAAATCTACTCCATAGCTATAATTGACATTTTCTCAAACACTTAGTGAATAAGAATGCAAGACATTATGAAATTAAGAAGAGAATTCAAAACTAAAGCTATCTACTACAAGCAATTAACCACAATCAAGCAATTAATAACAATGAATATGAAATTCCTCAATGCATTAATAGAAATCAATGTAAACAAGATCCAAATCCTAGATCCAAAATAACTAGAGTAAGAAGAACACTAAATTGAGAGTAGAAGAATGAGATCTACAAATTATAGCAATGAAAAATTGAATTCAAAATAGATCTAACCAAAAGATCCAAGTGAAATTGCAATTGAGAAAGCCAAAACCTAGAGAGAAGTGAGAGTTTCTATCTCTAGAATCATAAACTCAAAAAACTAGCTAAAAATTCTCTAATGTGTCAAAATACCCTTTTTCCTTGGTCCCTTGGGTCTTTTCCCTCCAGAATTCAGCTAAAATTGGGCCTGGAGCTCTTCAGAAATCGCCAGCCACGATTTCACTAATGAAGTCACGTGCCGAGCGTCACACATACGCATCGGTCACGCGTACGCGTCTCTGGATTTTTGCGAGCCACGCGTACACGTCAAGCACGCATACGCGTCAATGAGATTTTCACCCAGCCACGCGAACACGTCAACTTTTGCGGGCCAATCCCAGCATCATGCTCCCACGCGTGCACATCGGCCACGCGTGCTCGTCGCAGCCGATTCTCTAAAACTCCCTTCTTTCGTTATCCTTCCATTTGTGCATGCTTCTTTTCTCTCTTCTAGGCCATTCTTGCCCTATAAACTCTGAAATCACTCAATAAACATATCACGGCATCGAATAGTAATAGAAGTGGATTAAAATATAGCATATTTAAGGCCTAAAAAGTATGTTTTCAACCATCAAGCAAAATTAGGAAGGAGACACAAAACTATGTATTTTATATGGATGAGTGTGATAGAATATTGATAAAAACCCCTAAATTCTACACATGATAAATCCTAAAATTGGGATTTATCAGGATCCCAAACTTTGTTTTTACACGCAACTTCAAGTTGATCATCACAAGTCCAATTGGGTGGCTGGTGCACGAAATCGTGATCGTTAATTTCTTGGTAACGGCGCCAAAAACTTTATACGTATGTTGATAATCTTAGTTCTTTGTCACAACTTCGCACAACTAACCAGCAAGTGCACTGGGTCATCCAAGTAATAAACCTTACGTGAGTAAGGATCGATCCCACGGAGATTGTTGGCTTGAAGCAAGCTATGGTCACCTTGTAAATCTCAGTCAGGCAGATTCAAATGGTTATAGAGTTTTAATAATTAAAAGATAAATAAAACGTAAAATAAAGATAGAGATACTTATGTAATTCATTGGTGAGAATTTCAGATAAGCGTATGGAGATGCTTAGTTCCTTCTGAATCTCTGCTTTCCTACTGCTTTCATCCAATCCTTCATACTCCTTTCCATGGCAAGCTGTATGTTGGGCATCACCGTTGTCAATGGCTACATCCCATCCTCTCAGTGAAAATGGTTCAAATGCGCTGTCACCGCACGGCTAATCATCTATCGGTTCTCGATCATACTGGAATAGGATTCAGTAATCCTTTTGCGTCTGTTACTACGCCCAGTGATGAGCGGATAATTTATACGCTTTTTGGCATTGTTTTTAGTATGTTTTTAGTAGGATCTAGTTACTTTTAGGGATATTTTCATTAGTTTTTATGTTAAATTCACATTTCTGGACTTTACTATGAGTTTGTGTGTTTTTCTATGATTTCAGGTATTTTCTGGCTGAAATTGAGGGACTTGAGCAAAAATCATATTCAGAGGTTGAAGAAGGACTGCTGATGCTGTTGGATTCTGACCTCCCTGCACTCAAAATTGATTTTCTAGAGCTACAGAACTCTAAATGGCGCTCTCCCAATTGCGTTGGAAAGTAGACATCCAGGGCTTTCCGGCAATGTATAATAGTCCATACTTTGGCCAAGAATAGATGACGCAAACTGGCGTTCAACGCCAGCTCTCTGCCCAATTCTGGCGTCCAGCGCCAGAAAAGGATCCAAAACCAGAGTTCAACGCCCAAACTGGCACAAAAGCTG
The DNA here is from genome assembly GCF_003086295.3 of Arachis hypogaea. Classification (NCBI taxonomy): domain Eukaryota; kingdom Viridiplantae; phylum Streptophyta; class Magnoliopsida; order Fabales; family Fabaceae; genus Arachis; species Arachis hypogaea. The sequence continues at coordinate 111,436,189 of NC_092055.1, read as the reverse complement.
ACGTTCAACTCCAAGAAGGACCTCTACACGTGCAACACTCAAAGCTCAGCCCAAGCACACACCAAGTGGGCCCCGGAAGTGGATTTATGCATCAATTACTTACTTCTGTAAACCCTTGTAGCTAGTTTATTATAAATAGGACCTTTTACTATTGTATTAGACATCTTTTGATCATCTTAGGATCTTAGGATCATCTTTGGATGCCTGGTTCTTAGATCAGAGGGGCTGGCCATTTGGCCATGCCTGGACCTTTCACTTATGTATTTTTAACGGTAGAGTTTCTACACTCCATAGATTAAGGTGTGGAGCTCTGCTGTTCCTCAAAGATTAATGCAAAGTACTACTATTTTCTATTCAATTCATCTTATTTCGCTTCTAAGATATTCATTCGCTCTTCAACCTGAATGTGATGAACGTGACAATCATCATCATTCCCTATGAACGCGTGCCTGACAACCACTTCCGTTCTACCTTAGACTGAATGAGTATCTCTTAGATCTCCTAACCAGAATCTTCGTGGTGTAAGCTAGAATGATGGCGGCATTCAAGAGAATCCGGAAGGTCTAAACCTTGTCTGTGGTATTCCGAGTAGGATTCAATGAATGAATGACTGTGACGAGCTCCAAACTCGCGATTGCGGGGCGTTAGTGACAGACGCAAAAGGATAGTAAATCCTATTCCAGCATGATCGAGAACCGACAGATGAATAGCAGTGCCGTGACAGGGTGCGTTGACCATTTTCACTGAGAGGATAAGATGAAGCCATTGACAAGGGTGATGCCTCCAGACGATTAGCCGTGCCGTGACAAGGCATTTGGATCATTTTCCCGAGAGAAGACCGAAAGTAGCCATTGACAATGGTGATGTATCACATAAAGCCAGCCATGGAAAGGAGTAAGACTGATTGGATGAAGATAGCAGGAAAGCAGAGGTTCAGAGGAACGAAAGCATCTCTATTCGCTTATCTGAAATTCTCACCAATGATTTAGATAAGTATTTCTATCCTTTATTCTATGTTTATTTAATTAGTATTCGAAAACACCATTATCAATTTATATCTGCCTGACTGAGATTTACAAGGTGACCATAGCTTGCTTCATACCAACAATCTCCGTGGGATTCGACCCTTACTCACGTAAGGTATTACTTGGACGACCCAGTGCACTTGCTGGTTAGTTGTGCGAAGTTGTGAACCATGGTATTGGCATCATGTTTTTGGCGCCATTACCAGGGAAAGAAAAAGCGATGAATTTTACATAATCAAAGTGTAATCACAATTTCTGCGCACCACCCAGCACTCGCGAGTTTGAAGCTCGTCACAGCCATCCCTTCCCAGATCCTACTCGGAATACCACAGACAAGGTTTAGACTTTTCGGATCTCAAGAATGGCCGCCAATAATTCTAGCCTATACCACGAAGACTTTGATCGTAGATTAAGAGGCTAAGAGATACACATTCAAGCTTGTTTGCATGTAGAACGGAAGTGTTTGTCAGGCACGCGTTCATAAGTGAGAATGATGATGAGCGTCACATAATCATCACATTCATCATGTTCTTGTGTGCAAATGAATATCTTAGAGAAGAAATAGGCTTGAATTGAATAGAAAAATAATAGTACTTTGCATTAATTCATGAAGAACAGCAGAGCTCCACACCTTAATCTATGGTGTGTAGAAACTCTACCCTTGAAAATACATAAGTGAACATAGGGTAGACATGGCCGAGTGGCCAGCCTCCCATAGAGGTCTAGAGATCTAAAATGATCAAAAGATTATCCAAAGATCCTTAACACGATAGTAAAAAGTTCTATTTATACTAAACTAGTTACTAGGGTTACAGAAATAAGTAAATGATGCAGAAATCTACTCCCGGGCCCACTTGGTGTGTGCTTGGGCTGAGCATTGAAGCTTTCACGTGTAGAGGTCTTCCTTGGAGTTAAACGCCAGTTTGTAACTTGTTTCTGGCGTTTAACTCTGCTTTGCAACCTGTTTCTGGCGTTTAACACCAGAATATGGCAGAAAGCTGGTGTTGAACGCCAGTTTGCGTCATCTAAACTCGGGCAAAGTATGGACTATTATATATTTCTGGAAATCCCTGGAAGTCTACTTTCCAACGCAATTGAGAGCGTGCCATTTGGACTCTTGTAGCTTCAGAAAATCAACTTTGAGTGCAGGGAGTTCAGAATCCAACAGCATCTGCAGTCCTTCTTCAGCCTCTGAATCTGATTTTTGCTCAAGTCCCTCAATTTCAGCCAGAAATTACCTGAAATCACAGAAAAACACAAAACTCATAGTAAAGTCCAGAAATGGTGATTTTTATTTAAAAACTAATAAAAATATACTAAAAACTATGTAAAAATAATGCCAAAAAGTGTATAAATTACATAACACCAAACTTAAATTGTTGCTTGTCCCCAAGCAAATGAAAATCAAATAGGATAAAAAGAAGAGAATATACTATAAATTCCAAAAATATCAATAAAACTTAGCTCCAATTAAATGAGCAGGACTAGTAGCTTTTTGCCTCTGAACAGTTTTGGCATCTCACTTTATCCCTTGAAGTTCAGAATGATTAGCATCTATAGGAACTCAGAATTTAGATAGTGTTATTGATTCTCCTAGTTCAGTATGTTGATTCTTGAATACAGCTACTTTATGAGTCTTGGCCGTGGCCCTAAGCACTTTGTTTTCCAGTATTACCACCGGATACATAAATGCCACAGACACATAACTGGGTGAACCTTTTCAGATTGTGACTCAGCTTTGCTAGAGTCCCCAATTAGAGGTGTCCAGGGTTCTTAAGCACACTCTTCTTTTTGCTTTGGACCTCGACTTTAACTGCTCAGTCTCAAGCTTTTGGCTTGACACCTTCACGCCACAAGCACATGGTTAGGGACAGCTTGGTTTAGCCGCTTAGGCCAGGATTTTATTCCTTTGGGCCCTCATATCCACTGATGCTCAAAGCCTTGGATCCTTTTTATTACCCTTGCATTTTGGTTTAAAGGGTTACTGGCTTTTTGCTCTTGCCTTTTGGTTTAAAGAGCTCTTGGCTTTTTCTTCTTGCTTTTTCTTTTTCTTTCTCTTTTTTTCGCAAGCTTTTGTATTCACTGCTTTTTCTTGCTTCAAGAATCAATTTTATGATTTTTCAGATTATCAATAACATTTCTCCTTTTCATCATTCTTTCAAGAGCCAATATATTTAACATTCATAAACAACAATATCAAAAGACATATGCACTGTTCAAGCATTCATTCAGAAAACAAAAAGTATTGTCACTACATCAAAATAATTAAACTAATTTCAAGGATGAATTCGAAATTCATGTACTTCTTGTTCTTTTGTAATTAAAGCATTTTTCATTTAAGAAAGGTGATGGATTCATAGGAAATTCATAGCTTTAAGACATAGACACTTAAACACTAATGATCATATAGTAAAGACACAAACATAAATAAAACATAAGGCTCAAAAACTGAAACACACAGGAAAATAAGAACTAGGAGATTAAGGAACGAGTCCACCTTAGTGAGGGTAGCGTCTTCCTCTTCTTGAAGAACCAATGGTGATCTTGAGCTCCTCTATGTCTCTTCCTTGCCTTTGTTGCTTCATCCCTAGTGATTTTGGTACTCCTATCCTTAGTTGCTCCCAATAGTTGTGTGGAGGAAAATGTATCCCTTGAGGTATCTCAGGGATTTCTTGGTGAGAGAATTCCTCATGCTCTTGTTGAGGTCCATGAGTGGGCTCTCTTGTTGTGCAGTCAAATGCTCTATGGTGCACGAAATTGTGATGTCCAGGCTCAAACTATTCCTGGCACGTGAGCAACTTGGTACGCGTAATCGTGATTACACATTCATAATTTGTCACAATTTCGATACAACTAACCAGCAAGTGCACTGGGTTGTCCAAGTAATACCTTACGTGAGTAAGGGTCGAATCCCACGGAGATTGTTAGTATGAAGCAAGCTATGGTCACCTTGCAAATCTCAGTTAGGCAGATATAAATGGATAATGGTGTTTTCGAATTTAATATAATAAAATAGGGATAGAAATACTTATGTAATTCATTGGTAGGAATTTCAGATAAGCGAATGGAGATGCTTTCGTTCCTCTGAACCTCTGCTTTCCTACTATCTTCATCCAATCAGTCTCACTCCTTTCCATGGCTGGCTTTATGTGATACATCACCACTGTCAATGGCTACTTTCGGTCATCTCTCGAGAAAATGATCCAATGCCCTGTCACGGCACGGCTAATCGTCTGGAGGCATCACCCTTGCCAATGGCTTCATCTTATCCTCTCAGTGAATAATATGCTCACGCACCCTGTCACGGCACGGCTATTCATCTGTCGGTTCTCGATCATGCTGGAATAGGATTTACTATCCTTTTGCGTCTGTCACTAATGCCCTGCAATCGCGAGTTTGGAGCTCGTCACAGTCATTCATTCATCGAATCCTACTCGGAATACCACAGACAAGGTTTAGACTTTCCGGATTCTCTTGAATGCCGTCATCATTCTAGCTTACGCCACGAAGATTCTGGTTAAGAGATCTAAGAGATATTCATTCTAGCTTATTTCATGTAGAACGGAAGTATTTGTCAGGCACGTGTTCATAGGGGAGATGGTGATGAGCGTCACACATAATCATCACCTTCATCACGTTCTTGGGTGCGAATAGATATCTTAGAAGCGAAATAAGATGAATTGAATAGAAAACAGTAGTACTTGCATTAATCTTTGAGGAACAGCAGAGCTCCACACCTTAATCTATGGATTGTAGAAACTCTACCGTATAAAAATACATAAGTGAAGGTCCAGGCATGGCCGAGATGGCCAGCCTCCAAAAACGTGATCAAAGGATCATAAGGTAATCCAAAGATGACTAATACAATAGTAAAAGGTCCTATTTATAATAAACTAGTCACTAGGGTTTACATGAGTAAGTAATTGATGCATAAATCCACTTCCGGGGCCCACTTGGTGTGTGCTTGGGCTGGGCTTTGAGTGTTACACGTGTAGAGGTCCTCCTTGGAGTTGAACGCCAGCTTTGGTGCCAGTTTGGGCGTTCAACTCTGGTTTTGGCTCCTTTTCTGGCGCTAGACGCCAGATTTGGGTAGAAAGCTGGCGTTGAACGCCGGTTTACGTCGTCTATTCTTGGCCAAAGTATGGACTATTATATATCGCTGGAAAGCCCTGGATGTCTACTTTCCAACGCAATTAGAAGCGCGCCATTTCGAGTTCTGTAGCTCCAGAAAATCCACTTTGAGTGCAGGGAGGTCAGAATCCAACAGCATCAGCAGTCCTTTTTCAACCTCTGAATCTGATTTTTGCTCAAGTCCCTCAATTTCAGCCAGAAAATACCTGAAATCACAGAAAAACACAGAAACTCATAGTAAAGTCTAGAAATGTGAATTTAACATAAAAACTAATAAAAACATCCCTAAAAGTAACTAGATCCTACTAAAAACATACTAGAAACAATGTCAAAAAGCGTATAAATTATCCGCTCATCACAACACCAAACTTAAATTGTTGCTTGTCCCCAAGCAACTGAAATTCAAATAGGATAAAAAGAAGAGAATATACTATAAATTTCAAACTATCAATGAAACAGAGCTTCAATCATATGAGCGGGACTTATAGCTTTTTGCCTCTTGAATAGTTTTGGCATTTCACTCTATCCATTGAGGTTCAGAATGATTGGCCTCTATAGGAACTCAGAGTTCAGATAGTGTTATTGATTCTCCTAGTTCAGTATGATGATTCTTGAACACAGCTTCTTTATGAGTCTTGGCCGTGGCCCTAAGCACTTTGTTTTCCAGTATTACCACCGGATACATAAATGCCACAGACACATAATTGGGTGAACCTTTTCAGATTGTGACTCAGCTTTGCTAAAGTCCCTAATTAGAGGTGTCCAGGGTTCTTAAGCACACTCTTTGTTTTTGCTTTGGACCTTGACTTTAACCGCTCAGTCTCAAGTTTTTACTTGACACCTACACGCCACAAGCACATGGTTAGGGACAGCTTGGTTTAGCCGCTTAGACCAGGATTTTATTCCTTTAGGCCCTCCTATCCACTGATGCTCAAAGCCTTGGGATCCTTTTTATTTGCCCTTGCCTTTTGGTTTTAAGGGTTATCGGCTTTTTCTGCTTGCTTTTTCTTTTTCTTTCTATTTTTTTTCGCCCCTTTTTTTTTCTGCAAGCTTTGTTCTTTGCTGCTTTTTCTTGCTTCAAGAATCATTTTTATGATTTTTCAGATTATCAAATAACATGTCTCCTAGTCATCATTCTTTCAAGAGCCAACATATTTAACATTCTTAAACAACAACTTCAAAAGACATATGCACTGTTCAAGCATACATTCAGAAAACAAGAAGCATTGTCACCACATCAACATAATTAAGCTAAGTTCAAGGATAAATTCGAAACTCATGTACTTCTTGTTCTTTTGAATTAAAACAGTTTTTATTTTAAGAGAGGTGATGGATTCATAGGACATTCATAACTTTAAGACATAGTTACTACTACTAATGATCATGTAATGAAGACACAAACATAGATAAGCACATAACATAGAAAACGAAAACCAGAAGAAAGAAGAACAAGGAATGAATCCACCTTAGTAATGGTGGCGTTTCCTTCTTGAGGAACCAATGATGTCCTTGAGCTCTTCTATGTCTCTTCCTTGTCTTTGTTGCTCCTCCCTCATTGCTTTTTGATCTTCTCTTATTTCATGAAGCATGATGGAGTGCTCTTGATGTTCCACCCTTAGTTGTCCCATATTGGAACTCAATTCTTCTAGGGAGGTGTTGATTTGCTCCCAATAGTTTTGTGGAGGAAAGTGCATTTGAGGCATCTCCGGGATCTCATGGTGATGAGCTTCCTGCGCCTCTTTGAGCTCCATGAATGGGCTCTCTTGCTTGCTCCATATTCTTCTTAGTGATGGGCTTGTCCTCTTTAATGAGGATATCTCCCTCTATGTCAATCCCAGCCGAATTGCATAGGTGGCAGATGAGGTGAGGAAAGGCTAACCTTGCCATAGTAGAGGACTTGTCAGCCACCTTGTAGAGTTCTTGAGGTATAATCTCATGAACTTCCACCTCTTCTCCAATCATGATGCTATGGATCATGATGGCCCGGTCTATAGTGACTTCAGACCGGTTGCTAGTGGGAATGATTGAGCATTGAATGAACTCCAACCATCCTCTAGCTACAGGCTTGAGGTCCAATCTTCTTAGTTGAACCGGCTTGCCTTTGGAGTCAATCTTCCATTGAGCTCCTTCTACACATATGTCCATAAGGACTTGGTCCAACCTTTGATCAAAGTTGACTCTCGTTGTGTAGGGGCGTGCGTTCTCTTCCATGTTTGGCAAGTTGAACGCCAACCTCACATTCTCCGGACTAAAATCTAAGTATTTCCCCCGAACCATTGTAACATAGTTCTTTGGATCCGGGTTCTTACTTTGATCATGGTTCTTGGTGATCCATGCATTGGCATAGAACTCTTGAACCATTAGGATGCCGACTTGTTGGATGGGATTTGTTAGAACTTCCCAACCTCTTCTTTGAATTTCATGTCGGATCTCCGGATACTCATTTCTTTTGAGTTTGAAAGGGACCTCAGGGATCACCTTCTTCTTGGCCACAACATCATAGAAGTGGTCTTGATGGGCTTTGGAGATGAACCTTTCCATCTCCCATGACTCGGATGTGGAAGCTTTTGTCTTCCGCTTCCCCTTTCTAGAGGATTCTCCGGTCTTAGGTGCCATCAATGGTAATGGAAAAACAAAAAGCTTATGCTTTTACCACACCAAACTTAGAATATTGCTCGCCCTCGAGCAATAAACAAAAGAATAGAAGAAGAAGAAGAAGAAATATGGAGAGGGAGAGGGAGATGTGGTTTCGGCCAAGGAGAGTGTAGAGGGGTGTGTTGTGTGAATTTGATGAAGAATGGAGATCTTTATATAGGGAAGGGAGGGGGGTTAAGGTTCGGCCATATGGGTGGGTTTGGGTGGGAAATTGGTTTTGAATTTTGAAGGTAGATGGAGTTTATGAGGTAGGTTTATGGGGAAGAGTGGATGGATGTGAGTGGTGAAGAGGTGGGGATCCTGTGGGGTCCACAGATCCTGAGTGGATCCTGTGGGGTCCACAGATCCTAAGTAGATCCTGTGGGGTCCACAGATCCTGAGGTGTTCAAGGATTTACATCCCTGCACCCATTAGGCATGTAAAAATGCCTTTGTACCCAACTCTGGGCATTCAGCGCCAGGTTGGTGGCCATTTTGGGCGTTCAACGCCCATTTGTGTGCCATTTCTGGCGTTGAACGCCAGAACCATGCCTGTTCTGGCGTTCAGCGCCCAGAAGCTGCCCATTTTGGGCGTTCAGCGCCAGAACCATGCTCTGTTCTGGCGCTGAACGCCAGACAGATGCTCCTCTAGGGTGTGATTTTTCTTCTGCTATTTTTGATTCCGTTTTCAATTTTTATATTTATTTTGTGACTCCACATGATCATGAACCTAAGAAAACATGAAAAACAATAAAAATAAGAATTAGATAGACATTGGGTTGCCTCCCAACAAGTGCTTCTTTAATGTCAATAGCTTGACAGTGGGCTCTCATGGAGCCTCACAGATGTGCAGAGCTTTGTTGAGACTCTCCAACACCAAACTTAGAGTTTGGATATGGGGGTTCAACACCAAACTTAGAGTTTGGTTGTGGCCTCCCAACACCAAACTTAGAGTTTGACTGTGGGGGCTCTGGTTGACTCTGCTTTGAGAGAAGCTTTTTTTGCTTCCTCTCCATGGTTGCAGAGGGAGATCCTTGAGTTTTAAACACAAGGGAGTTCTCATTCCATTGAAGGAATATTTCACCTCTGTCAACATCAATCACAGCTCTTGCTGTGGCCAGGAAAGGTCTTCCTAGGATGATGGATTCATCCTCTTCCTTTCCAGTATCCAGGACTATGAAATCAGCAGGGATGTAAAGGCCTTCAACCTTTACTAACACGTCCTCTACTTGTCCATAAGCCTGTTTTCTTGAGCTATCTGCCATCTCTAATGAGATTTTAGCAGCTTGCACCCCATAGATTCCCAGTTTCTCTATTACAGAGAGGGGCATGAGGTTTATTCCTGAACCAAGGTCACACAGAGCTTTAAAGATCATAGTGCCTATGGTACAGGGTATTATGAACTTTCCAGGATCCTGTCTCTTCTGAGGTAATGTCAGTTGATCCAGATCACTCAGTTCATTGATGAACAAGGGAGGTTCAACTTCCCAAGTATCAATGCCAAATAATTTGGCATTCAGCTTCATGATTGCACCAAGAAACTTGGCAGTTTGCTCTTTAGTAACATCCTCATTCTCTTCAGAAGAGGAATACTCATCAGAGCTCATGAAGGGCATAAGGAGGTTCAATGGGATCTCTATGGTCTCTAGATGAGCCCCAGAGGCCTTTGGTTCCTCAGAGGGAAGCTCCTTATTGACCACTGGACGTCCCAGGAGGTCTTCCTCCTTGGGATTCACGTCCTCTCCTCTCCTCACAGGTTCGGCCATGGTGCTTATGTCAATGGCCTTGCACTCTCCTTTTGGGTTCTCTTCTGTATTGCTTGGGAGAGTACTAGGAGGGATTTCAGTTATCCTTTTACTCAGCTGGTCCACTTGTGCTTCCAGATTTCTAATGGAAGACCTTGTTTCATTCATGAAACTTACAGTGGCCTTAGATAGATCAGAGACTAGATTTGCTAAATTAGAAGCATTTTGTTCAGAGTTCTCTGTCTGTTGCTGAGTTGATGATGGAAAAGGCTTGCTGTTGCTAAACCTGTTTCTTCCACCATTATTAAAGCCTTGTTGCGGCTTTTGATCCTTCCATGAGAAATTTGGATAATTTCTCCATGATGAGTTATAGGTGTTTCCATAAGGTTCATCTAAGTACTTCACCTCTGCTATTGCAGGGTTCTCAGGATCATAAGCTTCTTCTTCATAAGAAGCCTCTTGAGTACTGTTGGATGCAGCTTGCATTCCATGCAGACTCTGAGAGATCATATTGACTTGCTGAGTCAATATTTTATTCTGAGCCAATATGGCATTCAGAGTATCAACTTCAAGAACTCCCTTCTTCATGGGCGTCCCATTATTCACAGGATTCCTTTCAGAAGTGTACATGAACTGGTTATTAGCAACCATGTCAATGAGTTCTTGAGCTTCTGCAGGCGTTTTCTTTAGGTGAATGGATCCACCTACAGAAGTGTCCAGTGACATTTTTGATAGCTCAGATAAACCATCATAGAATATATCCAGGATGGTCCATTCTGAAAGCATATCAGAAGGACACTTTTTGGTCAACTGTTTGTATCTTTCCCAAGCTTCATAGAGGGATTCACCTTCTTTCTGTCTGAAGGTTTGAACATCAGCTCTAAGCTTGCTCAGCTTTTGAGGAGGGAAGTACTTGGCTAAGAAAGCCGTGACCAGCTTATCCCAAGAGTTCAGGCTGTCTTTGGGTTGAGAATCCAACCATAATCTAGCTCTGTCTCTTACAGCAAAAGGGAAAAGTATGAGCCTGTAGACTTCAAGATCCACTCCATTAGTCTTAACAGTATCACATATCTGCAAGAATTCAGTTAAGAACTGAAAAGGATCTTCAGATGGAAGTCCATGAAACTTGCAATTCTGCTGCATCAGAGAAACTAATTGAGGTTTCAGCTCAAAGTTGTTTGCTCCAATGGCAGGAATGGAGATGCTTCTTCCATGTAAATTGGAATTAGGTGCAGTAAAGTCACCAAGCATCTTCCTTATATTATTATTATTTTCGGCTGCCATCTCCTCTTCCTGTTCAAAAATTTCTGAAAGGTTATCTCTGGATTGTTGTATTTTAGCTTCTCTTAATTTTCTCTTCAGAGTCCTTTCAGGTTCTGGATCTGCTTCCACAAGAATGTTCTTATCCTTGCTCCTGCTCATATGACAAAGAAGAGGGCACAAAAAAAAATAATAATAATAATAGAGATCCTTTATACCACAGTATAGGGATCCCTGTGTAAGTAGAAGAAGAGGGAGATACAAAGAATGTAATATAATGGAAGAAACACAACTGTGAGGAGGCTAGATATGTGAGATGAGATGTTAGGATATGAATGAATAAATAGAATAAGATGGGAGAGGGAGAATTTTCGAAAATAATTTTTTGAAAAAGAGTTAGTGATTTTCGAAAATGGTTTTTGAAAAATGTTAGTATTTTTTTTCGAAAATTTTTTAAATCAAAAATAAAAAATAAAAATAATTAGTTAATTAAAAAGAAATTTTGAAAAAGAGGGAAGATATTTTCGAAAATTAGAGAGAGAGAGTTAGTTAGGTAGTTTTGAAAAAGTTTAAGAAACAAAAAGTTAGTTAGTTAGTTGAAACAAATTTTGAAAAGATAAGAAGTTAGGAAGTTAGAATAGATATTTTTGAAAAAGATAAGATAAGAAGATATTTTTGAAAAGATATGATAAAAATTAGTTTTTGAAAAAGATTTGATTTTTAAAATCACAATTAATGACTTGATTTACAAGAAATCACAAGATATGATTCTAGAACTTAAAGTTTGAATCTTTCTTAACAAGCAAGTAACAAACTTCAAATTTTTGAATCAAAACATTAATTGATTATGTTATTTTCGAAAATTTGGTATAAAAATAGGAAAAAGATTTTTGAAGAATATTTTTGAAATTTTCGAAAATAACTAAGAATTTTGAAAAAGATTTGATTTTTGAAAAAGATTTTGAAAAAGATAAGATTTTCAAATTGAAAATTTGATTTGACTTATGAGGAACAATTTGATTTTAAAAATTTTTTAAAAAGTCAATCGAAATTTTCGAATTTGATGAGAGAAAAAGGGAAAGATATTTTTTTTATTTTTGAATTTTTAATGAAGAGAGAGAAAAACAAGAAAAATGATGCAATGCATGAAATTTTTAGATCAAAACATGTGATGCATGCAAGAATGCTATGAATGTCAAGATGAACACTAAGAACACTATGAATGTCAAGATGAACATCATAGACACAATTTTGTAAAATTTTTAATGCAAAGAAAACATGCAAGACACCAAACTTAGAAATCTTTAATGCCTAGGCACTAAGAATTCAAGAATGCATATGAAAAACAAGAAAAGACACAACAAAAAATATCATCAAGATCAAACAAGAAGACTTACCAAGAACAACTTGAAGATCATGAAGAACACTATGAATGCATGATATTTTCGAAAAATGCTAGATGCATATGCAAGTGACACCAAACTTATGATATGACTCAAGACTCAAACAAGAAACAGAAAAATATTTTTGATTTTTATGATTTTCTAATTTTTTTTGGATTTTTTTCGAAAATTATATGAAAAAGAAAAAATAAGGATTCCAAAATTTTTAATATGAATTCCAGGAATCTTGCATTCTTAGTCTAAAGCTTCAGTCCAGGAATTAGACATGGCTCACTAGCCAGCCAAGCTTTCAAAGAAAGCTCCAGTCCAAAACACTAGACATGGCCAATGGCCAGCCAAGCTTCAGCATTTAACACGAGAGTATATTGCTCTTGATAACAAATTGCAAGCCTCAGTCCAAATAAATTTAGACATGGCTTTACAGCCAGCCAGGCTTTACATGCTTCATGAAACACTAGAATTCATTCTTAAAAATTTTGAATAAAAGAATTTTTTTTTTTGAAAACATTTTTATTATTTTCGAAAACAGATGAGAAAATTTTAGAAATATTTTTGAAAAATTTTTTTGAAAATAAAATAAAAAGAAAATTACCTAATCTGAGCAACAAGATGAACCGTCAGTTGTCCAAACTCGAACAATCCCCGGCAACGGCGCCAAAAACTTGGTGCACGAAATTGTGATGTCCAGGCTCGAACAATCCCCGGCAACGGCGCCAAAAACTTGGTGCATGAAATTGTGATGTCCAGGCTCAAACTATTCCTGGCACGTGAGCAACTTGGTACGCGTAATCGTGATTACACATTCATAATTTGTCACAATTTCGATACAACTAACCAGCAAGTGCACTGGGTCGTCCAAGTAATACCTTACGTGAGTAAGGGTCGAATCCCACGGAGATTGTTGGTATGAAGCAAGCTATGGTCACCTTGCAAATCTCAGTTAGGCAGATATAAATGGATAATGGTGTTTTTGAATTTAATATAATAAAATAGGGATAGAAATACTTATGTAATTCATTGGTAGGAATTTCAGATAAGCGAATGGAGATGCTTTCGTTCCTCTGAACCTCTGCTTTCCTACTATCTTCATCCAATCAGTCTCACTCCTTTCCATGGCTGGCTTTATGTGATACATCACCACTTTCAATGGCTACTTTCGGTCATCTCTCGGGAAAATGATCCAATGCCCTGTCACGGCACGGCTAATCGTCTGGAGGCATCACCCTTGCCAATGGCTTCATCTTATCCTCTCAGTGAATAATATGCTCACGCACCCTGTCACGGCATGGCTATTCATCTATCGGTTCTCGATCATGCTGGAATAGGATTTACTATCCTTTTGCGTCTGTCACTAACGCCCTGCAATCGCGAGTTTGGAGCTCGTCACAGTCATTCATTCATCGAATCCTACTCGAAATACCACAGACAAGGTTTAGACTTTCCGGATTCTCTTGAATGCCGCCATCATTCTAGCTTACGCCACGAAGATTCTGGTTAAGAGATCTAAGAGATATTCATTCTAGCTTATTTCATGTAGAACGGAAGTGTTTGTCAGGCACGTGTTCATAGGGGAGATGGTGATGAGCGTCACACATAATCATCACCTTCATCACGTTCTTGGGTGCGAATGGATATCTTAGAAGCGAAATAAGATGAATTGAATAGAAAACAGTAGTACTTGCATTAATCTTTGAGGAACAGCAGAGCTCCACACCTTAATCTATGGAGTGTAGAAACTCTACCGTATGAAAATACATAAGTGAAGGTCCAGGCATGGCCGAGATGGCCAGCCCCCAAAAACGTGATCAAAGGATCATAAGGTAATCCAAAGATGACTAATACAATAGTAAAAGGTCCTATTTATAATAAACTAGTCACTAGGGTTTACATGAGTAAGTAATTGATGCATAAATCCACTTCCGGGGCCCACTTGGTGTGTGCTTGGGCTGGGCTTTGAGTGTTACACGTGTAGAGGTCCTCCTTGGAGTTGAACGCCAGCTTTGGTGCCAGTTTGGGCGTTCAACTCTGGTTTTGGCTCCTTTTCTGGCGCTGGACGCCAGATTTGGGTAGAAAGCTGGCGTTGAACACCAGTTTACGTCGTCTATTCTTGGCCAAAGTATGGACTATTATATATTGCTGGAAAGCCCTGGATGTCTACTTTCCAACGCAATTGGAAGTGCGCCATTTCGAGCTCTGTAGCTCCAGAAAATCCACTTTGAGTGTAGGGAGGTCAAAATCCAACAGCATCAGCAGTCCTTTTTCAACCTCTGAATTTGATTTTTGCTCAAGTCCCTCAATTTCAGCCAGAAAATACCTGAAATCACAGAAAAACACACAAACTCATAGTAAAGTCCAGAAATGTGAATTTAACATAAAAACTAATGAAAACATCCCTAAAAGTAACTAGATCCTACTAAAAATATACTAGAAACAATGTCAAAAAGCGTATAAATTATCCGCTCATCACTCTACTACTGAGATATGGACCCTTGAGATGAATCTCTCCATCTCCCATGACTCGGAGGTGAAAGCTTTTGTCTTTCCTTTCCTCTTTCTAGAGGTTTGTCTGGCCTTAGGTGCCATAAATGGTTATGGAAAAACAAAAATCAATGCTTTTACCACACCAAACGTAAAAGGTTTTCTCGTCCTCGAGCAAAAGAAGAAAAAAAGTAATGGAAGAAGAAGAAAATTGAGGAGATGGAGGGAGAGAGTTGATGACATGTCACCATGTCATGTTTTTCTATGCTTTTTCATAAAAGAAATTTATGATTAGTGCTTAAATATTGCATTCTTTGGTGCTTAAATGGTATATTTCTTTGATCTTTTGATTTGATAAACTTTGTAGGAAATAAGAAGAAAAAGAAGCAAAAAGAGCACAAAATAAGCAAAAAAAAAGAAAAGAGGAATTTTGGGCACACTTTGAAGTTGGAGCACACTTTGGAGGCTTAGGCCACGCTTCTAAAAGCGTGACCCATGACCAAATCAAGGAAGAGAAGCGTGGCCCAAAGGAAGAAAAGCGTGGCTCAAAACAAAGAGCAAGAGAGGACAAAAAAGCTTGAGCTAAAGTTTGCCTCAAACTTTAGCTCAAACTTTTGGAGGAGCTTGACTACACCCTGGAGGGAGCAAAAGCTTGCGCCAACGTTTGCCTCAAGCTTTTTGGCAAATGTTGGCGCCACACACCTCACAGCCTGAAGGGGTATACTTCCAACAAGAATAACTTGAGCTACAGAGCTCCAAATGAGGTGATTCCAAAAGCAATGGAAAATAGGAATCAAGAGCTTTCCAAGCATATATGGCATTGCATGGTAGACACTAAAATTGAGGGAGAAAACTGCCCCGCAATGTGCATAAATGAACATGGTGGCAACCTGCAGTGAGGCCAACTGACCTCTGCACCTTCGATGGAGTATAACTCGAGCTGTGGAGCTCCAATTGATGCGCTTTCAATGGCATTTGAAAGTAGACATTCAGAGCTTTCCAACAATGTATAATAGTATGGGGTGGACAATATGTTTGAGCCTCCAGAACTGGCGTTTTCGACCATGTTTGAGGCAAACTTTACCTCAAACGCTGCACACCAAGGCCAGCGACCTTGTCCTCTTCAAATGAGCATAACTTGAGTTGTAGATATCCAATAGTGGTGATTCCAATTGGGTTAGAAAGCTGACATTCAGAGCTTTCTAACCATATATAATAGTCTATAGTGGGCATGAAATTTGCAACGTTTACAAGCAGACAAAGTAGTACCCCAACATGCATGCAAGAAGGCCCAACGTTTGGCTAAAAGTTTGACCTCAAACTTTAGCCCAAACGTTGGTAGTAGCAAATAAGGGCAGCTGGTATAAAAAGTTTGAGTAAAAGTTTGCCTCAAACTTTTACTCAAACTTTTACTCAAACTTTTATGATTCATGGCCCGGTTCACAATGGGTTTCTCTCCAACTCCAAGAGCAATCAACAGAGGCTTTTGTCAATCCAATTCCATCAAGAGCAAGGGCCCAATTGACACCACTCAAAGGCACAAGAGATAGTTAGAATAGAAATTTCATTTTAATTGTAATTTGTTTTGAATTTCATTTTCATTTTGTAAAAATGCCTATAAATAGGCATTTGTTTCATTTTATTAGGAAGGCGAGCTCCACTAGGGAGCATTAGGAATACAGAATTCTCTCTCTTTAGTTTTTCTTTTTGTTTTGAATCTTGGGTTGAGAATCGAAGAAATTCTGTTTCAATCTCACCTTGAGAATTCTCTCTGTTTTCTTCTTCTGCAATTTTAATTTCTCCTCTACTACAAGTTCCTTTGCTGCAAGTTTACAATCTAATTTACATTGAACTTGATTTTGATCTTTGATTCTCATTGCTCTCTGTTCTCACTGAATTCAATTTACTTTCAAGCAATTTAATTCTTCTGCAAGTGCTCTGCATTTTTCATTTCTGTTCATGATCTGATTTACTTTTCCTGCAAATTTAATTTTCTCTAAGCTCTGATATATTGCTCTTTTTAATTTCCAGCACCCCAGCCCCTTTACTTTTCATGCAATTTACTTTTCTTGCAATTTAAGTTTCAGCTATTTTACTTTCTTGTTCTTTAAGTTTCAATGCAATTTACTTTCTGCACTTTATAATTCCTTGTCATTTACATTATGTTGGCTTCAATTGTCACTCAAATCACTCAATGTTAGCTTGACTAAACTAATCATCCACTAAAGTTGCTTGATCCATCAATCCCTGTGGGATCGACCTCACTCCCATGAGTTTTATTACTTGATGCGACCCGGTGCACTTGCCGGTTAGTTTTGTGTCGGATCGTTTTCCGCACATCAAGTTTTTGGCGCCGTTGCCGGGGATTGATTAGATTGACAATGATTAAGTGAAGTGGAGATCTAGATCAAGCACTTTTTCTTTTCTGTCCTTTAATTTTCAATTAACCCACTAACTGTTTGATTTTTTGCTTAAGCTAACTAAAACTTCATTCTAGTAGTAGATTGAAGTGTCACTGGTTTGTGTGTTTCTTATGTTCTGCTTGTATGTCAGGTACAAGAAGAACCACACCCACCTTTCATGAACAAGAGGAAAGAACTCTCAGGAGGTTAAGAAGAGCTGAAAGAGGGAAAAATATTTTTGGAGAAGAGGAATCAGAAGAAGAATTCCAAGATATGGAGGAACATTCAACCAATCCACCTGGTGGAGCAGACAACAACAATAACAACCCACCCCAGAGGAGAGTTTTGGCCTCCTATACCTTTGCAAATGCTAGACATTGTGGAAGCAGCATTCTCACCCCTAATGTCAATGCAAATAACTTTGAATTGAAGCCACAACTCATTACATTGGTCCAAAACAACTGCTCGTTTGGGGGAGGACCATTGGAGGATCCAAATCAACATCTATCTACCTTCTTAAGGATTTGTGACACTATCAAGTCCAATGGTGTGAATCCTGAGACTTACAAGCTTCTGCTGTTCCCGTTCTCATTAAGGGACAAGGCCGCACAATGGCTTGAAACTTTTCCTCAAGGAAGCATCACTAGCTGGGATAATTTGGTGACTAAATTTCTAGCCAAATTCTATCCACCTCAAAGAGTCATCAGGCTGAAAACTGAGGTGCAAACATTCACATAATTGGATGCTGAAAATCTGTATGAAGCATGGGAGAGATACAAGGCTCTGCTGAGGAAATGTCCACCAGAAATGTTCACTGAGTGGGACAAGCTACAGAACTTCTATGAAGGACTCACTCTAAAGGCTCAAGAATCACTTGACCACTCAGCTGGAGGATCATTGCAACTGATGAAAACAGCAGAAGAAGCTTAAAATCTTATTGACATGGTGGCCAACAATCAATATTTCTTTGCTCACCAAAGAAATCGCCAACCATCACAAAGGAGAGGAGTAATGGAGCTAGAAGGAGTGGACTCAATCTTGGCTCAAAACAAGATGATGCAGCAGCAAATTCAACAACAATTTGAGCAAATGGCCAAGAGGATTGATAGCCTCCAAGTTGCAGCAGTTAACACAAGCCAACCATCATCCACATGGGGGCAAAATGAAGAAACTCAAGAAGAACAACAACAAGAGCAAGTACAGTATATGCACAACCAAGGACCAAATGAAGTGTATGGTGATACATACAATCCATCCTGGAAGAACCACCCAAACCTCAGATGGGGAGATAATCACACCCAAAACCAACAACCATGGCAGAGGAACTCAAACCAAAACAACCCAAGAAGCAACCAAAACCACAACCAGCAGCAAACTAACTAGAACCCCTACAGAAAACCTCAAAACAACTACCCCAACCCCAACCAGTACCAATCCAATAACCAACCCACCAACCAAAATGCCTACCATCCACCACCCACATCTCACAACCCACCTCAAGTATCACCTGAATCTCAAAGACTCACTAACTTGGAGACCTTGATAGACAAAATGTTGAAACACTAGGAAATGACAACCAAGAACCATGAAACCTCCATAAAGAGCCTAGAGAGGCAAATTGGGCAAATCTCCAAACAGATTTCTGTTGAGAGACCTTCAAGCTCACTGCCGAGTGACACAATCCCAAATCCTAAGGAAGAATGCAAGGCAATACAATTAAGGAGTGGGAGAACATTGATGAGCAACAATGACACTACAAAGAAGCAAGCAGAGAGCAGCAAAAGGTCAATAGAAGATGAGGAGCAAACAAAGGAAGATGAAGCCAAGAATCAAGTTGTGATGCCAAACAAGAGCACTGAGAAACTTAAAGAGAAGGATAACCAGTCACACAGTTCAAAAGAAGTAATTCAGGGACAGCAACAAGTAGGAAAGAGCATCACACCTCCACTGCCATATCCCCAGAGATTCAACAAGGAGGCAAAGGACCAACAATTTCACAAGTTCCTTGAGACTTTCAAGAAGTTGGAGATAAATATCCCCTTGGCTGAGGCACTGGAGCAGATGCCCCTATATGCCAAGTTCATGAAGGAGCTAATCAACAAGAAGAGAAGTTGGCAAGAAAAAGAAACTATCATGCTCACTGAAGAATGTAGCGTTGTGATCCAGATGGGTATCCCACCAAAGCTCAAAGATCCAGGGAGTTTTGTAGTCTCATGCACCATAGGCAAGATAACATTGGAAAATGCCCTGTGTGATCTAGGTGCCAGCATCAACTTGATGCCTCTATCATTAATGAGAAAGCTTGCCATAGAAGAAATTAAACCCACCAGAATGTCACTAGTCATGGCTGATAGATCAATCAAGACACCCAATGGTATTGTGGAGAATTTACTAGTGAAGGTTGGAAAATTTATCTTCCCCGCAGACTTCGTAATCTTAGACACAGAAGGGGAAGGAAGCAGCTCAATCATCTTGGGGAGACCATTTCTAGCCACAGCAAGAACTACTATTGATGTGGAGAAGGGAGAAATGACCTTCAGGGTGCATAATGAACAAATGGTAATCAATGTCTTCAAATCAATGCAACACCCCTCAGAGCAAGAAAACTACATGAATGTGGACATGATTGAAGGGCTGGTAGAAGAAATGTTTGAAGACAACTATTTGGAGCATCAGAAAGGACAAAGAGAGGAAGTGATGGAAATACTCATTGAAGACAAGAAAGAGGACAAACCAAAACAGGAGTTGAAACCTCTCCCTCCTCACCTCAAATACGTATTTCTTGGGGAAGCAGAGGCATTTCCAGTAATTATAAATTCCTCTTTGAACATGGATGAGGAAGCAAGGTTGATTGAAGTATTAAAAACTCACAAAACAGCCTTGGGGTGGACAATTGAGGACATCAAAGGCATCAGCCCTGCTATTTGCATGCATAAAATTTTATTGGAGGAAGAATCAAAACCTGTGGTTCAACCTCAAAGAAGACTCAACCCAACCATGAAAGAGGTGATTCAAAAAGAAGTGATGAAGCTATGGAATGCAGGGATAATTTTCCAAATCTCAGACAGCTCTTGGGTGAGTCCGGTTCAGGTTGTGCCAAAAAAGGGAGGAATGACAATCATCACCAATGAAAAGAATGAGTTGATCCCCACTAGGACAGTGACTGGGTGGAGAATGTGCATAGACTACAGGAAATTGAATGATGCAACAAGAAAAGATCATTTTCCTTTGCCATTCATCGATCAAATGTTGGAAAGACTAGCAGGCCATGCTTATTATTGCTTCCTGGATGGGTATTCGGGTTACAATCAAATAGTGGTGGACCCCAAGGATCAAGAGAAGACCTCCTTCACATGCCCATTTGGAGTTTTTGCCTATAGAAGGATGCCCTTTGGGCTGTGCAACGCCCCAGCCACTTTTCAAAGGTGTATGCTTTCTATTTTTTCTGATATGGTGGAAAAATTTTTAGAAGTCTTCATGGATGATTTTTTTGTTTTTGGCAATTCATTTAACACTTGCTTGCATAACTTAACTCTTGTTTTGAAAAGATGCCAAGAAACTAATTTGGTGTTGAATTGGGAAAAATGCCATTTCATGGTTCTGGAAGGAATAGTTCTTGGGCATAAAGTGTCATGTAGAGGTATAGAAGTTGATAAAGCTAAAATAGAAGTTATTGAAAAACTCCCTATACCTGTTAATGTGAAAGCAGTAAGAAGTTTTCTTGGGCATGCTGGCTTCTACAGAAGGTTCATCAAGGACTTTTCAAAAATAGCAAAACCATTGAGCAATTTGCTAATGAATGATGTTCCCTTCATTTTTGATGACAACTGTAGACATGCCTTTGAAACTCTCAAGAGAAAGCTCATTACAGCACCAATCATCACACCCCCTGATTGGAATTTACCTTTTGAACTTATGTGTGATGCAAGCAACCTTGCTATCGGTGCTATACTGGGGCAAAAGAAGGACAAATTGCATCATGTCATATATTATGCTAGCAAAGTGTTGAATGAAATACAGAAAAATTATACCACCACTGAAAAAGAACTTTTAGCAATTGTATATGCATTTGATAAGTTTAGACAATACTTGATCGGCTCAAAAGTTATAGTATACACTGACCATTCTGCTCTCAAGTATTTAATGTCTAAACAGGATTCAAAGCCAAGGCTTATCAGGTGGGTGTTGCTGCTACAAGAATTTGATATTGAAGTGAGGGATAGGAAGGGAAGTGAAAATCAAGTAGCAGATCATCTATCAAGAGTGCCACAAGAAGCTAAGCAAGACAAACCACATCAAGTAAATGAGAACTTCCCTGATGAACATCTTTTCCAAATTCAACAAACACCTTGGTTTGCTGACATAGCAAACTACAAGGTAGGAAGGAAGATACCTCAAGAATTTTCCAAGCAACAAATGAAGAAATTACTCAATGAAGCAAGGAAGTTCTTGTGGGATGAACCTTTTCTATTCAAGAGATGCTCTGATGGAATGATTAGGAGGTGTGTCCCTGAAAGTGAAATGAAGGACATACTATGGCATTGCCATGGCTCAGCATATGGTGGACACTTTGGACCAGAGAGAACAGCTGCAAAGGTATTACAGAGTGGGTTTTATTGGCCAACCATCTTCAAGGATGCCAGAGAGTTTGTTCGCCAATGCAATGAATGTCAAAGAACTGGAGGATTGACAAAGAGAAATGAGATGCCTCAAAATTTCATCCTGGAAGTGGAGGTGTTTGACTTATGGGGCATTGATTTCATGGGACCTTTTCCTCCTTCTTACTCTTTCAGATATATCCTGGTGGCAGTAGAGTATGTATCAAAGTGGGTGGAAGCAATAGCCACAACCACCTGTGATGCACAGATTGTCCTCCAATTCCTTAAAAAGCACATTTTCACAAGATATGGAGTACCCAAGGGGCTGATTAGTGATGGTGGTGGTCACTTTTGCAACAAACTGATGGAGAAACTCCTCCACAAATATGGAGTAATCCATAAAGTAGCCACACCTTACCACCCTCAGACTAATGGCCAGGCTGAACTCGCAAATAGGGAACTGAAGAAGATCCTAGAGAAAACAGTGGGAAGCACGAGAAAGGATTGGGCTAGGAAGTTAGAAGATGCCTTATGGGCATATAGGACAGCTTACAAAACCCCTATTGGCAAGTCACCCCTTCAGTTATTATATGGCAAATCCTGTCACCTCCCTGTAGAGCTGGAACACAGAGCTTTTTGGGCCACTAAACTCCTCAACCTTGATTCCCAAGCTGCAGGAGAGAAAAGGTTGTTACAACTAAATGAGTTAGATGATTTCAGGCTAGAAGCCTATGAGAGTGCTAAAATATACAAGGAAAGAGCTAAGAGGTGGCATGATAAGAAGATCACAAAGAAGGAGTTCAAGCCAGGACAACAAGTGCTCCTGTATAACTCAAGGCTTAAGATCTTCCCTGGCAAACTTAAGTCTAAGTGGACTGGCCCGTACTTGGTGACAAAGGTTTTTCCTTATGGGAGTATTGAATTGCTAGATGAAGCAACAAAGAGTCAATTTACAGCAAACGGTCACAGAGCAAAGCTGTACTTGGGAGGACAATGGGATAAGGAAAAAGAGGTCCAGAACCTACAGCCTTCTTGAAAGGAATTGAAGGATGTCAAGCTAGTGACAATAAAAGAGCGCTTGTTAGGAGGCAACCCAACCTGAGGTAGTTTTCTTTTCATAGCTTTTTCAATAAAAATGTTGAATAATTGATATGTATTGCAAGGAGCTAAGTTTGGTGTTGCACACCAAAAACAACTTAAGGGAGAATGGAGGATTCTAAGTTTGGTGTTCCACCAAAACCTCATTCAAAAGCACATTCTAACTTCTTGCACATTGCTAGTTCCAAGCAATCAAACAGATTATTCAACCACTTAACTGCTTTTTAGTCTTAACTTCATAACCTTTAGCAAGGATACAAGATTCTGCCTAGAGTTAACCTGCTGTATCCAGAGAAGTGGCAAGAAATTAAGTTTGGTGTTCCCACACCAAATCAAATCCACAAGCCACACTCAATTCATGCATACTAACTGGTCATCTAAGGGCTTGAGAAGCAAGCAACTTTTGAGAATTGTGCAGGGAATTCACCACCATTTGAAGACACTATGCATCATAACTCAAAAGGGCACAACAGAAGGAAGGACAAAGGAACTGCAAACCAATAGGTTGTATTTACACTTAACTCTTGCTGTTGAAAAATGTTTTGACTTGTGTTTTGTTAAAGTGTTCATCTAATACAAGTAGAATCACTCTTAAAATAAGTAAGCTAGTCTATGTGTGTGCTTGTGTGTTTACTTTCACTGAACAAAAAGCATGTTTTGTCCCCTGCATCTTTAATTCAATAAAAGAAATGTTTGAATGTGAAGTGAGATAGTTCTCTGTTAGATAGAAGTACAATAAAAGTAAGTGGTGGTATGTATGTGTGATTGTATGATAGCTCACTTTTAGTGAATAAGAGAACTAGGATGTCTCCCTCTAAGTAGAAAGTGGCCTACTGTCTATGAATCTCAATCAAATAAAAATCCTTGGTTAGAAAGAAAAACAAAAAGAAAGAAAAAAGGGGAGAAAAAGAAATAGCCAAAGAGTGGCAGAACAAAAGAAAACAAAAAGAAACAAAGCTGGACACCAATAGCTTGAACCTTAGAATATATGCCTGTGGTGTCTTTGTTTTAGGATCTGCTTGGACTACTAAGTTCTTTGGAGTGCATCAACACTCGGTGACTTGGGTTAACTAACCCGGGATCATCAGCTGAAAGTCCACTATCAAGAGCAACCTAACTACAAGGCATTTAGTAGCCCAAAGAGGTGCTGGGCATCAATGTTTTAAGAAGGAATGTGAGTCAAGTGTCTATAGTGAATAATGTGTCAAGTATAAAGAAAAGAAAATGAACTTGCTACACATGACACTCAAATAAAGCTTATGAACAAAATAATAGCCAAGGATAAAGGAATAATGAGAGGTCATAGCAGTATGTTACTTAAAGCTTGAAGGAGACTTTCCATTTCATTCTTTCTTCTCAATAAATCTTTTCTTGCTTGGGGACAAGCAAGCTTTAAGTTTGGTGTTGTGATGACAAGTCATCTTAGCCTAGTTTCACTAGTCTTTTTCTTTTGTTTTCAAATGAATTATGCACTTTCTTGAGCCATAAGCAAGCCAATTGGGTAGATTTTCATGCTTCCTTTGATTTAATCAACCATAGATGAATTAATGCAATTTCATGAGGTTTTATGCTATAATTGTCACATATTATGAAAGAATGAATATCTCATGATTTTGAGCATAGCTTTGATGTGTTTGGTTGATTAATGATAGGTGAAGAAAGCTTGGAGAAAGGTTGAAGCAAGAAGGAATGGCTAGGAGGAAGAGAGGACAAAAAGTTTGAGCAAAAGTTTGCCTCAAACTTTAGCTCAAACTTTTAGAATAAGTGAAAACGAACCAGGGAGCAAAAAGCTTGACCAAAAGTTTGCCTCAAACTTTTTGGCAAACATTTGGGAGAAAAGCTTGAGCCAACGTTTGCCTCAAACTTTTTGGCAAACGTTGGCATCACAAATCAACACCCTGGAGAGCAAAAGTTTGCGCCAACGTTTGCCTCAAACTTTTTGGCAAACGTTGGCGCCATGAACAACACACCCTGGAGAGCAAAAGTTTGCACCAACGTTTGCCTCAAACTTTTTGGCAAACGTTGGCGCCATGAGTGTGCAAGGGGGAGCCAACGTTTGAGCAAAAGTTTGACCCCAAACTTTGGCTCAAACGTTGGTAGCAGCAAGGATGGGGTGGCTGATATGAAAAGTTTGAGTAAAAGTTTGCCTCAAACTTTTACTCAAACTTTTACTCAAGCTTTCATGATTCCAAACCCGGTTCACTTCAGTTCTTCTCCAAACTCCAAAAGCAATCAACCAAGGCCTCTATCAACCCAATTCCATCAAGAGCAAAGGCCCAATTGAAGGCTTGAAGACCATTTGAAGAAAGTGTATAAATAGATTAGGATTTAAGTTTTTTTGGAGAGCTTTTCTTTTCGGTTTTGATTTGGTAGTTTGTAGAGAGCTCACTTTTACATTTTGGCATTGTTGTTTTAATTCAAGAGAATTTGGGGAGGAGAATTGATCTCTCTTATTCCTTGTTCTTGCTTGAATACTCTTTACTTTTCTTGCTTCGGATCTTGGGTTGGAGAATTGAAGGAATTCTGTTTCAATCTCATCCTAAGATCTCTCTGTTTCATTTTACTGCACAATTGAATTTCCGTTTCTGTTAATTGCTTCTTCATCTACTCTTTCTGTACTTTACATTTCTTTAATTTCTTTGCAATTGCTCTTGTTGGATCTAGGAAGGCATTGAGATCTAGACTTGGTTATCTAGTCTCTTGAGTCCTGAGATCTGGATTTCCATTTTCAATTCTCTGTTTACTGCTTTCAAGCTCATTTACCTTTCTGTTTTAGTTCCGATTCAATCTAAGTCATCTTCTACTCTTATGCTTGTTGCAATTTTACTTTTCCTTGTTTAATTTTTGCAAATCCAATTCCCAATTCCCTTTACAATTCAAGCCATTTACATTTCTTGCACTTTAAGATTCTGCAATTTACATTTCTTGCGTTCTAAGTTTCTGCCATTTAATTTCTTGTTCTTTAAGATTCAGCACTTTAAGTTTCAGTTCTCTTTAAATTCAATGCAATTTACCCATTCCCTTTACTTTCCATGCAATCTAAATTCTGCAAATCACAAATCACTCAACCAAATCTTGATTTGCTTGACTAAATCAACCACTAAACTAAAATTGCTCAATCCTTCAATCCCTGTGGGATCGACCTCACTCCCGTGAGTTATTATTACTTGATGCGACCCGGTGCACTTGCCGGTGAGTTTTGTGTCGGATCGTTTTCCGCACATCAAGTTTTTGGCGCCGTTGCCGGAGATTGATTAGATTGACAATGATTAAGTGAAGTGGAGATCTAGATTAAGCACTTTTTTTTTCTTTTTACTAAGCATACTAACTGTTTGAATTTTTGCTTAAGTTAACACTAACTTCACTCTAGCAATAGAGTGCTTAATTTTGGTTCCTGATTCTGTGTTTATGTCAGGAGGAAGAAGCGATGAATCCATACCAAAAACTTGATGTGCGGAAAACGATCCGACACAAAACTAACCGGCAAGTGCACCGGGTCGCATCAAGTAATAAAACTCACGGGAGTGAGGTCGATCCCACAGGGATTGATGGATCAAGCAACTTTAGTGGATGATTAGTTTAGTCAAGCTAACATTGAGTGATTTGAGTGACAATTGAAGCCAACAGAATGTAAATGACAAGGAATTATAAAGTGCAGAAAGTAAATTGCATTGAAACTTAAAGAACAAGAAAGTAAAATAGCTGAAACTTAAATTGCAAGAAAAGTAAATTGCATGAAAAGTAAAGGGGCTGGGGTGCTGGAAATTAAATAGAGCAATATATCAGAGCTTAGAGAAAATTAAATTTGCAGGAAAAGTAAATCAGATCATGAACAAAAATGAAAAATGCAGAGCACTTGCAGAAGAATTAAATTGCTTGAAAGTAAATTGAATTCAGTGAGAACAGAGAGCAATGAGAATCAAAGATCAAAATCAAGTTCAATGTAAATTAGATTGTAAACTTGCAGCAAAGGAACTTGTAGTAGAGGAGAAATTAAAATTGCAGAAGAAGAAAACAGAGAGAATTCTCAAGGTGAGATTGAAAGAGAATTTCTTCGATTCTCAACCCAAGATTCAAAACAAAAAGAAAAACTAAAGAGAGAGAATTCTGTATTTCTAATGCTCCCTAGTGGAGCTCGCCTTCCTAATAAAATGAAACAGATGCCTATTTATAGGCATTTTTACAAAATGAAAATGAAATTCAAAACAAATTACAATTAAAATGAAATTTCTATTCTAACTATCTCTTGTGCCTTTGAGTGGTGTCAATTGGACCCTTGCTCTTGATGGAATTGGGTTGACAAAAGCCTCTGTTGATTGCTCTTGGAGTTGGAGAGAAACCCATTGTGAACCGGGCCATGAATCATAAAAGTTTGAGTAAAAGTTTGAGGCAAACTTTTACTCAAACTTTTTATACCAGCTGCCCTTATTTGCTGCTACCAACGTTTGGGCTAAAGTTTGAGGTCAAATTTTTAGCCAAACGTTGGGCCTTCTTGCATGCATGTTGGGGTACTACTTTGTCTGCTTGTCAACGTTGCAAATTTCATGCTCACTATAGACTATTATATATGGTTAGAAAGCTCTGAATGTCAACTTTCTAACCCAATTGAAATCACCTCAATTGGACATCTACAACTCAAGTTATGCTCATTTGAAGAGGACAAGGTCGCTGGCCTTGGAGTGCAGCGTTTGAGGTAAAGTTTGCCTCAAACGTGGTCGAAAACGCCAGTTCTGGAGGCTCAAACATATTGTCCACCCCATACTATTATATATTGTTCGAAAGCCCTGAATGTCTACTTTCCAATGCTTTTGGAAGCGCATCAATTGAAGCTCCACAGCTTGAGTTATACTCCGTCGAAGGTGTAGAGGTCAGTTGGCCTCACTGCAGGTTGCCACCATGTTCGTTTATGCACATTGCGGGGCAGTTTTCTCCCTCAATTTTAGTGTCCACCATGCAGTTCCATATATGCTTGGAAAGCTCTTGATTCCTATTTTCCATTGCTTTTGGAATCACCTCATTTGGAGCTCTGTAGCTCAAGTTATTCTTGTTGGAAGTATACCCCTTCAGGCTGTGAGGTATGTGGCGCCAACGTTTGTCAAAAAGCTTGAGGCAAACGTTGGCGCAAGCTTTTGCTCCCTCCAGGGTGTAGTCAAGCTCCTCCAAAAGTTTGAGCTAAAGTTTGAGGCAAACTTTAGCTCAAGCTTTTTTGTCCTCTCTTGCTCTTTGTTTTGAGCCACGCTTTTCTTCCTTTGGGCCACGCTTCTCTTCCTTGGTTTGGTCATGGGTCACGCTTTTAGAAGTGTGGCCTAAGCCTCCAAAGTGTGCTCCAACTTCAAAGTGTGCCCAAAATTCCTCTTTTCTTCTTTTTAGCTTATTTTGTGCTCTTTTTGCTTCTTTTTCTTCTTATTTCCTACAAAGTTTATCAAATCAAAAGATCAAAGAAATATACCATTTAAGCACCAAAGAATGCAATATTTAAGCACTAATCATAAATTTCTTTTATGAAAAAGCATAGAAAAACATGACATGGTGACATGTCATCACAACACCAAACTTAAAACTTGCTTGTCCCCTAGCAAGAAAAGAATCATGCATTTAAAGATTGACAATCCAAGGTAAGAAGAATAGCAACTTAATATTCATGGTTAGCTAGTTTTCTAAGCATGCTTCAATCACAAAAGAGATGTAAATGATTGATGCTTCTATCTAGCTCAATTTACGAAATCTTTCTCTTATATTTCTTCCTTGAAACAAGCTTTTGATTTTCCTTATTAGCTTCTCCTTTTGGGTGCTTTGCCCCATGAGTTAATAACAGAGCTACGATTCTAAATGCTTTGTTTTCAAGTATTACCACTTGATACATAAGCACCACAAGCATTTGAATTAGAGGACTTCATTAAGCTCATTTTTCTTTTCTTTTCTTGACTCTCTAATCATTGATGCTCAGAACCTTGAGCTTTGAGGGAGTGCTTTTGCACTTGAGCCTAGCCTTGACTTCTAAGTGTTTTGTTTTCAAGCATTTGGCTTGATACATAAACACCACAAGTACTTAACAAATTAATTGTCATTGGTACTCAGAGCCTTCAGCTTTTTCATTCTTTCCCTTTTTCTTTTCTTACTTTAATTGTATTTGCTTCTTCAAGGTTTTCATGATTTTCAAAAGATTTCACAAAATGTACTAGATAAAAACTTCAATTAAATAAAATCCAATGCAATTGAGCAACAATTAATCATACTAGCGTTCCAATACTTGTATGCACATGCTAAACTCTTCTTTAATGCCTTGTTTGTTTATGATCATGATACTTTACTACTTTAGACTTTACAAAACTCAAGTTGGTAGTCATAATGGCATGGCAACATGTTACAAATCATCATTCAAGCTATGCTTATTCATACCACACATGCATACAGAGAATATAAAGACAATCATGCAAAATAAAGTGCTAGAAATGAAGGAGAGGAAAAGGAACTTTACAACCTTATAGTCCATCTTCTCTATTGTTGTCATTTTCCTCTTATTCTTCCCTTTCCCTTGCCAAACTCAGAATGCTTGCTCATCCTCAAGCACCAATTAGAACAATGGCTATGGGGCTAAGATGGATCATGAATGTCTTACACAATGAAAAGTTAGTAGTACATGTGTTCTAAGCAAGCAAATTTAAAGATAATAATCAAGGCACAAGAGACAGAGACATTGTGATTGCAAACTTAAGAAGGTGACCACAATACGTTGCATAAAAGATAAGTGGCACACCAAACTTAGTGTGACACTTTCACTTGGAATTAATGCAAGTATCTTGTAAGAATTTAAACCAAATTTTGTTGCATAGCAACACCAAACTTAGAATGCAATCATATGTCAATTTATTTGAATTAAAACTAAGCAAGTGAAACTGTTATTTGTTAAGTATAATCACCAAGCCAAGAATCTGTCATGAATAAAGCTCTCTTGGTAATGTCTTAACAAACATAGTAAATAAGCAAACTAAAATGAAAGCATTTTAAAATAGAAAAATGACTAAAGAAAGTAGAATGAAAAAGTGTCAAATTAAAAGAGAAAAATAAAACTGCAGAGGCATTATGATTATGCAGACAAGTGGTGTTGCTTGAATGAATTGCATAGAAAATAAGTGGCACACCAAACTTAGAATCTTGGTGTGTCACTTTAATTTTTGATTTGATGCAATCATCCAAAAAGATTGAAAACAATTTGTTGCAAGGCAACACCAAACTTAGAATGTAACCATATGCCAATTTATTGAATTTAAACAAAGCAAAGAAAGAAAGCAAAGCAAGGAAGAGAAACATTACCTACTGTTGGCATGTTGTTCTTCACTTTCTTCCTCTTCTTCCAATTTGTTAAGAGGAATGACCTCAAGGGAGGAGAAGATTCAGCTATTGCCCCCTGTCTTGATTTCCTCTCAACAAGCTTTCTTTTGTACATGGCTTGACTGAGCTTGCTTGCTAGTGGTTTAGGGGTTGGATTGCTTGTGGTTGACCTCCTCTTGAATGTTGTCCTTGGTATTTTGGTCACAATCCTCTTCTCGGTGCTTTTGTTAATTGCCTTCACATCCTTGAATTCAAGACATGGTTGCTGTGTGATTTTTGGAGTGTTTCCTTCATTAAGGGCCTCTTGAACTGGTGGTTCCATGAGCCCTTCCTTCATGTGATTTTCTGCTTCACTTGAGATTGGACATCCTTGATTGTCCTCCTCAATTTCTTGTTCTTCCACTTCCTCTCCAACAAATTGGTCTTCATTTTCCCTGCTTAGTGGATCCGAGCATTTCCCCATGTTCTCCAATTGCTCATTCATCTTCTGAAGACGGATTTCTTGTTCTCTCCAGGATTGTTGTTGTTCCTCCATGAGTTGTTCTTGTCTTTTCAACAATTCTCTAGATTTTTGAAGGGGATCTTCATTTTGCTCTTCCACCTTCTCCTTCATATCCATCAATTGGCCTTCATTTTTCTTGCTCAGTGGTTCTAAGCTCCTCCTTATTTTCTCTAAATCTCCATTCATATTTTTGGAGAGAGCTTCTTGCCTTTTCCAGGATATTTGTGCTTCTCTCTCATATTTTTCAAACATGATCTCAAGCTTTGAGAGGCCTTGGTTCATTGAAATTTGTGTGGGTGGTGAGCTTTGGCAAGAATTTTGTGTGGAGCCAAAGTCCAGTGATGAAAAATTTTCAGATGAAAAACTGGAAGGTGAGGTTGGACAATTTTGCATAAGTGAATTGGAGGTACGTTCAAGTGAAGATGGCTCTTGATAAGTGAAATATGGGTTCTCAAATGTTTTCTGGTTTTGCTCCCCCAAGCCACCATTAGAATCATGACTTGCATCATTTTGTGATGGAGGGAAATATCCCATATAATTTTCTTTCTCATCTTGTGGTTCTGAAGCATAGCTCCATGAATTGGAATGCCCAGAATTTGAAGTTTCTTGGTGATATTCCCAACCACCATTAGAGATTGGTGATGGTGGGTGATATCCCATAAAATTTTGTTTGACCATAAGATGAGTTGAACTCCATTTGTATTTTGTAAACATCAATGAAATTTGAAATTCATGTCATAGAGAAAGAATTTCTTAGTGAGGCAATAACTCAAACACCTTGGTTTCAACTTAGAACAGAGAAAAAAAATAAAGAAAATGCTTGATCTAGACTTCTCACCCACTTAATCATTGTTGATCTAAATCAATCCCCGACAACGGTGCCAAAAACTTGATGTAGCGGAAAACGATCCGACACAAAACTCATCGGCAAGTGCACCGGGTCGCATCAAGTAATAATAACTCACGGGAGTGAGGTCGATCCCACAAGGATTGAAGGATTGAGCAATTTTAGTTTAGTGGTTGATTTAGTCAAGCGAATCAAGATTTGGTTGAGTGATTTGTGATTTGCAGAATTTAGATTGCATGGAAAGTAAAGGGAATGGGTAAATTGCATTGAATTTAAAGAGAACTGAAATTTAAAGTGCTGAATCTTAAGGAACAAGAAATTAAATGGCAGAAACTTAGAACGCAAGAAATGTAAATTGCAGAATCTTAAAGTGCAAGAAATGTAAATGGCTTGAATTGTAAAGGGAATTGGGAATTGGATTTGCAGAAATTAAACAAGGAAAAGTAAAATTGCAACAAGCATAAGAGTGGAAGATGAATTGGATTGAATCGGATCTTGAAACAGAAATGTAAATGAGCTTGAAAGCAGTAAACAGAGAATGTAAAATTATAATTCAGATCTCAGGATCCAAGAGACTAGATAACCAAGTCTAGATCTCAATGCCTTCCTAGATCCAATAAGAACAATTGCAAAGGAAATGTAAATTGCAGAGAAAGTAGATGAAGAAGCAACTATCAGAAATTTAAATTCAATTGTGCAGTAAAGAAACAGAGAGGTCTCAGGATGAGATTGAAACAGAATTCCTTCAATTCTCCAACCCAAGATCCAAGACAATTGTAATTGAAATTGAAAGCAAGAAAACTAAGAGGAAGGGAATTCAATTCTCCTTCCCCGAGACTTAGAAATTAAAATTTACTCCACACCAAAAGCTCTCCGAAAACTCTCTATCAAAACTAAAGGAAAAGCTCCCCAAAAACTTAAATCCTATGCTATTTATACACTTTCTTCAAATGGTCTTCAAGCCTTCAATTGGGCCTTTGCTCTTGATGGAATTGGGTTGATAGAGGCCTTGGTTGATTGCTCTTGGAGTTTGGAGAAGAACCGAAGTGAACCGGGTTTGGAATCATGTAAGCTTGAGTAAAATTTTGAGGCAAACTTTTACTCAAACTTTTCATATCAGCCACCCCATCCTTGCTGCTACCAACGTTTGAGCCAAAGTTTGGGGTCAAA
Source organism: Arachis hypogaea (assembly GCF_003086295.3). NCBI lineage: Eukaryota > Viridiplantae > Streptophyta > Magnoliopsida > Fabales > Fabaceae > Arachis > Arachis hypogaea. The sequence continues at coordinate 111,403,565 of NC_092055.1, read as the reverse complement.
CTTTTGCTCAGACGTTGGCTCCCCCTTGCACACTCATGGCGCCAACGTTTGCCAAAAAGTTTGAGGCAAACGTTGGCGCAAGCTTTTGCTCTCCAGGGTGTGTTGTTCATGGCGCCAACGTTTGCCAAAAAGTTTGAGGCAAACGTTGGCGCAAACTTTTGCTCTCCAGGTTGTTGATTTGTGATGCCAAAAGTTTGCCAAAAAGTTTGAGGCAAACTTTTGCTCAAGCTTTTTGCCCAAAAGTTTGCACAAAAGTTTGAGGCAAACTTTTGGTCAAGCTTTTTGCTCCCTGGTTCGTTTTCACTTATTCCAAAAGTTTGAGCTAAAGTTTGAGGCAAACTTTTGCTCAAACTTTTTGTCCTCTCTTCCTCCTAGCCATTCCTTCTTGCTTCAACCTTTCTCCAAGCTTTCTTCACCTATCATTAATAAACCAAACACATCAAAGCTATGCTCAAAATCATGAGATATTCATTCTTTCATACTATGTGACAATTATAGCATAAAACCTCATGAAATTGTATTAATTCATCTATGGTTGATTAAATCAAAGGAAGCATGAAAATCTACCCAATTGGCTTGCTTATGGCTCAAGAAAGTGCATAATGCATTTGAAAACAAAAGAAAAAGACTAGTGAAACTAGGCTAAGATGACTTGTCATCAAGAATGTATTCGGCCAAGGGGAAAAAGTGTTGGTTGTAATGTGTGAAAATGGAGTAGTGTTGAGGGGTTTATATAGGGGTGGGAGGAAGGTTAGGTTTTGACCATTAGGGTTGGGTTTGGGAGGGAAAGGAATTTGAATTTTGGAGGTAGGTGGGGTTTATGGGGAAGAGGTATGGAGGTGATTGGTGAAGGATATTTGGGGAAGAGAGTTACGAAAAGGTGTGAAGAGGAGAGAAGAAGAGGTGGGGTAGGTGGGGATCCTGTGGAGTCCACAGATCCAGAGGAGTCAAGGACTTTAGCATCCCTGCTCCATTTAGGCATGCAAACGCCCTTAGAATGCATGTCTGGCGTTAAACACCAGTCTGGTGCTTGTTTCTGGCATTTAACGCCAGCTTGATGCTTCTTTCTGGCGTTAAACGCCAGTTTGATGCTTCTTACTAGCGTTTAAACGCCAGTAAGCTCTTCCTCCAGGGTGAGCTATTTTTAACGCTGTTTTTCATTCTGTTTTTTATTTTTCAATAGTTTTTGTGACTTCACATGATCATCAACCTAAAGAAAACATAAAATAGTAATAGAAAATAATTAGATATAATTAAATAACATTGGGTTGCCTCCCAACAAGTGCTTCTTTAATGTCAATAGCTTGACAGTGAGCTCTCATGGAGCTTCACAGATAATCAGAGCAAAGTTAGGGCTTCTTAACACCAAACTTAGAGTTTGGTTGTGGCCTCTCAACACCAAAATTAGAGTTTGGTTGTGGCCTCCCAACACCAAACTTAGAGTTTTACTGTGGGGGCTTTAGTTGACTCTGCAGTGAGAGAAGCTTTTCATGCTTCCTCTCCATGGTTACAGAAGGAGAACCTTGAGTCTTAAATACAAGGTCGTCCTCATTCAGTTGAAGGACCAACTCTCTTCTGTCCACATCAATCACAGCTTTTGCTGTGGCCAGGAATGGTCTTCCAAGGATGATGGATTCATCCTCATCCTTCCCAGTGTCTAGGATTATGAAATCAGCAGGGATGTAAAGGCCTTCAACCTTTACTAACAAGTCCTCTACTAATTCATAAGCCTGTTTCATTGATTTATCTGCCATCTCTAGTGAGATTCTTGCAGCTTGTACCTCATAGATTCCCAGTTTCTCTATTACAGAGAGTGGCATGAGGTTTATCCCTGACCCAAGGTCACACAGAGCCTTCTCAAAGGTCATGGTGCCTATGGTACAAGGTATGAAGAACTTTCCAGGATCCGGTAACTTCTGAGGCAATATCTGCCTTATCAATGTACTTAGTTCATTGGTGAACAAGGGGGGTTCATCCTCCCAAGTATCATTACCAAATAAACTGGCATTCAACTTCATGATGTCCCCTAGATATTTAGCAACCTACTCTTCACTGATGTCTTCATCCTCTTCAGAGGAAGAATAGTCATTAGAGCTCATGAATGGTAAAAGGAGGTTCAATGGAATCTCTATAGTCTCTAGATGAGCCTCAGATTCCTTTGGTTCCTCAAAGGGAAACTCCTTATTGGTCAGTGAACGTCCTAGGAGGTCTTCCTCACTAAGATTCACGTCCTTCTCCTCCTCTCTGGGTTCAGCCACACCAAGTAAGGTAATGGCCTTGCACTCTCTTTTTGGATTCTCTTCTGTATTGCTTGGGAGAGTACTAGGAGGAGTTTCAGTGACTCTTTTACTCAGCTGGCCCACTTGTGCCTCTAAATTTCTAATAGAGGACCTTGTTTCATTCATGAAACTTATAGTGGCCTTAGATAGATCATAGACTATATTTGATAAGCTAGATGGATTCTGCTCAGAATTCTCTATCTGTTGCTGAGTGGATGATGGAAAAGGCTTACTATTGCTAAACCTGTTTCTTCCACCATTATTAAAGCCTTGTTGAGGCTTTTGTTGATCCTTCCATGAGAAATTTGGATGATTTCTCCATGAGGGATTATAGGTGTTTCCATAGGGTTCACTCGTGTAATTCACCTCTGCTATTGCAGGGTTCTCAGGATCATAAGCTTCTTCTTCAAAAGATGCTTCTTTAGTACTGTTGGATGCAGCTTGCAATCCATTTAGACTCTGAGAAATCATATTGACTTTCTGAGTCAATATTTTGTTCTGAGCCAATATGGCATTCAGAGTATCAATTTCAAGAACTCCCTTCCTCTGAGGCGTCCCATTACTCACAGGATTCCTTTCAGAAGTGTACATGAACTGGTTATTTGCAACCATGTCAATGAGTTCCTGAGCTTCTGCAGGAATTTTCTTTAGGTGAATGGATCCACCTGCAGAATGGTCCAATGACATCTTTGATAATTCAGATAGACCATCATAGAATATATCCAGGATGATCCATTCTGAAAGCATGTCAGAAGGACACTTTTTGGTCAGTTGCTTGTATCTCTCCCAAGCTTCATAGAGGGATTCACCTTCTTTCTGTATGAAGGTTTGAACATCCACTCTAAGCTTGCTAAGCTTTTGAGGAGAAAAGAACTTAGCTAAGAAAGCCGTGACCAGCTTATTCCAAGAGTTCAGGCTATCTTTAGGTTGAGAGTCCAACCATATTCTAGCTCTGTCTCTTACAGCAAACGGGAAAAAGCATAAGCCTGTAGACCTCGGGATCAACCCCATTGGTCTTAACAGTATCACAGATCTGCAAGAATTCAGTTAAGAACTGAAAAGGATCTTCTGATAGAAGTCCATGAAACTTGCAATTCTGTTGCATCAGAGAAACTAATTGAGGCTTTAGCTCAAAATTATTTACTCCAATGGTAGGGATTGAGATGCTTCTTCCATGTAAGTTGGAATTTGGTGCAGTAAAGTCACCAAGCATCTTCCTTGCATTGTTGTTGGGTTCAGCCATGTCTCCTTCTTTTTTGAAAATTTCTGTCAGATTTTCTCCAGAGAGTTGTGCCTTAGCTTCCCTTAGCTTCCTCTGTAGAGTCCTTTCAGGTTCAGGATCAGCTTCAACAAGAATATTCTTATCCTTGTTTCTGCTCATATGAAAAAGAAGAGAATAGAAAAGAAAATATGGAATCCTCTATGTCACAGTATAGAGATTCCTTATGTGAGTATAAGAAGAGAAGAATAGAAGAAGGAAAAGATAAGAAGTCGAACACAGAGGAGAAGAGTGGGTTCGAATTTTTGAGTAGAAGAGAAGTGTTAGTAGATAAATAAATAATTAGAAGGAGATGAGAGATGGAAGAATTCGAAAATAAAATAAAATAAAAATATTTTTGTTTTTAATTTAAAATTAAAGTTAAAATTTGAAATTTAAGAAGAGAAATAAAATTAAATTAAAATTTAAATCAATTAGTTAATTAAAAAGGAATTTTGAAAAAGAAGTTAGTTATTTTCGAAAATTAGAGAGAGAGAATTAGTTAGGTGGTTTTGAAAAAGATAAGAATCAAACAAAATAAGATTAATTGACAAAAAGATTTGAAAATCAATTTTGAAAAGATAAGAAGTTAGATAAGAAGTTAGAAAAGATTTTGAAATTGATTTTGAAAAAGATATGATTTATTTTGAAAAAGATTTGAAAAATAAATTTAAAAAGATTTTATTTTGAAAATTAAAGTTGATTACTTGACTAACAAGAAACAAAAAGATATGATTTTAAAATTTAAAGATTGAACATTTCTTAATAGGCAAGTAACAACTTGAAATTTTTGAATCAAAATATTAAATGTTAGTAATAAATTCGAAAATATGAAGTAAAAATAAGAAAAAGATTTTGAAAATTAATTTTAAAAATTTTCGAAAATATATATAAAAAATTGAAAAAGATTTTATTTTTGAAAAAGATTTGAAAAGGGTATAATTTTTAAATTGAAATTTTGACTTGATTAGCAAGAAACAACTAAATTTTAAAACTTTTTGACTAAATCAAACCAAAATTTCGAAATTTATGAGAGGAAAAAGGGAAAGATATTATTTTTTATTTTTAAATTTTTAATGATGAAAGAGAAAAACACAAAATTGACACAAAACATAGAAATTATGAATCAAAACAACTAATGCATGCAAGAACACTTTGAATGTCAAGATGAACACCAAGAACACTTTGAAGATCAAGATGAACATCAAGACTTAATTTTGAAAATTTTTAAGAAAAGAAAAACAAAAGACACCAAACTTAGAAATTTTCAAACTTTAGACACTAACAAATTAAAAATGCATATGGAAAACAAGAAAAGACACAAAACATAAAAATGCAAAGATCAAACAAAGGAGATCATCAAGAACAACTTGAAGATCATGAAGATCATATGATGAATTTTCGAAAATTAAAGAAAATTATAAAATCATGCAATTGACACCAAACTTAAGAACTGACACTATACTCAAACAAGAAACACAAAATTATTTTTTGGTTTTTATGATTTTATTAAATTTTTTTTTCGAAAATTAATTTGGGAAGAACGAAAAAGAAGAAATTTTTTTTTGTACTTTTTGAAAATAAGAAATAAAAAGCTTAAAATTAAAATAAAATTACCTAATCTGAGCAACAAGACGAACCGTCAGTTGTCCAAACTCGAACAATCCCTAGCAACGGCGCCAAAAACTTGGTGCACAAAATCGTGATCGTTCATTCCTTGGTAACAGCGCCAAAAACTTTATACGCACGTTCATAATCTTAGTTCTTTGTCACAACTTCGCACAACTAACGAGCAAGTGCACTGGGTCGTCCAAGTAATAAACCTTACGTGAGTAAGGGTCGATCCCACGGAGATTGTTGGCTTGAAGCAAGCTATGGTCACCTTGTAAATCTCAGTCAGGCGGATTCAAATGGTTATAGAGTTTTAATAATTAAAAGATAAATAAAACATAAAATAAAGATAAAGATACTTATGTAATTCATTGGTGAGAATTTCAGATAAGCGTATGGAGATGCTTAGTTTCTTCTGAATCTCTGCTTTCCTACTGCTTTCATCCAATCCTTCATACTCCTTTCCATGGCAAGCTGTATGTTGGGCATCACCGTTGTCAATGGCTACATCCCGTCCTCTCAGTGAAAATGGTCCAAATGCGCTGTCACTGCACGGCTAATCATCTGTCGGTTCTCGATCATGCTGGAATAGGATTCAGTAATCCTTTTGCGTCTGTCACTATACCCAGCACTCGCGAGTTTGAAGCTCGTCATAGCCATCCCTTCCCAGATCCTACTCGGAATACCACAGACAAGGTTTAGACTTTCCAGATCTCAAGAATGGCTGCCAATAATTCTAGCCTATACCACGAAGACTCTGATCGTAGATCAGGAGGCTAAGAGATACACATTCAAGCTTGTTTGCATGTAGAACGGAAGTGTTTGTCAGGCACGCGTTCATAAGTAAGAATGATGATGAGCATCACATAATCATCACATTCATCATGTTCTTGTGTGCGAATGAATATCTTAGAATATGAATAAGCTTGAATTGAATAGAAAAACAATAGTACTTTGCATTAATTCATGAGGAACAGCAGAGCTCCACTCCTTAATCTATAGTGTGTAGAAACTCTACCGTTGAAAATAGATAAGTGAAAATAGGGTAGACATGGCTGAGTGGCCAGCCTCCCATGGAGGTCTAGAGATCTAAAATGATCAAAAGATTATCCAAAGATCCTTAACACGATAGTAAAAAGTTCTATTTATACTAAACTAGTTACTAGGGTTACAGAAATAAGTAAATGATACAGAAATCCACTCCCGGGCCCACTTGGTGTGTGCTTGGGCTGAGCATTGAAGCTTTCACGTGTAGAGGTCTTCCTTGGAGTTAAACGCCAGTTTGTAACTTGTTTCTGGCGTTTAACTCTGCTTTGCAACCTGTTTCTGGCGTTTAACGCTAGAATATGGCAGAAAGCTGGCGTTGGATGCCAGTTTGCGTCATCTAAACTCGGGCAAAGTATGGACTATATATATTGCTGGAAAGCCCTGGATGTCTACTTTCCAACGCAATTAGGAGCGCGCCATTTGGATTCTTATAGCTCTAGAAAATCCACTTTGAGTGCAGGGAGGTCAGAATCCAACAACATCTACAATCCTTCTTCAGCCTCTGAATCTAATTTTTGCTCAAGTCCCTCAATTTCAGCTAGAAATTAACTGAAATCACAGAAAAACACACAAACTCATAGTAAAGTCCAGAAATGTAATTTTTATTTAAAAACTAATAAAAATATACTAAAAACTAATTAAATCATACTAAAAATTATGTAAAAACAATGCCAAAAAGCGTATAAATTATCCGCTCATCAGTGGCATACAATCCGAATTCTCTCTTAAGCTCACAAACAACCTCCTTGACCTAAACAATTGAGCTCTACACTAACCTTTGCATTTCAACTCTAATCTTTCAACCATAATGGACCTTGAATTATGGTGCCAACTACTAACCATCTCTCTTTTGCTCTTAAAGTGACAAAGAGCCCTAAGTTGACCATCTGTCTCAAGTAAACCATATTCAAGCGGAAAAAGAAAGCTTAAGGATAAAAATTTTACCCACTTGAATGATAGATAAGATGGTGGCCTATAAGGAAATGGTTCCAACCGTCTTGACAAAGAAATTTCCACTTCCGTCATTCTTTGTTGAGGGACTTCAACCACTTGATAAGCTTCTTCAACTTCCACTTCTTCTTCACCAAATTTTTCTAATTCTTCCCCATCGTTCAAGTCATAAACCGGAGACAATGTGAAATCTATCTCAACATCAACCTCAAATTCAAAGGGGAGAGATTCATTAAGCTCAAAAGGATCATATGTTGATGCAGAATCATCATAAATAGGGGGACTTATTGCTTGCTCCATTTCTTCCAATTCTTCATGCATAACATGCTTTGGAGGTTGTGCACTATTCTCCTCAACATTACTTTCATGCTCAATGGAAGAAGGCTCTACAACTTTAGATTCCCAAGGGCATTCAACATCTCCTAAATCTTCAACCACTTTTTCCTCTTCTTCAACAATCATGGCTTCCTCCAATTGCTCCAATACAAAATCCAACTTTTCATTCTCCACCAGAGTTTCCAATCTCTCTTTCATACTGCATTCTTCATTTGAGTCTTCAAATGTGGCCATGGGAGTACTTGACATGTCTAAGCTTTGGGAGACTAAAGGGAGTACTACCTCTTGGAGAATAGTATAAATCTCCCTTTACTCTTGAAGATATGAAATGAGAAAGTCATTCATTAATGTTTGAGGTGGAGAGGAATGCTCGTTGTTTGGGAGAAAGGATTCATAATAGGAAGGTGGTTCATCTTGGGAGTATTGAGGTGGTGTGTGTGAAAATGGTGGTTCTTGGGAGTAATTGTGTTAGAATGTGGGTGGTTCTATAGGTTTTCTTTCATAGTAGTCACAAGGGTGAGGTATACAAGGTTGGTAATATGATGGAGGTGGGTTATAAAAAGGTGTTTGGTAAGAGGGGGCTTGTGAGTATGGTGGGGAACAATATTGAGGAATTAGTTCATAGGCATATGGTGGTGATTGTTGATAATCACAAGGAGGTCCACCATAACTATTGGATTGGTATGCATCATGGAATGGCTCTTGCTCATAGTACATTGGAAGAGATTATTGCCATGAAGGTTGATCAAATGCTTGAGGCTCCTCCCACCTTTGATTGTCCCATCCTTGATGGATGTTCTCATTGTAAGTCTTATCTCCTACAACATAGTTATAACCAAACTCATAGTCAAAGGGGTTAGAATTCATGATAGCAAGAGAAAAACAAAAAAACAAACAAGAAACAAAGAAAACCAAATCCTACAACTAGAAAAAACTAGTAAACAAATCAAAGATCAAGTTATTTATAATATTCACATATATACAATAACCAATAACAAGCACACATTGCAAAAACTTGATGTGGGATAAATGTGATAGGTGGAAAATGCCAATTAAGAATTCCTAATAAAAATGGCGTTGCAAGTACAGTCTTAACCGATGAAAATTCCACTATCAATTTAAAAGTATGTCATAATTAAGAATAAATAACCGGGAGTAGAGTCTCGGGTCGTTTCCCAAAGAGTTGACACAATAATGCAAATTATTGATCAAGATTTTTCTGGATATTTTTGAGGTTGAGAATGGAAAAATAAATAACTATAAATTAATGCAATGAGCAATTAATAAGAGATTTTATGTATTTAAAATAAAAGGCCTTGGTTAGGGGAGATAATTGGGGTTTCTATCCTTGTTGTCTTTTCCAAGTATGATAGTAAAGGTTCATTGCTTCCACTTAGTTATCCTCTAACAATTGAAGAAAAGTCAAGTGGTTGTCACTAACTCTGATTCACAAGTCCTAGTCACTTCATAGGGAAGGACTAGAGTTGGTGAAAATTGAGTTAGTCAACAATTCCCAATTAAAAATCAACACTTGAGTATCACAACTCAAGGAATCCTAATTAATCAACCCCTAAGCCAAGTTAAGAGCTTTAAGTCATTAACATGAATGCCATTTTCAATAACATATAATAGGAATAAATAAAAGACATGGTAAAATTCTGAGAAATTAATCAAATTAAAACTGGCACGGACAATAATCAATACGAATCAAACAAGCAATAAAAATAAATATAAAAATACTTCAATGCATTAATAATAATCAAAAGTGATAAGATCCAAACGTGAATGCAAAATAAACAAAAGGAAAAGAGTAATAGGGAAATTGGAAGAGAAAACTAGAAGGGAATTGACTCCAATGGAAGGTAGTAGCAGCTCTCTCAAGATCCAATTCAAAACCAAACTAAGAACATCAAAACCTAGAGAAAAGTAGGTGTTTCTCTTTCTAGAATTCAAAAACTAAAAATCAAACTAAGTGAAAGTAAAGTGTGTTCAGTCTCAGCTCCACCCCTGGCTCTAGTCTATGTTTTCGGGCTTGAAACTGAGTCCAAATTAGCCCAGAAATTGCCCCCAGTGAGTTCTGTTAAGTGCAACACGTGACGCTCTATCATGCGTACGTGTCGGTCACGCATACGTGTCGATGAACTTCTGCGCTGGTCACGCGTACGCGTCATTCACGTGTACGCGTCGCTGTAAGACGCTCCAAATCACGCGCATGCGTCAACCATGTGTGCACGTCGCTCCTCGCTTCTCAGCTCTTTAGTTTCTTGTGTTCCTTCCACTTTAACATGCCTCATCTTTATCTTTTAAGCGATTCATGCCCTGTAAATCTGAAAATAATTCACAAACACATCACGACATCGAATGGTAATAAAGGAGAATTAAAAATTAACAATTTTAAGGCTTAGGAAGCATGTTTTCAATCATAGCACAAAATTAGGAAGGAAATAAAAAACATGCAATTTACATGAATAAGTGTGAGAATAATTGACAAAATCCTCTCAATTTAGTCGAAAATATATCATAAAATAGTAGTTTATCAAATCTCCCCACACTTAAGCATTAGCATGTCCTTATGCTAAGTTTAACGAGACCAAAATAGTGAAGGGAAAAAAATGAGACTCATGCAATGCAACCTATCTATATGAATGCAACTACCTGCTAAAATGCTTGTACCTACTTGGTTAAAAGTGAACAAATTCTCCAAGACAAACATAAACTGGATTCCACTAATTCAAATTACAGAGTAAGGTACAAGTAAACTTGAAAGAAGAAAGCTCATGAAAGCCGGAAACACAGAATCGAGCATCGAACCCTCACTGGAAGTGTATACACTCTAATCACTCTAGTGTTTGAGGGTCGAGTCTCTCGGTTCTCTACTAATCTTGCTTTCTAAGGCTTGCTCTTCTTCTACCAATCAACAGAAATTTAATACACAAATACACATATCAAGAGGTCTTTTCAAGGGTTGTAATTGAGTTAGGGTCAAGGTAGGAATGTATTTGGCTAAGTGGACTAAAATCCGAATCCTTGATTAACCTAAACTTCTCACCTAACCTAAGACATTCCAAGTTATTACAATGCAAAACCTACTACCCATTGATTATTTTTGTCACAAATTCATGCACCTTAATGTCTTTTGAATACAAATCATATGCATTAATTTAATTATTTCACTTGGGGTATTTTGTCCCTTTTTTATTACTTCCTTTTTTTTTCATTTATTTTGTTCTTTTTTTTCTTTTTTTTTTTGATATGCATAAAGGAGGTAGTGCATATGATTAAAGTGTTAGATGCATGAACAAGTGCCCAACTATATTCACATTTTCACATAAGAATATAAAATACCCAATTTCATAAACGTGTATTCCCCAATTCAATTTCCCCACACTTAATTCATGTACACATCACCAGTCTAAGCTAATCAAGGATTCAAATTAGGGACATTTATTATTTTCCGCTTAAAGTTAGTGATGTGCTAATATAAAGAATAAATGAAATAAAATAGGCTCAACATGGGGTTGCAAAGGGTAATGATAGGGTAAGCCCATATGGATATGTGAGCTAAGTGAAACAAGGCCTCAATCACATAAGTGTATGTGATGCCAGGGTATTTTGGCCAGTTTTACTGACCTTTTCTTTACTGTTTTTAAGGTAGTTTCATGCATTTTCTTAGGAAATAAGCTAGTTTTGGGTGGATATTCACTTACATCTTGATTCAAGCATACATTGTGCATTTTACATGATTTCATCATGATTTTGCATGAATTATATGATAAATTGGATGATGCATGATCCATGATTAAGAGCAAGACTTTGATGCACTTTGTTTGATTGATTTCAGGCCAAAAGAAGAAGAGAAGAGCCACGTTAGTGGCTACGTTAGTTACACTAACGTAGGCACTAATGTGGAAGGAAGGAAAGCCCCAACGTTAGTGGGAAAAGTTAGTCGCATTTACTTTGAAGAAAGGAAATGGAGCCAACGTTAATGACACTTAACATTATCACTAACGTTGGACCAAGCTCATAAGTGGGCACGTTAGTTGCCACATTAACTTAGTTAACGTGGCCTCTAACGTTAAGAAGAAAGGGAGAAAGCCAACATTAGTGACATTCAACATTGTCACTAACGTTGGCCCAAGTTACAACAAAGCCACGTTAACTCCCACGTTAACTTAGTTAACGTGGAAGCTAACGTGGAGAAAGGTGGTGATCGACAACGTTAGTGACACCAAACATTCTCACTAACGTTGAAGTGCACTCACAAGCCCCCAATAAGCCACGTTAACTCCCACGTTAACTTAGTTAACGTGGTAGTTAACGTGGGCAAAAGTCCCACCTGGCAGCCTGACCATGCCTTCTTCAAACACGCATAACTTGAGCCACAAAGCTCCAAATGATGTGATTCTAGTGGCATTCGAAAGTAGGATTCCAGAGCTTTCCAAGCATATATGGTACTACATGGTTGACACTAAATTTGAGGGAGAAAACCTGCCCCGAAAGTGCAATGATGAACATGGTATCAGCCTGTATTTTGGCCAACTGACCTCTTCACCTTCCAAGAAGTATAACTCGAGTTGTAGAGCTCCAAATGATGCGCTTCCAAAGGAATTGGAAAGTAGACATCTAGGGCCTTTCAACAATATATAATAGTATGGGGTGGACACTAAGTTTGAGCTTCAGAAACAGGAAAATCGCTAGCGTTATTGGCAATCAACATTTCCAGTAACGTTGGCATATATGCCAGCGACCATGTCCACTTCAAAGGAGCATAACTTGAGCTACAGAGGTCCAATTGGGTGATTCTAGTTGCGTTAGAAAGCTGACATTCAAAGCTTTCCAACGATATATAATACTCTATAGTGGGCATGAAATTTGAGTACAAACAAGAGGCATCTTTTAAGCCCCAAAAACACCAACTGGGCAGCAAGTGAAACGTTAGCCACAATAACTTTAGCACTAACGCCACACTTGTAGCGTTAGTGTGGCTAACTTTAGCACTAACTTTAGTACCTGGACCTCAACTTAACTCACTTCTCTCTCAAGTCCACTTCCAAGCTCAAGCAAGCAAGCCCACAATTGTCAACCAATCAAGGCCACAAGAAGCATCTAGAATAGGAATTTTCATTTAATTGTAATTTGCTTTTAATTTCATTTTGTAATTTAGGAGAGCCTATATAAAGGCCTTAGTTTTTACATTCAAGTCATTCTGGAATTCTGGAAATTGAAGGAAGGGGGAGAGAGTGAAGACCAATTCAAACTTCTGTGAATTGGCACACTCCAAGGGGAGTGGGTCTTCGGACCCCTCCCCTCAACCACTCTTCTTCCTTTTCTCTTCTTTTCTTTTCTTAGTAGTAGTTTTTCTTTTAGTTGTAATTTTCATTTATGAATTTTAAAGTTTCAATTTTCAATTTTTATCTTCATCTTTACTTTTCTGCACTTTCTTTCTTTTCTATTTTTGGTAGAGCAATGATCAACTAACTCTTTTCATTGGGTTAGAGAGCTCTATTGTGATTCAATGGATTAAGTGTAGTTCTTATCCTTCTTCTTCTTTCTTTTCTCTTGATTTTACTTGAAAGCTTTCGATCTTCATCCAATTGGGTAGTTATCTTGGAAAAGAAACTATTCATACTTGGATCTCTTCTGAACCTTGGAAGAGGAATGAAGAGATAATGCTAGAAATGCTTTCTCAGGCTGGATCAAATTGGGTTTGGATGGATATGTGACTATAATCCTCTCAACACTTGATTTGGGAAATGCATGTGGTATAATCAGTGACCATACTTCATCTCTTCTCATGAGCAATTGACCAAAGAATTGGCTATTGATCAAGATTTGAGAGATTGAATTACAAGAAATTGTAATTCAATCACTTAAGAATGCCAAGGAGATCAATGAGTGCATTGATTGAGAAAGAGATGAGAATGAACATGATCTGGAGGATTGTAATATCTCTTGATCCCAATGTTCATTTTATTTTTAGTTCTTACATTTACTTTTCTTGTCATTTTACTTTTCTGCACTTTATTGCTTTCTTTACTTTTCTGTAAATTTACAATTCCTGCTGCTCATCATCCAATTCTGAATCGTCTAACTAGGATAATCAATTAACCATTGATTGCTTAATCCGTTAATCTCTGTGGGATTCGACCTCACTCTATTGTGAGTTTTACTTGACGACAATTCGGTATACTTACCGAAGGGAGATTTGTTGTGAGACAAATTTTCCGTGCATCAGGTTTATGGCGCCGTTGCCGGGGATTAATTGTGATTAACAAACTACCGGTTGGTTGATTACCTAGATTAGACATTTTCTTTTGTTTTCCTTTATTCATGTAATTGCTTTAGTTATTTATTTTCTATGCTCTCTAACTGTTTGTGTTAATGCCTCACCAAGAAGCCCCTGCTCGTGACAGCTTTGGCTCTTGGTGATTTTGTTATTAATACAACAGTTCTTTACTCAGCTTCTTTCCAAATAAAATTGGCATATGATCACATTCTAAGTTTGGTGTTTCCCTACAACAATCTGTTTTCAATCTTTCTGGATACTTGCATCCATTCTAAGAGAAAGTATCACACTAAGTTTGGTGTGCCACTTATTTTTCTATGCAATGTATCCAGCAACACCACTTGTTTATATAATCATAATGCCTTTGCTTCTTAGGCTTGCAGTGTTATCCTTAATTTTTGCTTGCTTAACCACATACATCACTTACATTTCAGTATGTAAGACGTTCATGACCCATCATAGACCCCACCACCACTGTTTTATTTGCTGCTTGAAGACAAGCAATTAGTCTAAATTGGTGTGGGAAGGGAGAAAAGTAGGAGAAGAAGGGCAATAACAATAAAGATGAACTACAAGGTGGTAAAGTTCCTTTTTCCTCTTACTTATTTCCAGTACATTCAATTGCATGATTGTCTTCTAAGTTCTTTGTATGTATGTGTGCTTGTTCCTTGTAAATAAGCATGTCAATTCTGTCTTTTAAACTTTTTATTGATTAAGGCTGTGATTTCTAGTCTGAATGTCATTATTGCATCCTTACTTTGCTTACTTGTATGCTTGTCCCTTTTGAATCAAATGAAAGGAGAATGAGTATTTTTAAAAGACCAGAGTAGAGTTCATACTATGGAATGAGTTCATAAGTTTGTGGTGTGGTTATAAGTTAGCTAAGTTGGTTCAACCACAAGGGTGAGAAGACAATTATCTGTCATGAGTACTATGCTTGAGACACACCCCATGAGACTACCTAAATAAGAAGATCCTAATAAGAAAGAGGGAAAGAACAATGAAAGTGAAAAAAAAATATAAATAAAAGAAAAAGAGTAAGCAATAAGGCTAGGCACCAATGGTTTTAATCTTGAGGCAAGTGTCTGTGGTGCTCCTGTGTGAGGGATCTACTTGGATGAATAAGCTCTTAGGGGTGCCTTATCACTTGGTAACTTGGGTTAACTAACTCGGGATTATCAGCTGAAAGTCCACTATCAAGAGTAACCTTCACTACAGAGCATTTAGTAACCCAAAGAGGTGCTGGACACCAAGGTCTCAAGAAAAGAAAATAAATAAACTATATGCCTGTGGTGTGTATGTATGGGGGAGTGACTTGAGCAAGTAAGTCCTTAGGGGTGCTTCAACACCTAGCACCTTGAACCAACTGGTTCGGGAGTGTTGGCTGAAAGCTTATTTTAAAGAGTTGCCCCTTTACAGAGCACTTAGCTTAAGAACAAAAATAAGCCCTGAAATGACAATAAAAGGATCAATGAATAAAAGTCTCATGGGATGCAATCAAAGTGAGTGTTTTAGGACATGATAAAGGTCTGAAAGCCAGGAATGAACCTAAGTTGCTATGCATGAAACCACCATAAAACCAGGGACATGACTTCCACAAGAATGACTCATTTCTCTTGGAATTCCATTCATCATTCTCTTGTTCCAGTACTTGCTTAGGGACAAGCAAGCTTTAAGTTTGGTGTTGTGATGCCAGGGAATTTTGGCTAGTTTCACTGACCTTTTCTTTACTGTTTTTAAGGTAGTTTCATGCATTTTCTTAGGAAATAAGCTAGTTTTGGGTGGATATTCACATACATCTTGATTCAAGCATACATTGTGCATTTTACATGATTTCATCAGGATTTTGCATGAATTATATGATAAATTGGATGATGCATGATCCATGATTAAGAGCAAGACTTTGATACACTTTGTTTGATTGATTTCAGGCCAAAAGAAGAAGATAAGAGCCACGTTAGTTACACAAACGTAGGCACTAACGTGGAAGGAAGGAAAGCCCCAACGTTAGTGGGAAAAGTTAGTGGCATTAACTTTGAAGAAAGGAAATGGAGCCAACGTTAGTGACACTTAACATTATCACTAACGTTGGACCAATCTCATAAGTGGGCACGTTAGTTGCCACGTTAACTTAGTTAACATGGCCTCTAACGTTAAGAAGAAAGGGGGAAAGCCGACGTTAGTGACATTCAACATTGTCACTAACGTTGGCCCAAGTTACAACAAAGCCACGTTAACTCCCACGTTAACTTAGTTAACGTGGAGAAAGGTGGTGATCGACAACGTTAGTGACACCAAACATTCTCACTAACGTTGGAGTGAACTCACAAGCCCCCAATAAGCCACGTTAACTCCCACGTTAACTTAGTTAACGTGGTAGTTAATGTGGGCAAAAGTCCCACCTGGCAGCCTGACCATGCCTTCTTTAAACACGCATAACTTGAGCCACAAAGCTCCAAATGAGGTGATTCCAGTGGCATTGAAAAGTAGGATTCCAGAGCTTTCTAAGAATATATGGCACTACATGGTTGACACTAAATTTGAGGGAGAAAACCTGTCCCGAAAGTGCAATGATGAACATGGTATCAGCCTGTATTTTGTAGAGCTCGAGATGAACATGTATTTTGTAAACCTCTTCACCTTCCAAGAAGTATAACTCGAGTTGTAGAGCTCCAAATGATTCGCTTCCAAAAACATTGGAAAGTAGACATCCAGGGATTTCCAAAAATATATAATAGTATGGGGTGGACACTAAGTTTGAGCTTCAGAAACAGGAAAATCGCTAGCGTTATTGGCAATCAACATTTCCAGTAACGTTGGCATATATGCCAGCGACCATGTCCATTTCAAAGGAGCATAACTTGAGCTACAGAGGTCCAATTGAGGTGATTCTAGTTGCGTTAGAAAGCTGACATTCAAAACTTTCCAACGATATATAATACTTTATAGTGGACATAAAATTTGAGCATAAACAAGAGGCATCTTTTAAGCCCCAAAAATACCAACTGGGCAGCAAGTGAAACGTTAGCCACAATAACTTTAGCACTAACGCGACACTTGTAGTGTTAGTGTGGCTAACTTTAGCACTAACTTTAGCACCTGGACCTCAACTTAACTCACTTCTCTCTCAAGTCCACTTCCAAGCTCAAGCAAGCAGGCCCACAATTGTCAACCAATCAAGGCCACAAGAAGCATCTAGAATAGGAATTTTCATTTAATTGTAATTTGCTTTTAATTTTATTTTGTAATTTAGGAGAGCCTATATAAAGGCCTTAGTTTTTACATTCAAGTCATTCTGGAATTCTGGAAATTGAAGGAAGGGGGAGAGAGTGAAGACCAATTCAAACTTCTGTGAATTGGCACACTCCAAGGGGAGTAGGTCTTCGGACCCCTCCCCTCAACCACTCTTCTTCCTTTTCTCTTCTTTTCTTTTCTTAGTAGTAGTTTTTCTTTTAGTTGTAATTTTCATTTATGAATTTTAAAGTTTCAATTTTCAATTTTTATCTTCATCTTTACTTTTCTGCACTTTCTTTCTTTTCTATTTTTGGTAGAGCAATGATCAACTAACTCTTTTCATTGGGTTAGAGAGCTCTATTGGGATTCAATGGATTAAGTGTAGTTCTTATCCTTCTTCTTCTTTCTTTTCTCTTGATTTTACTTGAAAGCTTTCGATCTTCATCCAATTGGGTAGTTATCTTGGAAAAGAAACTATTCATACTTGGATCTCTTCTGAACCTTGGAAGAGGAATGAAGAGATCATGCTAGAAATGCTTTCTCATGCTGGACCAAATTGGGTTTGGATGGATATGTGACTATAATCCTCTCAACACTTGATTTGGGATATGCATGTGGTATAATCAGTGACCATACTTCATCTCTTCTCATGAGTAATTGACCAAGAAATTGGCTATTGATCAAGATTTGAGAGATTGAATTACAAGAAATTGTAATTCAATCACTTAAGATTGCCAAGGAGATCAATGAGTGCATTGATTGAGGAAGAGATGAGAATGAACATGATCCAGAGGATTGCAATATCTCTTGATCCCAATGTTCATTTTATTTTTAGTTCTTACATTTACTTTTCTTGTCATTTTACTTTTCTGCACTTTATTGCTTTCTTTACTTTTCTGTAAATTTACAATTCCTGCTGCTCATCATCCAATTCTGAATCGTCTAACTAGGATAATCAATTAACCATTGATTGCTTAATCCGTTAATCTCTGTGGGATTTGACCTCACTCTATTGTGAGTTTTACTTGACGACAATTCGGTATACTTGCCGAAGGGAGATTTGTTGTGAGAAAAGTTTTCTGTGCATCAGTATGCATACATCAAACCATGGAAATATAGAATCAAGCAAGATATAGATCACAATTTTAGAGAGAACAACACACCCAAAAAAAAACATTGGTTGATGAAATGCAACCAATCAAATAGGTTCAAAATCTCACAGATTTTGTATGTTCGAGCTCTAAAACCATGTTCCAAATTAAATATCTTCAAACAAGTTTAACAAAAAAAATTTAATTAAAATTAGTGAAATGCTATAAAATAGTGTCCTGAAAAAGAATTTATCACTTCAACCAAGTAGTACCTAAATACAAGTAAATACTACTCATGCAAGTTATCCTATTTAACAAAAGAAAAATAAAATATTGGTGTTGAGAGAGAGATGTTACCTTCGGAAGTCAGTTACCGACCTCTGATGTTCCAAAATTGTCGTCGGTAAGGAATTTCTCTTATAAAGAAGAAGAATTTCGTTGTAAGCATAGCTCCAAACCAACAAACAACTCTCACATCAAATTAAAATATGGTTTTGTCACAAAGAACAATCCCCAAATAAGAATTAACCGGAGTATTTCGGACTCCGGGTCATCTCCCTAGGAACCAATGGAGTGCATGTGTATTGGCTATAGAGGGGAAAAAAGGGGTTTTGTTTATGAGATGGCAAGAAAATAAGTAAATTGAGCGAGTAAGCAAAGAAAGCAAATTAAAGAACTCTTGGCTAAGAATTGGGTACTTAAGATCACAATCCTAGTTAATACCAATTATTGACAATTATGAGAGGCCAACCCATTAAGTCTACTTCTCGAAGCCTTAAGTACGTAACATTTACTCCTAGACTGGAAGTATGTCAAATAGGCCTAATCACATCCACCCATAAGTTCTAACCTCCCTACCAATTGGTTTAGTAGTGGATTAGCGTCAATGGGCTTCAAATTGATCACACAGGGTTCTCAAATTACCAATTCCATGGTATCCAAAACTCAAGATCACTTAAGTCCCTTGGCCTAGACCAAGAGTTGACAAAACTACTCAAGAACTGAAGAAAACATTTCATCAAACACCTAGAGTGCAATAAAAATTGACATCATAACTTGCAAAGATACTAAAATCTACCACTATTAATTGCAAGAAAAGTAAATTCACAACTCAAATCAACATCAATTAAAGAGACATCAACATTAAAATTGCATTAAATGTAACAAATCCAACATAAGTGCATGAATGTAAAAGAGAGCATAAAAGTAAAATTAACACTACAAATCATGAGAATCAAGGAGTAGAAGTAAGAGATCATAAAAGAAATGAGATGAGAACATGTAATTAAACCTAGATCTAGAAGAGATTAACCTAACCTAATTCTAGAGAGAAGAGGGAGCTTCTCTCTCTAGAAACTAAACTACATGATGCTAAGGATACAAACAATTGCTCCTCCTTTGCTTGGACTTTAATTCTGCATGAAATACACTCAGAAACAAGTTGGATTTGGGCTTGGGCAGCTCAGAAATCGCCCCCAGCGTTTTGCCATTAAGTGGGCCAAGTAAGAGTATCGGCGCGCGCGCGCCCTGTGCGCGTGCGCGTCGCTGGCAAATTCCCAATCTGCGCGGAAGCGGTATGTGCGCGTGCGCGTCCTTGTGAGAAACCACTTTTGCGCGTGCACGCCTTGTACGCGTGCGCGTCCATTGGTGCATTCCAAGTCTTTGTTTCTTCATGCATTCTCCTCTTTGCATGCTTTTCTCCTCATTTCTTCCCTCCAATACTTGCCTAATGAACTTGAAATTACTTAACAAACACATCAAGGCATCGAATGGAATTAGGGTGGATTAAAATCACCAATTTAAGGCCTAAAAAGCATGTTTTTACATTTAAGCATAATTTAAGGGAGAATTACAAAACCATGCTATTTCATTAAATAAATGTGGGAAAAGATGGATAAATCCCCCAAAATAAGCACAAAATAAACCACGAAATCGGGGTTTATCAAATCTCCCCACACTTAAACTAAGCATGTCCTCATGCTAAAATCAAGAAAGAAGCAAAGGATATCACATTTATTCAATGCAAGCTACTAACTAAATGCAATCTATTTATATGCAAGTTATCTACATGAATGCAATGGCTCAGTCAAAACAAGTCAATTTCCAAGAGTACACATGTAAGCACAAGGGCTAAGGTATTAGCAATCAAGCAAACCACAATTGGATTGAATCATTGAAAGAGTTCACAAACTTGCAAGAGGAGATTATTAAGGGTGGAAACATGTAATTGAGCGATCGAACCCTCACCGGATATGTATCCGCTCTAGGCACTCAAGTGTAGGGTTGATTCACTCAATTCTCCCCTAATCATGCTCTCCAAGATTTGTTTTTCATCTAACAATCAACAATTACTTCATGCATGCATACAAATATCATGAGGGCTTTCCCATAGGTTGTAATGGGGCTAGGGTCAAGGTAGGATGCATATGGTCAAGTGAGCTAGAAATTTGAATCTTTGATTAACATAAACTTCCCACCTAACCTATGACAACCTATACAATTCTAAACAAATCTAACTGTCCATTCTTCACTTTTAACACACTCATGCATTCTATTTTAAACACCACACATATGCATTGATTATTATTGAACCTTGAACCTTGGGACATTTTGTGCCCTTTTTATTGCAATTCTTTTTCTTTCTTTTTCTATATATATTTTTTCTTTTTATTTTTCTCATTTCAAAAAAAAAAATTTTTTTTCATAAAGTATATATACAAGTACCAATGCATATGGTTTTACATTTGATTAATACATGAGTATATACCCAATTCCCAAAATTTTTCAATAAAAATATAAACACACTTTTATCTCTACCCAATGTTCCCAACTCTCCTAAAATCAAATAATGAACACTCTCACTAGCCTAAGCTAATCAAAGATCCAAACAAGGGACATTTATTGTTTTTCACTTAGGCTTGTAATGTGCTATAATTAAGAATAAGTGGGTTAAGCATAGGCTCAACATTGGCTAACAATGGAAGATGAAAGGGTAGGCTATTTGGGTAAGTGAGCTATTTGAACAATGGCCTCAATCATATAAATGCATGTATACACAAATAATGGACATAAAGAATCAAACAAATCAAGGATTGCAATCATAGGAAGAGAATAATGCACACAAGAATGAAAATAAGTGGTTATGTATGTGTAACCACACAATTAGGCTCAAATCTCACATGCTTGTATTCTTAGCTCAAAACATGATCCACAAAGTATATACTTCAAGCAAGTTCTAAGAAAATTTTAACCAATTGGGGTGGTGCCCAAAAATGATTTTCTTGGACATTTCCATCATATTTATTGAGCTTATTCTAATGTAAAATTGTGATTTAGAAAAAATTCTCCTAGTTTACCCCTTTTTCAATCAAAACACGTTTCGTCTATAAGAAGGGTTAACTAGATTTTCAGCAATCTATTAATTTTCTAATCACAATCAACAACTGAGATGCAAAATATATATATATATACTAAAAGTGTGCAACAACCAAAATAAGAGTATCTACAAAAGCATAAATATGTACAGCAATCCCAAAATGATCTAAAACGTAAAGTGCGAAATAAAACAAAATAGAGTAGCAGCGAATAGAAATAAAAGTCTGAAAGTTCACCACATAAGTGCAAACACCGGTCACGAACGGTGACCTCCCCACACTTTAGGATTGAGCATCGTCCTCGATGCTACTACTGAAGCTCGGGATGGGGGTCAACAATCGCACCAGACTGTGGCTCATGCTCAGGCTTGGGCTGTGGGACTGGAGGTGGCACTGGCTGTGGCTCCGGAATGTCATGCTGGACCTCAGGAGGCTGCTGGACCTCAGTGGTGGTCTGCATCACTAGTGGTGCCTCCTGCTGTGTCGGCTCCGCACCATGCTCCTCCTCCTGATCCTGCTTATCAGAGGCGGAAGACTCTGGAAGTGGAGGGAGCTCGATACCCTGTGATGCAGCCGCCTGGTCTAAGCGGTCGAGGGGTCGCATAACACGACGCTCGAAGTGCTCCATGAAGCGAAGAAGGTGCTGCACTAACAGATAAGTCGGCTCAGGTGCTGATGGTGGTGCAGGTGCTGCTGTGGACGAAGAGGGTCCAGCTGTGGTGGAGGATGAAGGTCTAGCTACCTCGACTACAGCTCTAGCTCGAGAACGGTGGCTAGTCGGGGGCTTCTCGTGCACCCATACACCCCATGGAATAGTAACTTCCTTGTCATCATCATCTGGAGGTGGTGGTGTCACATCCTCGTCCTCCCACGGGACATCAGCTAGCTCAGCTAAGCTAGTAACCAGTGTCGAAAATGGTAGCAAGCCGCGAATATAAGCTCTCCACATGCTATGCCTAATCAATCGGGGAAAATACTCCTCCTTCCCCTCCATGACACACCCAATAAAAACTAGCATATCCATCGGAATCTCTGAAAAGTGAGTGGTAAGGAAGACATAGTGGGCAAATATCTGTTGCCAGGTCCTAGCCTCCCTAGTCAGATATGCAAATAGCATGCCCTTGGGCTTTGTGTTGCTCGAATCCATCACCCAGGAAGCATCTGGTGTAGCAATCACGCGCCTAAGCGCCTCATAGTCAAAAGTCATGGAGAGGAGAGCTACCTCTGCCTGCTGGTAGGCACAAGTCTCAGGAGTACCAACTCTGCAGAGCAGTGCATCCCTTAAGACATCCTCAGTGATCATAATCTCTCTACCCCTCAAGTGTACTGAATCCAAGTTTTGTCGGAAGAAGTTACAGTAAAATTCCTTGACCCACGAGATGTTAATCCGTCCCAAGTCCCTATCGACGAAATCCAAGCCCAGCTCAGAAATACGGGCATTTATGGCACGCCTCACATCATTGGGAAGATTCAGCTTCTTCTCAATGTTCAACTTTGTCTTTGCATAACGAGAAAGGCGTAGTTCGCAGTAGAGGTTTGGGAACTTGGTTGGATCAGTGGATGGAAGTAACTGATTTTCTTTTTCCTCATCATTTAGCGGATTCTTAGCATAGTTAGCATATGGTGAGGGTGTAGAGGTCTTGGAGCGCTTCCTCTTTTTGGAAGTGGTGGCTATAGCCTTTCCTTTATCCGACATCCTGAAAACATAGATAATATAATATAAGCCTATAGCCAAGTATATACAAAGCACTCAAAGCAAAGCATATTCATGAAGTGAATAAGGAAAGAGGATTTCTTGGAATGTAAGCAACAGAATACAGAATTCAAACCAAACTTTAAACCAAGAATTCAAATCATGTTTTGCACATTATTTGTTAACTGGGTTCAGAAAGCACCATATCCAAAAGAATGACAAAAAGAGTTAGGTTGAAAACCAAAAGAAGTCAGGTGGTTAAAGAGGTTAAAGTTAGAAATCAGTTTGAAAATTAGTGACATGATGATAACTTTCTTAATTCGAAAAGAATGTACACAACAAGGCAGTAAATACGTTCACAATCATGAATTGCAGCAAGTCATTGATGATGAAATATGATATTGCTAGAAAGCAACTAGTAAGAAACAACCATCTACCAATGTAAAGATCACTAAAATCATATGAATCTATGTTGGTAAAATCAATTCATTAAGGAATGAACCAATCAAAAGGCGTTCAACAATAATTTCAAGGAGGCATCAATGTCACAAGTCGAGAGAAACGTGGAAAACCTTGTTGTCTATGTGGCTTAATGCAAATTCTGCATGAATAATGCGAATTAAACCAGCCTCACAGATCAAAAATCTTCAACTTGTGTGTTGATGTAAAAGAGGCATGAGACTTTAAAAGAATTACAAGCAATGGCCAATCGAAAAGCTTGCTCACTATGCAATGCAAAGAAGCAAATCAGCATGAATAACAAGCAAGAATATGAAAAGCATGACCAAAGAACTTGTTCTTTAGGAGTTTCATAAACCATTTAGGCAACAGCACTCTAATTGAGCAGAATTCATCAACTAGGGGCTATTTCATTCATCAAACAAGATTAACACCAAAAACTGTGGTTAATGAAAATCCGGCAGCATTTCAGCAGCAAATTGGCTAATTCCCAAATTTAAACAGTTGCACCAAATTCCATATGGATTCATTAAGGAATCAGAAACACAAAAATCGGGTCTGAATCCATATGAATAGGTGAACAAGCCAATAATGCAGCACAACAGCAGCAAGCAGAGCAACAGAAAATAGTTCAACTAAATCAGCCAAGAAGCAATCATGAACAAGTGAGCAGCCAATATCCATGAGTAAAGCAACATTTAATAACAGCAGCCAAGTAAAGTTAATGCTTGAATGGAAACAGCAATGAAACAGAGCAATTCCTCACAGCAAAGGAAATTCAAACAATGCCTAAATCCACTACTCAGTCCAGATTCGCTAACCACCTAATTCAAACTAAACTAACTAATCTAACCTACTTAAGCTAATCCTAATTACACTATTGCAATTACAGTAAACAGCAAAACGAAGTAGAACAGGGGAGGGTATCGAACCTGGGGGGACGGAGACTGAACAAGGAAAATGAGAGGAAGGTGAAGTGGGGTGATGAGAGAAAGGACTGGGCAGAGCAGCACAGCGGTTGGGTTACACCGCTAAACTTGCGCCGGCGACAATGATAGCTGCAGCGAGTGGCGCAGAGGCAGCGAGAAACAGAGAACAGAGGGGCAGTGAAAGAGAAAGGAAAGAAAAGTGAGAGAAGAAGGAGAAGATGGCGCGGTGATGGTGGTTGGCGACAGCGACGGGATTGGAGTGCTCGCCGGAGGTGAGGTGGTTGCTGGGAGAAGTTTGAAGATGTAGGGGGGTTGAATGGTGGGAGAAGGAAAATGGAACGTTGGGGATGGGAAGGGTATGATGCGCGAATGCGCTAGGGCTTTGTGTCTTTGGGGTAAGTGAAAATTCGAATCCACGCGCGCGCGTACGGTGCGCGTTTGCGTGGGTGGAAGAAATGAGGAACGGCGCGAAAGCGCCATGCGCGCTTGCGCGTAGACGGAAGGATCATAATGGACGCGGACGCGTAAGGTGCGCGTTGGCGCAGATGTGCTGGGCTGAAGGCACAAAAGAGGCCCAGAGTTGGCACAACTCTCGGGTCCTTTGGCCTAGATGATGCAAAGATGCATCGACGCGCGCGCGCACTGTGCGCGTTCGCGTGGATGGCTTGAGCTTATTGGGTGGGCGCGGAGGCGTGAAGTACGCCAACGCGTGAACAGCGAAACAGGGAGTGACGCAGACGCGTAGAGCATGCGTCCGCATGGGTTGAGGCACAGAGTTGGCCCAAAAGTGGCGCAGCTCTCTGGTGTTTGGCCCAGGAAACTAAAATGCGCAGTCGACGCGCGCGCGCAATTTACGCTTGCGCGTGGCTTGCTTTTTCTCTTTTTTTTTTTAGACATCAAAAGACCTCATAACTTTCCATCCTTTTCTAAAACTCTAGCTAAGGTGTAAGATTAAGCACATTTGGAGACATAGAGGCATTTTCAAACAACTTTAGAAAACTTGCAATTTAAGCAAAAACTCAATTCAAAAATAAATTCATCCCTTATTAAAGCATAGAATGCATAAACACCTTAGTAAACAAAGGAAAATATACCAAGAGGTAAAGAAACTATATACAATGGAACCTGATTCATTCATTCATTATATCTACAGGAGAATGGAAAGAGTTTACCATGGTGGGGTGTCTCCCACCAAGCACTTTTAGTTTAAGTCCTTAAGTTGGACATTGGGAGGCTCCTTGTCAGGGTGGCTTATGCTTGTACCCATCCTTGAACCTCCAAAAGTGCTTGTCCTTCAATCGGTTGTCAGAAGTTCCAACCTTCTTCATTAAGCTTTGGTGATGTGCACATCACTAGTCTAAACTAATCAAGGATTCAAATTAGGGACATTTATTATTTTTCGCTTAAAGTTAGTGATGTGCTAATATAAAGAATAAATGGAATAAAATAGGCTCAACAAGGGGTTGCAAAGAGTAATGATAGGGTAAGCCCATATGGATATGTGAGCTAAGTGAAACAAGGCCTCAATCACATAAGTGTATGCATACATCAAACCATGGAAATATAGAATCAAGCAAGATATAGATCACAATTTTAGAGAGAACAACACACCCAAAAAAAAACATTGGTTGATGAAATGCAACCAATCAAATAGGTTCAAAATCTCACAGATTTTGTATGTTCGAGCTCTAAAACCATGTTCCAAATTAAATATCTTCAAACAAGTTTAACAAAAAAAATTTAATTAAAATTAGTGAAATGCTATAAAATAGTGTCCTGAAAAAGAATTTATCACTTCAACCAAGTAGTACCTAAATACAAGTAAATACTACTCATGCAAGTTATCCTATTTAACAAAAGAAAAATAAAATATTGGTGTTGAGAGAGAGATGTTACCTTCGGAAGTCAGTTACCGACCTCTGATGTTCCAAAATTGTCGTCGGTAAGGAATTTCTCTTATAAAGAAGAAGAATTTCGTTGTAAGCATAGCTCCAAACCAACAAACAACTCTCACATCAAATTAAAATATGGTTTTGTCACAAAGAACAATCCCCAAATAAGAATTAACCGGAGTATTTCGGACTCCGGGTCGTCTCCCTAGGAACCAATGGAGTGCATGTGTATTGGCTATAGAGGGGAAAAAGGGGGTTTTGTTTATGAGATGGCAAGAAAATAAGTAAATTGAGCGAGTAAGCAAAGAAAGCAAATTAAAGAACTCTTGGCTAAGAATTGGGTACTTAAGATCACAATCCTAGTTAATACCAATTATTGACAATTTTGAGAGGCCAACCCATTAAGTCTACTTCTCGAAGCCTTAAGTACGTAACATTTACTCCTAGACTGGAAGTATGTCAAATAGGCCTAATCACATCCACCCATAAGTCCTAACCTCCCTACCAATTGGTTTAGTAGTGGATTAGCGTCAATGGGCTTCAAATTGATCACACAGGGTTCTCAAATTACCAATTCCATGGTATCCAAAACTCAAGATCACTTAAGTCCCTTGGGCTAGACCAAGAGTTGACAAAACTACTCAAGAACTGAAGAAAACATTTCATCAAACACCTAGAGTGCAATAAAAATTGACATCATAACTTGCAAAGATACTAAAATCTACCACTATTAATTGCAAGAAAAGTAAATTCACAACTTAAATCAACATCAATTAAAGAGACATCAACATTAAAATTGCATTAAATGTAACAAATCCAACATAAGTGCATGAATGTAAAAGAGAGCATAAAAGTAAAATTAACACTACAAATCATGAGAATCAAGGAGTAGAAGTAAGAGATCATAAAAGAAATGAGATGAGAACATGTAATTAAACCTAGATCTAGAAGAGATTAACCTAACCTAATTCTAGAGAGAAGAGGGAGCTTCTCTCTCAAGAAACTAAACTACATGATGCTAAGGCTACAAACAATTGCTCCCCCTTTGCTTGGACTTCAATTCTGCATGAAATACACTCAGAAACAAGTTGGATTTGGGCTTGGGCAGCTCAGAAATCGCCCTCAGCGTTTTGCCATTAAGTAGGCCAAGTAAGAGTATCGGCGCGCGCGCGCCCTGTGCGCGTGCGCGTCGCTGGCAAATTCCCAATCTGCGCAGAAGCGGTATGTGCGCGTGCGCGTCCTTATGAGAAACCACTTTTGCGCGTGCGCGTCCTTTGGTGCATTCCAAATCTTTGTTTCTTCATGCATTCTCCTCTTTGCATGCTTTTCTCCTCATTTCTTCCATCCAATACTTGCCTAATGAACCTGAAATTACTTAACAAACACATCAAGGCATCAAATGGAATTAGGGTGGATTAAAATCACCAATTTAAGGCCTAAAAAGCATGTTTTTACATTTAAGCATAATTTAAGGGAGAATTACAAAACCATGCTATTTCATTGAATAAATGTGGGAAAAGGTGGATAAATCCCCCAAAATAAGCACAAAATAAACCACGAAATCGGGGTTTATCAACCTCCCCACACTTAAGGCTTGGCACGGTCCTCCGTGCCGTCAGTGATCTGTAAGGTGTGTCCGGGATCGGCACTTCCAATGGCTAGTTGATGGGGGGATAGGGGCGCTTCCGTGTCCATAGCTTGATCACTTGTATTGCCATCAATGGAAGTAGAGTCCGAAGTGTTGGGTTCCTCCGGAGGTGGGTGAGTAGAACTAATGACCTCCTTCAAGTAGTTGTATCGGCGCTTGTTGCGGCGCTCAATCTGCTCCATCCGCCAGCCGTGCCGGTCTAGCCTCTCCAGGATCTCAAGTAGCAGCTGGTTGTTGAATTGTGGTGGTGCATGGGGTGTTGAGGATGGTGGAGCGGAAGATGATGGAACATCCACAGACGGGTTGTCATTCAGGCCCTTGGGTGGCACTTGTGGTATAATCCACTTTCCATGGGGGACCAGTTCATTTGCTAAGGGAATTTCACTTTTGACGTCATCCGCTTCATGCAGAATGCCAGCTGCAGATGCTAGTACCGTGACTAAAGTTGGGAAGGGGTTGTTACCATCCGTGTGAACTCGGCCCATGGCCCTGCGGAAGAGTCTAGGGATATTAAGTGGCCTTTCAGTCAAAATGCACCATACAAGCACGGCCATATCCCCGGTGATAGAGGATTTATGAGCACTCAGCCTGACATAATGATACATGATTTGTTGCCATAGACGAGCCTCATCTGTCAAATCATTAGCCGAAAGCCCTTTTGGATTAACCTTGCTTTGCCCATAAATCCAGGTGCTTTCGGGCTTAGCAATGGCCTTTAGGACGGGGTCCCAATCAAAAGTATAACCTTTGCGGGCAATTTCTGCTTCTTGGAAGGCATCCAACCCTTCCGGATTTGGTAGGATGCCAAGAACTCGGGGAAAGGCGTCTTTTGAAATAGGGACTTACTTCCGATGCAGGTAGATTGAGACAAGGGTCAGGGAGTAGTAATTAGCATAAAATTCATTGACCCAAGACAAGTTAACTTCAATTGAATCTCGGTTCAAGAAGCCCCAACGTCTCCTCTTCATTTGATCCTCCACATAATGGCTTAAATGGTCTGGTACCCAGAGGAGGCGTTCACGGTGGAGATTCCAATCCATAATATTAGAATGCATCCTTTCACAATAGCGGTTGGCAAAACGTGTTGTATCCTTCATAGGAATCTTCTTGTCTGACTCATCAATGCGGTTATCCACTTTTGATTTCTTAGAAGCCTGCCGAGTGGTGGATGCCTTTGG
This sequence comes from Arachis hypogaea, assembly GCF_003086295.3. Taxonomy (NCBI): domain Eukaryota; kingdom Viridiplantae; phylum Streptophyta; class Magnoliopsida; order Fabales; family Fabaceae; genus Arachis; species Arachis hypogaea. Next base: position 111,374,299 of record NC_092055.1, on the reverse strand, counting down.
TGCTTACCTTTTAGAAATCGTTTTCTTATTAGATTTCTCCTTTTCTTTCACGGTTGTCATACTGAAAATGAGGAAAAAGAAGAATGGTAAAGAAACAAGTAAGGATAATGGAGAATGCATTAATAAGATAAGTATGGTTAAAAGTAGCAAAAAATGAAAAAATAAAAGCAAAATTAAAGTAAGGGTTCATTGAAACTTTTTCACAAACACATAGTGTGTATTCTATTGTTCAACAAGCAAGTAGACCAAAACCAACATATAACCCCCACGAGAAAAAAAATATGATATCTAATAAAGCAAGTAGCACCAATCAATCCAATGAATTTATAAAAAAATAGTGATCCAACACCAATTTTAAACATATAATAAATTGAAAACAAACGAGCTACAACTAAACAAGAAATAAGAAAATAAAGTGTAACAAGAAGAAAATAAAGTGTTGAGATGTAACTAAATTAAAGAAAAATAGAGAAGAGAATGAGGGTGGAATGAAACCTTGAAAGCAAAAAGGAGTAGTGGTAAGTGGAAGTAAGAGAGAAAGAATAGGGGTAAGAAAGAAGAATAGTAAGAAAGAGAGAGAGACGAGGAAAGGAACGCCGGTGAACGGTGGCTGCCGATGGAGGTCCACTGGAAAAGAAGGGAAGAATAGTGAGAAGGGAAGAAGGAAGGAGGGAAGAAAAGAAAAGAAGTAAAAGAAATAGGAAAAAGAACGGCGCAGACTAGGTCTGCGTGCAGGAATTTTAAAAACGTGTATTGACGCGTAAGCGTCACCCACGCATACGCATGGGTTGCGAAAAGTGAGAGTGACGCGCACGCATCGGTCACGTGTACGCATGAGGTTGAGTTGCGCATTTTGCACAGTACCCTCATGGACTCGGCGGAACTCTCTGTTCGAGCCATGCGGGAGCACCATATCAGCCTCACACCAGCTTTATTTTTGGGGACGGGGCGACGCGTACACGTCGGCAACGCTTGCGCGTGGGCAGCGTCACGCGCCTAGCACCCCTTCAGCACGAACCTAGAACAAATCTCTGTCCAGGTCGTACTGTGGCATTGTCCCAGCACGAATAAGGCACAATTGTAGAATGGGCGTTGGTGCACGAATTATAAATTACACTTTTCACAACTCGTACCACTAACCAGCAAGTGCACTGGGTCGTCCAAGTAATACCTTACGTGAGTAAGGGTCGAATCCCACGGAGATTGTTGGCTTGAAGCAATCTATGGTTATCTTGTAATTCTTAGTCAGGATATCAATTATAATTATCAGTTTGGATTGCAAAAAATAAAAGAGTATGAATTAAATACTTGTTGTGCAGTAATGGAGAATATGTTGGAGTTTTGGAGATGCTTTGTCTTCTGAATCTCTGCTTCCCCCCTGTCTTCTTCTTCACGCATGCAAGGTTCCTCCTATGGCAAGCTGTGTGTTGGTGGATCATCGTTGTCAATGGCTACCATCCGTCCACTCAGTGAAAATTGTCCAGGTGCGTTGTCACTGCACGACTAATCATCTGTCGGTTCTCACTCATGCTGGAATAGGATCCATTGATCCTTTTGCATCTGTCACTACGCCCAACCCTTGTGAGTTTGAAGCTCGTCACAGTCATTCAATTCCTGAATCCTACTCGGAATACCACAGACAAGGTTTAGACTTTCCGGATTCTCAAGAATGCTGCCAATGGATTCTAGCTTATACCACGAAGATTCTGATTAAGGAATCCAAGAGATACTCATTCAATCGAAGGTAGAACGGAGGTGGTTGTCAAGCACACGTTCATAGATTGAGAATGGTGATGAGTGTCATGGATCATCACATCCATCATATTGAAGTGCGAATGAACATCTTAGATAGAAACAAGCGTGTTTGAATAGAAAACAGAAATAATTGCATTAATTCATCGGGACGCAGCTGATGACATGTCACCATGTCATGTTTTTCTATGCTTTTTTCATTTGTTTTCAATAGGTTTTATGCACTTTCTTGAGCCATAAGCAAGCCAATTGGGTAGATTTTCATGTTTCCTTTGATTTAATTAACCATGTATGAATTCATGCTATTTCATGAGGTTTTATGCTATAATTGTCACATATTATGAAAGAATGAATATCTCATGATTTTGAGCATAGCTTTGATGTGTTTGGTTGATTAATGATAGGTGAAGAAAGCTTGGAGAAAGGTTGAAGCAAGAAGGAATGGCTAGGAGGAAGAGAGGACAAAAAGTTTGAGCAAAAGTTTGCCTCAAACTTTAGCTCAAACTTTTGGAATAAGTGAAAATGAACCAGGGAGCAAAAAGCTGGACCAAAAGTTTGCCTCAAACTTTTGTGCAAAAAGCTGGACCAAAAGTTTGCCTCAAACTTTTTGGCAAACTTTTGGCATCACAAATCAACACCCTGGAGAGCAAAAGTTTGCGCCAACGTTTGCCTCAAACTTTTTGGCAAACGTTGACGCCACACCAACATACCCAGGGGAGAAAAAGCTTGCGCCAACGTTTGCCTCAAGCTTTTTGGCAAACGTTGGCGCTACAAGGCATACAAGGGGTATACTTCCAACAAGAATAACTTGAGCTACAGAGCTCCAAATGAGGTGATTCAAAAAGCAATGGAAAGTAGGAATCAAGAGCCTTCCAAGCATATATGGCACTGCATGGTGGACACTAAAACTGAGGGAGAAAACTGCCCCGCAATGTGCATAAACGAACATGGTGGCAACCTGCAGTGAGGCCAACTGACCTCTGCACCTTTGACGGAGTATAACTCGAGCTGTAGAGCTCCAAATGATGTGCTTCCAAAGGCATTGGAAAGTAGACATTCAGGGCTTTCCAAAAATTTATAATAGTATGGGGTAGACAATACGTTTGAGCCTCCAAAACTGGCGTTTTCGACCACGTTTGAGGCAAACTTTACCTCAAACGTTGGGCACCAAAGCCGGCGACCCTATCCTCTTCAAAGGAGCATAACTTGAGTTGTAGATGTCCAATTGAGGTGATTCTAATTGGGTTAGAAAGCTGACATTCAGAGCTTTCCAACCATATATAATAGTCTATAGTGGGCATAAAATTGGCAACGTTGACAAGAGGACAAAGTAGCGCCATGAGTATGCAAGGGGAGGCCAACGTTTGAGCAAAAGTTTGACCCCAAACTTTTGCCCAAACGTTGGTATCAGCAAAAGAGGGTGGCTTATGTGAAAAGTTGGAGTAAAGGTTTGCCTCAAACTTTTACTCAAACTTTTACTCAAGCTTTTAAGATTCACAACCCGGTTCACATTGGTTCTCTCTCCAACTCCAAGAGCAATCAACCAAGGCCTCTATCAACCCAATTCCATCAAGAGCAGGGGCCCAATTGACACCACTCAAAGGCACAATAGATAGTTAGAATAGAAATTTCATTTTAATTGTAATTTGTTTTGAATTTCATTTTCATTTTGTAAAAATGCCTATATAAGGCATCATTCTCATTTTAGAAAGGAAGGCCGGAATAGAGAGAAGAGGGAGGCGAGCTCCACTAGGGAGCATTAGGAATACAGAACTCTCTCTCTTAGTTTTCATTTTTGTTTTGAATCTTGGGTTGAAAATTGAAGAAATTCTGTTTCAATCTCACCTTGAGAATTCTCTCTGTTTACTTGTCTGCATAATTTCAGTGAATTGTGATTTGAATCAAAACTCTCTTTACTGTTTTCTTCTCTATTTTCTTCTGCAATTATTCTCTGTTGGATCAAGGAAGGAATTGAGATCTAGACTTGGTCTCTAGTCTCATCCAACCCCTGAGATCTTCAACCTCTCATTTAGATTTTGCAATTGAGCCAAGTTGCTCTTTGTTTTGATTTTAAAGTGATTTTCCAAATCTGTTGAACCTGCTGCATCTTTTACTTCTCTGTTTGATTGTTATTTACACTTCCATGTTTGATTTCATGAATCCCAGTACCTAATTTCCTTTATTCTTCTTGCAATTTAACTTTCCAATTACTTGATCTACTGCTTTCTTTTAATTTCCAGCACCCACTCCCTTTTAATTTCATGCAATTTACATTTCTTGCAATTTAAGATTCTTGCAATTTACATTTCTTGCTCTTTAAGTTTCAATGCAATTTACTTTCTGCACTTTAATTTTCCTTGTCATTTACTTTCTGCTGCATCAATTATCACTCAAATGTTAGCTTGACTAAACTAATCATCCACTAAAGTTGCTTGATCCTTCAATCCCTGTGGGATCGACCTCACTCCCATGAGTTATTATTACTTGATGCGACCCGGTGCACTTGCCGGTTAGTTTTGGGTGTTTTGGAGAAATTCGTTTTTCCGCAAAAAAATACTCATCAAGTTTTTGGCACCGTTGCCGGGGATTGATTTAGATCAACAATGATTATGTGGGTGAGAAGTCTAGATCAAGCATTTTCTTTATTTTTGTTTTCTGTTTTAAATTGAAACCAAGGTGTTTGAGTTATTGCCTCACTAAGAAATTCTTTCTCTATGACATAAATTTCAAATTTCATTGATGTTTACAAAATACAAATGGAGTTCAACTCATCTTATGGTCAAACAAAATTTTATGGGATATCACCCACCATCACCAATCTCTAATGGTGGTTGGGAATATCACTGATGAGCGGATAATTTATACGCTTTTTGACATTGTTTTTAGTATGTTTTTAGTAGGATCTAGTTACTTTTAGGGATGTTTTTAATAGATTTTGTGTTAAATTCACATTTCTGGACTTTACTATGAGTTTGTGTGTTTTTCTGTGATTTCAGGTATTTTCTGGCTGAAATTGAGGGACTTGAGCAGAAATCAGATTCAGAGGGTGAAAAAGGACTGCTGATGCTGTTGGATTCTGACCTCCCTGCACTCAAAGTGGATTTTCTGGAGCTACAGAACTCGAAATGGCACGCTTCCAATTGCGTTGGAAAGTAGACATCCAGGGCTTTCCAGTAATATATAATAGTCCATACTTTGGCCAAGAATTGACGACGTAAACTGGCGTTCAACGCCAGCTTTCTACCCAAATCTAGCGTCCAGCGCCAGAAAAGGATCCAAAACCAGAGTTGAACGCCCAAACTGGCACAAAAACTGGCGTTCAACTCCACAAATGGCCTCTGCACGTGCAACACTTAAGCTCAGCCCAAACACACACCAAGTGGGCCCCGGAAGTGGATTTATACATCAAATACTTACTCATGTAAACCCTAGTAGCTAGTTTATTATAAATAGGACCTCTTACTATTGTATTTGACATCTTTGGACGCCTGGTTCTTAGATCAGAGGGGCTGGCCATCTCGGCCATGCCTGGACCTTCACTTATGTATTTTCAACGCTAGAGTTTCTACACTCCATAGATTAAGGTGTGGAGCTCTGCTGTTCCTCAAAGATTAATGCAAAGTACTACTGTTTTCTATTCAATTCTTCTTATTTCGCTTCTAAGATATCCATTCGCATCCAAGAACGTGATGAAGGTGATGATTATGTGTGACGCTCATCATCCTTCTCCCTTATGAACGCGTGCCTGACAAACACTTCTGTTCTACATGAATTAAGCTAGAATGAGTATCTCTTGGATCTCCTAACCAGAATCTTCGTGGCGTAAGCTAGAATGATGGCGGCATTCAAGAGAATCTGGAAGGTCTAAACCTTGTCTGTGGTATTCTGAGTAGGATTCAATGATTGAATGACTGTGACGAGCTTCAAACTCGCGAGTGCTGGGCGTTAGTGACAGACGCAAAAGGAGGGTGAATCCTATTCCAGCATGATCGGGAACCGACAGATGAATAGCCGTGCCGTGACAGGGTGCATGAGCATATTATTCACTGAGAGGAGGGGATGTAGCCACTGACAACGGTGATGCCCTTGCATAAAGCCAGCCATGGAAAGGAGTAAGACTGATTGGATGAAGATAGCAGGAAAGCAGAGGTTCAGAGGAACGAAAAGCATCTCCATTCGTTTATCTGAAATTCCTACCAATGAATTACATAAGTATCTCTATCCCTATTTTATTATATAATATTCGAAAATACCATTATCACTTTATATCTGCCTGACTGAGATTTACAAGGTGACCATAGCTTGCTTCATACCAACAATCTCCGTGGGATTCGACCCTTACTCACGTAAGGTATTACTTGGACGACCCAGTGCACTTGCTGGTTAGTTGTATCGAAGTTGTGACGATTATGAATTAAGATCAGAGCACCAAGCTTTGAAGCCATTACCAGGATTTGTTCGAGCCTGGAGATCACAATTTCGTGCACCAATCACCAAGAAACTTCAAATTCTGGGCACTCCAATTCATGGAGCTATGCTTCAGAACCACAAGATGAGAAAGAAAATCATATGGGATATTTCCCTCCACCATAAAATGATGCAAGTCATGATTCTAATGGTGGCTGGGAAGGGAATCCTAGTGCTCCATATGATATTCATCCAAAGATATCATCACTTGACCATACTTCAACCGAAAGCCCCTTTCAAAACTCACCACCCACACAAACTTCCATGAACCACTCAAGGCTTTCAGAGCTTGAGTCCATGTTCGAAAAATATGAGAGAGAGGCACAAAAATCCTGGAAAAGGGAAGAAGCTCTCTTAAAAAATATGAATGAAGATTTAGAGAACATAAGGAAACACTTAGAACTATCAAACAGTAAAAATCAATCTGTGGGAGAAGAAGTGGAAAAACAAGAACAAAAGGTCCTTATGTTAAGTGAAAGTGCAATGAAGAAGGAGGAAAAACAAGAGGAAGAAGCTACTGAGTCAAGTGGATTTTTAATGAAGAATGAGGTGGTTGAAAATGAAACTACACTTGAGGTGACAAAAGAACCTGAACACTCACAACCTCCACAAACCTCCCTGGACCAAAACGCCTCAACACTTGAATCCATGATCGAAAGGTATGAAGAGGAGATGAAGAAAGCTTGGGAAGATCAACAAACCTCCTCCATAAAAGAGCTATTAAAACAAATGTTGAGTGTAAAAGAGGAAGTGGAGGAGCAAGAAAGTGAAGAAGGCATTCCAAACTCAAGTGAGGCAGAGAAGTACATAAAGGAGGAGTTCATGGAACCACCAATACAAGAGACTCTTGATGAAAAGAAGACTCCAACAATCACACAACCACCAAGACTTGGATTCAAAGAAGTAAAGGCAATTAACAAAAGCACCAAGAAGAGGATTGTGACCAAACTACCAAGGACAACATTCAAGAGGAGGTCAACCACAAGCAATCCAACCCCTGGACCAATAGCACGCAAGCTCAATCAAGCCATGTACAACAGAAAGCTTGCTAAGAGGAAACCAAGACAGGGGGCAATAGCTGAATCTTCTCCTCTCTTGAAGTCATTCCTCTTAACAAACTGGAAGAAGAGGAAGAAAGTGAACAACATGTCAACCGTAGGTATAATTTCTCTTCTCTGCTTTGTTTTCGTTCTTTGTTTTGTTTAAATTCAATAAATTGGCATATGGTTACATTCTAAGTTTGGTGTTGCCTTGCAACAAATTGTTTTCAATCTTTATGGATGATTGCATCAAATCAAAAAATGAAAGTGACACACCAAGATTCTAAGTTTGGTGTGCCACCTATTTTTCTATGCAAATCATTCAGCAACACCACTTGTTTGCATAACCATAATGTCTTTGCAGTGTTAATTTTCTTTTGGTTTGATATTTTGTTATTCTGTTTACTTTAGTTAATTCTTTGTTTTTAATGCTTTCATTTTAGTTTGCTTATTTGCTGTGTTTATTAATACATCACCAAGAGAGCTTTATTAATGACAGATTCTTGGCTTAGTGATTGTATTTAATAAAGAACAGTTTCATTTGCTTGGTTTTAATTCAAATAAATGGACATAGGATTGCATTCTAAGTTTGGTGTTGCTATGCAACATAATTTGCTTCAAATCTTTACTGGATACTTGCATTGATTCCAAGTGAAAGTGTCACACTAAGTTTGGTGTGCCACTTATTCTTTATGCAAAGTATTATGCTCACCTTCTTAAGCTTTCAATCACAATATCTCTGTCTCTTGTGCCTTGATTATTATCTTTAATTTTGCTTGCTTGAAACACATGTACTACTAAGATTTCTTGTGTAAGACATTCATGATCCATCTTAGCCCCATAGCCATTGTTCTAATTGTTGCTTGAGGATGAGCAAGCATTCTGAGTTTGGCAAGGGAAGGAGGAAGAATAGAGGAAAAAGGACAACAATAATGAAGATGAACTACAAGGTTGTAGAGTTCCTTTTCTCCTCATTTATTTCCAGCACTTACAATGCATAATTGTCTTTATATTCTCTATGTGCATGTGTGGTATGAATAAGCATAGCTTGAATACTGATTTGTAACATGTTGCCATGCATTATGACTATCAACTTGAGTTTTGTGAATTCAAAAGCAGTAAAGTATCATGATCATAAACAAACAAGGCATTAAAGAAGATTTTAGCATGTGCATAAAAGTATTGGAAAGCTAGTATGTTTGATTGTTGCTTAATTGCATTGGATTTTATTTAATTGAAGTTTTCATCTAGGACATTTTGTGAAATCTTTTGAAAATCATGAAAACCTTGAAGAGGCAAATATAATTAAAGCAAGAAAAGAAAAAGGGAAAGAATGAGAAAGCTGAAGGCTCTGAGTACCAATGGCAATTTATTTGTTAAGTACTTGTGGTGTTTATGTATCAAGCCAAATGCTTGAAAACAAAACACTTAGAAGTCAAGGTTAGGCTCAAAGTGCAAAAGCACTCCCTCAAAGCTCAAGGCTCTGAGCATCAATGATTAGAGAGTCAAGAAAAGAAAAGAAAAATGAGCTTAATGAAGTCCTCTAATCAAATGCTTGTGGTGCTTATGTATCAAGTGGTAATACTTGAAAACAAAGCATTTAGAAGTCGTAGCTTTGTTATCAACTCATGGGGCAAAGCACCCAAAAGGAGAAACTAATAAGAAAATCAAAAGCTTGTTTCAAGGAAGAAATATAAGAAAAGATTTCATAAATTGAGCTAGATGGAAGCATCAATCATTTACATTTCTTTTGTGATTATAGCATGCTTAGAAAACTAGCTTACCATGAACATTGAGTTGCTATTCTTCTTGCCTTGGATTGTCAATCTTTATTGCATGATTCTTTTCTTGCTTGGGGACAAGCAAGGTTTAAGTTTGGTGTTGTGATGACATGTCACCATGTCATGTTTTTCTATGCTTTTTTCATTTGTTTTCAATAGGTTTTATATCCTTTGATTTAATCAACCATGTATGAATTCATGCTATTTCATGAGGTTTAATGCTATAATTGTCACATATTATGAAAGAATGAATATCTCATGATTTTGAGCATATCTTTGATGTGTTTGGTTGATTAATGATAGGTGAAGAAAGCTTGGAGAAAGGTTGAAGCAAGAAGGAATGGCTAGGAGGAAGAGAGGACAAAAAGTTTGAGCAAACGTTTGCCTCAAACTTTAGCTCAAACTTTTGGAATAAGTGAAAATGAACCAGGGAGCAAAAAGCTGGACCAAAAGTTTGCCTCAAACTTTTGTGCAAACTTTTGTGCAAAAAGCTGGACCAAAAGTTTGCCTCAAACTTTTTGGCAAACTTTTGGCATCAAAAATCAACACCCTGGAGAGCAAAAGTTTGCGCCAACGTTTACCTCAAACTTTTTGGCAAACGTTGGCACCACACCAACACACCCAGGGGAGAAAAAGCTTGCGCCAACGTTTGCCTCAAGCTTTTTGGCAAACGTTGGTGCCACAAGGCATACAAGGGGTATACTTCCAACAAGAATAACTTGAGCTACAGAGCTCCAAATGAGGTGATTCAAAAAGCAATGGAAAGTAGGAATCAAGAGCTTTCCAAGAATATATGGCACTGCATGGTGGACACTAAAACTGAGGGAGAAAACTGCCCCGCAATGTGCATAAACGAACATGGTGGATACCTGCAGTGAGGCCAACTGACCTCTGCACCTTCGACGGAGTATAACTCGAGCTGTAGAGCTCCAAATGATGTGCTTCCAAAGGCATTGGAAAGTAGAAATTCAGGGCTTTCCAACAATATATAATAGTATGGGGTGTACAATACATATGAGCCTCCAAAACTGGCGTTTTCGACCATGTTTGAGGCAAACTTTACCTCAAACGTTGGGCACCAAAGCCAGCGACCCTGTCCTCTTCAAAGGAGCATAACTTGAGTTGTAGATGTCCAATTGAGGTGATTCCAATTGGGTTAGAAATATGACATTTAGAGCTTTCCAACCATATATAATAGTCTATAGTGGGCATAAAATTGGCAACGTTGACAAGAGGACAAAGTAGCACCATGAGTATGCAAGGGGAGGCCAACATTTGAGCAAAAGTTTGACCCCAAACTTTTTCCCAAACGTTGGTATCAGCAAAAGAGGGTGGCTGATGTGAAAAGTTGGAGTAAAAGTTTGCCTTACTCAAACTTTTACTCAAGCTTTTAAGATTCACAACCCGGTTCACATTGGTTCTCTCTCCAACTCCAAGAGCAATCAACCAAGGCCTCTATCAACCCAATTCCATCAAGAGCAAGGGCCCAATTGACACCACTCAAAGGCACAAGAGATAGTTAGAATAAAAATTTTATTTTAATTGTAATTTGTTTTGAATTTCATTTTCATTTTGTAAAAATGCCTATATAAGGCATCATTCTCATTTTAGAAAGGAAGGCCGGAATAGAGAGAAGAGGGAGGCGAGCTTCACTAGGGAGCATTAGGAATACAGAACTCTCTCTCTTAGTTTTCATTTTTGTTTTGAATCTTGGGTTGAGAATTGAAGAAATTCTGTTTCAATCTCACCTTGAGAATTCTCTCTGTTTACTTGTCTGCATAATTTCAGTGAATTATGATTTGAATCAAAACTCTCTTTACTCCTTTCTTCTCTATTTTCTTCTGCAATTATTCTCTGTTGGATCAAGGAAGGAATTAAGATCTAGACTTGGTCTCTAGTCTCATCCAACCCCTGAGATCTTCAACCTCTCATTTAAATTTTGCAATTGAGCCAAGTTGCTCTCTGTTTTGATTTTAAAGTGATTTTCCAAATCTGTTGAACCTGCTGCATCTTTTACTTCTCTGTTTGATTGTTATTTACACTTCCGTGTTTGATTTCATGAATCCCAGTACCTAATTTCCTTTATTCTTCTTGCAACTTAACTTTCCAATTACTTGATCTATTGCTTTCTTTTAATTTCCAGCACCCACTCCCTTTTAATTTCATGCAATTTACATTTCTTGCAATTTAAGATTCTTGCAATTTACATTTCTTGCTCTTTAAGTTTCAATGCAATTTACTTTCTGCACTTTAATTTTCCTTGTCATTTACTTTCTGCTGCATCAATTATCACTCAAATGTTAGCTTGACTAAACTAATCATCCACTAAAGTTGCTTGATCCTTCAATCCCTGTGGGATCGACCTCACTCCCATGAGTTATTATTACTTGATGCGACCCGGTGCACTTGCCGGTTAGTTTTGGGTGTTTTGGAGAAATTCGTTTTTCCGCAAAAAAATACTCATCAGCAGCAGAGCTCCTCACCCCAACAATGGAGTTTAGAGACTCATGCCATCAAAGAGTACAAAGTTCAGATCTAAAATGTCATGAGGTACAGAATAAATCTCTAAAAGTTGTTTAAATACTCAACTAGTAACCTAGGTTTACAGAAAACGAATAATCTAAGATAGATGGTGCAGAAATCCACTTCTGGGGCCCACTTGGTGTGTGCTGGGGCCCACTTGGTGTGTGCTGGGGCTGAGACTTAAGCTTTACACGTGCCTAGGCTGTTTCCAGAGTTGAACGCTAGGTTGTAACCTGTTTCTGGCATTGAACTCCAACTTGTAACTTGTTTCAGGCGTTTAACGTCAGAATGCAACATGGAACTAGCGTTGAACGCCAGTTTACATCATCTATCCTTAAGTAAAGTATGGACTATTATATATTTCTGGAAAGCCCTGGATGTCTACTTTCCAACACAATTGAGATCGCACCAATTGGACTCCTGTAGCTCCAAAAAATCCATTTTGAGTGTAGGGAGGTCAGAATCTAACAGCATCAGTAGTCCTTTTTCAGCCTGAATCAGATTTTTGCTCAGCTCCCTCAATTTCAGCCAGAAAATACCTGAAATTATAGAAAAACACACAAACTCATAATAAAGTCCAGAAATATGAATTTTGCCTAGAAACTAATGAAAATATACTAAAAACTAACTAAAATATACTAAAAACTACATGAAATTAACCCCAAAAAGCGTATAAAATATTCGCTCATCACAACACCAAACTTAAACTGTTGCTTGTCCCCATGAAACTAGACAAATAAAATAGAATACAAATGAGTAAAGAAGCAATAATGTCTCAGAGTTTTGAGTGAAGCTCAGATTCTAATTAGATGAGTGGGACTAGTAGCTTTTTGCTTCCGAACAGTTTTGGCATTTCACTTTATCCATTGAAGCTCAGAATGATTGGTATCAATAGGAACTTAGAATTCAGATAGTGTTATTGATTCTCCTAGTTCAGTATGTTGATTCTTGAACACAGCTACTTTATGAGTCTTGGTCGTGGCCCTAAGCACTTTGTTTTCCAGTATTACCACCGGATACATAAATGCCACAGACACATAATTGGGTGAACCTTTTTAGATTGTGACTCAGCTTTGCTAAAGTCCCCAATTAGAAGTGTCCAGGGTTCTTAAGCACACTCTTCTTTTTGCTTTGGACCTTGACTTTAACCGCTCAGTCTCAAGTTTTCACTTGACACCTTCACGCCACAAGCACATGGTTAGGGATAGCTTAGTTTAGCCGCTTAGGCCAGGATTTGATTCCTTTAGGCCCTCCTATCCACTGATGCTCAAAGCCTTGGATCCTTTTTATTACCCTTACCTTTTGGTTTTAAGGGCTATTGACTTTTTCTTCTTGCTTTTTCTTTTTCTTTTTCTTTTATTTTTTATTTTTTTCTGCAAGCTTTTGTATTCACTGCTTTTTCTTGCTTCAAGAATCATTTTTATGATTTTTCAAATTATCAAATATCATTTCTCCTTTTTCATCATTCTCTCAAGAGCCAACATATTTAACATTCATAAACATCAAATTCAAAAGACATATGCACTGTTCAAGCATTCATTCAGAAGACAAAAAGCATTGCCACCACATGTAAATAATTAGAATTTTCCTTATTAAAAACTCGAAAAAATATTGCCTCCTTTTTCTAAAGAAAATCTGCTATTTTATTCATATTTAATGAAGATGAGAAAAATAAACTATAGCTTAATTGGAGATAAAATCAAAATATAGATACTAATTACTACTACTCATATATAACTTCTAAGGTAAAACTCAAATAAGAACAATTATCACAGAGTTAAGGCTAAGATTAGAACTCAACAACCTTGAATCTGGGAGGTGGATGCCTCTTTAGTCTGTGGAGTGCTTGGCCCTTCAAGAGATAGTTTCTGACGCTTCAATTCCTTCAGTTCACGCCCTTGCTCTTCTTGTTCTCTAAGCAGTTTGCAAAGCATGCTGTTTTGATTTTGCTGTTCTTCCTTCAGTTGATCCACAGCTTCTTGCAACTTGGTGACAGATGCTTCTAGGCACTCTCAGTATTCAATTTGAGGAATTTCTGGGAGGAACTCCTGTGCTTTTCTCTTGATGGGGTCATCCTGCACTTGTTGTCCTTCCATAGACTTTTTGGTGATTGGTTGCTCAACTGAGATATACTTATTTACTCCCATTTTTATCCCAGCATCCTTACATAACAGAGAAACTAAGCTTGGATAGGCCAATTTGGCATCTTTGGAGTTCTTGTTTGCAATTTTTTAAAGCTCACAAGCAATCAACTGATGAACTTCCACTTCTTTTTCCAGCATAATGCAATGAATCATCACTGCCCTTCTGATGGTGACTTCAGAGCGGTTGCTAGTGGGCAGTATAGAGCACCCAATGAAGTCCAGCCAGCCTCTGGCGACTGGTTTGAGATCTCCTCTCTTGAGTTGGTTTGGGACACCCTTTGTGTTGGTTGTCCATTTGGCTCCAGGGAGGCATATGTCCTCTAGGATTTTATCCAAGCCCAGGTTTGATCTCATCATTCTCCTATTAAAGGAGTCTGGGTCATCTTGCAGTTGAGGCAGCTTAAAGATCTCCCTTATTTACAATCTTCCCTCTGACTAAAGTTCTATAGTCATAGAATGCGGTTCCAACTATCCTCTGCCTGTCCGTCTGCCATAGATTAGCATAGAATTCCTGAACCATGTTTCTTCCCACCTTTGTTTCAGGATTAGCTAGAACTTCCCAGCTCCTGTTTTGAATTTGCTCTTGGATCTCCGGATATTCGTCTTCTTTTAGATCAAATTTAACTTCCGGGATCACTGACCTTAGACTCATTATTTTGTAAAAATGGTCTGAATGTTCTTTGGTTATGAACTTCCCTTGATTCCAAAGTGGTTTTGGAATATTCTCTTTCTTGCCTCTTGAGTCGGTTTGTTTTCCCTTAGGATCCATGATCTTAGTGGATATTAGCTTAGTGATCACGGATAAACACACCAAACTTAGAGGTTTGCTTGTCCTCAAGCAAAAGAAATGAGAGGAGAGGGATATGAGGAGAGCCAAGTTCGAATTGTGGAGGAGAGGGGGAGAGGCCGAACCAACATTTAAAGGGAAGGGGGTGGGTTTCGAAAATTAGTTGAAAAAGATATGATAGAAAAAGTGATTTGGAAAAGATAAGTGTGATAGGAAAAGATGTAATTTAAATTTGAAAAGATATGAAAGATATTTGAAAATGATAAATCTAAATTTTAAAAAAGATGTTGTGAAGATTTCAAAAAGATATTGATGAGTTGAAAAGATTTTAGAAGGAAAAGAAATAGATTTGTTTTGAAAAAAGATTTGAAAATAATTTGAAGAGGATTAAAAAAAGGGTTTATGAATTAAGATACATTTGATATCTTTTGAAAAAGGATTTGAAAAATTAGGATTTGTAACATGTTTGTGTAGAAAATCATGAATTGAAACATAAAAAAAATGAAAAAAATTTGAATTGAAAACGAAATTGCCTACTTCCCCACAATCCTGGCGTCAAACGCCCAACTGCTGCATATTTTGGGCGTTTAACGCCCACTTGGTACTTGGTTTGGGCGTTTAACGCCCAGCTGTTGCTTCCAGCTGGCGTTAAACGCCAGAAACTCCTTTGTCACTGGACGTTTTTCTGAACGCCTAGGATACTGTAAATCTGGCGTTAAACGCCCAGAAATTGCTTCTTTCTGGCGTTTAACGCCCAGATGGCTATCTCTACTGGCGTTTTCTTGCCAGTGAGCTCCTTTTTCCTGTTTTGTGCTCTGAATCCTTCTGTAGCCCTGTAAACTTTATGCAATTGATTCTTTACCTTGTTAATATTGACCTTATATGCTTTAAAAATAAATAAACGGAAGAATAGAATAAAATAAATTAATAGAAAGAGTTTTGCTAATGGCTGGGTTGCCTTGCAGCAAGCGCTTCTTTATTGTCTTTAGCTGGACCATGCTGAGCTTTTTTAATCTAGCCTTAACTTTGAGCATTCTTGCTCAATATTTCCTTCAAGATAATGTTTGATTCTCTGTCCATTAACAATGAACTTCTTATTAGAATCAATGTCTTGAAGCTCCACATAGCCATATGGTGACACACTTGTAATCACATATGGTCCCCTCCACCGGGATTTCAGTTTCCCAGGGAATAGCCTGAGCCTAAAATTAAACAGCAGAACCTTCTGTCCTGGTTCAAAGACTTTAGATGACAGTTTTCTGTCATGCCACCTTTTTTATTTCTCTTTATAAAGCTTGGCATTTTCGAAAGCAGTGAGTCTGAATTCCTCTAGCTCATTCAGCTGGAGCAATCTTTTTTCTCCAGCTAATTTGGCATCAAAGTTTAGGAATCTAGTTGCCCAGTAGGCCTTATGTTCCAGTTCCACGGGCAAATGACATGCCTTACCATACACAAGCTGGTATGGAGAAGTCCCTATAGGGGTCTTGA
Organism: Arachis hypogaea; assembly: GCF_003086295.3. Lineage (NCBI taxonomy): Eukaryota > Viridiplantae > Streptophyta > Magnoliopsida > Fabales > Fabaceae > Arachis > Arachis hypogaea. Next base: position 111,358,317 of record NC_092055.1, on the reverse strand, counting down.
ATGCTGTTCTGTAAGCCCACAGAGCATCATCCAAGCTTCTTGCCCAATCCTTTCTATGGGTACTTACAGTCCGTTCCAGGATTCTTTTTAGTTCTCTGTTAGAAACTTCAGCTTGCCCATTTGTCTGTGGATGATATAGAGTCGCCACCTTGTGCCGAATCCCATACCAGACCATGGCAGAGTAAGGCTGTTTGTTGCAGAAGTGAGTGCCCCCATCACTGATTAGTACTCTAGGGACACCAAAACTGCTGAAGATATGTTTCTGGAGGAACTTCAGCACTGTTTTAGTATCATTGATGGGTGTGGCAACGGCCTCTACCCATTTTGATACATAGTCGACTGCCACCAGAATATAAGTGTTTGAGTATGATGGTGGAAAAGGTCCCATGAAGTCAATTCCCCATACATAAAATAACTCAATCTCCAAGATTCCTTGTTGAGGCATGGCGTAACCATGAGGCAGATTACCATCTCTTTGGCAACTGTCATAGTAACGTACAAACTCTCGGGAATCCCTATAGAGTGTAGGCCAGTAGAAGCCACATTGGAGGACCTTGGTGGCTGTTCGCTCACCTCCGAAATGGCCTCCATATTGTGATCCATGGAAATGCCCTAAGATCTTCTGTGCTTCTTCTCGAGACACACACCTACGGATTATTCCGTCTGCACATCTCTTAAAGAGATAGGGTTCATCCCACAAGTAGTACTTTGCATCAGTAATTAATTTTTTCTTTTGTTGCCTGCTGTACTCCTTGGGTATGAACCTTGCAGCTTTATAGTTTGCAATGTCTGCAAACCATGGTGTTTCCTGAATGGCAAACAAATGCTCATCCAGAAAGGTCTCAGAGATCTCAATAGAGGGGGGAAACTCCCCTTCTACTGGTTCTATCCGGGACAGATGATCAGCCACTTGGTTCTCTGTGCCTTTTCTGTCTCTTATTTCTATATCAAACTATTGCAGAAGCAACACCCATCTAATGAGCCTGGGTTTTGAATCCTGCTTTGTGAGTAGATATTTAAGAGCAGCATGGTCAGTGTACACAATCACTTTTGATCCTACTAAGTATGATCTAAACTTGTCAATGGCATAAACCACTGCAAGCAATTCTTTTTCTGTGGTTGTGTAATTTTTTTGGGCATCATTTAAAATACGGCTAGCATAATAAATGACATGCAGAAGCTTGTCATGCCTCTGCCCCAGTACTGCACCAATGGCGTGGTCACTGGCATCACACATTAGTTCAAATGGTAAAGTCCATTCTGGTGCAGAAATAACTGGTGTTGTGACCAGTTTAGCTTTTAGAGTCTCAAACGCTTACAGACACTCTGTGTCAAACATAAATGGCATGTCAGCAGCTAGCAGATTGCTCAGGGATTTTGTAATTTTTGAAAAATCCTTTATAAACCTCCTGTAGAATCCTGCATGCCCCAGAAAGCTTCTGATTGCCTTAACATTAGCAGGTGGTGGTAATTTTTCAATTACTTCCACTTTAGCTTGATCCACCTCTATTCCCTTGTTTGAAATTTTATGCCCAAGGACAATTCCTTCAGTCACCATAAAGTGAAATTTTTCCCAGTTTAAAACGAGGTTGGTCTCTTGGCATCTTTTCAGAACAAGTGCTAAATGGTCAAGGCAGGAGCTGAATGAGTCTCCAAATACTGAAAAGTCATCCATGAAGACTTCCAAAAACTTCTCTACCATATCAGAGAAGATAGAGAGCATGCACCTCTGAAAGGTTGCAGGTGCATTACACAGACCAAAAGGCATTCTTCTGTAAGCAAATACTCCAGAAGGACATGTGAATGCTGTTTTCTCTTGGTCCTGGGGATCTACTGTAATTTGGTTGTAACCTGAATAGCCATCTAAAAAGCAGTAATATTCATGACGTACTAGTCTCTCTAGCATCTGGTCTATGAATGGTAAAGGAAAATGATCCTTTCTGGTGGCTGTATTGAGCCTTCTGTAGTCAATACACATGCGCCACCCTGTAACTGTTCTCGTAGGAACCAGTTCATTTTTTTCATTATGAACCACTGTCATGCCTCCCTTCTTGGGAACGACTTGAACAGGGCTCACCCAGGGGCTATCAGAAATAGGATAAATAATCCCAGCCTCCAGTAATTTGGTGACCTCTTTCTGCACCACTTCCTTCATGGCTGGATTTAGCTGCCTCTGTGGTTGAACCACTGGCTTAGCATCATCCTCCAATAGGATTTTGTGCATGCATCTAGCTGGGCTTATGCCCTTAAGGTCACCTATGGACCACCCAAGAGCTATCTTGTGTGTCCTTAGCACTTGAATTAGTGCTTCCTCTTCTAGTGGATTTAAAGCAGAGCTTATGATCACTGGAAAAGTGTCACTTTCTCCCAGAAATACATATTTTAGGGATGGTGGTAATGGTTTGAGCTCGGGTTTAGGAGGTGTTTCCTCTTCCTGAGGAAGTTTCAGAGGTTCTTTCAATTCCTCTGAATCCTCCAGATCAGGCTGAACATCTTTGAAGATGTCTTCCAGCTCTGATTCGAGACTCTCAGCCATGTTGACCTCCTCTACCAAAGAGTCAATAAGACCAACTTTCATGCAGTCTTTGGGTGTGTCTGGATGCTACATGGCTTTGACAGCATTTAACTTGAACTCGTCTTCATTGACCCTCAGGGTTACTTCCCCCTTTTGGACATCAATGAGAGTTCGTCCAGTTGCTAGGAAAGGTCTTCCTAGAATGAGAGTAGCACTCTTGTGCTCTTCCATTTCCAGTACCACAAAGTCAGTGGGAAAGGCGAATGGCCCAACCCTGACAATCATGTCTTTAATCACGCCTGATGGGTATTTAATGGAGCCATCAGCAAGTTGGAGACATATCCGGGTTGGTTTGACTTCTTCAGTCAAACCAAGCTTTCTGATAGTGGATGCAGGTATTAGGGTGATACTTGCCCCAAGATCACATAAGGCTGTCTTGGTGCAATTATCCTCTAATGTGCATGGTATCATGAAGCTCCCGGGATCTTTAAGCTTTTCTGGGAAGCTTTTTAGAATGATTGCACTGCATTCTTCAGTGAGGAGAACTCTTTCAGTTTCTCTCCAATCCTTCTTATGACTCAAGATCTCTTTCATGAACTTGGCATAAGAAGGTATTTGCTCAAGTGCCTCTGCCAACGGAATCTTTATCTCAAGAGTCCTGAGATAGTCTGCAAAGCGAGCAAATTGCTTATCCTGCTCCTCTTGGTGGAGTTTTTGAGGATAAGGCATCTTGGCTTTGTATTTCTCAACCTTGGTTGCTGCAGGTTTATTCCCTACAGAGGTGGTTGGGGAAGCCTTTTTAGAGGGGTTGTTATCAGCACTTGTGTGTGTCTGATCCCTCACTGGCGTTTGAATGCCAGGGGTGGAAGCTGGATTGGCGTTAGACACCAACTCCTTACCTGTTCCTGGCGTTTGAACGCCAGAACTGAGCTTTCTTTGGGCGTTTAACGCCAACTCATTGCTTGTTTGTGGCGTTTGAACGCCAGAACTGAGCATGGGTTGGGCATTTAACGCCAGCTCTCCTTCTTTTTCTAGCGTCTGAGCGCCAGAATCATTCCTCTCTGGGCTCTTACTATCCTCAGAGGGATTTTGGATGATATTTTGCTCATTTCTTGGCTTCCTGCTGCCTTGAAGTGAGGTATTTAATGTTTTTCCACTTCTTAATTGAACTGCTTGACATTCTTCTGTTATTTGTTTTGATAACTGCTGTTCTGTTTGTCTCAACTGTACTTCCATATTTATATTAGCCATTCTTGTGTCTTGTAGTATCTCCTTGAATTCGGCCAGCTGTTTTGTTAGAAAGTCCAATTGCTGATTGAATTCAGTAAATTGTGCTGCAGGATTGAGTCCAGCAGTTACTGTTTTAGCCTCTTCTTTCATGGAAGATTCACTGCTTAGGTATAGATGCTGATTTCTGGCAACTGTATCAATAAGCTCTTGAGCCTCTTCAATTGTCTTTCTCATGTGTATAGATCCACCAGCTGAGTGATCGAGAGAAATTTGAGCTTTCTCTGTAAGCCCATAATAGAAGATGTCTAACTGCACCCATTCTGAAAACATTTCAGAGGGATATTTTCTTAGCATCTCTCTGTATCTCTCCCAGGCATCATAAAGAGATTCATTATCTCCTTGTTTAAAGCCTTGGGTGTCCAGCCTTAGCTGTGTCATCCGTTTTGGAGGGAAGTATTGATTCAGGAATTTTTCTGACAGCTGTTTCCATGTCCTTATGCTAGCTTTAGGTTGGTTATTTAACCACCTCTTAGCTTGGTCTTTTACAGCAAATGGAAACAGTAATAATCTATAGACATCCTGATCTACTTCCTTATCATGTACTGTGTCAGCAATTTGTAAAAACTGTGCCAGAAACTCTGTAGGTTCTTCCTGTGGAAGACCGAAATACTGGCAACTTTGCTGCACCATGATAATGAGCTGAGGATTCAACTCAAAGCTACTGACTCCAATGGAGGGTATACAGATACTGCTCCCATATGAAGCAGTAGTGGGGTTAGCATATGACCCCAGAGTCCTTTTGGACTGTTCATTTCCACTTAGGTCCATGATGGAGAAAAGGAAATTGATGTGAATTGCAATTAAAATATATTTTTATTTTTATTTTATAAAAAGAGAATGAATAAAAAAAATGAAATAAAATAACTAGAAATTAAATATAGATTTCGAAAATTAAGAATAAAAAATTTAAAACTAAAATAATTACTTAATTAAGGAGATTTGAAAAACTTTGAATATGATTTTTGAAAAAGATTTTAAATTTTGAAATAGAAATCTGAATTTTAAAAGCAATTTTCGAAAATTCACTTTAAAATAGAGAGAAAAGATTTTTTATTTCTTTTTTTTTGAATTTTATGATGACAGAGAAAAACACACAAAAGACACACAACTTAAAATTTTTAGATCTAATGTTCCTTATTTTCGAAAAGTTTGGAGGGAAACACCAAAGAACACCAAACTTAAAAATTTTAAGATCAAAACACAAAGAAGACTCAAGAACACTTTAAAGACTCACAAGAACAACAAGAACATGAAGATAGAACACCAAACTTAAAATTTTTAGAAAACCAAAACAAAATTTTTGAAAACTAAAGAAAAATCAACAAGAAAACACCAAACTTAAAGTTTGGCACAAGATTTATTCAAAGAAAAATTATTTTTGAAAAAGTTTTCAAAAGAAGATAGCCAATTACCAAGAACATAAGCACAACGCTCTAGCCAATTGAGCTATAAATTTAACGTGTTTTAATAAGGTATTTAATAAATAAAGATTTTTTGAAAACTGATATTTTGAAAAAGCACAAGAAAAATGAGAAAAGACACAGAACAAGAAAAACTAAAGATCAAACAAGGAAAATAAACAAGAATAACTTGAAGATTAAGAAAGAACAATGAACACAAATTCGAAAATTAAAAGAAAATAAAAACATGCAATTGACACCAAACTTAAAATATGAAACTAAACTCAAACAGAAAAACTCAATTTTTAGCTTATAAAAATTTTCGAAAACAATTAAAAAGAGAAAATAAGGATTTTTAAAAAAATTCAACCAAAAACAATAATAGAAGACTCTAAACCAAAAAGAAAAATTTTTCCTAATCTAAGCAACAAAATAAACTGTCAGTTGTCCAAACTCGAACAATCCCCGGCAACGGCGCCAAAAACTTGGTGCACGAATTGTAAATCACACTTTTCACAACTCGTACCACTAACCAGCAAGTGCACTGGGTCGTCCAAGTAATACCTTATGTGAGTAAGGGTTGAATCCCACGGAGATTGTTGGCTTGAAGCAATCTATGGTTATCTTGTAATTCTTAGTCAGGATATCAATTATAATTATCAGTTTCGATTGCGAAAAATAAAAGAGTATGAATTAAATACTTGTTGTGCAGTAATGGAGAATATGTTGGAGTTTTGGAGATGCTTTGTCTTCTGAATCTCTGCTTCCCCCCTGTCTTCTTCTTCAAGCATGCAAGGTTCCTCCTATGGCAAGCTGTGTGTTGGTGGATCACCGTTGTCAATGGCTACCATCCGTCCTCTCAGTGAAAATTGTCCAGGTGCGCTGTCACCGCACGACTAATCATCTGTCGGTTCTCACTCATGCTGGAATAGGATCCATTGATCCTTTTGCATCTGTCACTACGCCCAACCCTTGTGAGTTTGAAGCTCGTCACAGTCATTCAATCCCTGAATCCTACTCGGAATACCACAGACAAGCTTTAGACTTTCCGGATTCTCAAGAATGCTGCCAATGGATTCTAGCTTATACCACGAAGATTCTGATTAAGGAATCCAAGAGATACTCATTCTTCGAAGGTAGAACGGAGGTGGTTGTCAGGCACACGTTCATAGGTTGAGAATGGTGATGAGTCTCACGGATCATCACATCCATCAGATTGAAGTGCGAATAAACATCTTAGATAGAAACAAGCGTGTTTGAATAGAAAACAGAAATAATTGCATTAATTTATCGGGACGCAGCAGAGCTCCTCACCCACAACAATGGAGTTTAGAGACTCATGCCGTCAAAGAGTACAAAGTTCAGATCTAAAATGTCATGAGGTATAGAATAAATCTCTAAAAGTTGTTTAAATACTCAACCAGTAACCTAGGTTTACAGAAAATGAATAAACTAAGATAGATGGTGCAGAAATCCACTTCTGGGGCCCACTTAGTGTGTGCTGGGGCTGAGACTTAAGCTTTACACGTGCCTAGGCTGTTTCCAGAGTTGAACGCCAGGTTGTAACCTGTTTCTGGCATTCAACTCCAACTTGTAACTTGTTTCTAGCGTTTAACGTCAGAATGCAACATGGAACTAGCGTTGAACGCCAATTTACGTCATCTATCATTGAGTAAAGTATGGACTATTATATATTTCTGGAAAGCCCTGGATGTCTACTTTCCAACGCAATTAAGAGCGCGCCAATTAGACTCCTGTAGCTCCAAAAAATCTATTCCGAGTGTAGGGAGGTCAGAATCCAACAGCATCAGCAGTCCTTTTTCAGCCTGAATAAGATTTTTGCTCAGCTCCCTCAATTTCAGCCAGAAAATACCTGAAATTACAGAAAAATACACAAACTCATAGTAAAGTCTAGAAATATGAATTTTTCCTAGAAACTAATGAAAATATACTAAAAACTAACTAAAATATACTAAAAACTATATGAAATTAACCCCAAAAAGCGTATAAAATATCCGCTCATCAGGCGTCGACGCGTACGCGTGACTTGTGCCCGCGCCCTTTGCCCTCTTTTCGCATGACCCCAACACAAGTTTCTGTTTGGCTGTGTGGACGCGTCACTCAAGCATCGTTTTTGGGTTTTGGGTTTGATAGACAAGAAAATAAAGATAACAAGAAAATATAGCTAACAACTAAGAAAAGTCTTGGCAAGAAATGAGAATTGGAAGTCCTATCCTCATTATCATTCTCAATTGTGATGATAAATGTAAATTGTCTTCACTTAGTTAACCTCTAACAAATGAAGGAAAGTCAAGTGCATACAATCAACTTGAGTTTACAAGTCCTAGTCAACTTATAGTGAAAGACTAGATTTAGTGATGCTCAAACTAACCGGCAATCTTCAATTACCAATCAACAAGAGATTTTGATAATTCAAGAGTCTTTAAATCACTCAACCCAAGTCAAAAGTACAAAAATCCACACTAAAATCTAACCAAGCACTTTGTCAAACACTTGGAAGGCATAAAAGAAAAGCATCATAAAAGTGCAAGAAATATAAAATCTAAACTACCAAATACAAGAATCAATAACTAACAATTAAAGAAAGCAACAATAAACATAGAAAACATAAATTACATTAATAGAAATCAAAAGTAACAAGAGTTCATAAACATAAAAATGATATAAAAGGGAAATTAACAATGTAAACAAAGAGACCCAAGATAATAAAGCATGAAAACATAAATGAAACTACACTAAAACAAGAATTAAAGAGAAAATTAAAGAGAAACTAAACTAATTTACCCTAATTTCTAGAGAGTAGAGAGAGCTTCTCTTTCTAGAAAACCTAACCTAAAGCATGGTAAAAACCTAATTATGACTACTTGGTTCATCCCCCTCCAATCCTTGGGTTCAAAAGCATCAGAAATGAGTTGGATTTGTGCTTCCTTGAGCTCAGAAATTGCCCCCAGCATGTTCCTTTAATGAGGTCACGTGACCAGTGTCACGCGTATGTGTGGGTGACGCGTGCGCTTTGCTTGGCAAAATTCCCTCTCACGCGTATGCATGGGTGACGCGTGCGCGTGGCCTTGAATCCACCAAATCCTTATTTCTTAATGAATTCTCTACTTTGCATGCTTTTTCTTCATCTCTTCAATCCAACCTTTGCCTTATAAACCTGAAATCACTAAACAAACAAATAAAGGCATCGAATAGAATTAAAGTAAATTAAATTTAACAATTATAGGGCCTAAAAAACATGTTTTCACTCTTAAGCACAATTTAGGAAAAATTCATAAAATCATGCTATTCATTGAATAAATGTAGAAAAAATTTGTAAAATCCACCAAATTTAATACAAAATAAACCATACAATTGTGGTTTATCAGGCACCCTCACTCATAGTTAAACTTATATAAGCATAGTAGCATTGTTTCTTTAAGCTCATAACATCACCTTTATCATCTAATCTCCTTTTACTACCTGCCACAATTTTTTTAACAACTCCTTTTCTAGTTACTTGAGTTTCCACTTTCTAAACCCTCTAGTTTTATCACGTGTTCCAATCCCTATCCAAAAAGATTCATTAGAAAGCGATAGCTGGACAACCCCACCTATACCTTCAGTAGTTTTCACTATTAAATCAGTTTCTGCATTCTTCTCCTTATGCCTCACCGTTTCTTTTATAACAGCTATTTTCCCGTTATTTCTCTTGCTCTAGACCTCCTCCTGTTCCTATCTACATTAAGAGTTGTTGTCCTGCATCGAGAGACAAGCAAATCACGTTAATAGACACACAGGAGTAGGTTTTTGACTTCTTTCTTTCCCCCAGGCTCTCGATGTTGCCTGTTTGGATTGATATTTTCTTTGTGGTCTTCATCCAAACTGTTCTGATCGCGACCATGATCCCCACTGTTCCTCCCCCTGAACACCTTTCATAGAATCTTCTATAAACATAGGGTATCCTCGGATTTCATGGCCCAGGTACCCGTAATAGTTGCAGAAGTTTTCGATCCTCTCATATCAGATTTGCACCTCAATTATTCGAATTGTTACTTCCTGCGATCTTCAACAGCCGCTGTAGTGATTTAGTGACGTTTAGATTGATCTGAACCTTGACTGTTCTTTCCTCCTTTTCCCTAAAAGCAAACAAATCAACATCCAATACCTCTTCCATTGCTCCCCCCACTTTTTCCATAATTCCTTGGTTTTACAATACTCTGGTAATTTCTATAATTGAATCCAAATAAGAACATGATAGTATTCATTTTTTGAAAACTGAATGTTCTCATTTCATCTCTTTAGATTCAAGATATAATTTTTAAATAGTCAGAGAGCCCCCTATTCTACCCTGATCATATCTATTTCATTCCCCAAAAAAAATGGAATAAGTTACCTCCAAGATCCATCTGGCTACCTCTATATTGAATAGAAAGCTGATTCTAATGTGCCAGAGCTGAATTGTTTATCGACTAGTAATCTACCAAATAAGCTGCGAGAGCAAACTTCTAACTCTTCCCTTGTGTCTTCATCTTCAAACCTAATCACATCCTCTTCTTCCTCCTCCTCGTCCTTGACTCTGTGAAGCAGCAGATGTTACCGCCATACTTTGATTTGTTAAGACACTCAATAGCAAAGATCACTCCAAATTAAGATTACTCTACTAAATTCTAGTAGAGCACTTACCAAATCCTAACAGAGCATATATAACTATTAAAAAAAATAGTTATTTGTGTTGTTATTAGAGTTATTAATAGATTTTTGGTATATAAATTAACTGTTATTTTTGTTATTGTTTTAATTTTATTGTTATGATTATTATTGTTACAATATTATCATTATTATTGTTAAGTGTGTTACACGGTTTTTGTGTATAATATGTTAATAATAATAGTATATTATGAACATATTGTTAGGTTAATTTTTTTTATATGAAAAAAATATTGGTGTTTTTTTGGGAAATGGGATTATTTAGTGTAATTACAGATGGGTGAATTTTATAGGTGAGGAGTTAACACGTGGGGAACGTGTTGCAACACGTGGGGGCGTGCTGGACACGTGGCAGCATCCTGACCCACCGTGGGGGGCGTGTTGAAACACATGGGGAGCGTGTTAAATGATTTTCACAATACTGTAATACACTTTAAATATTAATATTCAACCAAAACACCATCTCTATTTCCATATTAAAAATAATTTCTGCATATTGTTATATAACCTTTTTTTTATTATTATTAACTACTACTACTATTATTATTATTATTATTATTTAAGTAATGTATAAGTCTTCTGAATAATAATAATAATAATAATAATAATAATAATAATAATAATAATAATAATAATAATAATAATAATAATAATAATAATAATAATAATAATAATAATATATGATATTATTATTATATTCTTATTATGATAATTTTTTTTAATATATTTTTAATTATTGTCATTGTTACCGTTGAAACATTAGCATTAATTGCTATTGTTAATATTAGTTAGAACATTTATTATTATTATTATTATTATTATTATTATTATTATTATTATTATTATTATTATTATTATTATTATTAACTGTGTATGACTGTTGTTGTTGTTGTTATTATTATTATTATTATTGCAGAAGCCTTATTATTGTTATTAATTATTATGATTATTGTTATTGTTGTTATTATTATTAATTATTTTGATAAATATATCATTCATTTTTTAATATGGATTATTAATTGTTATTATCATTACGCTTACTATTTTTATTATTATTAATAAGAATTATTGTTGTTGTTGTTGTTGTTGTTGTTGTTGTTGTTGTTGTTGTTGTTGTTAATATTATTTTAGTAGTGCTAATATATATAATAGTATTATTATTTTTCTTTTACAGGCTATCAGGAATTTGTTGTCCAGAAAATTTGATTTGCCAGAAACTTATAACGAGATAGCGGCAGTGGCCCTAGTGTTAACTGGGTTCCACCACGTTACGCGAGCAGACAAAATGAGAGGGCATTCTGGACTGCTGAGTGCTTTGGTAGAACGATGGAGACCGAAAATACACACATTTCACCTTTCAGACGGCGAAGTGACCGTGACACTAGAAGACGTAACCTATATACTTGGTCTCCTGATTAATGGGGAGCCAGTGACGGAAAGAACGGACAACAATCACCCGTTCTTGGTGGAGAACTACTTAGTTTGTTTTGGTAGGTTGCCCGGTCCGAATAATCATGTATTGGAGAAGGTAAATATTGCATGGGTTCAACGATGCAGAGAAACAAATTATCTATTTGAGCCATCTTAGCAAAGGCTTATTGATTCTGAGCTGTTTGTTTGTCGTCACGCCGCTTCAGGTCATGCTAGTGACTTCTTCATGGATCGATCGTCGTGTCTTGTTGATCTTCTTCATTCTTCCCTACCGCTGCATATCAAGTTGTTTGATTTGAATGAATATCCACAGCAGGAAGAGGGATTTAGAGGGGATGACCTACAGCACGAGTATTATTATGGTAGAGCGAGTGCACTGAGCATGAGTGCTTCCGGTATCTACGACATTGGCGAAGCCAGCATGCCAAATGTCATTGCTTCTGAGGATTGCAATGGTGGCAGACCTAGTGGTTTGGATGCGGGTATTTTTGAGGGTCATTCGTATAATCTATTTAAAGAAGGCGCCAAAGAAGTAGCCTGTTGCAGTTTTCTTCACTTTTTGTCTATTTGAGTTTATCTTTGGACAGTTCTTACCATTCCCGTCTTTTAGTGTTATGTTTCCGCTTGTATGGTTGATTGTATATTTAGATATTTCTATTTGTTCTCGCCTTTATTATTGTCAGTTTGGTTATGTTTTAGGTTAATACATACATAAATAAATTGCACATCATGTTGAAATAGGTAAAAAAGTTACATAAAAAAGTACACATGCTTACATGCGTAAGAAAGTTACATACTAGGTTAAAATGCTTAAATACGTAAAAAAGTTGCAAAACACAGTCAGAAATACAATAGAAAGCTTAACCAATATTGACCTGCTACAGTGCTTGGATTTGCACGCTGAGGACATCGGCTACGGCTATGTCCCTCTTGTCCACATAAAGTACACCGACAACAACTACGAATATCCTACGAATCCATCTCATTCAAGTAGCTGGTTGATTTCAGTCGTCCTTTAGTCACGCGCCTCAATATCCAATTGGCAATCGCTTTTGCTCATTCATATCTCGCCTACGTAGATGGATCACCCATCAGAACAAACTCAACTCTATAGACCTTGAAAATTTCAAACATCTTATACACGTCACATACATATACTTACCAATCAAGACGCTGGTTAGGACAACATGCAAGAACTTGGTAACATGGAAGTCGCTCGACCTTGAAATTACCACGATCACAGTGTCATTGCACAAGGTTAACAGTGTATATCGAACCATCTCGCATTTCATGAATCTCAAACATCTCATTGCGCTTTCGAATCGGTTGACAACAATGTTATTTGCACGTCGAAAATTCTATTCAACTCATTTGGTTGAAAATTCTGAATACATGAATCCGTTGCGGACGCGCTCATGAGTCTCGACGCTCTTCCGAGTAAACAATTCATTTAGCTGATAGAAAGTATACCTAATAATGGCAGTCACAGGAAGGTTGCACGTACCCTTAAGGACATAATTTATGCACTCAACCAAATTAGTCGTGATATGACCACAACAATGACCCCCATCGAATGCCAACACCCATATTTCAACATCGATCTCATCGCACCATCAAGTATATGCCTCACCCCACTCCTTAAGTCCTTGATAGTTTTTGTTGTACTCCTACTCTATCCTAGAATAACTTATAAAGCGAACCACGTAATTGTGAGAAAAAATAACAAATGACTAAGAATGAAACCATAACAGCAACTTCAAATATCTGTGTTAACAATGAGTTTATACAAGTATGGAGTCTTGAACCTCCTTAAGAAGTTGGACCCAATGTGCCTGATACAGAACATGTGCCACACCTTTGGTGGTGACCATTCACCGTTACTGCGAGCTATTGCTGCATTGATGGAGTTATAGTGGTCAGAAATAATGTCCACGCCATCTTGAGTAACAACATATCTGTGCAAATTAGTTAGGAAAAACTCCCACGCGTTTGGAATCTTACCCTCCACGATGGCAAAAGCAATCGACACAATATTTTGGTTCCCGTCTTGTGCCACCGCAACAAAAAATGTACCTTTATATATTCTGTACAGGTGTGTGCCATCAACCTACACCAATGGCTTGCAGTTTTAAATTCTGCAATACATGGTTAGAAGCTCCAAAATACACGATGGAGAACTCTTACACTATTCACCTCCTCACTCTCACGATAAATAGGAAGAGTTTTTATTTGAACACGAGACCTTGGCATCTTCGTGGTCATTGCTTTCAACCATATTGGCAGAGTCTGGTAAGAAACTTTTCAATCACCAAAAACTTTTGGGACAAATTTTTGCTTTGCTATTGCAGTAACTTACAGTGTAGTTGAACCTGGATTGAACTTCTGCAATAATAGACTTCACATTTATCGACGTTTTTGCTTCAACCAACGGCCTAATATCATTCGTAATCGTGTCTGAGTCCAACTTGACATGATCTTGTAAAATCTTTTCCATGGTGCACATGTGTTTGCCATTGTATTCCTAATCTCTCAACAACCTTTCTTTCTAATCAGGCTAGCTCGGATAAGCCAATCATACCCAGCAGCATACCCCTTGCATTTTGCATAGAATATTTACGGCTCAGACTCATATACAGTGTAGCCAACTCCTCTAGAGATAGTATAGATCTTAATTGTAGAGATCACAAATTCTCTAGAACTAAATTCCATTCTGACATTAAATTTACCATCTTCCGCTGCAACATTGCCTTCATCTACGACATGCGAACTACCGTTAGTCGGTCAAGACAAATAAAATAAATGGTAGCAGTAACTTTAATTAATAAACATAACATACCCACATTCACATACTCAAAAAATTCTGGGCATGCATGGCTGTGAGATTTAAAGTTCGCATAAAAGATAGAACATCGAAAAGGTGATGGTTTACAAGTACATCTACTTCATTTTACACCACCGGATTGCCTGTATCGTCTCCATCATCGTTTGCATCATCGACTTCGTAGTTGGCTTCGAACTCCTCTTCACTGTCGTTGTTATCTTCTTCCCAATCTATATCCCTGAACTCATCAACATTCATATCCTCGCCAACTACGTCCAGCCCTGTATAATGTTCAAACTCAACGTACAACTCTATTTTCGGCCCGTGAATCGGATTTGTTGATAAATATAGAACATCTGCTGCATACATGTGTCATCTGTGATGGACATTATTTGAAACTGCATCAGCCCACCAAATACTTGTACAGGATTCCTGTATAAAATGTTGTTCACCCTCTTTGAAATATGACTTTGTATATTCTCACAAAGACTATTTTGTAACTCTACAAAACTCATGATGCATGGAATAGTAAACGAAAATAGACATTCACAAACAAAAGTCACTCCTTCGTGTGTGTTTGGTATAATCTCATCGTTATAATACACTCACAAATTTACAATACCTTCCATAACTTTAACTTCACCTAACCCAGCTTTTTGGACACTACTAATTGTCAAAAAAACTCACAAGTTAGAAAGATATGAAAGAAAGAATAATGGAAGTGGAAGTGAGGTATAATCACGGATGAATTGGCTTTGTTATTTACAGGCAACTCTCTGGATTAAAATATTTTTTCTATACAAAATGCAACTCGCAATTTTCAACTTTCAATAAAAATTTTTTTCGCACATTTAAAACACAAGTTGCGTTTTGATTTTTCGAAAAAAAATAAAAAAATAAAAAAATAACTCTTAAAATGCAAGATGCATTTTATTTACATTCAAAAACAAAAAAAGAAAAGGTTAAAAATGAAAATGCAACTGACGTTTTATGTGTTTTAGAAACAAAAAAAAAAACAAAGAAAAAAAAGTGAAAAAGCAAAATGTAACTTGTGATTTTCACTGACATCATAGCTGTGTAAATACTTTATACACCTCTATTTAATTGAGTTACACTGTAATTATTTCCGTATGTAAAAAAAATGAGCCTATCTCCAATTCTCGATGTGAGTAAAACTAATTATTTTTAATAATTAATGTGTGAATCATTTAAATGAATCGAAAATATTATTTGCACACTAAAATCAGTTATTAAATATTTATGTATAAGAATATTGTTTAATTTGGTTGAACTTGGTTCATAAAAAAATTTGAATGTGTAGCATTACTCTATGTATAAATACATAAAGAAATTCTTAGGAGCCAGTAATTTTTAGTATTTTTAGCCATCATTTGGCTAGCATAAACACTAAATTATTCTTAACAAATAAATTTTACTAATTCAGTATGTAAATTCTAAAAACCGTGAGTGCAAACTGTATTATAATTAATGTGTACAAATTATAGTAAATACATGTGCAAATTATATGCTTCTTGTGTGCAAAATGTTTGAAAATATAGTTGAAAATTATTGCTGACCAAGTACCAAAAAAAATAATAATATTTACTGGCCATATAGCATTACTCTAAATACATATATGTTTAACTTATTTTTTATATATATTTTAATATATATTCTATATTGGTGATCAATTTTAGTGTGCCTAGTATGGTTATAAATAAATACATATAATTGAACGACTATGTACAATAATTTATATAAACAATACATTAAAATTAAACTCAATAAAAAATTATAAATACAATAAATTTAGGCATCTAAACTTTTTTAAACCAAGTATTTAACCAAGTCACAACACTTTTTTGAATGTACCTATATACACCTTGTCATTGTTGCTTCTTCTTCTTCCTTTTTCTTGTCATCCTCTGTCATTATCATCATTATCGGCATCTTCTTCATGTTTTTCTTTTATATATGTTCAGAAAACTACAACACATAAATTTTGATTCACAACATAAAAATTTTGATAAATTTTATACACAGTACAAACATTTTTAAAGGACTACATCTCCAGTATCCAACCAATAAAATATGCATAACACATAAATTTCAGTACAGTGTATAAAATTTAGTGCATAACAAAAATTTTGGTGCACAATACAAAAATTTTTGAAGGATTACATTTCCAAAACATTGACATCCAACCAACAGATCATACAATACAAAAATTCTGGTGAACACATACAGCACATAAATGTTTTATGCACAATACAATTTTTTGAAAGACCACATGTTTAGAATATTGACTCACCCAATCTGACAAAACTCTATTCAAACCTGCAGAATTGAGTGGTGAAACGGTGGAGCAAGCACTATATGAGATGGAGGCTCTAAAAAGAGAGAAAAACATAGTTGAGAGATGAAAAGTTTCATTACCTTTTTTATTACTATTATCCATATATATATACAAGAGCATTAGACATCTTAACCCTAATAAACATACTCTATTTAACAATTTATATACACCAAAATACCTCAAGAGTATCTAAAGAGTACCTAATTAACAAGATAAAATATTAATTAATATATAACCTTAATTATATCCCCCTCAAACTGGGGCACATGAAAACTGAGGAGGCCTAGTTTTTCATTGTAAGAGGAGAAGCTTTTAGGTGATAATGACTTAGTTAAGACATCAACAATTTGATTTGTTGAAGAAACTAAAAGGAGCTTAATCAATCTTTTCTGAACTCTATCACGAATAGTATGACAGTCAATCTCTATATACTTAGTCCTTTCATGAAAGACTGGATTAGCAGCCATATGGAGAGCGGATTGATTATCACCGTACATAACAATAGGATGAGAGAGCGGTATTCTAAAGTCTTTCAACAAGTAAGAGAACCACACTCCCTCATAAGTGGCAAGAGCCATGGCTCTGTATTCAGCTTCAGCCAAGAAGCGAGCTACAGTGTGTTTCTTCTTACTTCGCTAAGAAATCAATGAGTTTTCAAGAAAGAAACAAAATCCATACTAAAAATCTAGTGTCTGGACAAGTTCCCCAATCTAAGTCAGAGAAAACATTGAGTGTGAGATTGTTGGAGGTAGAAAATAACACTCCCTTGGCCGGAGCATCTTTAAGATATCGAAGTACATGCAGAGCGGCTTGGAAATATTTTATTGTGGTACAATCTAGAAACTGACTAAGCTTGCCAACTGCGAAGCATATATTCGACCATGTATTGGTGAGGTAAATTAAATATCCAATTAGTCGTCTATAAGGAGTAACATCATCAAAAGGAGTTCCTGAAGATTTAGATAGATGAGTTGTATAATCTATTGGCATGGAGGCTAGTTTTGCATTCATCTACCCAAACTCTTTAAGCAAGTCAAGTGTATATTTGCGTTAATACATGGCAATACACTGTTGACTTCTGGCAATTTCCAAATCGAGAAAAAATTTTAATTAGCCAAGATCCTTAATTTTAAATTTGTTATCCAAGAGCTATTTAATCCTTGTAATTTCTCTCTAATCATCTCCTGCTAAAACTAGGTCGTCCATATAAACAAGGATACATTTGAAGCCTGAATTAGATAGTTTAGTAAATAAATAACTATCTGATTTTGATTGAGTATATCTATCGTCAATGAGAACATAACATAACTTCTGATGCCACTGTCTACTAGCCTGTTTCAAGCCATATAATGATTTCTCCAACTTACAAACTAAACCAGCTAGCACTGTCAATCCTAATGGAGGTTTCATATACACCTCTTCTAGTAAATCTCCATGAAGAAAAGAAGAATTGACGTCTAATAGGTGGACATACCATCCTTTAGTAACAGCAATAGACAAAAGCATTTTGAAAGTAGTGATTTTGATGATTGGACTAAAGGTATCAAAGTAGTCAAAGCCTGTCATTTGAGTGAAGCCTCCAGCAACGAGCCTTGTCTTGTGGCGTTCTACCTCACCATTGGGTTTGAACTTGGTCTTGAAAATCCATTTGCAACTGGTTGCCTTCTTTCCAAAAGGAAGAAAAGTTAGTTTCTATGTTTTATTCTCCTTAAGAGACTTCAATTCAGCACTTATTGCCTTACGCTAGCAATAATACAGGATGGCCTCTTCATAATTTCTTGGTTCTGTGGTGGAGGATATAGCAACTAAAAAATCTTTATGCCTTATTGACAGTGTGTTGTAAGATACATAGTCAGAGATTGGATACTTCACTTCAAAAGAAGTTGGAGATTGCTGAGCTGAAACATTGACTTGTATGCAATAATACTCTTGCAAATAAGATGGCTGTTTTCTTTGTATGCATGATCTTCTAAGTTCATTAACCTTAAATGTGCTATTTGGATTACTTAATGATGTAGTAGGATTCAAATTATTTGCTTCAAAAATAGAAGGTTGGCAAAGAGAAAAATCATGAGATGCAAGTTCAAATGAGTGAGAATTGGGAGAAGATGATGCATGAGAATTAGATCCAGGTGCATGAGGTTCAAAAACGAGAATTTCTTCATTAGAATGCAAGGAGATCTTGTTTGTGAATTGTTTTTGAAATTAGAAAGAGTGTCCAAATTAAGCAATTTATTTGATGTTTCACTACTGCAAAAAGGATCCGAATGAAAATTCATTTCAAGATGAGAAGAATTAGAATTTTGAGAGTACAAATTTTTAATGCCTAAAGATTGATCATTTGGAGATAAAATCTCTTTGAAAGGAAAATATGATTCATAGAAAACAACATTTCAGGAAATAACAACTTTTTTGGTTTTAATGTCAAGTAAAATATAGCCTTTTGTCTCTGATTTATATCCAAGAAAGACACATTTTCGTGCTCTATGATTTAATTTCTTTCGATGAGCATATAAAGTGAAAGCAAAGGCTAAACAACCAAAAATCTTTAGAAATGTTAATTCTGGAATGTTGCCATTAAGAATCGGATATGGGCTATATTTGAATGTAACTTAGGGTACTCTATTAATTATGTAAATAGCATGAGCCACTGCATAATGCCGAAAACAATTTGGAAGATTAGAAGCAAATATGAGAGTCCTAGCTACATTTAGAATATCTATATGCTTTTTTTTCAATAATTCCATTTTACTGTGGTGTTTACACAACTTCTTTGATGTAAAATTCCTTTTTTCTGATAGAAAGAAGTTATCAAAAATTCTTAGCCATTATCAGTTCTAATGACTTTTACCATGATTCTCTTTTGTGTGTAAATCATTTCAACAAAATTTTCTAAAAGAAAACGAGTTTCAGATTTAGTTTTCATAAAGAAAATTCAAGTGAACCTACTCCTATCCTCAACAATGGTTAAAACATATCTATGGCCAAAAGTAGATAGTATGGCAATAGGCCTCCAAATATCAGCATGAATCAAATTAAAAGGAAATTCAGTTTTACTCAAACTATTAGAGAAAGGTAACCTCTTTTATTTTGCAAAATGACGTGGATCACATGGTACATCATTGTTTGGACATGAGATGAATGGATGCATTTTTCCTAATTGTTGTAATCTACTAAAAGAAATATGGCCTAACCTATAATGCCAAAGAACACTATGTGAAGTGTGTGGAGTATGTTTGTACTATTCTTCTGTCATAATATTCAAAACCTTTTCTTCTAATTTGCTAAAGTTAACAGCCATCTTTGCTTGAGTATTCATTGTATACAGCCCTCGCTTTTGATCAGTAATTCCAATCATCCTCAAGGTAGGTTGCTCCTAAATCTCACAATTATGAGCATTGAACATAAAACAACAAGATGAGGCATTAGTAACTTTTGAAATAGAACTGAGATTGCATTTAAAACTTGGTACATATAGAACCTTAATCAAATAAAAATCAACTGAGACGAAAATTATTCCACATAAGGTTGTAACAGTCTGTGAACCATTTGGCATGATAATTTTAACTAGATTAATATGTTTAATAGAATAAAAATGTTTAAGACTAAAGCAAATGTGAGCAGTTGCCCCAGTATCTAAGATCCAATCTTGAGAATTTAATTCAAAATCGGAAAGAGAAATGAGATGAAATATATCGACTAAAAGAGCATGAATGGTTGCCAAATTTCTATCATGAAGAGGTTCTTTATGTTGCTGGAATAGTGCACTAAGTGCTTCTTTCTGTCTATCCGAGAATATCCTATCCAAACTGATCTTGCCTATTTTGGATAACAGGTGTAGGGTTGCATTCTCCATTACTCGCAGCTACCATTGAGTTCACTGAATTAGCTGAAAGAGGTACTCCATTAGAGTGATTTGGTTGCAAATAAGGTGAAAAGCCATGCTTATGGTAACATGTATCCACCAAGTGACCTTATTTTTCACAATAAGAGCAAAGTTTGGGAGCTCTTTTAGTAGTACCTCTGTCACCTTTACCACACCCTCTTTCTCTTCCTCTGACATTGTTGGCCCAAATTGGCCTCTTTCACCTCCAGTATTGACAAATTTGGCACTGCCTTTGCTAGTCTGGTATGTCTCTCTTTCACCTATAGATTTAGTGTGAACAACATTCACTAACATTCTAGAATCTGGTTTAATGAGATACATCATTTGTCTCTCTTATTAAAAAAGTAGAGAAAAAATAATATTTACATCTAGAAGGAGCTTAAGCAATATAACATGGGAGTTGCATATTGGTCATTTAAACCTCTAAGAAAATGAATCATATAAGATTGTAACCTATATTGTCTCATTATGTCTAGTCCACAACTACAATTACTCAAACAAGCACAAATTGTTATGGGTCTAAATTCGTCTATGTCTTCTCATATCCCTTTTAGTTTTGTATAGTAAGAGGTGATGGATAATTCACCTTGCTTTGTAATGAACAAATCTTCCTCAAGCTCAGTAATTCGAAATAGATCACCCTCGTAAAACCGATGTTTGAGATCCTTCCAGAGTTCGTGTGTATTATCGCACCATAGTACACTCTGTAAAAACTTTTGGCTCAATGATCCATGTAGCCATGACAATACAAACATGTTGCAATGGTCCCAAGCATCATACGAATCATCTGTTGGAGCTGGTTTGAGTAATGTACCATCAATGAATCTAATTTTATTATTCAATTTTAGATAGATCCACACAGATTTGGACCAGGTGTGGTAGTTCAACGTGCTCAGCGGAGTGGTTGGAGAGCGATTTCAAGTGTCTCACTTGGGTGAAGGTAGTAACAACTTAAAGGATCTTGAAGAAGGCTAGTGTTAGATTGGAAGTGGCTTGAAAAGTTTGAAATTGGGCCATTATCTTTGCAAAGTTCTAAAAATCTGCTGGAGTAAAACTTTGCGTATCAGAATTCATCACATTTTCTGCCTCATTCGTAGTCATTGATGAATAAATTAGTCAGATCTATCTTTTACGAGCTACTCTCACTACAAATTCTCATATGTGGTGAAAAATTCACACTTTATTGCAGGCTCCATGCTCACCGCACCATGACAAAACTCTGTTCAAACTTGCAGAGTTGAGTGATGAAATGGTGGGGCAAGCACCATATGAGAGAGAGGCTCAAAAAGAGAAAAAGATAGTTGAGGGATGAAAAGTTTCATTACCTTTGTTATTACTATTATCCATATATATATATATATAAAAGTGCATTAGACATCCTAATCCTAATAAACATACTCTATTTAACAATCTATATATACCAGAGTACCTAATTAATAAGATAAAATACTATTTAATATATAACCTTAATTACACAACGAACAAAATACATTCGTAGCAAAAATTTCTTTGCTATGAGTAAAATTTTTTATAATATGTACAAAAATTTTCGTGCTATATCAATAAATTTGTATTTATATAAAAATTTTTGTGCTATGTGTTGAATAAATTTTGTGCTTTTCAATAAAAAATTATATACTAAACAAGTGCGAAAAAAGTTTTGTTTATTGAACTTGTACTAACTTAATTAAACTTAATTAAAAAAAATTTATACTTATAATATTGCCGGTATAAATATTTTACAACATGTGTTTTTTATTCTTTCCGATTTGTTTTAGAAAATATATTCTTTAACAATTCTCTTTTATAGTTAAGTAAAAAATTTAAAAAAGAATTTTAAAAATTTTTAAAAATAAATTGTCTAAATAGTATTTCTGGTGACTTTGCAATTAACATCTCTTTACTCTTAAACTTATCCTTATATCAATGGGATTTTGACCAAATCTTATTCACTTTGTGGTCTTTTACTTTTAATCCTTTTTAGGGTTTTTTATTCCTAGAATTTTATATGTATGACTATGTGTTAAACCTCAGAGAAAATTGGAACTGCATGAAAATCTCATAGTTCATAAATATTTTTTAATCGTCATTATTTCATATCTTCTTTTTGTTCTTATTCTTAGTCGCTTTTTTTTACACTTTTCCATAAATTTTTTCATATTCTTCTTCATGTTTCTTCTTTCTTTCTTTTATATTTTGTAAATATTAAATCTTACAATTAATTGACTCTAAAATTATTTATTCATCTACATATTTTAACAGAAATTAATATTTAAAATAGCTTCTGACATTAGATTTGTAACTCAATTTAATAGAAATTAATTAAAGAATCAAAGCAGAAAATAACTGAAGTAGCTTGAAGTTTCGAAACATATCCCTACTCTCTGCATGCAGATAATAATTGAATGGTTGACCGCTGGGAAACTTTCAAAACGAAAGTTGCGTTTGACAGGAACAAAACGCAGATTGTATTTGGCAGACTCTGTAACTGCATGAACACCACGTGTTGGAGGAGAACGGTGATGTAGTCTATAAAACGCAAATCGAATGCAAAACGGAGAAAACAAGGGTAGAAGAGTTAAAAAGCTTGCCGAAAGAGAGGTTATAGTGAGGAATTTTAACTTGTAAGGTTGTGCTGAGAGTTTGTGGGAGAAAGAAAAAGAGTAAAAAATTCATAATAAATATTATAAAATAAAAAATAATTTGTAATTTTACTAAATGTGAAGAACACATTATTGAATTTTTGGATCATTTTGAATGAGTAAGTAATTTTTTTTAATATTTAATGATTATATATATATATATAATCATTAAATATTATTTGAATATATATTTGAATATTATTTATTTGTATTATAATAGGTAATTTTATTATTATTATCGTTATTATTAACATTATTATTAGGGTTTATTATTGCTACTGTGATTATACTACTACTACTACTATTATTATTATTATTATTATTATTATTATTATTATATTTGAGTAATTATTATTATGATTAGTATATCATTATTTATTTATAATACTGGTTATGATAATGAGAATAATTTATTAGTATATTTTAATAATTAATAATACTATTTATTAATTTATTATTATTTTTTAGTGATTTATTATTATTTTTTATGATAATAATATTAGTGTTTAATAAATTATCGTTATCTTGTTTTTATTAATCATTATAAATATATAAGTAACTGTTATTATTAACATAGTATTATTTAAAAAAAATGTCACGGTTCATGAAAATAATTATTATTATTATTATTATTGTTGTTGTTGTTGTTGTTGTTGTTGTTGTTGTTGTTGTTGTTGTTGTTTTCTATTATAGGGAACAAGTTTTGGATTAGTTATGATTAGTATATTGTTACATGTTTATAATAATGTCTGTAATAAAAATAATAGTTTTTTTTATCATACTGTTATTTATGAATTATATTATTATTATTATTATTATTATTATTATTATTATTATTATTATTATTATTATTATTATTATTATTATTATTATTATTATTATTATTATTATTATTATCATTAATTTTTTTTGCAGGCTATCAGAAATTTGCTGTCCAGAAAATTAGATCCGCCAGAGACCTTTAACGAGTTAGCTGCAGCTTCACTAGCACCACTGGGTTTCAACACGTTTCGTGAGTAGGCAAACTGAGAGGTCATTCTGCACTACTGAGTGCCTTGGTCGAGTGATGGAGGCCGGAAACTCACACATTTCATCTTTCGGTCGGTGAAATGACAGTGACGATGGAAGATGTTACATATATTCTTGGCCTCCCGGTTAATGGGGAGCCCGTTACTGGTAAATCAGACAGCAGTCACCAGTTTTTGGTGGAGAACTGCATCGCGTGTTTTGGTCGGGAGCCTAGTCCGCAGGATCATGTATTGGGTAAAGTTAATCTAGCATGGGTCTGACGGTGCAGAGACACCGAGCCGTGTGACACGCAGGAGTCTATTGAGCGTTACCCCTGTTTCGAGAGTTACCTGAAACTGTAGGTCGATCTCGGACGAGATCTTCTATGCTGGTTGGAGATGACGTGTCCGACTTGTGGGCGGTGGCTGGAGCTGTCGTGTTCGACTTGTTGAACTAGTGATGCTGCTGATTCTTTGTCACCGGAGGGTGGTGGTACCTGCAAGGGACTCCGATGCTTAAGTTAGCAAGGGTATTAAACAGGTTTTTAGTAGAATCAGAGTATGAGTTATACCTGGGTGCTCCAGTGTATTTATAATGGTGTGGAGTGACCTTTCTGGGGTTAAGATAGTTATTTTATCTTATCTTATCTTTGAGGGAAGTCATCTTATCTTCAAGGGAACCGCCCTTATCACTCTAGGCTTGGGCTGCCTTTGGATTTGGGTAGTGTTCCTCTGTTTGGGCCCTCTTGGGCCTCTGTAGTGATTTGGCCGAACTCTTTTAAAGAGGTCGGGTAGTTCTGTCCTAAAGAGGTCGGTCGATTCAACCCGGGTCGGACAACTCGACCCAGGGTATGAACAGTACCCCTGCTCGAGTGTGGTCTTCCTTTTTGAGGTCGAGTCCTTAGTTTTAGGACTTCAATCCTTCTTCTGGAGAAGCCGAGCTCAAGCATTGTCGATTTCTTCTTTGTAGAGTTTCCTTTTGAATGCGGAACGTTTTTCTTTTTTCTTCTTTTAATTTTTGGAAACGCGCGTTCCTTGCCTTGAGAACGTGTGATGGTTTTTAATGCCCCATTAATTCTTTAATGTTCCATTTCTTTTGCCTCCCGCTTTCTCATTTCATTTTGAATTACACCAAAGCTTTCTCTTTTCTATTTCTCTTTCTCTTGCTCGCTGTAACTTCCCCATTTCTCTTTTATTCTTTTGTTTCGTTTGTGCCTTTTCATTCTCTTGCCCCCAAGTTTTCACATCTTCGTGCCCTCCTTGGAGTGGTTGTTGGTGTGGGCTCGCCGTTCATCTTCATCGCCTTTCTTACTTTTACAGGTTGGTCCTTTTTTCTTCTTCTTTCTTCCCGCACTATTTTGTACTTGAAAAGTTTTGATCTTTGCTTGGTTTCGTGTTAAAAAAGTTTGAATCTTTTCTGCATTTGTCGTGCATCTGCTTATCACTATAATGTGTGCTTTGGGAGTTTCTTCAATTTTGAATGATCCTTTTTTCACGTTCGACGTTTTTAGGGTTTTTGCATGCCTTTATTGTTTCTGATTTGTATCCTCTGATTTTGAATCTGCATGTCGTTACTGAGGCTTATGAACTGCTTAATTCTGAAGAAGATTGTGCCTTTGATGGTTTCTCTTTGTCTTGTTTGATTTTGATAGCTTTCTTTGCTGATAGACTTTTTGACTTGCGACTTTCTTCTCAGAGTGTTGTTTGTTGGAAGAGGATTATTTTCTTTGTTGAGAGATTTGTTGGGATGTAGTCTTGTAGATTTTTCTGAGTCCTTACTCTGTCATTGCCTCCAAAGGATGCCCCTGGACCTTGGTGTGCGTCTTGGGGTTTTCCTTTTACTGTTTGTATGCTTGAGTTATGTTTGTCCGAGCTGATTTCTTTGATTTTGCCCGAGCTGCTTTGGTTGGTAATCTATTTTCTTTTCTTGCTGTAGGACTAGTTGACCATGTCTTCTCGTAAAAATATTGTCGAGACATCTTCCAAGGTCCCTAAGGGTATGTCCGACTGGCTGGACTCCCTCGTCCTGATGTGTGTTTCCGTAGTTAATTCTGAGTTTTGTGTGGAGCTTAGAAAACATCACCGAATCTGTAGTAGTAGGGATCAGGAGAACAACTATGAATTGGTAGCGCCTGACTCTGATGAAAGGGTTTGCTTCCCAACTCTGACCCAGGGGGAACGCCCCTTCTTTTATGCTTACGACTACTTTTTCAGCCAAATGAACATCACCCTTCCTTTTACCTCCTTTGAGACCGACTTGTTGTGGTCGTGCAACGTAGCTCCATCCCAGCTCCATCCGAACTCCTAGGGTTTTATCAAGATCTTTCAGTTACTTTTCCAAGAGTTGGATGTCAAACCTTCTCAAACTCTCTTTCTTTATCTTTTTGTTTTGACTAACCCCGGGATTTCTTCAAAAAAGAAAGCTTCTTGGATTTTCTTTCGATCTGCTCAAGGACATAAAGTGTTTGCTATGTATGACGAGACCTTTAGGAACTTTAAGAATTACTTTTTTAAGGTCTGAGCTGTTGAGGGAGCTCGACCCTTTTTCTTAGAATCGAATAATGAACCTGCCTTCCGCTTATGTTGGCAAAAGAATGTTGTGGTATCTCGATACTCGTGGGAGATGCTTGACAATGTCGAGCAAGCTTTTGTGAATGTGTTGGAAGATATTTGGAGAAAACCTCCCCATCTCGATACAAAGAGATTTTTGGGGGACCCCTCTCTTGTCCGAACTGCGCTGGGTAGTGTCCGACTTCTTTTGCCCTTGTTTTATTTGCTTTTGCTTCTTTTCCTTCCGATTTGTAACTTGCTTTTTGGTTGATTTATTTTTTCAGAGATGGCAAAGACCAATGATTCCATGAAAGCCTTCAAGAAGGTGAGGAAGGCCACTGCTGTCCATAACATCTCGGCAAAAGCTGCAGGGGAAGGATCTTCTCAAGTTCCTCCTAAGAAGCTGATCTTGAGCTCTACTGGGCCGACGAGGATGATTCCAACTCCTCAGGTCTATTTGGTTGATCCTCCCCTGACTTCTGCTGCTACTTCTTCTACTGTTGGCCCTTCTCCAAAAAGACAGAGGACTGTCGAGCCCTTCAATTTGGATGCCCCTGACTTTGATGCTGTTGGGTTTGTTGATCAACAGATTGCTCCTTACGGTGTTGTTCCTACTGACGATGTCTCTCTTCTTCGTCATTTGGAGTTTATCACTCGGAGCAGTATTAAGATGGCACATATGGGGGCGGCTTTATATCGAACTGCCCAGGATCTTCCCATTCATGCGACAAAGGCTTTTATGGAGGAGGCTAAATCGGAGTTCGACAGAATCAAGGGGTTGAAGGAGGAGCTTGAGATGAAGGTGGCGAAGCTGGAAAAAAAGTTGGAGGGTGACAAGACTCGGGCTACTGCTGCGATGGCTTCTGCGAACTTGGCTGAGGAGATAGCACTGAAGCATAAGGAGAGCTATGTCCTAACTTATGGGGAGATGATAGAGCTCAGGTAGAGGTTGGAGTCTACTCAGGCCGACTACACCGAGCTCCAGGGTCATCTTGTAGGTAGCGTGAATGCTGCTTATGAGAATTTGAAAGATCAGGTTCGAGTTCTTGCACCCGAGCTCGACCTCACCCTATTTAGCTTGGACAACATTGTAAAAGATGGTAAGATTGTTCCTGATGACCCTGATGATGATGATGTAGATGTAGACCCTCCTCCTGTGCCATCTGCCAAGGCCCTTGCTGTCCCGGCTTCTTCAGTTCCTGCCAATGAGGTCGACCAGCCCGAGTCTAACCCTGACGTCCAGATCTTGAACCGGGATGATGGGACTGTAGATGCAGTACCCCTCCAGACTCGTCCCCCTTCTCCCCGAGATACTGCTACTGGGGAGTCCTTGCATCCATTATAGTTTGTTGTATAGCCCGGTCTGTGGGCTTTTTTAAACTCTTATTTTTGTATCTGGTGGTTTATTTAACTTTGGATATTTTAGTTGATTTTCTTTTAGCAACTTTATTTTGAAAAAAAACAAAGTAGTTTTTCTAGCTTCTTGGGGTCGACTTCAGGCGGCCTCTTGAGTTTGTTATTGTAGCAACTTTGTTTCTTTCGTGATATTCTTGTCTGCATCTTTTTGACACTTTTCTGGAATCTTGAGAGTGCTGGAATCTTGCTGTCTGACCTCCTTAGATTGCCTTTGTACTTTATTTCCTACTTTAGTTGGAGCTAGCTTTGTTCAACTAGACTTTTTTGCATTCTTTCATACAATACTTGTAGATTGATTTTATTGAGGTCATGGCTTTCTGGGTCCGACTTGAGTTGCATGCTTTCTGTTGGCGGACTTCTTCGTCTCGGTCCCTTCTGAGTTATTTCTAGTAATCCATTTTATTTGGACCTTTGTCAGGTCTCTTTTATGGATTACTATCTATAACTTTTGTAGTTTTGTTGGGCTGACTTCTTCATCTCAGTCCCTTCTGAGTTATTTCTAGTAATCCATTTTATTTGGACCTTTGTCAGGTCTCTTTTATGGATTACTTTTTATAACTTTTGTAGTTTTGTCGGGCCGACTTCTTCATCTCGGCCCCTTCTGAGTTATTTCTAGTAATCCATTTTATTTGGACCTTTGTCAGGTCTCTTTTATGGATTACTTTTTATAACTTTTGTAGTTTTGTCGGGCCGACTTTATCATGTCGGTCCCCTCTAAATTATTTCTTGTAATCCATTTTATTTGGACCTTTTCCAGGTCTCTTTTATGGATTACTTTTTATAATTTTTGTCGTTTTGTCGGGCCGACTTTATCATGTCAGTCCCCTCTAAGTTATTCCTAGTAATCCATTTTATCTGGATCTTTGTCAGGTCTCTTTTATGGATTACTTTTTATAACTTTTGTATTTTTGTCGGGCCGACTTTATCATGTCGGTCCCTTCTAAGTTATTTCTAGTAATCCTCTTTTTTAGGGCTGGCCAGGCCTCTTTCCAGGGATTATTTTTTATAACTTTTGTTGTTGTAGTCGACTGGTCCGACTTTTTTATGTCGGTCCGTCTTTAAGTTATTTCTAGCAAACCATTTTTATTGAGGCCTCGTCAGGTCTCTTCCTATGGATTACTTTTTGATAACTTCTTGCATTATTCTGTTTTTGCCGCTTTTTATCTTGCCAATTTTGTAGAAATTTGAGATCCTCGATTGGTCGACCTTTGATGAATTCGGTTTTCATCTTTGTTGATCTTTATCGCGATCGAGTAGTGAGTTTGGTTTTCACTTTTTGCCGATATGTAGCTTTATAATCGGACGATAAATTTTTGCATTTCAGATTAATGCGTCTTAATAAAGAGGATTTATAGAAAATCTGAAAAAACTTTATTCGAAATAGAAAATATGCAAATATATACATGTGGGTGTTTACCCCTCTAAGCCGGGCAATTTTATAGATCTTGACTTGGTGCCTCGTTAAAAAATATTTTCAGGAAAACGAGTGCACCTTGACCTAAGATCTTTATTACCTCTAACTATAATACCTTCTTAGGTTGCAGGCATGCCACGACCTTGGTAGCTCTCGCCCTTCTAGTTCGGACACCCTGTAGTAGCCTTTTCCCAGTACCTCTGTGACTCGGTAGGGTCCTTTCCAGTTAGCTGCTAGCTTCCCCTCTCCCGGTCGACTTGTTCCGATATCACTTCGGATTAGGATGAGGTCGTTGTTGGCAAAGCTTTGTTGTACTACCTTCTGATTGTATCTTGAGGCCATTCGACGTTTTAATGCCTCTTCCTTGATCCAAGCTCTTTCTCAGATTTCTGGAAGTAGGTCGAGTTCTTCCTTTTGAAGTTAGGAGTTGGCCTCTTCACTGTAGTGGATCACCCTGGGCGATCCTTCTTCGACCTTCGTTGGGATCATTGCCTCCATTCCGTAAGCTAATCGGAAAGGTGATTCCTTTGTGGTGGAGTGTGGAGTTGTCTGATATGCCCATAGGACTTGTGGGAGCTCTTCAGCCTAGGCTCCCTTCGCGTCCTGTAATCTCCGTTTTAACCCAGCCAGTATGACTTTGTTGGCAACTTCTGCTTGTCTATTAGCTTGGGGTGTTCTACGGATGTGAATTGGTTCTTTATTTTCAAGTCGGACACCAATTTTCTAAAGCCTGCGACTGTAAATTGAGTGCCATTGTCTGTGGTGATAGAGTATGGAATCTCAAACCTTGTGACAATGTTTCTATATAGGAACATTCTACTTCTTTGAGCAGTGGCATTAGCTAGGGGCTCTGCCTCAATCCACTTTGTGAAGTAATCTACCCCAACGATGAGGAACTTGACATGTCCTGATCCTTGGGGGAAGGGCCCAAGGAGGTCGAGTCCCCATTTTACGAATGGTCAGGGTGAGGTTACACTGATGAGTTCCTCTGGTGGGGCGATGTGAAAATTAGCGTGTTTTTGACATGGTGGACATGTCTTTACGAACTCTGTTGCTTCCTTTTGTAAATTTGGCCAATAGAATCTGGCTTGGAGTACTTTTTTGGTGAGAGCTTGTGCTTTGAGATGGTTGCCACAGATGCCACTGTGTATTTCTTCTAAATCTTCCTTTGTGTTAGAAGTCGGCACACATTTTAACAGTGGTGTTGAAATTCCTCTCTTGTATAGAGTATTGTTTATGATGGTGTAGTATTGTGCCTCCCGTTTTAATCTCTTTGCCTCCTTTTTATCTGCAGGGAGTATTTCTGTTTTGAGGTAGTTAATTATGGGAGTCATCCATCCTTGATTCAGGCCGGTTAAGGCTAGGACATTTTCTGCTTCCAAAATTGATGGGTTATGTAGTATCTCCTGAATGAGGCTTCTATTGTTGCTTGCTGGTTTGGTGCTGGCTAGTTTTGAGAGTGCATCAGCTCAAGCATTCTGTTCCCGGGGTATGTGGCGGACCTCGTATTCCCCGAGTTGTCCGAGCCATTCCTTGGTTTTGTCTAAGTACTTTTTCATGGTGCGATCCTTGGTTTGGTAGCTCCCTGTTATTTGCGAGGTGACTACTTGTGAATCGCTAAAAATGATAAGCTTTTGAGCGCCGACCTCCTTAGCCAGCTTCAAACCAGCTAGTAACGCCTCATATTCAGCCTGATTATTTGAGGCAGGGAACTCGAACTTAAGGGAGAGTTCGATTTGGGTTCCCTGATTGCTTTCTATTATTACGCCTGTCCCGCTCACGGTCTTATTCGAGGAGCAGTCTACGTAGAGATTCCATTCTGTAGGGATTTTTGGGGTGTCAGTAAACTCTGCAATGAAGTCGGCCAGGTACTGTGATTTGATGGCTGTCCGCACTTCATATTGAATGTCAAATTTGGACAACTCGACTGCCCACTGTAATATTCTTCCTGCCAAATCTGTTTTCTGCAAAATACCCTTTATGGGTTGGTTGGTCCGAACCTTGATGTTGTGGGCTTGAAAGTATGTGCGAAGTCATCAAGACGTTAGTATGAGAGCATAGATGAATTTTTCTATTTTTTGGTAGTTCAGTTCGGAGCCTTATAGTGCTTTGCTGATGAAGTATATAAGTTGTTGTCCGCTTTCGTCCTCTCTAACGGGTGCTGAGGCTACTGCTCAATTTCCTACTGCGAGGTACAATACAAGTGGTTCTCCTTTCCGTGGCCGAGTTAGAATAGGTGGTTGTCCCAGGAACCTTTTGAAATCCTGGAAAGCTTACTCGCATTCCGTTGTCCATTCAAACCTCTTTCCCTTCCTTAAAGTGGCATAGAAGGGGAGAGATCTTATTGCTGATTCGACTAGAAATCTGGACAAGGCTGCTAATCTTCCATTGAGTTGTTGTACCTCTTTGACACAGGTCGGGCTCTTCATGTTGAGTATAGCCCGACATTTATCCGGATTTGCCTCGATTCCTCTTTGTGTGAGCATGAAACCCAAGAATTTGCCAGCTTCTACTGCGAAGGTGCATTTTGCAGGGTTAAGTCGCATACCATGCCTTCTTATAGTGTCGAATACTTGGGTGAGGTCGGACAGTAATGATTCCTCGCTTTGTGTCTTTACTAACATGTCGTCCATGTATACTTCCATAACTTTCCCGATATGGTCTGTGAAGACTTTATTCATTAATCTTTGATAAGTGGCTCCTGCATTTTTGAGTCCGAATGGCATGACGACGTAGCAGTAGTTTGCTTTTGGGGTTAAGAATGAGGTTTTTTCTTGATCAGGTGGGTACATTGGGATTTGATTGTATCCCGAATAGGTGTCCATAAAAGAGAGGTATTTGTATCCAGAGGAGGCATCCACCAGACGTCGATACTTGGGAGTGGATAAGGATCTTTTGGGCAAGCTTTGTTGAGATCGGTGTAGTCAGTGCACATCCGCCACTTCCCATTTGATTTTTTCACCAAGACGATGTTGGCTAGCCATAGTGGGTACTTGACTTCTCTTATAAATCCTGTCTCTAGTAGAGCTTGTGCCTGTTCTTCCACAGCTTGGGATCATTTTGGCCCGAGCTTTCTGCGTCTCTGCTGTACTGGCCGAGATCCTGGGTATACTGCCAGCTTGTGGGACATTAGTTTGGGGTCTATGCCCGGCATGTCTACGGCCTTCCATGCAAAGAGGTCAACATTATTTCTTAAGAACTATATGAGGGACTCCTTTACGTCTCCTTTTAGGATTGTTCCGATATTGGTTGTTTTATCTGGGACATCTCCGATCTGGACTTTTTCTATTTTGCCTTCAGGTTGTGGACGAAGTTCTTCCCACCCTCGAACTCCCCCGAGTTCGATGGTGTGGATTTCTTCTCCTCTGCCTCTATGGTTTAGACTTTCGTTGTAACAGTGGTGCGCTATCTTCTGGTCTGCTTTTATCGTAGCTATCCCTTCTGTGGTTGGGAACTTCATGCACAGATGTGGAGTTGAGACTACTGCGTCGAGATGATTTAACGTTGTCCGACCTATCAAGGCATTGTAGACTGAACTCACATTGACCACGATGTAGTCTATGTTGAGTGTTTTTGACTGGTTTCCTTTTTCAAAGGTTGTGTGTAGTGAGATGTATCCAAGTTGCTAGATTGGAGTGTCTCCTAGCCCGAATAAGCTGTTCGGGCATGCTCTGAGTTCCTTTTCCTCTAGGCCGACTTTGTCAAAGACGGTTTTGAATAAAATGTCAGTCGATCTTCCCTAGTCTACCAGTGTGCGGTGGAGATTAGCGTTGGCCAATATGATAGTGATGACCATGGGATCGTCATATCCCGAGATGATGCCAGCTGCGTCCTCTTTAGTAAAAGTGATAGTAGGGAGGTCGGGTGCTCCTTCTCCTTCCTCGACATGATATACTTCTTTAAGGTGTCTTTTGCGAGATGATTTGGAGATTCCTCCTCCCGCAAATCCTCCGTGTATCATGTGAACATGTCTCTCCGGGGTACGAGGTGGTCGTTCAGTTCGTCCGACGTCTTTGTCCCTTCTTCTTTTCTTGGCTCATCGGCTTTGCTGGCTAAGTACCGATATAGTTTTCCCTCTCGTACCAGTTTTTCTATGACATTCTTCAAGTCGAAGCACTCATTGGTGGAATGTCCATAGATTCGATGGTATTCACAGTATTCTGTCCAATTTCCTCCTCCTTTCTTGCTTTTGAGTGGGCGAAGTGGGGGTATCCTTTCAGTATGGCATACTTCTCGGTAGACATCTACAAGAGACACCCGAAGAGGGGTATAATTGTGGTATTTCTTGATCTTTTCTCCATGCTGATCTTCTTTTTTCTTGGACTCTTTATCCTTATCTCGAGAGGAGTAGGAGAATCCGGACTTTGAGGTCTCTCCTAGCCGAGAGTTTTCCTCCATGTTGATGTATTTCTTTGCTCGTTCTTGCACTTCATTCAGAGATGTGGGATGTTTTTTTGATATGGAGTGACTAAAAGGTCCCTCTCGCAAGCCATTGATGAGACCCAAAATGGCTGCTTCTGTTGGTAGATTTTGTATGTCCAGACATATTTTGTTGAATCTTTTCATGTAGCTACGGAGACTTTCCCGATCTCCTTGCTTGATCCCTAGTAGGCTTGGGGTGTGTTTAGTTTAGTCCTTCTGGATGGAGAATCTGGCTAGAAATTTTCTGGCTAAGTCGTCAAAGCTTGAGATGGACCTGGGGGGCAGATTGTCGAACCATTTAATTGCTGTTTTCGTCAAGGTAGTCGGGAAGTTTTTGCACCGAGTTGCATCTGAGGTGTCGGTGAGATACATTCTACTTCTGAAATTACTGAGATGATGGCTGGGATCTGATGTGCCGTCGTACGAAGTCATGTCATGGGTTTGAAGTCCTTTGGGATTTTGGCCTTCATGATCTCTTTGGTGAATGGGTCTTGATCCTTACGGGGGCTATCTTCCTGATTGGATCGGATAGTTTTAGCTTTGAGGTCGGCTTCAAACTTTAGGAGCTTGTCCTCTAGCTCTCGGCGTCGCCTAGCTTCCCTTCGTAGGTCTCTCTCAGCCTCCCCTTGATATTCAACCTCTTTTTTGAGTTATTTGAGGCGATCTTGGAGTGCCTCCAGGACTCCTGTGTTTGGCGAGTTCTTATCTTTGTTAGGCTGAGAAGTATCATCTAGTGTGACCTCTGCATTCTTGTGCGGTGTTCTATTCTCCAAATCAGAATTGTGGTCGTTGTCAAGATTGTCCGCCATGATGATGGGATGACTTCCAAGTTTCCCGGCAACGGCGCCAATGTTCCGAGGGTTACCTGAAACTGTAGGTCGATCTCGGATGAGATCTTCTATGCTGGTCGGAGATGACGTGTTCGACTTGTGGGCGGTGGCCGGAGCTGTCGTGCCCGACTTGTTGAACTAGCGATGCTGCTGATCCTTTGTCACTGGAGGGTGGTGGTACCTGCAAGGGACTCTGATGCTTAAGTTAGCAAGGGTATTAAGCAGGTTTTTAGTAGAATCAGAGTATGAGTTACACCTGGGTGCTCCAGTGTATTTATAATGG
Organism: Arachis hypogaea; assembly: GCF_003086295.3. NCBI lineage: Eukaryota > Viridiplantae > Streptophyta > Magnoliopsida > Fabales > Fabaceae > Arachis > Arachis hypogaea. The sequence goes on along the minus strand of NC_092055.1, from coordinate 111,323,344 downwards.
TGTGAAGTGACCTTTCTGGGGATAAGATAGTTATTTTATCTTATCTTATCTTTGAGTGAAGTCATCTTATCTTCAAGGGAACTGCCCTTATCTCTCTAGGCTTGGGCTGCCTTTGGATTTGGGTCGTGTTCCTCTGTTTGGGCCCTCTTGGGCCTCTGTAGTGATTTGGTCGAACTCTTTTAAAGAGGTCAGGTAATTCTGTCCTAAAGAGGTTGGTCGATTCAACCCGGGTCGAACAGCTTGACTCAGGGTATGAACAACGCCCGGGATCATATTTTCTGCGTGCTCAGAACGGTTGTGTTTTCGGATAGGTGGACTACTTCATTGAACTCGAAGTTTCTGCCACTACTTCGGGATTTCCATCGGATTTCAGGATACAATTGGGGGGCAGCCAATCTGGAACATTTATACAGATCGTTGTGTCGTGCATTACGATTCAAATGTAACGAAATGGATGGGCCACTCATACTACTTTTTCTGTGGATGTGGGAGTACATGCCGCTCCTGGCGCCTATTCCCCGCGATCAGCTCGTCGATGTTGGGGTTCCACTTGCGCGACGGTATTCTTTTTAACTGTTGTTATTATTAGTGTTATTGTTATTATTAGTGTTATTATTATTAATAATATTGTTATTGTTTAGGTGGAGCCATTAGCGTCGGCATACAAGATACATACGAAAGCCTACTGCGCATTTTAGGCGAGGACTCGATGACATGGGAGTCAACGACGTAAGTTGTAACCATTTATCTTAGGCTGCTTATTCACAATAATAATTTTACTTATCGACCTTGTGGGTACTAATGTGCAGTTTATATGGTGCCGTATATGGGAGTTGTGGTTCCGGATGACTTTGCGATCCATTTGTTTATGTGCTCCACACAGTCGTCGTTGGTGTCATTCGAGTGTGTAGAGTGGCACCCGACAGACTGAGTTAGACGACAGTTCAGTCTATAACAGCTTCCACCAGGCCCGACATTCAATATTGGTCGTGATCATTGCAGCCGGTTGACAGGTCCATAGAACCATGACTGGAGAGCAAGGAACATCTAGTGGGTTCTGCGGGAGCGAGTGCTCTGGGGATGAGTGGTTCCGGTTTGTACGATATTGGCGGTGCGAGTATGCCAGATGTTGGTGCTTCTAATGTTAGTGATGGAGTGGATGCTGGAGTACATCAAGGTCGTCCGTATAATTTACGGACACAGATCGCGCCACCGGATAAATACACCCCATCTTTGTATTCGAAGAAGGCGCCGAGGAAGTAGTCTATTGTTTTATCTTATATTGTATATTTAGATATTTTTTGTATTCGTGTTCTTATTCTATATTTAGCTTTATTCTCGAATAACTCTGTTTGAGATTAGCCTGTTGCATTTTTAATCTAAGTATTTATTTATTATTCAGTATTTAATGCATACATAAATAAACTACGGAATAACATAAAAATCTTACATACTACTTTAAATTGGATAAAAAAATTACATAAAATGTTACGTTAAAATGTTTAACCACTATTGACCTCTGGCGGAGCTTGGACCAGCGCGCTGAGGACATCGGCTGCAGCTATGTCCCCCCCCATCCACAAATAGTACACCGATGCGGACCACGCATATCCTGCGAATCCATCTCATTCAAGTAGCGGGTTGACTTCGGTCTTCCTTTTGTCGCGCGGCTCAATGTCCAATTGGTGATCACCTTCGCTCCTTCATATCTATCCCACGTAGATGGGTCACCCATGGAACAAACTTGCCTCTATACACCTTGCAAATTTTAGACATATTGTATATGTTATGCACATACACTTGCCAATCAAGATGTTGGTTAGCGCAACATGCAAGAACGTGGCGACATGGGAGTTGCTCAACCTAGAAATGGCCACAGTCACAGTGTTGTTGCGCAAGTTTAACGGTGTAAATAGAACCATCTTTCATTTCTCGAACCTCAAACATCTCGTTGCACCTGTCGAACCAATTAACGACAATGTTTCCTTCACGTCGAAAGCTTTCTTAAACTCTTTTGGTAGTAAATTCTGAATACGTGAATCCATTGCGGACATGCTCATGAGCCTCGGCGCTCTTCTGAGTAAACAATTCGTTCAGCCGATAGAAAGTAGACCTAACAACGGCAGTCACAGGAAGGTTGCGTGCACCCTTCAGGACATAATTTATGCACTCTACCATGTTTGTGGTCATATGTCCCCAACGATGACCCCCGTCAAATGTCAACACCCATTTCTCAACATCAATCTCATCGCACCATTGAGTATATGCTTCACCTCGCTCTTTAAGCCGTTGGTAGTTTTTGTTGTACTCCTATTCCGTCCCAAAATAGCTTGTTCACCAAACCGTGAAATCATAAGCAGAAGCCACAATATTTCCATGAATAGGACTATAAACAGTGCATTTAAATACCTGTGTTAACCACGAGTTTATGCAAATACAGAGCTTTGAACATACTTAAGAAGTTGGACACGATGTGCCTGATGCAGAACATGTGCCACGCTCTTGGTGGTGACCATGCACCGTTACTGCGAGCTATTGCTGCGTCGATGGAGTTATGGCGGTCATAAATAATTCCCACGCCATCAATGGTAACAACATATCTCCGCAAATTAGTTAGAAAAAACTCCCACACGTCTACTATCTCACCCTCGACTATTGCAAATTCAATAGGCACAATGTTTTGGTTCCCATCTTGTGCAACTGCAACTAGAAGTGCACCTTTATACTTTCCGTACAAGTGTGTACCATTAACCTGCACCAATGGCTTGCAATGCCTGAATGCCACAATACACGGATAAAAGCTCCAAAAAACATGATGGAGAACTTTTACACCTTGAACCTCCTCATTTTCACGGTAAATTTTTGCAACAGATTACTACTTTGCCAACCAAGCCTTATGGTAACTTACAGTGTAGTTGAATCTCGACTGAACTTCTGCAATAATAGACTTCACCTTTATTGACGGGTCCGCTTTAACCAATGGCCTGATGGCATCTGCAATTGTGTCTGAGTCCAACTTGGCATGATCTTGTGAAATTGTGCCCAATGGTGCACGTGTGTTTGCCATTGTATCTCCTGATCTCCCAACACTCCTTCTTTTGAATCAAGTTAGCTCGGATAAGCAAATCGCACCCTGCACCATATACCTTTGCATTTCGCATAGAATGTTTACGGCTCAGACTCATAAACAGTGTAATCAACTCCTCTAGAGATAGTGTAGCTTTTGATTGCAGATATCACCGAATCCCTAGAACCAAATTCTATTCTGACACTAAACTCACCATCTTCCACCGTAAAGTCGCCTTCACTTACGACATGCGATCCACCAGTAGTCGGAAAAAGCAAATAAAATTAATGGTAGTGGTAACTTTAATTAATAACCATAAGATAACATACCGATATTTGCATACTCAGGAAATTCTGGTGCAGGCATGGCTTCGAGATCCAGAGTCCGCATAAAAGATGAAACTTCAAAGGGGTGCTAACTTACGATCGAATTTGCCTCATTTTGTTTTGCCGGATTGCCTGCCAAGTCTCCATCCTCGTTTTTGTCATCGACTTCATAGTTGGCTTCAAACTCCTCTTCACTGTCGTTGTTATCTTCTTCCCAATCTATATCCCCGATTTCATCAATGTTGACATCGTTGCCAACCGAATCCATCCCCGTATACTGTTCAAACTCAATGTACAGCTCGATCATCGGCACGTGAAATCAGGTTTGTTGATAAATACAGAAAATAAGTTGTATACTTGCGTCGTTAGTGATGGACATTATTTGAAACTATATCAGCCCACCGAATACTTGTACAGGATTTCTGTATAAAATGTTGCTCACCCTTTTCAAAATGTGACTTTGTATGTTATCACATAGACCACTTTGTAACTCCACAAAACTGATGGTGCACGGAATAGAAAACGATAAGGGACATTCACAAACAAAAGTCACTCCTTCGTGTGTGTTTGGTATAATCCCACCATTATAATATACTCGCAAATTTACAACACCTTCCATAACCTCAGCCTCACCTAACTCGACTTTTTTGACACAGTTAATTGCCAAAAAAGCACACCACTATGGGCTTTATGCAAGAAAGAGTAAGAGGAGAAGTGAAGATGAAGATGAATGAAATTGCGCTTCATATTTATAGGCAAAGTTGTGGATTAAAATATTATTCTGTGTACAAAACGCAACCTGCGTTTATGGGCTTCAAAAAGAATTTGAATTTTGTGGCTCTAAAAATGCAACCTCCATTTAGCCTACACAAAAAAATGAAAATCTCAAAACGCAACTTGCGTTTAGTATGTTTCAAAAAATAAAAAATAAAAAGTTCAGAACGCAGCATGCGTTTTACATCTGACACCATAGTAGTGCAATTTTTTTCCACACATCCATTTCATGGTGTTACACCTTATTTCTTTCCAAAATAAAAAAAAAAACCAGCCTCAATTTAATCCTCTAATTTTTAATGAACTCAAATTATATCTTAAAATTTTAAAATGTAATTTAAATTGATTTTTCCACCCATCTCTATCACCAAAGAACTAACATATTAACACTTGGCACCAATTAATCCTCAATTCACTGTTCATTCATTAGAAGAAATCTCAATTAGATGTGTCAATCAGTCTATTCTAATTTTTGTGTCGGAGGTTACCTCTTAAAAATATAGAAGAACCCTTAACATAATGTTCCAATTAGGCATCACCATTAGCATCTTTGTCATCAACATTCTCAATTATTTCTTCGCCAAGATGAAGCATGGTGAAGGCTGGCGCTACAACTTGCATTTTGCAGCTATCTTGGTCGTGATGATCGCTAACGGCACAATCTTTCTCCCCATGGCTATCCTTGCCGTAATGACCTTGTTGAGGCGAGTGAATCGTCCATGGCAGTGAAACACCCATGGGCCACTCTGTTGAAGAGGCATTATAGGCTTCTGCTTGTGATGATCATCAATTCCATTTTGTCAGCAGCTCGCCAGCATGAATGTGATTACTTTCTATGCTTCGATTTTGTTCAGAACCATTAGTTTTGGTAGCAACGCTTCTCTTATGTCTTCCATGACCATCAGTGGCAGGATTGATATGCATCTATGTGATGGGATTTCCATGGTGATGGATCTTCTTGGATGGCTGGTTCCTAGCGAGATATTTTTCTTTGAAGTTAGATGGTATGCGAAATTGCTACTCAGGTTGTGAATTGTTGTTCGAAATTGATTCCTTGGCAATGGCACCAAAAACGGATGCACAGGACCATGGTCTAAACATATCTTCACAACTTCGCATAATTAACCAGCAAGTGCACTGGGTCGTCCAAGTAATACCTTACGTGAGTAAGGGTCGAATCCCACGGAGATTGTTGGTATGAAGCAAGCTATGGTCACCTTGTAAATCTCAGTCAGGCGGATATAAAACAGTAATGGGTTTTCAAAAATAAATAATTGAATAGGGATAGAGGTACTTATGTAAATCATTGGTAGGAATTTCAGATAAGCGAATGGAGATGCTTTTCGTTCCTCTGAACCTCTGCTTTCCTGCTATCTTCATCCAGTCAGTCTTACTCCTTTCCATGGCTGGCTTTATGTGATACATCACCACTGTCAATGGCTACTTTCGGTCATCTCTCGGGAAAATGATCCAATGCCCTGTCACGGCACGGCTAATCGTCTGGAGGCATCACCCTTGTCAATGGCTTCATCTTATCCTCTCAGTGAAAATGATCAACGCACCCTGTCACGGCACGGCTATTCATCTGTCGGTTCTCGATCATGCTGGAATAGGATTTACTATCCTTTTGCGTCTGTCACTAACGCCCCGCAATCGCGAGTTTGGAGCTCGTCACAGTCATTCATTCATTGAATCCTACTCGGAATACCACAGACAAGGTTTAGACCTTCCGGATTCTCTTGAATGCCGCCATCATTCTAGCTTACGCCACGAAGATTCTGGTTAGGAGATCTAAGAGATACTCATTCAGTCTAAGGTAGAACGAAAGTGGTTGTCAGGCACGCGTTCATAGGGAATGATGATGATTGTCACGTTCATCACACTCAGATTGAAGTACGAATGAATATCTTGGAAGCAAAACAAGATGAATTGAATAGAAAACAGTAGTACTTTGCATTAATCTTTGAGGAACAGCAGAGCTCCACACCTTAATCTATGGAGTGTAGAAACTCTACCGTTGAAAATACATAAGTGAAAGTCCAGGCATGGCCGAGAGGCCAGCCCTCAAACGTGATCTAAGATAGCATACAACTGATCAAAGATACCTAATACAATAGTAAAAGGTCCTATTTATAATAAACTAGCTACTAGGGTTTACAGAAGTAAGTAATTGATGCATAAATCCATTTCCGGGGCCCACTTGGTGTGTGCTTGGGCTGATCTTGAGTGTTGCACGTGTAGAGGTCCTTCTTGGAGTTGAACGCCAGTATTTGTGCCAGTTTGGACGTTCAACTCTGGTTTTGGATCTTTTTTTGGCGCTGGACGCCAGATTTGGGCAGAGAGCTGGCGTTGAACGCCAGTTTGCATCATCTAAACTTGGCCAAAGTATGGACTATTATATATTTCTGGAAATCCCTGGATATCTACTTTCCAACGCAATTGGAAGCGCGCCATTTCGAGTTCTGTAGCTCCAAAAAATCCACTTTGAGTGCAGGGAGGTCAGAATCCAACAGCATCAGCAGTCCTTCTTCAACCTCTGAATCTGATTTTTGCTCAAGTCCCTAAATCTCAGCCAGAAAATACCTGAAATCACAGAAAAACACACAAACTTATAGTAAAGTCCAGAAATGTCAATTTAACATAAAAACTAATGAAAACATCCCTAAAAGTAGCTAGATCCTACTAAAAACATACTAAACACAATGTCAAAAAGCGTATAAATTATCCGCTCATCACAACACCAAACTTAAATTGTTGCTTGTCCCCAAGCAACTGAAAATCAAATAGGATAAAAAGAAGAGAATATACTATAAATTCCAAACTATCAATGAAACATAGCTTCAATCATATGAGCGGGACTTATAGCTTTTTGCCTCTTGAATAGTTTTGGCATCTCACTTTATCCATTGAGGTTTAGAATGATTGGCATCTATAGGAACTCAGAGTTCAGATAGTGTTATTGATTCTCCTAGTTCAGTATGATGATTCTTGAACACAGCTTCTTTATGAGTCTTGGCCGTGGCCCTAAGCACTTTGTTTTCCAGTATTACCACCGGATACATAAATGCCACAGACACATAATTGGGTGAACCTTTTCAGATTGTGACTCAGCTTTGCTAAAGTCCCCAATTAGAGGTGTCCAGGGTTCTTAAGCACACTCTTTTTTTGCTTTGGACCTTGACTTTAACCGCTCAGTCTCAAGTTTTCACTTGACACCTACACGCCACAAGCACATGGTTAGGGACAGCTTGGTTTAGCCGCTTAGACCAGGATTTTATTCCTTTAGGCCCTCCTATCCACTGATGCTCAAAGCCTTGGGATCTTTTTTATTTCCCTTGCCTTTTGGTTTTAAGGGTTATTGGCTTTTTCTGCTTGCTTTTTCTTTTTCTTTTTTTTTCTTTCTATTTTTTTTTCTGCAAGCTTTGTTCTTTGCTGCTTTTTCTTGCTTCAAGAATCATTTTTATGATTTTTCAGATTATCAAATAACATGTCTCCTAGTCATCATTCTTTCAAGAGCCAACATATTTAACATTCTTAAACAACAACTTCAAAAGACATATGCACTGTTCAAGCATACATTCAGAAAACAAGAAGCATTGTCGCCACATCAATATAATTAAACCAAGTTCAAGGATAAATTCGAAACTCATGTACTTCTTGTTCTTTTGAATTAAAACATTTTTCATTTAAGAGAGGTGATGGATTCATAAGACATTCATAACTTTAAGACAAAGTTACTAACTACTAATGATCATGTAATGAAGACACAAACATAGATAAGCACATAACATAGAAAACGAAAAACAGAAGAAATAAGAACAAGGAATGAATCCACCTTAGTGATGGTGGCGTTTCCTTTTTGAGGAACCAATGATGTCCTTGAGCTCTTTTATGTCTCTTCCTTGTCTTTGTTGCTCCTCCCTCATGGCTTTTTGATCTTCTCTTATTTCATGAAGCATGATGGAGTGCTCTTGATGTTCCACCCTTAGTTGTCCCATATTGGAACTCAATTCTCCTAGGGAGGTGTTGATTTGCTCCCAATAGTTTTGTGGAGGAAAGTGCATTTGAGGCATCTCCGGGATCTCATGGTGATGAGCTTCATACGCCTCTTGAGCTCCATGAATGGGCTCTCTTGCTTGCTCCATCTTTTTCTTAGTGATGGGCTTGTCCTCTTTGATGAGGATATCTCCCTCTATGTCAATCCCAGCCGAATTGCATAGGTGGCAAATGAGATGAGGAAAAGCTAACCTTGCCATAGTGGAAGACTTGTCAGCCACCTTGTAGAGTTCTTGAGGTATAATCTCATGAACTTCCACCTCTTCTCCAATCATGATGCTATGGATCATGATGGCCCGGTCTATAGTAACTTCAGACCGGTTGCTAGTGGGAATGATTGAGCATTGAATAAACTCCAACCATCCTCTAGCTACAGGCTTGAGGTCCAATCTTCTTAGTTGAACCGGCTTGCCTTTGGAGTCAATCTTCCATTGAGCTCCTTCTACACATATGTCCATAAGGACTTGGTCCAACTTTTGATTAAAGTTGACCCTTCTAGTGTAGGGGCGTTCATCTCCTTGCATCATGGGCAAGTTAAACGCCAACCTCACATTCTCCGGACTAAAATCTAAGTATTTCCCCCGAACCATTGTAACATAGTTCTTTGGATCCGGGTTCTTACTTTGATCATGGTTCTTGGTGATCCATGCATTAGCATAGAACTCTTGAACCATTAGGATGCCGACTTGTTGGATGGGATTTGTTAGAACTTCCCAACCTCTTCTTTGAATTTCATGTCGGATCTCCAGATACTCATTTCTTTTGAGTTTAAAAGGGACCTCAGGGATCACCTTCTTCTTGGCCACAACATCATAGAAGTGGTCTTGATGGGCTTTGGAGATGAACCTTTCCATCTCCCATGACTCGGATGTGGAAGCTTTTGTCTTCCCTTTCCCCTTTCTAGAGGATTCTCCGGTCTTAGGTGCCATCAATGGTAATGGAAAAACAAAAAGCTTATGCTTTTACCACACCAAACTTAGAATTTTGCTCGCCCTCGAGCAATAAAAGAAAGAATAGATGAAGAAGAAGAAGAGATAGAGGAGAGGGAGAGTGGGAAATGTTTCGGCCAAGAAGGGTGTAGAGGGGTGTGTTGTGTGAATTTGATGAAGAATGGAGGGCTTTATATAGGGAAGGGAGGGGGGTTAAGGTTCGGCCATATGGGTGGGTTTGGGTGGGAAATTGGTTTTGAATTTTTGAAGGTAGGTGGAGTTTATGAGGTAGGTTTATGGGAAAGAGTGGATGGATGTGAGTGGTGAAGAGGTGATGGGGAAGAGAGATTGAGGTGATTGGTGAAGGGTTTTTGGGGAAGAGTGTTTATGGGATTGTGTGAAAGAGAGTGGTGAGGGATGAGAAGAGTTGAGTGGAGGTAGGTGGGGATCCTGTGGGGTCCACAGATCCTGATATGATCCTGTGGGGTCCACAAATCCTGAGGTGTCAAGGATTTACATCCCTGCACCCATTAGGCATGTAAAATGCCTTTGCACACAACTCTGGGCGTTTAGCGCCAGGTTGGTGCCCATTTTGGGCGTTCAACGCCCATTTGTTGCCATTTCTGGCGTTGAACGCCAGAACCATGCTTGTTCTGGGCGTTCAGCGCCAGAACCATGCTCTGTTCTGGCGTTGAACGCCAGGCAGGTGCTTCCTCCAAGGTGTGATTTTTCTTCTGCTGTTTTTGATTCCGTTTTCAATTTTTATTTTTATTTTGTGACTCCACATGATCATGAACCTATAAAGACATATAACTAAGAAAAATATAGTTAGCTAAATAAAAATTGGGTTGCCTCCCAACAAGCGCTTCTTTAATGTCAATAGCTTGACAGTGGGCTCTCATGGAGCCTCACAGATGTTCAGAGCATTGTTGAGACTCTCCAACACCAAACTTAGAGTTTGGATATGGGAGTTCAACACCAAACTTGGAGTTTGGTTGTGGCCTCCCAACACCAAACTTAGAGTTTGACTGTGGGGGCTTGGGTTGACTCTGCTTTGAGAGAAGCTTTTTCTGCTTCCTCTCCATGGATGCAGAGAGGGATCCTTGAGTTGTAAACACAAGGTTGTCCTTATTCAATTGAAGAACTAATTCTCCTCTGTCCACATCAATCACAGCTCTTGCTATGGCTAGGAAAGGTCTTCCTAGGATGATAGATTCATCCTCTTCCTTTCCAGTATCCAGGACTATGAAATCAGCAGGGATGTAAAGGCCTTCAACCTTTACTAACACGTCCTCTACTTGTCCATAAGCCTGTTTTCTTGAATTGTCTGCCATCTCTAATGAGATTTTAGCAGCTTGCTCCCCATAGATTCCCAGTTTCTCTATTACAGAGAGGGGCATGAGGTTTATTCCTGAACCAAGGTCACACAGAGCCTTAAAGATCATGGTGCCTATGGTACAAGGTATTATGAACTTTCCAAGATCCTGTCTCTTCTGAGGCAATGTCAGTTGATCCAGATCACTTAGTTCATTGATGAACAAGGGAGGTTCATCTTCCCAAGTTTTAATGCCAAATAATTTGGCATTCAGCTTCATGATTGCACCAACGAACTTGGCAGCTTACTCTTCAGTGACATCCTCATTCTCTTCAGAAGAGGAATACTCATCAGAGCTCATGAAGGGCATAAGGAGGTTCAATGGAATCTCTATGGTCTCTAGATGAGCCTCAGATTCCTTTGGTTCCTCAGAGGGAAACTCCTTATTGATCACTGGACATCCCAGGAGGTCTTCCTCACTGGGATTCACGTCCTCTCCTTCCCTTACAGGTTCGGCCATGGTGCTTATGTCAATGGCCTTGCACTCTCATTTTGGATTCTCTTCTGTATTGCTTGGGAGAGTACTAGGAGGGATTTCAGTGATCCTCTTACTCAGCTGGCCCACTTGTGCTTCCAGATTTCTAATGGAAGACCTTGTTTCATTCATGAAACTCACAGTGGCCTTGGACAGATCAGAGACTAAGTTTGCTAAATTAGAAGTATTTTGTTCAGAGTTCTCTGTCTGTTGCTGAGTGGATGATGGAAAAGGTTTATTATTGTTAAACCTGTTTCTTCCACCATTATTAAAGCCTTGTTGAGGCTTTTGATCCTTCCATGAGAAATTTGGATGATTTCTCCATGATGAGTTATAGGTGTTTCCATAAGGTTCACCTAAGTAATTCACCTCTGCTATTGCAGGGTTTTCAGGATCATAAGCTTCTTCTTCATAAGACGCCTCTTGAGTACTGTTGGATGCAGCTTGCATTCCATTCAGACTCTGAGAAATCATATTGACTTGCTGAGTCAATATTTTGTTCTGAGCCAATATGGCATTCAGAGTATCAACCTCAAGAACTCCCTTCTTCATAGGCGTCCCATTATTCATAGATTCCTTTCAGAAGTGTACATGAACTGGTTATTTGCAACCATGTCAATGAGTTCTTGAGCTTCTGCAGACGTTTTCTTTAGGTGAATGGATCCACCTGCAGAGGTGTCCAATGACATCTTAGATAACTCAGACAGACCATCATAGAATATATCCAGGATGGTCCATTCTGAAAGCATGTCAGAAGGACACTTTTTGGTCAGTCCTTTGTATCTCTCCCAAGCTTCATAGAGGGATTCACCTTCCTTCTGTCTGAAGGTTTGAACATCCACTCTAAGCTTACTCAGCTTTTGAGGAGGAAAGAACTTGGCTAAGAAAGTCTTGACCAGCTTATCCCAAGAGTTCAGGCTGTCTTTAGGTTGAGAATCCAACCATATTCTAGCTCTGTCTCTTACAGCAAAAGGGAAAAGCATGAGCCTGTAGACTTCAGGATCTACTCCATTAGTCTTAACAGTATCGCATATCTGTAAGAATTCAGTTAAGAACTGAAAAGGATCTTCAGATGGAAGTCCATAAAACTTGCAGTTCTGCTGCATCAGAGAAACTAATTGAGGTTTCAGCTCAAAGTTGTTTGCTCCAATGGCAGGAATGGAGATGCTTCTTCCATGTAAATTGGAATTAGGTGCAGTAAAGTCACCAAGCATTCTCCTTGCATTATTATTATTTTCGGCTGCCATCTCCTCTTCCTGTTCGAAAATTTCTGACAGGTTATCTCTGGATTGTTGTAATTTATCTTCTCTTAATTTTCTCTTCAGAGTCCTTTCAGGTTCTGGATCTGCTTCAACAAGAATGTTCTTGTCCTTGCTCCTGCTCATATGACAAAGAAGAGGGCACAGAAAAATAATAATAATGGAGATCCTTTATACCACAGTATAGGGATCCCTTTGTGAGTGGAAGAAAAGAGGGAGACAAAGAATCTGATGTAAAGAAAGAAACACAACTGTGAGGAGGGCAGAGATGTGAGATGAGATGTTAGTAAATGAATAAATAAATAGAATAAGATGGGAGAGGGAGAATTTTTGAAAATAATTTTTGAAAAAGAGTTAGTGATTTTCGAAAATAGTTTTTGAAAAAGGTTAGTATTTTTTTTCGAAATTTTTTTTTAAAATCAAAAATAAAAATAATTAGTTAATAAAAAAAGTAATTTTTGAAAAAGAGGGAAGATATTTTCGAAAATTAGAGAGAGAGAGTTAGTTAGGTAGTTTTGAAAAAGATAAGAAACAAACAAAAAAAGTTAGTTGGTTAGTTGAAACAATTTTGAAAAGATAAGAAGTTAGGAAGTTAGAAAAGATATTTTGAAATCAAATTTTTGAAAAAGTTAAGATAAGAAGATATTTTTGAAAAGATATGATAGAAGTTAGTTTTTGAAAAAGATATGATTTTTAAAATCACAATTAATGACTTGATTCACAAGAAATCACAAGATATGATTCTAAAACTCAAAGTTTGAATCTTTCTTAACAAGCAAGTAACAAACTTGAAATTTTTGAATCAAAACATTAATTGTTATTGTTATTTTCGAAAATTTGATATAAAAATAAGAAAAAGATTTTTGAAAAATATTTTTGGAATTTTCGAAAATAACTAAGAAGTTTGAAAAAGATTTGATTTTTGAAAAAGATTTTGAAAAAGATAAGATTTTCAAATTGAAAATTTGATTTGACTCATAAGAAACAACTTGATTTTAAAAATTTTTGAAAAAGTCAATCCAAATTTTCGAATTTGATGAGAGAAAAAGGGGAAGATATTTTTTTTTTATTTTTGAATTTTTATGATGAGAGAGAAAAACAAGAAAAATGATGCAATGCATGAAAGTTATGGATCAAAACAATGAATGCATGCAAGAATGCTATGAATGTCAAGATGAACACCAAGAACACTATGAAGATCATGATGAACATCAAGAACACATTTTTGAAAAATTTTTAATGCAAAGAAAACATGCAGGACACCAAACTTAGAATTCTTTAATGCTTAGACGTTAAGAATTCAAGAATGCATATGAAAAACAAGATAAGACACACAACATGCAAATGCAAAGATCAAACAAGAAGACTTACCAAGAACAACTTGAAGATCATGAAGAACACTATGAATGCATGAGAATTTTCGAAAAATGCAAGATGCATATGCAATTGACACCAAACTTATAACATGACTCAAGACTCAAACAAGAAACAAAAAAAAATATTTTTGATTTTTATGATTTTCTAAATTTTTTTTTTGTATTTTTTTTCGAAAATTATTACGAAAAAGAAAAATAAGGATTCCAAAATTTTTAATATGTATTCCAGAAATCTTGCCATGTTAGTCTAAAGCTTCAGTCCAGAAATTAGACATGGCTCACCAGCCAGCCAAGCTTTCAATGAAAGCTCCGGTCCAAAACACTAGACATGGCCAATGGCCAGCCAAGCTTTAGCATGTAAATCAGGAACAGCAGCAGGTGGATTAACAACAACTAGCTTGCTCTTGATAACAAATTGCTGCCTCAGTCTAAATAAATTTAGACATGGCTTTACAGCCAACCAGGCTTCGCATGCTTCGTGAAACACTAGAATTCATTCTTAAAAATTCTGAAGAAAAATATATTTTTGAAAACATTTTTTTGAAAAGAAAACAAAAAGAAAATTACCTAATCTGAGCAACAAGATGAACCGTTAGTTCTCCAAACTCGAACAATCCCCGGCAACGGCACCAAAAACTTGGTATGCGAAATTGCTACTCAGGTTGTGAATTGTTGTTCGAAATTGATTCCCTGGCAATGGCACCAAAAACGGATGCACAGGACCATGGTCTAAACATATCTTCACAACTTTGCATAACTAACCAGCAAGTGCACTGGGTTGTCCAAGTAATACCTTACGTGAGTAAGGGTCGAATCCCACGGAGATTGTCGGTATGAAGCAAGCTATGGTCACCTTGTAAATCTCAGTCAGGCGGATATAAAACAGTAATGGGTTTTCGAAAATAAATAATAGAATAGGGATAGAGGTACTTATGTAAATCATTGGTAGGAATTTCAGATAAGCGAATGGAGATGCTTTTCGTTCCTCTGAACCTCTGCTTTCCTGCTATCTTCATCCAGTCAGTCTTACTCCTTTCCATGGCTGGCTTTATGTGATACATCACCACTGTCAATGGCTACTTTCGGTCATCTCTCGGGAAAATGATCCAATGCCCTGTCACGGCACGGCTAATCGTTTGGAGGCATCACCCTTGTCAATGGCTTCATCTTATCCTCTCAGTGAAAATGATCAACGCACCCTATCACGGCACGGCTATTCATCTGTCGGTTCTCGATCATGCTGGAATAGGATTTACTATCCTTTTGCGTTTGTCACTAACGCCCCGCAATCGCGAGTTTGGAGCTCGTCACATTCATTCATTCATTGAATCCTACTCGGAATACCACAGACAAGGTTTAGACCTTCCGGATTCTCTTGAATGCCGCCATCATTCTAGCTTACGCCACGAAGATTCTGGTTAGGAGATCTAAGAGATACTCATTCAGTCTAAGGTAGAACGGAAGTGGTTGTCAGGCACGCGTTCATAGGGAATGATGATGATTGTCACGTTCATCACACTCAGATTGAAGTACGAATGAATATCTTGGAAGCGAAACAAGATGAATTGAATAGAAAACAGTAGTACTTTGCATTAATCTTTGAGGAACAGCAGAGCTCCACACCTTAATCTATGGAGTGTAGAAACTCTACCGTTGAAAATACATAAGTGAAAGTCCAGGCATGGCCGAGAGGCCAGCCCTCAAACGTGATCTAAGATAGCATACAACTGATCAAAGATACCTAATACAATAGTAAAAGGTCCTATTTATAATAAACTAGCTACTAGGGTTTACAGAAGTAAGTAATTGATGCATAAATCCACTTCCAGGGCCCACTTGGTGTGTGCTTGGGCTGATCTTGAGTGTTGCACGTGTAGAGGTCCTTCTTGGAGTTGAACGCCAGTATTTGTGCCAGTTTGGGCGTTCAACTCTGGTTTTGGATCATTTTCTGGCACTTGACGCCAGATTTGGGCAGAGAGCTGGCGTTGAACGCCAGTTTGCATCATCTATTCTTGGCCAAAGTATAGACTATTATATATTTCTGGAAAGCCCTGGATGTCTACTTTCCAACGCAATTGGAAGCGCGCCATTTCGAGTTCTGTAGCTCCAGAAAATCCACTTTGAGTGCAGGGAGGTCAGAATCCAACAGCATCAGCAGTCCTTCTTCAACCTCTGAATCTGATTTTTGCTCAAGTCCCTAAATCTCAGCCAGAAAATACCTGAAATTACAGAAAAACACACAAACTCATAGTAAAGTCCAGAAATGTGAATTTAACATAAAAACTAATGAAAACATCCCTAAAAATAGCTAGATCCTACTAAAAACATACTAAAAATAATGTCAAAAAGCGTATAAATTATCCGCTCATCATTAGATCTGTAGCTCAGAGCATTAACATGTCGGTTAATATGATTTTCACATTTGCAATTGCTCAAGAGTTCACCTTCACGCTCTTTCATATGAAATTTGACTTCTTTATCTTTGCTTTTTTTTTTTTGTAACAAATAAACAACAAATTGGGGTTTAACCTCTTTGTAGAGTCACACGGCATCATTTTGCAAATGTTTAGATAGCAACAGTAAAACAACATCGTCTAATTGGCCCAGGTGTCAATTAAACATGACACGTCAGTTCTTCGATGACAGAGATGGACGGAAGGATCAATTTGAATCATGTCGTAAAATTTTACGGTACAATTTGAATCAATTAAAAATTAGAAGGCTAAATTGAGTCAGAAGTCTAATTTTAAAGATCATTTTAAATAATAACTCAACATAATTTTAATATAATTTTTTTCAACTATAATATAATGATATATTAAAAAGATAAACAATACTACAATGTAACAATAATACATCTATCTTTTTTAACTTTTTTAACAAAAAAAGTAAAGACTTTTAATCTAAATTCATATTCATTGATCATAAATGGGTTAAGTATGATTTTGGTCACTAACGTAGAGGTCAAAAATTTATTTCGTACCCGACCTTTTTTTTGCTACAAAATGGTCCCAAAGGTTTACCTTAGTTTTAAAATCGTCCTTCGGACGAAAATACCCCTCCCCCCCTCTTCTTCCTCAACATTAACCAAAAGCAGAAGCAGAAGCACAGAAGCAGAAGTGCAGAAGCAGAAGCGCAAATGCAGAAATAAAAGCAGGCAAAAGTAAAAACCAGAAGCAGAATAACAACAATCAGCAGAACAACAACAACAACAATAACAATGGAAGCAAAAATAGAAGCAAAAAATAAAAACAAAACCAAAACCAGAAGCGAAAACAGAAGCAGACAGAAGCAGAAGCAACCAAAGCATCAACAATAATAATTGAATAAAAGGAATAAATAGAAGCAAGCAGAAGCATCAACAACAACAACAACAACAACAATAAAATCCTTTAAATTTGAAAAATTAAAGAAAAAAGGAATAAAAAATTGAAACAGAGGGGAAGGGTTGCGGTGGTGGTGAGGGAGGAGGGGCTGCGGTGGTGAACGGTGATGCGATGATGGCGGGCTACAAATCGCTACGAAGACGGCACTGTAGTGGTCGGTGGCGCTGTGGAGGACTTCGTTCCTCTCTTCTCTTTCTCTCTCCCTCTACTCTCTCCTCTCTTGCCGTTAGTGTATGTGCTAAGGAAGAAAGGAGCAACGGCAACGGCCAGGAGCAGCAGCGGCAGTGTGGAGCGGCTACGGCAGTAGGAAACGGTGACCTTTCCCCTTCTTCCTCTTTCCCCTTCTCTGGAAACAACACCCTCCATTCTTTTTCTCCTCCCTCGTCCCTTTCTTTCTTTTTTATTTTATTTTATTTTATTTTATAATTTTTTTAATTAGGAATAATTTGGTAATAAAAATAAAAAATTTGGTAAAAAGGTTAATTTTAAAATAAACTGAAATTTTCGGAACCATTTTGTAACGAAAAAAAGATCGTAAACGAAATAAATTTTTGACCTCTATATTAGAGACCAAAATCGTACTTAACACATCATAAATTTTACTTAGAGAATAACATTCTACATGCCCCTCTTTATATAAGCAAGAATTGCTAATAAACTAATATTTTCTTAATGACTAAGTTATTCCTAATTAATTCCAACTAATGTCTATATAAGATTCTAGCATAACAAATTAAAAAATTGGATCATGTATTAGTAGTTTGGATGAATCTACTTATTATAACATTGAAGGTCTTCAAATTTTAATCTAATTTTACTACATATTATTTTTTTAATTAAATTAGATATACACTAAAATTAGTAAATTTTAGTATAAAATATATATTAAAATTAAAATATATATTAAAAATAAAATAAATTATATATTTATCTATATAAAAATATATAATAATTATTTTTAATAATTAATTTTAATGTATAAATAATATTTTTTTATTTTTATATTGCTAAATTTTTCAAGTTATACTTTGACCAAATTAAAGTTTTCAACTTATTTTTAAGAATTTGACGTACTCTAAACATTTTAATTCAACTTAAAATTTTTAACTTATTATTAGTAATCGACAAGCTTAGTTTTATTTTTTCACGTATCTTTTAACTATATTATAGATTACCAAAAACAAAAAACTTATTAGGTTATTACTGCTGCTTCTACATTACTTTTTTAATTGGCCAAAGAGCATTATCTCTCACCGACATCAAATCACAAGGAATGGACATATCTCAAGGTACTGAGAATTTTTAATTGGCAAAAAGTAGGAGGAAAAAGAAAAGAAAAACCCTCCAATAATGTTTAAAAATATTTTAGTACATTTAAATTAATTATTAAAATTAATAATTAATATATTTATATATAAATATATATAATTTAATTTATTTTAATGTATATTTATATTTTAATATATATTTTATATTAATAATTAATTTTAATAATTGATTTTAATATATATAGTATATAATCGAATAATGTTAGATGTACATATATCTTGATTCCGGTCATGAACCAAATCTCGAGTGAATGTAAGGCACGTTGGCCACATTTGTTTTATTATTATAATATAATATAACAAAATAATAACCAAATCAACAAACAAGATAATCTAATATCTCTTTCGATAATCCATATATGATTGCTAATGCCATGTAAAACGTGTGAAGTGACCTCTCTTACTCTTATCTCTGCTTGGTTGTGGGCCCACCATTGTAGCAACAGAACAGTGACCGTAGTGAAATCCAACCCACAAGATATGGATCCAAAGTGGCTAAGTTCCACTCACTGCTGCAAGAACCCAAAAAGCATATGTTAATCCCTTCCCATTTTTTAAAAGCAAAAGACCAATACAAGGAAAGATAGCCAATCACTCATAGCTCACGTGATAGTTGTCTCCTCTTTTTGTGTAGAGGTCTCGAATTCAACATAAAAAAAAAATAGACATACCTTTCAACTTTTTTTAAAGAAAAAAATGATAGAAAAGTCAATTTAAAAAAGATGATTATTATATAACCAATAATAAATTGATTACAAATTTTCAGTGTGTAAGTGTTACACTAGAATTTGCATATAATGGAACAGTAGAAGAATGTACTGGATAAAAATAGAAGAAGAGAATTTATTATTGAATGATAAAAAGAGATTCAAGTATAGTCTGTTTTTGAGTAAGGAAAAATTCCTCTAAGACTCACGTTTCAATTTTTTTTCTACGTAACATATGAAAATGACTCTTTTCACTATATACTCTTTCACGCTTTCTAACTAACTTCTCCACCTCAACAGAGTAATAATTCTCTGATCCACACTCTCACTTAGACACATAGTTCCTCATCCAAGTGGGAGTTTTTCTATTCCTAGCTAATTTGGGCTCTCTTTCTCTTGCTAGCCCAACTCCTTGTTCCTCATCATTTGCTGAATTCTCCTCTGGACTTAGTTCTGATGGCCTAATATTGTTTGAACCAGATGGAGATCTATCAACTATTCCTCCCTCCAACACGACCTTGTCCTCAAGGTCAACTTCAGGGAATGATAAATCACTATTTTATGGTTTATCTTGTGTTCAATTGAGTGGTTTTTATCAATTCTTTACTCACTTATTCATATTAATTGCATGGTTTTACGTTTTCCTTCTTGATTTTGTGCTATGATTGAAAACATGTTTCTTTGGTCTTAAAATTACTAATTAATAATCCTCTCTTATTACCATTCGATACCTTGATATGTGTGTTAAGTGATTTCAGGATTTACAGGGTAGGAATGGCTCAGAGGATGGAAAGGAAGCATGCAAAAATAGAAGGAATACAAGAAGTTGAAGAAATTGCTAAGCTGTCCAACCTGACCCTCTCGCACTAAAACGGTCATAACTTGAGCTACAGAGGTCCAAATGAGGCGGTTTCAGTTGCATTGGAAAGCTAACGTCCGGGGCTTCGATTTGATATATAATTTCCCATTGTGGCCATACAGCTAGGTGACACAAACGCGTGCTTGTTCGCGTCTCCACGCGGACGCGTCGCAGTGACGAAAATCAGCGTGTTTGAATTCGCAACCAGCGAATTCTGAGCTGTTTCTGACCCAGTTCTCGGTCCAGAAAACACAGATTAGAGGCTATAAAGTTGGAGAATGCATCCGAACAACACACCATACATTCGTAATACATAATTTTAGGATTAGATGTAGTTTTTAGAGAGAGAGGTTCTCTTCTCTCTCTTAGGATTATGATTAGGATTTCTCTCAATTTTAGGACTGCTTATCTTCATTACAGGTTCAATGTTCCTTTTATTTATTTTATCAATTTAGTTTATGAACTCTTTATGTTTAGATTTATTTTCTATTATTAATGCAATTGAGGTATTTCAGATTTATGATTTTTATTTAGCCTTTTATATTCTTGGCTTTAATTGATTAATTGGAGACTCTTGAGTTATCAAATTCATCGTGATTGATAGTTGTTATTTTTGCTAATTGATTTGAATTCCAATAACTCTAGTTTTTCCTTAGGAATTGACTAGAACCTGAGGATCAAATTGATTAGTCCACTTGACCTTCCTTTGTTTAGCAAAGGTTAACTAAGTGGGATTAAAACCCAATTCTCATCACCGTTGATAAGGATAACTAGGATAGGACTTCTAATTCTCATACCTTGCCAAGAGTTTACTTTATAATTATTTATTTATTTTTTTTGCCATTCTCTTTATTTTAAAAAAACCCAAAAACACATCTTTTTACATAACTAATAATAAATCATACCTCCCTGCAATTCCTTGAGAAGACAACCGGAGGTTTGAATACTTCGGTTATTTATTTTTATTGGGTTTGCTTTAGTGATAAACAAAACTTTTGTACGAAGGGATTTTTGTTGGTTTAGAAACTATATCTACAACGCGATTATTTTTATAAAATTCTTTACCGATAGAAAATCTGATCGTCAAAAATGGCGCCGTTGCTGGGGAATTACAAACGTGTGCCTTATTATTGGTTATTGTAAATATTTACTTTTAAATTGATTTTTTTGAAAAAAAAAATTCAAATTTTTTTTTTTTAAATTTTTTTTTATCTTATCTTATCTTAGTTTTAAATTTCAAAATTCAAATCTTTTTTTCAAAAATCATATCTTTTTCAAAATCTTATCTTATCTTATTTTAAAAATTAAATTTCAAATTTCAATATTTAAATTCCAAAATTCAAAATTCAAAATTTAAATTTAAAATTTTAAAAATCAAACCTTTTCAAAATTTAAATCTTTTTCAAATCTTTATCTTATATTGTTGACTTTTTCAAAAATTCAAATTTCAAAATTTAAAATTAAAAAATTTAAATTTCAAAACTTTTTAAATTAAAAACTTATCTTCTCTTACTTAACTTATCTTATCTTTTCTAATCTTAAAATCCAATCTTTTTTAAACATTTTCTCTTATTTTATTTTATTTTCCTTTACTTGTTTATTTATTTTTGTTTTTAATTTTTATTAGCTACTATGAATTCTCACCTCTCTGGTTTCAAGTTTGGTTCCAATGTTATTGTAAGGAATGGAAACTATAATCAAAATAGGCATTAAGGTTGGAAAAATCAAAGATGGGAGGAGCCACAAGGATTTGATCAACCCTCTTGGCAACAACCCCCTCCAATGCGCTATAACCAACAAGTCCCACCATATGCTTATGTACCACCTCCTCAACACAACTCTGGACCACCATACTCATAAGCACCTTACCACCAAACACCCCATATGACCCTAATCCTAACCACCCACACCAACCACCACATGAACCCTCCTATCCACCCCAACCTCCATTGGATAAAAACATACTCATCTCTAACATCATTGGTCTCACCTCTACACTCCAAAATCTTATATCCCGCATGAACCAACCCTTTACCTCCAATATTCAACCCTCAAGCTCTAGTACACTTCTTTTTCAACCACATAATAATCTTCCCATTCCATCACCACCCTCCATGGAAGAGTACCCACATCCATCAATCCAAGAGCAAGATGATCCCAGTTATGCTATTGATATGGAACAAGAAAGAAGGAATCATCTTTGCGAATCCATACTTCATAAGAAGCTAGAGGAGGCCCTACAGATGAAGGTAGTGGAGACCCTTGAAGTCGAAGGAGTGGTTGAAGAATTAGTGAAGAAAGACATCAAGGAGGAGTCTGATTTTATCTCAGAGCAAGAGAAGGCCCAAAATGTGGAGATAAGAGAAACCCTTAAAGATGAAGGAATAGTTAAAGGGAGATGTCATGAAAAGAAAATCATCAAGGATGAGTACGATTTTATACTAAAACAACTGGACAAAGCAGTAATTACTAAAGAGGAGGAAGTGGTTGAAGACTTAGGAGATGCTGAACCTCCATGGGAAAGTCAAGTTATAGAGCCTCCTTCAAAGACGCTTGAAATTGATGTTGAGGAGGGTGTACAACCTCCAAGGCATATCATGGCTACAGACTTTGAAGAGGTTGATCAAGAGATGGAGATTAAAGAAGAAGAAGCACAACCTACCATGCCCTTGGTGAGTAATGAAAAAGATAATGAATTGGAAGAAAGCTACCAAGAGGAAGAGGTTGAAATTGAAGAAGCTTGCAAAGAGGTGGAAGTTATTAAGGAAGAACACAAGGGAATGGAGCTTGAAATCACCTTGCCAAATTTGTTGGAGACCTCTCCCCCTAAGCCACCATCATCCTTCACAACATTCAAGTGGGTAAAATACTTATCCTTAACCTTTACCTTCCCGCTTGAATATGGGCTACTTGAGACAGATGGTCAGCTTAGAGCTCTCTGTGGCTTTAAGAGTAAGAGGGAGATGGTTAGTGGTTGGCAACACCATCTTAGGTTTGTTATGGTTGGAAGCTCAAGGCCTGATTGCAAGGGTTGGCATAATTCTCAATTAATTGGGTCTAGGAAGCTATTTGGATGCTCTAGTGAGAATTCGGATTGCTTGTCACCCGGATGGAATCATCATGATCCACTTGAAGACGGATGTAGAAACAAGATTTGGGATCCAGGCATATATGAGGATCAAATTTGGGAGCTCAAAGCTTGTGACAAACTCCATCAAGGCTTGAGAAATTTACTTGGTATTGATAGAGCTTATTGGAAGTCCAAGCATTGGTGGAAGTTTCAGGATGAGTTCAAGCACAAGCCGCCATGACAAGGAGGTCACCAAATGTCCAACTTAAGGACTTTAACTAAAAGTGCTAGGTGAGAGACAACCCACCATGGTATGATCGTTCCTTTTCAATTTTAATTTTATTTCGTTTTGTTTGTTTTAAAGTTTTGTTTTATTCTATTGAACCTGGAATTATTCATAACCTCCATATTAGCATTTTCATTCTGCATACTGCATAAAATAAAATAGGTGCATAAAAAAAAAAAAACACGCACGCGACGCGTAGCGTCACTGACGCGTCCACGTCACAGTGCATTAGAAACCAAGGAGAAGAGAAGCAGAGAGTCACGTGAAAGCGTGGCTGGAGGCGTGCCTTAGGCACAAATATGACCACGCGACCGAGTCACTGACGCGTCCGCGTCATTTGTGAAACAGCCTCCCCACGCGTCCGCGTCACCCACGCGAACGCGTGGCCCTGTGAAATCGACGTAAATGGGTGTATGTCAGTAAGTTATGATGGAGTGGGGCTGGAACCATGCTAGAAGCACAAGCCCTACCATGCGAACGCGTGCCCCACGCGTCCGCGTCATTTTTTAAAAAAAAAGGCTATTCACGCGATCGCATCAACCACGCGACCGCGTCACTCAAATATTTTGGCATAATAAGTTTGAGACAGAGAGTTGCGCGAAAGCGTCGCTGCCCTCGCGCCAATCGCACCAATCAAGTCACGCGACCACGTGACCCACGCGTCCGCGTCACCTGAACTTATCCCACACCACGCGACCGCGTCACTCACACGTCCGCGTCATACGCGGCGCACAGAATTTCCACATCAGCCAAAATATCTTATCTTTTCTTCCCCAAATCCTAATTTATTTCTTCTTCTTTCTTCTTTCTTTCTTTTCTTCTCCCCCTCTACTCTTCTATCCCTTTAATTTAATGCATTTATTCGTTCTTTTTTCTTCTCAATTTCATCTTAGCTTAATTCCTTTTGGTTTCTTTTTCAATTCTTTTTCATGCATTTTTATGTTGGTGTTGGAGTTTTATTTAGATAGCACATTATTTTATTTGAGCATGTGGCTATTCTGAGGAGAGATTTGACAATTGACATTTACTTATGGCTCTCATATATATTTGGATTACATTATTTTCATTCCTATTTTAACTTGCACACCCAGTGTTTTTGAAAAAGCTTTTATGGCATTTTGAATCTTATTTTATTTTACTCTTTCACTTGCATACCTCTTTTTCACAACACTTGTGCTCCACATGTATTTGGGATTATCATTCACAATTGTCGTCATTACACATGCTCTTTAATTTGTCACATTTATTACTTGATGCTTGAGCTATGCTTCTCTTGCCTATTATTTGCATGTTTTTACCCTCTTGCATCTAATTATTTTGAATTGCCCTTTTTGATCTTTATTGTTGTCTTCCCTACATGTTGTAGCTACCATGTAGTTGGGCTATCATCTTTTCTTTGGCATTCCTTATCACTTGGAATTTCCTCCCTTCCAGTTTTAGTTTTCTATATTTCACACTCTTCCTTTTTCTTCTTCCTTAGGCATGGGTACCAAGAAAGGAAAAGAGAAGGCCACTGACAAGACACCGGCACGGAGAGGAACCAAGAGACCTCCAGCTAAAGCACCTCTATCTACAAGCATCAGTTGTAGCAACCCGTCCACTTATACATCTCAGCATGCACCGAGGACGGTGCAATCTTTAAGTGTGGGGAGGTCAATACCGATCTGCATGGGTTAGTTATTTTCTTCCCAACACCAATGTTTTATTTTCTTTGTTAATTCATTGTTGCATTTGCATATTTAATTGCATGTTTGTTTGATTTTGTGCATTTAGTTACTACTTGGTTGAAGTAATATTTTCTTTTTCAAGAAATTTTTATAGTATTTCACTAATTTAAATTGAAAAATTTTTTCTGTTAAAAATTGTTTGAAGTTGTATTTGGAACATAGTTTAAAAAGCTAAGAACACACAATCTGTGAGATTTTGAGCTTATTTATATGGTTACATTATTTAACCATAAATTTTTATTCTTGTGTGTTTTCTTCCCTATGATTGCAATCTTTGCTTTGTTCCATTCTATATGTCCACTGTTTAGTGTATTTATATGCTTGCATATGATTGAGGCCATTACTTGTTTGGCTCATGATGTGCGGATATTTTATACGCTTTTTGGAGTTAATTTCATATAGTTTTTAGTATGTTTTAGTTAGTTTTTAGTTTATTTTCATTAGTTTTTAGGAAAAATTCATATTTCTGGACTTTACTATGAGTTGTGTGTTTTTCTGTAATTTCAGGTATTTTTCTGGCTGAAATTGAAGGAGCTGAGCAAAAATCTTATTCAGGCTGAAAAAGGACTGCTGATACTGTTGGATTCTGACCTCCCTGCACTCAAAGTGGATTTTCTGGAGCTACAGAACTCGAAATGGCGTGCTTCCAATTGCATTGGAAAGTAGACATCCAGGGCTTTCCAGCAATATATAATAGTCCAAACTTTGCTCAAAGATAGACGACATAAACTGGTGTTCAACGCCAGTTCTCTGCCCAATTCTGGCGTCCAGCGCCAGAAAAGGATTAAAAGTTGGAGTTCAACGCCAGAAATGGATTCAAACCTGGCGTTGAACGCCCAAAATGGCCTTATGCACGTGAATTACTTAAATCTCATCCCCAGCACACACCAAGTGGGCCCCAGAAGTGGATCTCTATACCATCTGCTATAGTTTACTCATTCTCTGTAAACCTAGGCTACTAGTTTAGTATTTAAACAACTTTTAGAGACTTATTTTGTATCTCATGACAATTTTAGATCTGAACTTTGTACTCTTTGACGGCATGAGTCTCTAAACTCCATTGTTGGGGGTAAGGAGCTCTGCTGTGCCTCGATGAATTAATGCAAGTATTTCTGTTTTCTATTCAACATGCGTGTTCCTATCTAAGATATTCATTTGCACTTCAACCTGAATGTGATGAACGTGACAATCATCATCATTCCCTATGAACACGTGCCTGACAACCACTTCTGTTCTACTTTAGATTGAATGAGTATCTCTTAGATCTCTTAACCAGAATCTTCGTGGTATAAGCTAGATTGATGGCGGCATTCATGAGAGTCCGGAAAGTCTAAACCTTGTCTGTGGTATTTCGAGTAGGACTCTGGGATTGAATGACTGTGACGTGCTTCAAACTCGTGAGTGCTGGGCGTAGTGACAGACGCAAAAGGATAGTAAATCCTATTCCGGTACGATTGAGAACCTGTAGATGATTAGCCGTGCGGTGACAGCGCACCCGGACCATTTTCACTGGAAGGATGGATGGTAGCCATTGACAACGGTGATCCACCAACAGACAGCTTGCCATAGGAGGACGTGCATGCGTGAATCAGAAGACAGAGGAAAGCAGAGATTCAGAAAACAAAGCATCTCCAAAACTCCAACATATTCTCCATTACTGCATAACAAGTAACCTTTAATTTATGCTCCCTTGGTTATTCGCAATTCAACTGATAAACATAATTGACTTCCTAACTAAGATTTACAAGATAACTATAGATTGCTTCAAACCAACAATCTCCGTGGGATTCGACCCTTACTCACGTGAGGTATTACTTGGACGACCCAGTGCACTTGCTGGTTAGTGGTACGAGTTGTGAAAAGTGTGATTCACAATTCGTGCACTAAGTTTTTGGCGCCGTTGCTGGGGATTGTTCATGTTTGGACAACTAACGGTTTATTTTGTTGCTTAGATTAGGAAAAATTTTTCTTTTTTGGTTTAGAGTCTTTTATTATTTATCTCCTGTTAAAACACTTTAAATTTATAGCTCAATTAGTTAGAACGTGGTGTTTATGTTCATGGTAATTGGCTATCATATTTTTAAAATCTTTTTCAAAAATATTTTTTTCTATTAAATCCTGTGCCAAACTTTAAGTTTGGTGTTTTCTTGTTGATTTTTCACAAAAAAAAAAAAATTTCGAAAATTTATTTTGGTTTTCTAAAAAAAATTTTAAGTTTGGTGTTCTTCCTTTGTGTTCTTGTGTTCTTGTGAGTCTTCAAAGTGTTCTTGAGTTTTCCTTATGTCTTGATCTTAAAATTTTTAAGTTTGGTGTTCCTTGGTGTTTCCCCCCCCCCCCCAAAAATTTTCGAAAACAAGGAGCATTAGATCTAAAAATTTTAAATCTTGTGCTATCTTATTGTTTTTCTCTCTCTTCTTAAAATTCAAAAATATCTTTTCTCTCTGTTTTAAAAGCAAATTTTCGAAATCTATTTCTAAAATTCAGATTTTTATTTCAAAATTTAAAAACCTTTTTCAAAAATCATCATATCTTTTTCAAAACTTCCTAACCACTTTCTCACTCCTCAGTTTTTCGAAAATCTTCACTCATTTTTATTTATTTTAATTTGATTTATTTTGTTTTCGAAATAAATAAATAATTAAATAAATAAAAATATTATTTTTTTTTCTATTTTACATCATCTCCCTTTCTCCATCATGGACCTAAGCGGAAATGAACAGTCCAGGAGGACTCTGGGGTCATATTCTAACCCCTCTACTACTTCATATGGGAGTAGTATCTGCATACCCTCCATTGGAGTCAGTAGCTTTGAGTTGAATCCTCAGCTTATTATCATGGTGCAGCAAAGTTGCCAGTACTCCGGTCTTCCACAGGAAGAACCTACAGAGTTTCTGGCACAATTTTTACAAATTGCTGACACAGTACATGATAAAAAATAGATCAGGATGTCTACAGACTATTACTGTTTCCATTTGCTGTAAAAGATCAAGCTAAGAGGTGGTTAAATAACCAACCTAAGGCCAGCATAAGGACATGGAAACAGCTAACAGAAAAATTCCTGAATCAATACTTTCCCCCAAAACGGATGACACAGCTAAGGCTGGACATCCAAGGCTTTAAACAAGGAGATAATGAATCTCTTTATGATGCCTGGGAGAGATACAGAGAGATGCTAAGAAAATGCCCCTCTGAAATGTTTTCAGAGTGGGTTCAGTTAGACATCTTCTACTATGGGCTTGCAGAAGGAGCTCAGATGACTCTAGATTACTCAGCTGGTGGATCTATCCACATGAGAAAGACAATTGAAGAGGCTCAAGAGCTCATTGATACAGTTGCCAGGAATCAGCATCTGTACCTAAGCAGTGACCCTTCCATGAAAGAAGAGGTTAAAACAGCAACTGCTGAACTCAGTCCTGTGAAACAAGCTGCTGAATTCAATCAGCAATTGGACTTCCTAACAAATCAATTAGCCGAATTCAAAGATAGACTACAAGAGACAAGGATGGCTAATATACATATGGAAGAACAGTTTAAGCAAACAAAGCAGCAGCTGTCAAGACAAATAACAGAAGAATGCCAAGCAGTTCAATTAAGAAGTGGGAAAACATTAAATACCCCACCTCAAGGCAGCAAAAAGCTAAGGAATGAGCAAACCACCTAAAATTCACCTGAGGACAATAAGAGCCCAGGGAAAAATAATTCTGGCACTAAAACGCCAGAAAATTGGTGGAAGGCTGGCGTTGAACGCCCAGACCATGCCCAAAACTGGCGTTCAACGCCAGAAACAAGGCAAAACTGGCGTTCAACGCCAGAAATGGGCAAGGATCTGGCGTTGAACGCCCAAACTGAGCAAGATCTGGCGCTTAACGCCCAAAATGGGCACAATTCTGGCGTTCAGACGCCAGGAACAAACAAGGAGTTGGCGTCTAACGTCACTCCAGTTTCTAACTCTGGCACTCAATTGCCAGTGAGGGATCAGACACACACAAATGCTGATTACAACCCCTCTAAAAAGGCTTCTTCAACCACTTCTGTAGGCAATAAATCTGCAGCAACTACGGTTGAGGAATATAAAGCCAAGATACCTTATCCTCAAAAACTCCGGAAAGAGGAACATGATAAGCAATTTGCTCGCTTTGCAGATTATCTCAGGACTCTTGAAATAAAGATTCCATTTGCAGAAGCACTCGAGCAAATACCTTCTTATGCCAAGTTCATGAAAGAGATTTTGAGTCATAAAAAGGATTGGAGAGAAACAGAAAGAGTTCTCCTCACTGAAGAATGCAGTGCAGTCATTCTGAAGAGCTTTCCTGAAAAGCTTAAAGACCCTGGGAGTTTTCTGATACCATGCATATTAGAAGGTAATTGCACCAAGACAGCCTTATGCGATCTTGGGGCAAGCATCAACTTAATACCTGCATCCACTATCAGAAAGCTTGGCTTAACTGACGAAGTTAAACCGACCCGGATATGTCTCCAACTTGCTGATGGCTCCACTAAATACCCATCAGGCGTGATTGAAGACATGATTGTCAGGGTTGGGCCATTCGCCTTTCCCACTGACTTTGTTGTGCTGGAAATGGAGGAGCACAAGAGTGGTACTCTCATTCTAGGAAGACCCTTCCTAGCAACTGGACGATCCCTCATTGACGTCCAACAGGGGGAAATAACCCTGAGAGTAAATGATGATGAGTTCAAGTTGAACGCTGTCAAAGCCATGCAGCATCCAGACACATCAACAGACTGCATGAAAGTTGATCTTATTGACTCTTTGGTAGAAGAGATCAACATGGCTGAGAGTCTCGAATCAGAGTTGGAACATATCTTTAAAGATGTTCAGCCTGATTTGGAGGACTCAGAGGACATGAAAGAGCCTCTGAAATTTCTTCTGGAAGAGGAAAAACCTCCTAAACCCGAGCTCAAGCCATTACCACCATCCTTGAAATATACATTTCTAGGAGAAGGTGATACTTTTCCAGTGATCATAAGCTCTGCTTTAAATTCACAGGAAGAGGAAGCACTTATTCAAGTGCTAAGGACACACAAGACAGCTCTTAGGTGGTCCATAGGTGACCTTAAGGGCATAAGCCCAGCTAGATGCATGCACAAAATCCTATTGGAGGATAATGCCAAACCAGTGGTTCAACCACAGAGGCGGCTAAATCCAGCCATGAAGGAAGTGGTGCAGAAAGAGGTCACCAAATTACTAGAGGCTGGGATTATTTATCCTATTTCTGATAGCCCCTGGGTGAGCCCTGTCCAAGTCGTCCCAAAAAAAGGAGGCATGACAGTGATTCATAATGAAAAGAATGAACTGGTTCCTACGAGAACAGTTACAGGGTGGCGCATGTGTATTGACTACAGAAGGCTCAATACAGCCACCAGAAAGGATCATTTTCCTTTACCATTCACAGACCAGATGCTAGAAAGACTGGCAGGTCATGATTATTACTATTTTTGGATGGCTACTCAGGCTATAACCAGATTGCAGTAGATCCCCAGGATCAAGAGAAAACAGCATTCACATGTCCATCTGGAGTGTTTGCTTATAGAAGGATGCCATTTGGGCTATGTAATACGCGTGCAACCTTCCAGAGATACATGCTCTCTATTTTCTCTGATATGGTGGAAAAATTTCTGGAAGTCATTATGGATGACTTCTCAGTATATGGAGACTCATTCAGCTCCTGTCTTGATCACTTGAAACTTGTTCTGAAAAGATGCCAAGATACCAACCTAGTTTTAAACTGGGAAAAATGTCACTTCATGGTGACTGAGGGGATTGTCCTTGGGCATAAAATCTCAAACAAGGGAATAGAGGTAGATCAAGCAAAAATAGAGGTAATTGAAAAATTACCACCACTTACTAATGTTAAGGCAATCAGAAGCTTTCTGGGGCATGCAGGATTCTATAGGAGGTTTATAAAGGATTTTTCAAAAGTCGCAAAACCTTTGAGCAATCTGCTAGCTGCTGACACGCCATTTGTGTTTGACACAGAGTGCCTGCAGGCGTTTGAAACGCTGAAAGCTAAGCTGGTCACAACACCAGTCATTTCTGCACCAGACTGGACATTACCATTTGAGCTAATGTGTGATGCCAGTGATCACGCCATTGGTGCAGTATTGGGACAGAGGCATGGCAAGCTTCTGCATGTCATTTATTATGCTAGTCGCGTTTTAAATGATGCTCAGAAAAATTACACAACCACAGAAAAAGAATTACTTGCAGTGGTTTACGCCATTCACAAGTTCAGATCATACTTAGTAGGATCAAAAGTGATTGTGTATACTGATCATGCTGCTCTTAAATATCTACTCACAAAGCAGGATTCAAAACCCAGGCTCATCAGATGGGTGTTGCTTCTTCAAGAGTTTGATATAGAAATAAGAGACAGAAAAGGGACAGAGAACCAAGTGGCTGATCATCTGTCCCGGATAGAGCCAGTAGAAGGGACGCCCCTCCCCTCTCTTGAGATCTCTGAGACTTTTCCGGATGAGCATTTATTTGCCATTCAGGAAACACCATGGTTTGCCGATATTGCAAACTATAAAGCTGCAAGGTTCATACCCAAGGAGTACAACAGGATACAAAAGAAGAAATTAATTACTGATGCAAAGTACTACTTGTGGGATGAACCCTATCTCTTTAAGAGATGTGCAGACGGAATAATTCGTAGGTGTGTGCCTAGAGAAGAAGCACAGAGAATCCTATGGCATTGCCATGGATCACAATATGGAGGCCATTTCGGAGGTGAGCGAACAGCCACCAAGGTCTTCCAATGTAGCTTCTATTGGCCCACACTCTATAAAGATTCCCGAGAGTTTGTACATAACTGTGACAGTTGCCAAAGAGCTGGCAATCTGCCTCATGGTTACGCCATGCCTCAACAAGGAATCTTAGAGATTGAGTTGTTTGACGTATGGGGAATTGACTTCATGGGACCTTTCCTACCATCATACTCAAACACTTATATTCTGGTGGCAGTTGATTATGTATCAAAATGGGTTGAGGCCATTGCCACACCCACCAATGATACTAAGACAGTGCTGAAGTTCCTTCAAAAACATATCTTTAGCAGATTTGGTGTCCCTAGAGTACTAATCAGTGATGGGGGCACTCACTTCTGCAATAAATAGCTTTACTCTGCCATGGTTCGGTATGGAATTCGCCACAAGGTGGTTACTCCATATCATCCACAAACTAATGGGCAAGCTGAAGTCTCTAACAGAGAATTAAAGAGAATCCTAGAACGGACAGTAAATACCCGTAGAAAGGATTGGGCACGGAGCTTGGATGATGCTCTGTGGGCTTACAGAACAACATTCAAGACCCCTATAGGGACCTCTCCATACCAACTGGTGTATAGTAAGGCATGTCACCTGCCCGTGGAACTGGAACATAAGGCCTACTGGGCAACCAGATTTCTAAACTTTGATGCCAAATTAGCAGGAGAAAAAAGATTGCTCCAGCTAAATGAGCTAGAGGAGTTCAGATTCACAGCTTTTGAAAATGCCAAGCTTTATAAAGAGAAATAAAAAAAGTGGCATGACAGAAAGCTGTCATCTAGAATCTTTGAACCAGGACAGAAGGTTCTGCTGTTCAACTCTAGACTCAGGCTATTCCCCAGGAAATTGAAATCCCGGTGGAGGGGACCATACGTGATTACAAGCGTATCACCATATGGTTATGTAGAGCTTCAAGATATTGACTCTGACAAGAATTTCATTGTTAATGGACAGAGAATCAAGCACTATCTTGAAGGCAATGTTGAGCAAGAGTGCTCAAGGTTGAAGCTAGATTAAAAGCTCAGCAAGGTCCAGCTAAGGACATTAAAGAAGCGCTTGTTGGGAGGCAACCCAATTTTTATTTATTTTCATGGTTTTTCATGTTTTATTAGGTTCATGATCATGTGGAGTCACAAAATAAATATTAAAAATTGAAAACAGAATAAAAAATAGCAGAAGAAAAATCACACCCTAGAGGAAGCACCTGTCTGGCGTTCAACGCCAGAACAGAGCATGGTTCTGGCGCTGAACGCCCAAAATGGGCAACATCCTGGCGCTGAACGCCCAGAACAAGCATGGTTCTGGCGTTCAACGCCAGAAATGGCTAGTAAATGGGCGTTGAACGCCCAAAATGGGCACCAACCTGGCGATGAACGCCCAGAGTTGTGTGCAAGGGCATTTTGCATGCCTAAATTGGTGCAGGGATGTAAATGCCTTGACACCTCAAGATCTGTGGACCTCACAGGATCATTTCAAGATCTGTGGACCCCACAGGATCCCCACCTTCCCTCCTCATAATCCTAGTTTTTTTTTCCACATCTTCTTCTTCATCTATTCCTTCTTCTTTTGCTCGAGGGCGAGCAACATTCTAAGTTTGGTGTGGTAAAACAATTATGTGAAGGATCTATAGCTCAGTGGTAGAACATGTGGCTGCAAATCAAGAGATCTCTGAGATACCTTAGGGGATGCACTTCCCTCCACATAATTATTGGAAGCAACTGAGGATAGAAATACCAAAAATCACTAGGAATCAAGCCACAAAGGCAAGGAAGAGACATAAAAGAGCTCAAGAACATCATTGGTTCCTCAAGAAGGAAATGCCATCATCACTAAGCTGGACTCGTTCCTTGTTCTTACTTTCTCTGTTTTTTGTTTTCTCTATGTTAAGTGCTTATCTATGTTTGTGTCTTCATTACATGATCATTAGTAGTAATTAGTGTCTATTTTGATTTTATCCCCAATTAAGTTATAGTCTATTTTTCTCATCATCAGCAAACATGAATAAAATAGTAGATCTTTTGAATAAGAGGCAATAAAATTTTGAGTTTTTAATAAGAAAAATTCTAATTAGTAACATGTGGTGGCAATGCTTTCTGTCTTCTGAATGAATGCTTGAACAGTGCATATGTCTTTTGAATTTGTTGTTTAAGACTGTTAAATATGTTGGCTCTTGAAAGAATGATGAACATGAGACATGTTATTGATAATCTGAAAAATCATAAAAATGATTCTTGAAGCAAGAAAAAGCAGCAAAGAACAAAGCTTGCAGAAAAAAAAAATATATATATATATATAATAAAATAGGCGAAAAAAAAAATAGAAAGAAAAAGAAAAAGCAAGAAGAAAAAGCCAAAAGCTCTTAAAACCAAAAGGCAAGAGCAAAAAGCCAATAACCCTTAAAACCAAAAGGCAAGGGCAAATAAAAAGGATCCCAAGGCTTTGAGCATCAGTGGATAGGAGGGCCTAAAGGAATAAAATCCTGGTCTAAGCGGCTAAACCAAGCTGTCCCTAACCATGTGCTTGTGGCGTGTAGGTGTCAAGTGAGAACTTGAGACTGAGCGGTTAAAGTCAAGGTCCAAAGCAAAAAGAAGAGTGTGCTTAAGAACCCTGGACACCTCTAATTGGGGGCTTTAGCAAAGCTGAGCCACAATATGAAAAGGTTCACCCAATTATGTGTCTGTGGCATTTATGTATCCGGTGGTAATACTGGAAAACAAAGTGCTTAGGGCCACGGCCAAGACTCATAAAATAGCTGTGTTCAAGAATCATCATACTGAAATAGGAGAATCAATAACACTATCTGAATTCTAAGTTCTTATATATGCCAATCACTCTGAGCTTCAATGGATAAAGTGAGATGCCAAAACTGTTCAGAAGTAAAAAGCTGCTAGTCCCGCTCATCTAATTAGAATCTGAGCTTCACTCAAAAACTCTGAGATATTATTGCTTCTCAACCTATTAGTCTTCTATTTTATTTGTCTAGTTGCTTGAGGACAAGCAACAGTTTAAGTTTGGTGTTGTGATGAGCGGATATTTTATACGCTTTTTGGAGTTAATTTCATATAGTTTTTAGTATGTTTTAGTTAGTTTTTAGTTTATTTTCATTAGTTTTTAGGAAAAATTCATATTTCTGGATTTTACTATGAGTTGTGTGTTTTTTGTAATTTCAGGTATTTTTCTGGCTGAAATTGAAGGAGCTGAGCAAAAATCTGATTCAGGCTGAAAAAGGACTGATGATGCTGTTGGATTCTGACCTCCCTGCACTCAAAGTGGATTTTCTGGAGCTACAGAACTCGAAATGGCGTGCTTCCAATTGCGTTGGAAAATAGACATCCAGGGCTTTCCAGCAATATATAATAGTCCATATTTTGCTCAAGGATAGACGACATAAACTGGCGTTCAACGCCAGTTCTCTGCCCAATTCTGGCGTCCAGCGCCAGAAAAGGATTAAAAGTTGGAGTTCAACGCCAGAAATGGATCCAAACCTGGCGTTGAACGCCCAAAATGGCCTTATGCATGTGAATTACTTAAATCTCAGCCCCAGCACACACCAAGTGGGCCCCAGAAGTGGATCTCTATACCATCTGCTATAGTTTACTCATTCTCTGTAAACCTAGGCTACTAGTTTAGTATTTAAACAACTTTTAGAGACTTATTTTATATCTCATGACATTTTTAGATCTGAACTTTGTACTCTTTGACGGCATGAGTCTCTAAACTCCATTGTTGGGGGTGAGGGGGGCTCTGCTGTGCCTCGATGAATTAATGCAAGTATTTCTATTTTCTATTCAACATGCGTGTTCCTATCTAAGATATTCATTTGCACTTCAACCTGAATGTGATGAACGTGACAATCATCATCGTTCCCTATGAACGCGTGCCTGACAACCACTTCCGTTCTACTTTAGATTGAATGAGTATCTCTTAGATCTCTTAACCAGAATCTTTGTGGTATAAGCTAGATTGATGGCGGCATTCATGAGAGTCCGGAAAGTCTAAACCTTGTCTGTGGTATTCCTAGTAGGACTCTGGGATTGAATGACTGTGACGTGCTTCAAACTCGTGAGTGCTGGGCGTAGTGACAGACGCAAAAGGATAGTAAATCCTATTCCGGTACGATTGAGAACCTGCAGATGATTAGCCGTGCGGTGACAGCGCACCCGGACCATTTTCACTGGAAGGATGGATGGTAGCCATTGACAATGGTGATCCACCAATACACAGCTTGCCATAGGAGGACGTGCATGCGTGAATAAGAAGACAGAGGAAAGCAGAGATTCAGAAAACAAAGCATCTCCAAAACTCCAACATATTATCCATTACTGCATAACAAGTAACCTTTAATTTATGCTCCCTTGGTTATTCGCAATTCAACTGATAAACATAATTGACTTCCTGACTAAGATTTACAAGATAACTATAGATTGCTTCAAACCAACAATCTCCGTGGGATTCGACCCTTACTCACGTGAGGTATTACTTGGACGACCCAGTGCACTTGCTGGTTAGTGGTACGAGTTGTGAAAAGTGTGATTCACAATTCGTGCACCAGCTCACTTATCCCAAATAAGCCTACCCTTTCAATCACCTTTGTTAGCCACTTTGAGCCTTTTTATCCCCATTTATTCTATAACCACATCACTAACCTTAAGCAGAAAAACAATTAAATATCCCAATTGAATCTTTAGTTAGCTTAAGATAGGAATTGTGTAACAATTAAGTGTGGAAAAACTGTGGGAACATGGGTTAATAAGGGAATGTGTTATGTTTTTACAATTGATAAAATATTCAGAATTTGGGTACCTACTCATGTGAGACTAGAAAAATTAAAAATTCATGTGCATTGATAAGTTATGTTTATTTTTTTATTTAAAAAAAATCCAAAAAAAATATTCAATAATTAAGTAAATAAATAAGGGGACAAAATTACCCCAATATTAAGTTTAATAAAAGATTAATGCATTTGTGATAAAATTAAAGAAAAGTTGATACATAAGTATGTGAAATATACAAAAGTGGGAATTTTGGGTAGCCAAGCATGATTTTAGAGTTATATAGACTATGTGTGTATGTTAGGTGAAAGCTTAGGTTAATTAAAGATTCATATTTCAGCTCACTTGGCCATATATATATCCTCATCCTTACCTTGGCCCCATTACAACCTTGAAAAGACCTCATGATGTTTGCATTGGTATACTAAATATTTGTTGATTGGTTAGATGAAGAACAAAGTTTAGAAAGCATGATTAGAGAAGAGTAGAGAGATTAACCCTAGACACTTGAGAGTTAGAGTGATATACACCATCAGTGAGGGTTCAATGCTTGATTCTATGTTCCCTGCTTTCATGAGCTGTCTTCTTGCAAGTTTACTTGTACTTTATTTTGTGATTTGAATTAGTGAAATTCAGTTCATATTTGTTCTTAAAATATTTATTTACTTTTAACCAAGTAGGTAGAAATATTTTTGCATTTAGTTGCATTCACATAGATAGGTTGCATTTCATACATTCTATCATTCCTCTTCACTCTCTTATAACTTCTCTTGAGCTTAGCATGAGGACATGCTAATGTTTAAGTGTGGGGAGGTTGATAAACCACTATTTTATGGTTTATCTTGTGTTCAATTGAGTGGTTTTTATCAACTCTTTACTCACTTATTCATATTAATTGCATGGTTTTATATTTTCCTTCCTGATTTTGTGCTATGATTGAAAACATGTTTCTTTGGTCTTAAAATTACTAATTAATAATCATCTCTTATTACCATTCGATACATTGATATGTGTGTTAAGTGATTTCAGGATTTACAGGACAGGAATGGCTCAGAGGATGGAAAGGAAGCATGCAAAAATAGAAAGAATACAAGAAGTTGAAGAAATTGCTAAGCTGTCCAACCTGACCCTCTCGCACTAAAACGATCATAACTTGAGCTATAAAGGTCCAAATGAGACGGTTCCAGTTGCGTTGGAAAGCTAACATCCGGGGCTTCGATTTGATATATAATTTGCTATAGTGGCCATATAGCTAGGTGACGCGAACGCGTGCTTGTTCGCGTCTCCTCGCGGACGCGTCGTAGTGACGAAAATCAGCGTGTTTGAATTCGCAACCAGCGAATTCTGGGCTGTTTCTGACCCAGTTCTCGGTCCAGAAAACCCAGATTAGAGGCTATAAAGTTGGAGAATGCATCCGAACAACACACCATACATTCGTAATACATAATTTTAGGATTAGATGTAGTTTTTAGAGAGAGAGGTTCTCTCCTCTCTCTTAGGATTATGATTAGGATTTCTCTCAATTTTAGGACTGCTTATCTTCATTACAGGTTCAATGTTCCTTTTATTTATTTTATCAATATAGTTTATGAACTCTTTATGTTTAGATTGATTTTCTATTATTAATGCAATTGAGGTATTTCAGATTTATGATTTTTATTTAGCCTTTTATATTCTTGGCTTTAATTGATTAATTGGAGACTCTTGAGTTATCAAACTCATCGTGATTGGTAGTTGTTATTTTTGCTAATTGATTTGAATTCCAATAACTCTAGTCTTTCCTTAGGAATTGACTAGGACCTGAGGATCAAATTGATTAGTCCACTTGACCTTCCTTTGTTTAGCAAAGGTTAACTAAGTGGGATTAAAACCCAATTCTCATCACCGTTGATAAGGATAACTAGGATAGGACTTCTAATTCTCATACCTTGCCAAGAGTTTACTTTATAATTATTTATTTATTTTTCTTGCCATTCAAATTACTTGTTCCCTATTTTAAAAAACCCAAAACACATCTTTTTACATAACCAATAATAAATCATACCTCCTTGCAATTCCTTGAGAAGACGACTGGAGGTTTGAATACTTCGGTTATTTATTTTTATTGGTTTGCTTTAGTG
This sequence comes from Arachis hypogaea, assembly GCF_003086295.3. Classification (NCBI taxonomy): domain Eukaryota; kingdom Viridiplantae; phylum Streptophyta; class Magnoliopsida; order Fabales; family Fabaceae; genus Arachis; species Arachis hypogaea. Next base: position 111,284,666 of record NC_092055.1, on the reverse strand, counting down.
ACAAACAAAACTTTTGTACGAAGGGATTTTTGTTGGTTTAGAAACTATATCTACAACGCGATTATTTTTATAAAATTCTTTACCGATAGAAAATCCGATCGTCACAACTTCAACAAGTCAACGAGGAACTCCCAAGTTGTCTCATCTCTAGTGGCCCCTTCCCAATCCACCAATACTTGAACTCAATTTCCCTCCGGAGCTGAAATAGAGCGGCGACCCAAGATTGCCAATGGCCGTGGCTGCAAGGATGGAGGCAGCTCGGGAGATGCAGGAATGGTGAGGGGTGGCTCCCCATTGAATGGCTTCAGCACAGAAACATGAAAGATGGGATGTAAGGCGCACGAAGGGGGCAGATGCAAACGGTGTTCCACTTCTCCCACTCTCTGAGTAATCTGATATGGCCCATAAAAACGCTTCTGCAGTTTATTGTTTGAGTTGTGTGTGAGGGAACGCTGCCGATAAGGATGTATCTTAAGAAGGACCCAATCCTCCACCTGAAACTGCCGTTCACGGCGATGCAAATCTGCTTGTTTTTTCATCTTCTTCTGAGCTTGTTGTAGTAAAAAATGCAACTCTCTATGCAAAGCTTCTCTTACCTTCAAAAATTCATCCACAACAATAACCATAGTCATTCCGGGTTGATAACCAGGTAGGGTGCGCATTGCGAACCCATAGAGAGCCTCATGAGGTGACATTTTTAGGGAGGAATGATAGGAACTATTGTAACATAGTTCTGCCCAGGACAAATAACAAGACCAGTTTTGTGGGTAGGAATGGGTGAAAACACGAAGGTATTGTTCCAAAGTCCTGTTCACCACCTCAGTTTGGCCATCACTCTGAGGATGGTAGGCCGTGCTATAATGCAATTTAGTGCCACTAAGTTCAAACAAGCTCTTCCAGAATTTACCAAGGAAAATAGGATCCCGATTGGATACCATTGTCATAGGGAAGCCATGAAGTTTATCCACTGAATTAATAAAAACCCGAGCAACCTCTCTTGCTGTAAATCCTGGTTTTAGGGTCGAAAAATGTCCTACTTTACTGAAACGGTCTACCACCACCAAAATCGCAATGAATCCGGCAGATTTGGGGAGTTGAACAATAAAATCAAGAGAGATTTCTACCCACGGTCTCTCCGGTATCGGAAAAGGCTGTAGCAGCCCGTGGGGCTTGGTAGGCACATACTTAGTGAGTTGACAATCTGTACATTGTTCAACAAAGCGTTGGACATCAGTTCTCATCCCTGGCCAAAAGAAGAGATCCGCTAATGATTTGTAGGTCTTAAGGATGCCACCATGACCCCCTCGAACTGAAGCATGAAATTCCTGTAAGAGTAGCTCTCTCACCCCACCATAATCAGGAACCCATACCCTTCCGCGATACATTATTATCCCATCTTTCTCTGCATAATCTGAGCTGAGTTTTCCATCCCTGAATTGCTTGTGAAGTTCCTGCATCTTGTCACAATTTTCATTAGCCTCCTTAAGAGACTGTAAGAGTGAGGATTGGACCGTTGAGAAGCTTTGGAGTACCCCCTGAGACTGTATAACAGGATACCGGGAAAGAGCATCCGCTGCCTGGTTAAGGCGGCCCGCTCGGTACTCAATCTCGAACTCGTATCCTAATAATTTGGTAAGGTAGTATTGCTGGTCAGGGGTTAGCACCACCTGAGTCAATAGCTCACGCAGCCCTTGATGGTCTGTCTTAATAATGAACTTCCTACCCAAAAGATAGTGGCGCCATTTAGCTACTGCCTGGGTGATTGCATAGAGCTCTCGGATGTACGCGGAAGCAAGAGTCATCTTTATGGTTAACTTCTTACTAAAATAGGCAATTGGGTGGCCCTTTTGGGACAGCACTGCCCCAATACCTCGATGAGACACATCGGTCTTTACTGTAAATTGCTGTGAAAAATATGGTAGTGCTAAGACAGGTGTTTGCATCATTGCAGAATTGAGGCAATGAAAGGCTTGCTCCGCTTCCGTTCCCCAATGAAAATTGTTCTTTTTGAGAAGCTCAGTCAAGGGGTGAGCAACTTGGGCGTACATAGCAACAAATCAACGATAGTAACCCGTAAGTCCTAAAAACCCCTTCTACTGTTTCAGCATTGAAGGTCTTGGCCATGTTCGGATTGCCTCAATTTTAGACGGGTCCACCTTGACCCCTTCCACACACACAATGTGTCCCAGGTAATTCACCTGATTTTGGCTGAAAAGACACTTAGAGCGCTTAGCAAATAGTTGGTGTTTAGCCGAAAGGGCCAAGGTAAGTCGACGGTGGTCTAGGTGCTCCTCACGGGTTTTGCTGTAGATGAGGATATCATCGAAAAAAATAGCAATAAACTTCTGGAGATAGGGTTGAAAGACTTTGTTCATAGCGGCCTGAAATTTAGATGGGGCATTAGTGAGGCCAAAAGGCATCACTACAAACTCATAGTGCCCTTGATGTGTGCGGAAAGCTGTCATGGGAATGGAGGATTTAGTCATCCGAATCTGGTGGTACCCCGATCATAAATCGATCTTGTAGAAATACTCCGCTCCGAACAATTCATCTAATATCTCATCAATAGTGGGGAAAGGAAAATTGTCGTGGATGGTAATGGAGTTAAGGGCGCGATAGTCAATGCAAAAGTGCCAGCTGCCATCTTTCTTCTTCACTAATAGTACAGGGCTAGAGAACGCACTTTGGCTCTCTCTAATTACTCCGGAGTCTAACATCTCAGCCACCAAACGCTCAATCGCTTCCTTTTGAAAGTGAGGGTAGTGGTAAGGTATCACACTAACTGGCTGGAAACCCAGCTCCAAGTTAATTGTTTGATCAATGGTACGGTGAGAAGGTAGTTGAGTTGGTTCATCAAACACCTGAGCATACTCTTCAAGGACCTCTTGTACTTCAGCCACAATAGGTGTTGGAGCTTCCTTTTCGGGCTCTACTAGCTTGAGATGATAAAGGTTCGTTACTGCTGCTGCACTCATCATTTTCTGCAACATGCGGTTACTGATGGCCTCGCTCTGGAGTAAGCGATCCCCTTGCAACTTAATTTGTCGCCCATCAATTTCAAACTCCATGGTCAATAACCCATAGTGAGTGGTCACATAGCCCAAACACATCAGCCACTGCACCCTTAAAATAATGTCCGTACCCCGTAAATCCAAGACAAATGTGTTGATATTAAATTGATAGCCTTGCATCACAAGAGGGAGATTTTTGCATGAAGCTTTACACCCAATAACTTCTCCATTACCCACCAACACTTGCAACGGATTAGTTTGTTTAATTGGAAACCTCAGCTTCTCGGCTACACTTGTTTTCACAAAATTGTGAGAACTTCCCCCATCAATTAACACCATCACAACATTCCCTTGGTATGTCCCTTTCAATCAAAAGGTTGTGGGTTGGTACTATCCCACCATGGCATTAAAACTGATCTCAGGTTGCACCGTAGCCACCTCCACCGAATTCGCCTCGTCAGGGGTTTGCAGCACTGCTGGCTCCGGTTCCTTAAGTATTTCTTGCATTTCTTCATCTCCAATTAACAGGTAGCAAGAGGTTTTACACCTATGACCAGGTGCCCATTTGTCTTCACAATAATAGCATAAACCTTTGTGCCGCTTTGCTTTAATTTCTACTATCGATAATTTCTTAAAAGGTGGATTGGTCATGGTTATTTTTTGATTGGAATGGGTGATATATGAGGATTGCAGAGGTACAGGGGACGGGCTGGGTTTGAGCAGAGGGTTATGATTGTTAGTAGAAAGGGGATGAGTAATTGGGTGATTTGGTTTTGGGGTATTAGCAAGGGGTTTGTAAAATGAGATAGTAGCATGTTTCTGTTCATGTAGTTTTGCTAATGAGACTGTAGTAACATAAGAAGTGGGTTTGGCTAGCAACAATTCACATTTCAAATAATCTTGGAGACCAGCTACAAACAAGGAAATTAACCATTCTTCACTTAACCCGGTTACATGGTTTGTGAGCTTTTCAAATTGGCTGTGATACTCTGCAACGGTGCTGATTTATTTCAGTTCTTTAAGAGCGGCTTTGGGATCGTAAAATTGGTGCTGTCTGAATCGCTCAAGCAGCGCATCCAAGAAACCCTCCCAAGTGTATGAAATGTGGTTGTTGACCCCCAATGGTACCACGAATAAGCCGCTCCAGTGAGATAGAAGGAGATCATTTGGATCCTCATGTCTACAGGCACATCAAACCACTCAAAGTATTCTCGCGCCTTGAACACCCACTCTTCCACTTTCTCACCGTCAAAGCTCGCAAGCTCTACCTTCATTCCTCATCTCCCCTGGAAAATCGGTTGAGCGGTGTGGCTGAATGAAGAGTGTTGCAACTCCTTGTCCTCAGAGTCACCTGCTACCTTCTTTAATTTCAAGGCATCCTTTAGCATCCCACGGATCTCACGTAAAGACCCTTCTAGACCTTCCATGTGATCGTTTATGGTGGAGATTTGGCTAGCGATCTCCACATGGCTTCTCTGTAACGCGGCAACTTCAGCTTGGTGGCGGAGTTTATCGGGATTCACCATGCTCTCTCAACGAGAGCACCAATTGTTACACCAAAATTTGCATATCAACTTTTTTTAAAGAAAAAATGATAGAAAAGTCAATTTAAAAAAGATGATTATTATATAACCAATAATAAATTGATTACAAATTTTCAGTGTGTAAGTGTTACACCAGAATTTGCATATAATGGAACAGTAGAAGAATGTACTGGGTAGAAATAGAAGAAGAGAGTTTGTTATTGAATGATAAAAAGAGATTCAAGTATAGCCCCTTTTCGAGTAAGGGAAAACTCCTTTAAGACTCACATCTCAATTCTTCTCTACGTAGCATATGAAAATGACTCTTTCCACTATATACTTTTTCACACTCTCTAACTAACTTCTCCACCTCAACAGAGTAATAATTCTCTGATTCACACTCTCACTTAGACTAATAGTCCCTCATCCAAGTGGGAGCTTTCCTATTCCTAGCCAATCTGGGCTCTCTTTCTCTTGCTAGCCCAACCCCTTGATCCTCATCATTTACTGAATTCTCCTCTGGACTTAGTTTTGATGGCTTAATATTGTCTGAACTAGATGGAGATCTATCAGTAAGTTGAGTTTTGTTGAATTGATTCGTTTTATGGTTGTTATGTTATATTGTTAGTTTTGTTAATTTTTTTAATTGTTCAAATATAACATATATTATCTACGAATGTCCATCAAGAATGAGAATGGGATGAAAGAAAAGAATCTGCTCGCTCCCACAGTATCTATTATTCTGTTGTGATAAAGATGATAATATGGATGATTATGTATGATTTGAATGGCTTAGGTTTTTTATAGTAAAGTGCTATATTACCAAAGAAATTATATTTAATAAAAAAAGAAAAAGAAGATTCTGTACATGTATAAATATGAGGTTAAGCCTCCGTTGATTACTACTATAATCAACAATAAAATCACTTTCACCTTCTTCATATACTATTTTTCTCTCTCTTTTACTAATAAGTTGCTACATATATTAGTAGATAAATATATATAAACTATCTCTATTATATTGAGATAATTATATTGGTGAATATTAATACTAGAGTTATTTATTTATAACTCTTTATTTTATATCTATTACATCTTCCTTATTTATTTATTTTACAACACGTTATCAGCACGAGACTTTGATCAAATTTTAGGAAGACTCAGAAAACAAATTTTCATTATGTCGAAACTCTCTTATCTTGAATTTAATGCTCTTGATATATCTGGAAACAACTATTTATCATGGATACTAGATGCTAAAATCCAACTTGATTCAATGGAACTTGGAGATACCATTAAGGCTGAAAATAATACATCCCAAAAGGATAAAGCCAAAACCATGATTTTCCTTCGTCGTCATCTTGACGAAGGATTGAAAAATGAAAATCTCACATTAAAAGATCATGCAGATCTGTGGAAAGACCTTGAAAAAAGGTACAATTATCAAAAGACGGTGATACTTCCTCAAGCTCGATATGAATGGACGCACTTGTAACCCCCGCTAAAATTAGTAAATAATTAGCCAATAAATTGAATTTTAATTAGGAAAATTAAAAATATAAAACTAATATCAAAATAGGATAGAGATCTTTAAAATGAGAATTTTGATACCAATTTCAAAAAATTTGGCTCAAAATTAGATCGGATGGGCCGAATCGGTTGAACCGGGTCCAAAACCGCGTCCGTGGGTCTAACCGGACCCATAATATAAAAGGAGTAGAAGCTCCTTCTCCCCCATTCAGCAACAACAGCAACGAACAGAATTGAGGAGAGGAGAACTGTTGAGTTGAGAAATCAACCAAATTAATTATTGATGACAAATATTATTTTTGGGCACTTATCTAACTAATGTTAATTATATGTGATTAAGTGTTGCAGGCCAAAAATTAATTCAGCAGCCCAAACTAAATGAAAATAAAAACAGGGCTGATGGGCTGATAACACGGACGAAGCCCATAAGGAAACAAGGCTGGAAAAACCAACAGGCCAAATAAAGTGATCCGATCCAAGCCCGGTTACCTCTCTCAGTTCAAACGCTTTCCAATTAGCTTTCACCAAAAGCAACATTTATCTGCTCCCTTATGGTCAAAACTCAGAAAAAGTAAGAAAGAGAGCTTAGTTCCTAAGCAAGTCATAGAAGAAGAAGAAAAGAGAAGGTTAAGCAAGAAAGGGTAAGGTCTAATCAACCATTTGAAACCACATCAAGAAAAGGTCAGAAGCTAAAAGGTAACCCATTTTCTTATGCATGCATCATATGTTCTTCTCCTCTTCCCAACTCTCTGCTCAGTCCGAAATGGAATACAAAAGAAAGTTAATTTCTGTTCTTCACTGCTGTGTATCTACGGTCACAAGTGATTCTTGGGGACCAAGTAGCTTCTCAATGGCTCAGATCCGATTTACCATTAGAAGACTTTTGTGGTTGCTGTTGGCTTTTGGTCAACAAGAGGAGGTCAGAACAAAAGTTTCTATTCTGAGAATTAATGGAAAAAAGTGAGTTGGTGGGTTGGTGAAGCACACTGCTCAAGAAGTTGACCTAGGGAGAACAACCCAGCAACATACAAGGAGATAAAAGAAGATTTTTCTTCATTCTGAAGACAAGGAGAGATAACCTAGTGTATTGAAGTTTTGTTCTGTGAAGAAGTTCTTTGAAGAAGTTCCTCTACTTGGACAGTGCTTTCTTTCAAAGAAGCATTCCGCCAAAAATGAAGAACTGAATCAGAGACATGCAAATCTGGTTTATCACATAGCAAAGAGGCTGTTGATGTAGTCAATCTCCTTCATATTTGTTACAGATTGTATTTACTTTTCTATGTTTATCTTTCTGTAATTTCTTGAGTGAAAAGACATATTGTGAGAGCTCAAGTAAAAGCCAATGAGTTGAAAAAGGCTGAGTGATACACTTGAGAGAGAAGCCTAGAGTTATTTTCATATTTCTTTAGGTAAGTCTGTGTCTTGTATATTGTACCTGTGAGTTACCCCTTTCTTAGTTGGGTAAGTGATGAGATGGACTTTCGACGGTTTAGAGTTTCACAAAGGAAAGCTTGTTGCAATATAGTTTCTAAATCAACAATAGTCCTTTCATGCAAAAGATTGTTTGTCACTAAAACAAACCCCTAAATTTATAAACCGAAGTATTGAACCTCGGGTCGTTCTCCCTAGGAATTGCAACAAAGTGTCTTATTATTGGTTATGAGTTGTATTTTGGGGTTTTGAGGTTTTAAACAAGAAATGTAAATGGAAAAGAAAATAAACTAACAACTATGAAAAGCTCTTGGCAAGGTTATGAGAAATGGAAGTCCCATCCTTGTTATCTTCCTCAATTGTGACCAAAATCGTCCATTGCTACCACTTAGTTAACCTCTAATCATGGAGGGAAGTCAAATGGATGAATTAACTTGATTCCACAAGTCCTAGCCAACTCCCAAGGGAAAAACTAGCTTTAGTGGTATCCAAATCAATTAGCAGCTTCTAATTATCAATCAACAAAGGAATTAGATAACTCAAGCGTCACTAATTACTCCACCTAGGCCAAGAGGGATAAAAATCTATACTAAAATCCAACCAAGTATTTCATCAAATACTTGGAAGGCACAAAAGAAAAGCATAGTAAATTGGCAACTAGAATAGAATCTAACAACAATTGAGTGTAAGAGATCAACAACAACAATCAAAGAAAACAAGATCTACATGTATTACCTCAAATTGCATTAAAAGAAAATAGAATGAACAAAAGTAGATCTACAAATAAAGTAGAAGAAAGTAATAACAACAATAGAAGAATGATGAATGTAACAACAAGGAATTAAGAAGAATGAGTAGAATAGAGCCTGAATTAAAACCTAAATCTAAGAACTAAACCTAATCATATTCCTAATTCTAGAGAGAAGTGAGAATTTATCTCTCTAAAATTCAACTAAACTAGCCTCATCTGTGTGTATTTCTCTATATCCCCCTTTCCCTTCATTCCTTGGTCTTTTTAGTCTTTTCCCGCCAAAAACCCAGCTCCAAATGGGGCTGGAAACCCTCCAAAATCGCCAGGCACGTTTTCCTCTTTAAAAAATCACGTGTGGTCATCGGCGCATGTGCGCACAGTGTGCGCACGCCCCTGGAGAATTTCGCAATCTGCGCGTAAGCGCATAGTGCGCGTGCGCGTCCATGGGCTTTTCCAAACTTTTGGCTTTTCATGATTTCTCCATTTTGTATGCTTTCCTTTCACTCCTTTGATCCCTTCCTAGCCCTTTTCAACCTGAAATCACTAGCAAACACATCAAGGCATCTAGCAGAAATCAAAGGCAAATCAAAATTATCAAATTAAAGGTTTAAAAAGCATACTTTTACATCTAAGCACAAGTACGGAGACAATCACAAAATTATGCTATTTCCTTGAATAAATGTGAGGAAAGGTTATCAAAATGCTCTAAATGCAACACAAGATAAACCCTACAAAGGGGTTTATCAACCTCCCCACACTTAAACCAAGCATGTCCTCATGCTTAACCAAGAATGAAGCAAAGGGTATGACATTTATTCAATGCAACTAAACTACCTATATGCAACTATCTAATTGAGTGCAACTAACTATATGAGTGCTAATTCTCGGTCAAAACAAATCAAAGTCCAAGAGAATACATGTAAGCACAAAGGGCTCAAACAATGGAAATTGAATCCAACCCACAATTGTATTGAATTATCATAGGAATTTACAAACTTGCATGGACATAGATGATAGTGGTGAATACATGTAATTTGAGCAATTGAAGCCTCACCGGATGTGTGTCCGCTCTATTCACTTAAGTGTTTAGGGGTTGATTCACTCAATTCTCTCCTAATCATGTTTTTCAAAATTTGTTTTTCATCTAACAATCAACATATATTTCATTCATGCATACAAGTATCATGAGGTCTTTTCTTTAGGTTGTAATGGAGCTAGGGTCAAGGTAAGGATGCATATTTGGTCAAGTGAGCTTGGAATTTGAATATTTGATAAGTTTAGACTTCCCACCTAACCTATGACATCCTATACAATTCAAAACTAACCTAACTACCCATTTCTTACTTTTTCACATACTCATGCATTTTTTTTTGTTACCACACATATGCATTGATTTTTATTATTGAGCTTCACTTGGGGCATTTTGTCCCCTTTTTATTTCTTTCTTTTCTTCTTTTTTTTCTTTTTTTTTTCTTTTTCTATATTATTTATTTATTTATTTATTTATTTTATATACAAGATCATCAATGCATAAGGTTCTACATTCATTACACATGAGCATGTACCCAATTCCCAATATTTGCAACAAAAATACAAAACTACCCTTTTATTCACCCAATGTCCCAATATTTTCCACAATTAAATAACACACACACACACACTAGCCTAAGCTAATCAAAGATCCAAATTAAGGACTTTTATTATTTTCTGCTTTAAGGCTTGTAATGTGCTAAAATTATGAACAAAGTGGGTTAAGCATAGGCTCAAATTGGCTAACAATGGAAGATAAAAGGTAGGCTATTTGGGTAAGCGAGTTATTTGAAAGTGTGGCCTCAATCATATAAATGCATGAATATACAAAATAATGGACATAAAGAATCAAACAAATCAAAGATCACAATCATAGAAAGAGAATAATACATACAAGAAGGAAAATAAGTGGTTATAAGAAGTAACCACACCATTAGGCTCAAAACTCACAAGCTTGTGTTCTTAGCTCAAAAACATGATTCACAAAAGTATGAATTTAAGCAAGTTCCACCAAAAAATTTTCCAATTAATTGGGGCGGTGCCCTCTAAATAAATTCTTTTTAGAAATTCTTTTATTTTGATGAAGCCTATCC